>NC_143056.1:37980000-38605000 GCF_052426305.1 Pelodiscus sinensis
TTTAAGAGCAGGTTAGATAGACATCTATCAGGGATGATCTAGACTGTGCTTGGTCCTGCTGAGAGGGCAGGGGACTGGACTTGATGACCTCTTGATATCCTTTCCAGATCTCTGATTGATAACTTCTGATACAAAAATGGTACATACATATAGATATAATTTATATATTTCATATGTAGTTATATATGAAATATAATGTATATATTAAATATAATACAATTAGCAAAAGTTAACTTTTCCTATGACATCCTATATGACTCATCTTGCACAAAAAGCATCATAATTTTGGTATAATCATATAATAATAACACTATGAAGAATATGGGGTACAGCATCACAGGAACATTAGCATGCAGAATCTCCCAAAGTACAAAGGCATAGATCCTCAAATGGAAGTGAGCAGCCTAAATGCCTTTGAGAATCTTTCCTCTAGGAATAAAGGCGAAGCTTCATTGGCTGTCCAGGGCTTCTGACACACAGCTATCTCTGTCTCTGAGGCCCCTTTATGTGTGTGTGTCTGTATCATTGTGTGCTGTCCCTGTCCTGAGCACCCTTATTGCCAATCAGAGTTGCAGGAGCTGTATGAGAGGGCAGCAGTTCAGGGATATCTTCTTGCCCCCCCACCTCGCCCTTCGAGGTGCCACTGCCAGATGGGGGTCACTCAAGGTAAATGCTACATCTCTGCCCCCTCTTGACCCTCCCTCCTCTTCATGTACCTACAGACCAATCCCCACACCCAAACTCCCTCCCAGAGCCAGCACCCTTAACTTCCTCCTCCCAAAGCATTGTGAGGGTGAGGAGGACTTGGACCTATTCTGAAAACAATCAAAAATTCTACAAACCTGCCATCCCCGATCTTCGGTTCTCAATTTCAACTCATTGGCGAGGTAAGCTTGAGTCATGACATTTGGGTCTGGATCTAGATGGGAACTTCCAAAAATTAGGGAATAGGGAGGTTGAGACTTGATATTCTTGTTTGAGTCCATGCCAAGTGTCAATGGGGAGAAAAAGAGTTTTTTGAACCAGCTTGGTGCAAAGGCATACTAGAGATTTGTATAACAGTGCAGATAGCAAACTCACTGCTTTCCTTAACCACATCCAATCACCCCTCTAAACAGGGCCATCCCTACGAGGAGTGAGGCTTGAGGCAACCTCTCTCTCTTCCCCCCATGATCCAGGCCCTACCCCTGACTCACCTCCACTCCACCCCTTCCCCCAAACTCCACCCCTGCTCTGTCCCCTCCTATCTCCTTATACCTCTTCTCCAAAGACCCTTTCCCTGAGCTACGTGACCCAGGGGATTACCAGGGGCCTGGCATGGGACAGCAGCAGGGGTCAGGCTCCCCACACTCCCCACAGAAACAGGATCCCAGGAAGCGGAATGACGCATGCAGTAGCCTGCGCTGCTCCACCGCCATCCTCCCACTGGGTTATTCCTCTTCTCTATGATGTCAGGATGCGGAGTGCCCCAGCCCCAGCCCTCTGCAGTCCCCCAAGCCCAGCATTGTTCAGGGGAGTGGAGCAGAGCGATGTGCAGCGTGCTGGGATTAGGGCAGGGTGCTCCACTTTCTACCACCACAATGAAGAGGAGCAGCCCAGCTGAGAGATGCATGGAGGTGGAGCAGTGCAGGTTGCTGTGTGTGTCCTTCTGCTTCCCAGGCTTCTGCTGCCATAGTGCTTGCAGAGGGCGTGACCCATGGCCTCCCAAGTAACTTCCAAGGTGACCATGAGCCCAGAGGGCCCCAACCAATATGGGGGACTATCCTGTCCATAGGTCAATTGGGGTGCTACCTTGGGGCCTCCCAAAGTACAGGGCTGAGGTGGCCACTCCAAACTGTACTAAGAACAGGACAGTTTTGCCTCTATCATATCAAAGTACAAGCAGACACTGCTTGTATTTAAACAGTCATGTTTGTCTATTATACATAATTGCAAAAACTGCCTAGATTCATAGCCAATTATTAACAGAAAACTAACAGGGAGTCCTGTGGCACCTTAAAGACTGACACACTTACTTAGGCATAAGTTTGTGTGGGTAAAAAAGTACTTCATCAGATGCATGGAGTGGAAATTACAGAGGTGTATATATATACATATATGTATTAGCATATCAAAAGAAAGCTGAAGATTCTGTTAGCTGGAATGATGACAAAGTAATCAGTGACTTTGAAGAAACTGCATTTAACTGTACATGAATTTCATTGGTTGTAGGATCCTACATTCATGGGAGATAATGTGCTATTTCTTGTTCCTCTTTAGTTCCTGGCATGCTGTAATATTTCAGAGATCCAAATACATTAGTATGTAAGAATGAAACAAAACTATTCAGATAAGTCATCTGGGAAAGAAATCCTGCACTGGAATCCCCAAAGAGCCAGAGCCAGCCCAAGCTATGGGCTGACGGGACTACTGTCCGGGGCACCCCATTGTAGGGGGCACCATGCGGGGCTGCCAGACTGGGCAGGGATGGGTCCACGCATATGCCGGTGCCCCAGGAGTGGGGTCACGCATGCGCCGGGCACCCGGGCCTGGGGCGCATGAATGGCTCAGGCCAGCTCTTCAAAGAGCATATGTATATTGACATACATGTATAATATACAATTTGTAATGTGACTGATCTGAAGAATTCCTTCTTATGGCTACTCAAATAATGAAGACGATAGCATTTCCACTGATTCCACCTGCATTTCTATTCTATCACTAGTGCACAACTTAAGAGATAGTTCTGTCCTTTATCTTGGTTAGAGAACCATTTATTACCAGAGTTCACAAGATGCAGTCTCCTGCCAGACCATATTGTTGTCTGTACTTCAGATTCTAAGAATTAATCTTCTGTTGCCTCTCTGAATCATATTATTTTCCATAGGACTTTTCATACAGAATCAGTCCATTAGTTTTCAGGTCTGATACCCTGCCTCCAATAATAATGGCCAATAACTAATCTCAATTCTAGAACACCACCTCACTCCCATGTACATAAAGTAGCTACACAACTGTGCAGTGCATCACAGCGAAGTTAAAAATCTTTCTGACCTCTGCAGGCAATTATTTTGTGCCCTGAAGCTTGGCATCTGATTACTCCTACCTATAAGGCATAGCTATATACATTGTTATTACAGAATTCGCCAGGATTACAACTGCATTTATCACATCTGATTATGATAAGGGAACAATAAAGCACTGGCATCCTCTACAGTAATCTGGATTATTTTAATTTTGGTAATAAGAGCTTGATAAAAGAGCATGTTCTTCTTCCCCCAATGGCTTGTAGAGATGTAGGCTTTAATAGCTAATTATCTTTGATTTCCAAGAGATTACTTTTGCTGGGATTCTGTCAACAGAGATTTTCTTTTGGATGTGGTCCTAGTTTTTCAGATACATTTCAGTGTACAGTTTCCAGTAAATGCCCACAGGAAGAGCTGTTTTCTATGATGTATCTCCCTCAGTCTGAAGTAATTAACAGCTACAAACATGGAAAATATCCATTTTGCTATGGCTTTGAACTTTTCAAATCCTTCCATTTGGAGGATCAGAAACAATCCAATCAAATTGCTTTCCACTTGGCTTTCCATTTCACTCTTGTGATAGTATTAAATAAGATTATCTTTTCCAATTTGAAAATAAAAGTGGAAACAGTTTTTTGCCAGCAACCAGATAAGCCATTAATTAGTGCTCTGGGGTGCTCTATGACAGAACTGGGTTCAGTTCCTCTAGTAGGCTCCCCTTCCTGAGTTGACAAGTGCTCTATAGGGGTATGTCTACACTACCCCGCTAGTTCGAACTAGCGGGGTAATGTATGCATACCGAACTTGCTAATGAAGCCCGGGATTTGAATTTCCCGGGCTTCATTAGCATAAAGCCAGCTCCGCCATTTTTAAAAGCCGGCTAGTGCGAACCCCGTGCCGCGCGGCTACACGCGGCACGGGCTAGATAGTTCGAACTACGCAGTTATTCCGAACTATCTGTACGCCTCGTGGAACGAGGTGTACAGATAGATCAGAATGGCTACGTAGTTTGAACTATCTAGCCCGTGCCGCGTGTAGCCGCGCGGCACGGGGTTCGCACTAGCCGGCTTTTAAAAATGGCGGAGCCGGCTTTATGCTAATGAAGCCCGGGAAATTCAAATCCCGGGCTTCATTAGCAAGTTCGGTATGCATACATTACCCCGCTAGTTCGAACTAGCGGGGTAGTGTAGACATACCCTAGGAGCACTCACTTGCTCATTGGTGAGAGGAGTGGAAGAAAGAAAAATATCATATGTTCTGTTGGTGCATGCAGGGGCACCAATGTTCTCTATAGAGAGAAGAGAGGTTGCCACAACAATGGACATTTGTAAGGTTATGGGAGGAGAGTAAATCTTGTAAAAATGGGAATCCTTTTACTCTCCAGGAAGCATCTCAAGAACCAGGTAGATACAAATAGTTGATCCAGTAATACAGAATAATGCACTCCTGTGATGGCTTTAGACATAAGTGACTACAAAAGGTGACTACAAAAGGAACGAGGTGTACCGGTAGTTCGGAGTAGGAAGCCTAGTCCGAACTACCTAGTTCGTGCCGCATGTAGCCGTGGGCACGGAGTCCGAACTAGCGGACATTTAAAAATGGCGGCGCCCGGCAATATTCAAATGAAGTCCGGGAAATTCAAATCCTGGGCTTCATTTGCATCTCCGATTGCCTACATTAACCACCCTAGTTCGAACTAGGGTGGTAGTGTAGACATACCCAGAGGTCCTAGGTGAAGGAGTAATTCTTCAAAGATAATATCAAATACTGCAGGTTCAGAGGTAAGTAAGCCCATCAAAATATCTGCTTTGTCCATGGCTACCAAGCATGTTGGTTCCTACAACTCAGAAATGTTATTTGTTCCCTTCTCCACTCTACAACAGAGTGTGAACTATGTACCACGAATCATATACAAAGGCTGTTACTAGTGCTTAGAAACGGGAAGTACCCCTGAGGTTGCCTTATAATTGTGTCATTTTTTTGCCCTGTAATGTTGTTTTGAAGGAAGATACTTATGAACATAACCCCCTTATCAGCATCTTGTCCTGGCTAGCTTAAGCTATTCCTTGCATAGTATGATGGCTTTTAGGAGTAGCAGTCTCAGGCTATATCTACATGATGAGGTTATTTTGAAATAAGTTATTTCGAAATAAGCTTATTCCTCTTCACAGGTAGGAGTTATTATTTTGAAATAACGAGCCCATTATTTCAAAATAATAGGCTTGGTAGTGTGGACACTTGCCTTGTTATTTCAAAATAAGGGGAGTTATTTTGAAATAACTACCCAGTATAGACATGCTCTAAGATGCTATCTGCCCCTATTCTTCTATAGGGAGCTAAGGTGCCTAATTCAGGTTTTGTAGAAATCAGTGTTTTTCTAGGTCCCTAAAAATTAGGTACTGTGATTCTCTGCATCACATGTGGGTTCATCTACACTGCACAGCTATTTTGAAATAAGCTATTTTGGAATAGTTATTCCAAAATAGCTTATTTCAAAATATCACGTCTACCCTGCAGGGAAGTCTCAAAATTGGTCTGAGGCAGGCTTTCCTAATGTAGACGTGCTATCTCAATTTAGAGCCCCAGGAGGCACTGGGGAGGAATAACTTAAAATGGCCCTGGGGAGGGGATATTTCAAAATAGCAGCAGTGGAGCATCTACACACACCTTATTTCAGAATAGGCATTATTTCTCATAGAACGAGGTTTACAGATTTCGGAAAAAGCCATCCATTATATCAAAATTATTTTGAAATAATGGAATGGCTGTGTAGATGCTCGCATTGTTATTTCAAAATAACACTAGTTATCTCAAAATAGAAGTGCAGTGTAGATACCCCCACAATGCCTAATTGCTTGTGTGCATACAGCCTCTTGTTTTTATACCAGCCTTATCCAGGTTTTTTGTATCTGCAAAATTGGGGCAGCTTGCCTTCTGCAGAACTGAGGAGAACTGGCATGACTGAGCTTCTGAACTTGAGAGGTTTGCTTTGTGAGTTGTCTAGCACTTATTGCTGCCAGCTGGAGTGCAGAAAGCCCGATAACAGACCACCATAGGATATTTTAACTCTCCCATTCTTTTCCTAGGGGAAACTGAAAGTACAAAGACAGTCATGTAAACAAATAATAGCTGTGAAAGCAAAATAAAATAAATCCTTCCAGTATGTCCAGCTAGGTTCAGTCTGGGAAGAGTTAAAAGTTTCAGGTTAGTTTTTATTTTATCCAGGACAACTTTGCCAATCTCCAGCGTGATCTTCAGATCTCTGTTTTGTAGCTTCAATCCATCTCTATTGAGTACTGTAGATCCTATCCTGTAGCCGCTGAAGAGGGTAAATGCAATTATTTTGTGCCCCCAAATTCAGAGAAGGTTGTTTTCCTCAGGCCCAGAACCAAAAATCAGTGGCAACCTTTCAATTAACTCCTCTGAGCTTTGAATCAGGCCTTAGAGCTTGACTTATTCACTAAACCTAGGGGTCTTCAGAAATGTTTTTGAAGGAAGGCTGGTTGGTGGGATAGCAACTGATTTCTAGGCCAGATCAGTCATAAAGGGAGCAGTCTTGACACCCATTCATTTCAGCAGAAGCTTAGCAGCATGTTGAAGCCACTCCTCTAGTTTGAATCTCCCCCTAAAGTGTGGAGTTTATACCTGAGAGAAATGGCATGTAATGATTTCCAAACACAAAGGCTGCATCTAGACTGGCATGATTTTGCGCAAAAGTGGCTACTTTTGTGCAAAATCTTGCCGCCTGTCTACACTGGCCGTGAGTATTTGCGCAAGAACACTGACTTTGTAATGTACAAAATCAGTGGTTCTTGCGCAAATACTCTGACACTCCCGCTCAGGGATAAGCCCTCTTGCGCAAGTATTCTTGCGCAAGAGGGCCCGAGTAGACAGCAACGTTAATTTCTTGGGCAAGAAAGCCTGATGGCTAAAATGGCCATCGGAGCTTTCTTGCACAAAAGAGCATCTACACTGGCATGGATGCTTTTGCACAAAAGCAAATCTTTTGCGCAAAGGCACGTGCCAGTATAGACGCTCTCTTGTGCAAATTCTTTTAACAGAAAAACGTTTCCGTTAAAAGTATTTGTGCAAAATCATGCCAGTCTAGATGCAGCCAAAGAAAAAGCATCTTGAGGACCTAAGGGAAAGGTAACATTTCCCTCCATTCTAGCTTTCTCTTGAATGTTCCAAGACAAAGGGGAAGGGGATTGTTAATAATTATTATTTTTATTTCTTTTTTCTGCAAACAGTACACTTTTTAATCTGTTCCCTTAAGAAGATTAATTCTTTTCCATTGTTAAGTAGAAGGCTTTTCCTGTAATTAAAAGAAATTAAAAGGCATTCACTAGTGGCATCACCCTCGTCAATAAAGTAATTAGGATTGCAGCATATTCAGGAAAAGCTAGAAAAGAATTTCAGGGCCATGCTTCAGAAAATTGTAGGTATTTGATTTATTTATTTATTTAGGTTGAAGAAGTGATAGGATATGATTTTTATTTTGTTTTTTCCTTTTAATGCCAGGAATTAAATATTGTTGTAAGTTAATAGTATCTTACATTTTCGGCTTGCAAAATACTTCACATTTAACTGATGTTTCAGTTTTAGGGAGATATTCCCAATGATTTTGGTTATATGTTTTGAAATGAAAAATATGGGGTGGCAGAATAATTTAAAAATGATTCCATTACATTAAAATCAAAATGATTTTTTAAAACTTTTAAATTAGCAAAAAGTCTAATTTTTCATTTCAAACAATTCTGACAAAAATTGTAAGATTTCAGAAAAATATGAACAGTTTCACCAATTTCCCCTAAAAATGAAATTTATTGACAATAAATTTCCAAGTAACTCTAACGATATAGCACCAGACGTTCTAGATGCTGTATGTGTCAGTAGCCTCATAACTCCCTCTGAGGGTGGGGAGTTTTTTAACCTCACTGTACAAATAGAGAAACTGAGGCACGGAACAGCTTAGTACCCTGCCAGACATCAAATACCAAATCCCCGACAAAGCCAGAAATAGAATACAGGAGTCTAGCCCAATGTTCTCTCTAATGTTTTCCATCCATGTGCAGAATAATTTTATGTGTACCAAGGCATGTGTGAATGTACACCACCAAAGGAAAAAAAAACCTAGCTGTTGGTGCTCTTGTAATCAGCTTGGTAGCATTTGAATTTCTCCCGAGCAGCTGCACAAGCACACAATATAGAGGAACGCTGGGTCTGGACTCACAATCATAAACTTTCAATACTGTCCATCTATTTTGCTGCTTTTCTCTCTGCAGCCACCCAGCATCTAATTATTGATTTACTTTTGAGTCACATAATCTTAGTTGCTTCAGGAATTATCTAAAATAGTACAGTGTGCGCAAGTAAGAGAGGAAAAAAAGTCAAGCTAAACACAAATCGTAAGACCTGGAAACATAATTAAAAATCTTTATAATCCACAGTAATGCTCAAAGTTAACCTCTCTATGTTCCTTAACGACTTTATGTACCCACTTCCTCAGGGATTAATAGATACAAAGGATACAATCTCTTTCCAAGGCAAGCACATTAGTCAACTATTATTTGGAAGATCATTTTTGCCTTGTAATAATAATTGAGACTAACACACAGCTTTTGAATAACAATGTGTCTTCAAAGTGCTGTAGAGCATTACAAGGAAATCTCAGGGGTTCTGCAGAGAGTGTGACAAGCCAGTGTGGGGCATTTGGATATCAAAGTGAATTTTCAAAGTAAAATGTGTTTTGGAAGTTTCAAGTCACTGAGTATTTAGATATCTTAAATGTGGCCAATCACCTGGGGAGTCCAATGCCTACTCAAGCCCCTAGAGATGACACCCAAATGGCTGTTTGTCTGAGCTTTACAATATTTTCTAAAATTTAGGCTATTGTTTAATCCCCAGAGGCCAACCTCCTGCCTCAGCTACCTGTACAATTCCATTCCAATAACTGACCAGAACAAAAGACAGTTGCCTATGGGTTCCTGGGTTCTGTGGGTAGACATGCAAGAGAAGAGGGCAGATATCTAGCTACATGGAAATTAGAGGAAGTGGGTAGAGGTGAAGGCTAACAGCCCACTGAATAGGCAAACACTTGGCTGAAAGGTAGAGCTTAGCAGAGTTGGAAGAGGCCTCAGTAGAGAGACAAGAACAGAGTGTGTGTGGAGGATGGGGAAGGAGGGTAGCTGCTTGGTAGAGGCAAGGGAAGAAGCAGGATCTGAATACTCTCAATAGAGAACACTAAACACAAAGGGCTGTGTCTACGCTGGCATGAATTTCCGGAAATGCTTAAAACAGAATACTATTCCGTTTTCAGTTTTTCCGGAAAAGGAGCGTTTACATTGGCAGGCTGCTTTTCCGGAAAAGCCCTTTTTCCGGAAAAGCGTCTGTGGCCAATGTAGACGCGCTTTTCCGGAAAAGAGCCCCGATCGCCATTTTTGCGATCGGGGCTTTTTTCCGGAAAAGACTACTGGGCTGTCTACACTGGCCCTTTTCCGGAACAGTGTTCCGGAATAAGGACTTATGCCCGAGCGGGAGCAGAATAGTTTTTCCGGAATAGCGGCTGATTTTGTACAGTAGAGCATCGTTGCTTTTCCGGAAATTCAAGGGCCAGTGTAGACAGCTCGCAGCTTATTCCGGAAAAGCGGCTGATTTTCCGGAATAAGTGGCCCAGTGTAGACTCAGCCAAAGAAGTGTTGTACTGCAATGGGATAACTCTCCCCCCATTGGTGTGGTTGCGTGTGGGAATGTTCTGAAAGAGAAGCTGAAGGAATGAGCATTGAAACTGAGAGTGCATCTTCACTTCACTAAGAAAAATAATTTGCTCTTAATTTTAACAAACATAGTATAAAACTCTAATGAAGAAAGGTTAAGCCTTAAAAAAAGGTGAGGTCTTAAAATTTTGCTAGATTTTCAGACAACGGGGTCTTGCCTTATTTCTTAAGATCACCCTTGAGGCTATAGCATATTCATCTTTCCTTCTCTGAAGGTTAAGGTTCAATTCCTTCAAATATCCCTCCCTTCATATTGTATAATAGTAGTAGAGATGTAGCCGTGTTAGTCTGATCTTGCTGAAACAAAAGAGAGGACTAAGCAGCACTTTAAAGACTAACAAGATGGTTTATTAGGTGACGAGTTTTCATGGGCCAGACCCACTTCCTCAGATCAAATTCTGGAAGAGAATTGACATGACCATACATACCAAAGGAATACAATGAAAAAAAGTGAACACATTATAAAACTGACAAATCAGATTTAGAACAGAAGAGGGGTGATGGGGAGGGCTAGTATCTATGAGATAATGATACTAGGGATGATAATTGGGGAAGCTATATAGTCTCCTATAGACAACCACCTAACCTCGGGATGATTCTTACCAACAACCACAGGACATACCACACCAATACCAACCCTGGAACTTTCCCTTGCAGCAAACCCCATTGCCAGCTTTGTCCACATATTTACTCTGGTGACAGCATCACTGGACCTAACCATGTCAGTTACAAGGTCAAGAACACATATTCCTGTTCATCCAGAAATATAATTTATGCCATCATGTGCCAACAGTGTCCCTCTGCTATCTATGTTGGACAAACTTCTCAGGCACTTCACCAAATAATTAATGCCCACAAATCTGACATCAAACATCTTCACAAGGATAAACCAGTTTCTTTTCATTTCAACCAACCTGGGTATAGTCTTAGGGTGTGTCTAGACTACATGCCTCCTTCGACGGAGGCATGTAGATTAGCCAGATCGGAAGAGGGAAATGAAGCCGCGATTCAAATAATCGCGGCTTCATTTAAATTTAAATGGCTGCCCCGATCTGCCGATCAGCTGTTTGTCGGCAGATCGGGGCAGTCTGGACGCGATGCGCCGACAAAGAAGCCTTTGAAACGAGGCTTACCTGTGCCGATGAAGAAAGGCTTCTTTGTCGGCGCATCGCGTCCAGACTGCCCCGATCTGCCGACAAACAGCTGATCGGCAGATCGGGGCAGCCATTTAAATTTAAATGAAACCGCGATTATTTTAATCGCGGTTTCATTTCCCTCTTCCGATCTGGCTAATCTACATGCCTCCGTCGAAGGAGGCATGTAGTCTAGACACACCCTTAATGACCTTACTACATGTATTTTACTTCAAAGAGACTTTAACACAAGACTACAAAGGGTTATTGACTCAAAACTGTCATTCATGCTTAAATTTGACTCTTTACGAATGGGCCTTAACAAAGATGCTAAATAAACCATCTTGTTAGTCTTTAAAGTGCTGCATAGTCCTCTCTTTTGTTTCATATTGTATATGCAGCTTGCTTCAATGGCATCTTTTGTGAACTTTACACCTTTGATCTCATGGTT
This sequence comes from Pelodiscus sinensis, assembly GCF_052426305.1. Taxonomy (NCBI): domain Eukaryota; kingdom Metazoa; phylum Chordata; order Testudines; family Trionychidae; genus Pelodiscus; species Pelodiscus sinensis. The sequence goes on from NC_143056.1 coordinate 37,991,366, forward strand.
ATTTCCCTTAAGCCGAGAGGGGAGTGCATCTCAGCCTAGAGGCTCTAGATCATTGGCCTCATTTACAAAGCAAAGCACACAGCAGGAAAAGATTTCATGCCAGATTGGATCTGGATTTGCTCCAAAGAATTGGGAACCTCTCCATGAACCCCACTGGAGACTTTTGTGTGGTTCCAGGTGTTGTAATGGATGCTTCACAGAGAGAGAATTAACCTCCTCACTCTGATGCACCACAGTATGGATGCTTGCTTTCCCTAGCGCCATAGTAGAGTGCAGAGCCAGCTTTATTGCTTCAGTTCACACTGTTCCTCTTTACTGCTACTGCTGTCTGAGATTAATTGTATTCTTTATGCTGACACACCACAGATTCTACACAGAAACCCTGCTGAATGGATTCTTTAATAGACCACTGCAGCCCAGCTGGTAGGGCTATGGGGTGCAGGAATCATCCCCTCAGACCTCTTTCTATCAAGTCATAGTACTTTGGGTTTATAAAAGTCCTGAAAGGAACCAAAGGTGAGGGCATTAAATCACTGAAGCTAAGGTCTCCACCTTAACATAATGACATGAAGGACTAAGGAGAGTGGGAGGAGAGAGGAGGAAGGTGTTACACTGTGCTCCCCTGCATTTCTATGGAAATATGTTTTTAATATGAATATGTATATCTCAAATATGCTCTATGAAAAACAGGGCAAGTAGCCTGTCATTCAAGAGCTCATAATACCTTGAGGCTACATCTAGACTAGCCACAAATTCCGGAAAAGGGATGCAAATCAGGTAAGTCAGCATAGGGAAATCCCCCGCGGATTTCCCTATGCTGACTTACCTGATTTGCATCCCTTTTCCGGAATTTGTGGCCAGTCTAGACGTAGCCTGAATGTGTATATTCTATTGTGTGCCTGTTTTATTAATCAAGGTCAGGAACAGGCAATAAAAAATGGCAGCCTGCCACCAATATATTTACCTGTGCTTACACAGATATGGGGTGATGACAGCTCTCATTGGCCATGAATCACTGTTGCACTGAATAGAAGTGGCAGGAAGCGGTGCAGACTCAGACACCACTTTCTGCTGCTCCCATTGGCTGCAAATGGCGATTCATGATTAACAAGAGCTGTGATCACCCAATGCCTGCAGATGCACAGGTAAATATAGAGGTGGGGGCCCATCCAGGGAAAAAATCTGCAGAGTGGATCTGGTCTGCAGGCTAGAAATTGCCCACTCATCATCTGGGTCTTCTAGTGAAAATCATTAGTGGTACTTAAGGAACCCAGTGACCCGCTGCTAAAAACAATGATCTGTGAATAGTTTTGTTTTCCCCATAAGCCTAAATTGTGTTTGGTCTTAAAAAGACATGTGACCATGCCCCCTGGTGCTGGAATCCATCTTGAATTTGGTATTTTTCTGGGAGAGAGGGTGAGAATTGAATAAAAGACTCCTCAACTGGAGAAATCCTATTTAAGGGATGGGAAGTAAAGAATGATTGTCTTCAGCTGGCTTTTGAAACTGCCTCCTCACCCAAAGAGAATACACAAGAACAAGTGAAAAAGAAAAGAACTGTAACAAAAAGGTTGGAGGAACATTCCTCAGCCAAGTCAGAGGAAAAGATCATAGAATCATGGAATGCAAGAGAATTGCTGGCTATTGTAGATGTACTCCTTCTTCCAGTCTTCTCTTTTCTAAATTAAACAAGCCCAGTTCTTTCAGCCTTCCCTCATAGCTCATGTTTTCTAGGCCTTTTATCATTTTCTTGCTCTTCTCTGGACTTTCTCCAATTTTCCAACATCTTTCTTGAAATTTAGTGCCCAGAACTGGACACAATACTCCAACTGAAGCTTAATCAGCACAGAGTAGAATAGAAGAATGACCTGTGGAACTCCTTGCCAGAGGAGGCTGTGAAGGCTAGGACTATAACAGAGTTTAAAGAGAAGCTAGATAATTTCATGGAAGTTAGGTCCATAAAAGGCTATTAGCCAGGGGATAGAAATGGTGTCCCTGGCCTCTGTTTGTCAGAAGCTGGAGAAGGATGGCAGGAGACAAATCGCTTGATCATTTTTCTTCAGTCCACCCTCTTTGGGGCACCTGGTGCTGGCCACTGTCAGCAGACAGGCTAATGGGTTAGATGGACGCAGTACGGCCGTTCTTATGTTCTTATGTTCTCACAACACTCCTGTTAATGCATCCCAGAATCATGTTTGCTTTTTTTTGCCACAACATCACACTGTTGGCTCATATTTAGCTTGTGGCCCACTATGACCCCCTAGATCCTTTTTGCAGTACTCTGATCAGCTCTGATTTGTGAAGAACTGCACCTGACATAAGAATGATGGTAAGAAATGTTATTTGTAAGAATTTCTCTTAGGGTATGTCTACAATGCAGTCTTTTTGTTCAAGAAGCTTTTTGTAGAAGAGATCTTCTGCAAAAACTTCTTGCACAAAAGTGTGTCGACACCTCAAAAGCACATCTCAAAAGTGAAGTTCCCTTGTGCAAAAGAGCATTCACACTGCATGGACACTCTTGTGCAAGAAAGTTCTGATTGCCATTCATAGAATGGCTATCAGAGCACCTGTGCTTTTTGTGTGATAGGCTCTTTTTTCATAAGAAACCCCGGTTGAGCATCCACATGCACCTTTTTGCTCAAGAACTCTTGCACAAAAAATAGTTATTCCTTGTAGAAAGAGGTATACCTACACTGCAAAAAGCCCTCTGTTCTGCTGTTTTACTGTAAATTCTCTTGCGCAAAAACGTGCTTGAGGTGTGGACGCTCTGCGGGTTTTTGCACAAAAACTCTGTAGTATAGACATAGCCTGAGTGTATTAGGCTTAGCTGGAGCATTTTGTTTATTTTAACTTAGAAACTTATTTTGATCACCACTTGCAACCACTTAAATCCTACATTTTGTACTTAAGAAAATAACTTTTGTTTATTACTAAACCCAGTGTAAAGAATTGCTATCTGGGGGAATCAACAGCATTGATATTGAGGGCGAATTTATGATCTTTCTGTCTGTAAAATTTTTATACAGAGTAAGATGAATTTGTTGGGGTTTGGGTCCCTATTAAGGACTGTGTTCTGAGTTGTTATCAATGTCTATGTCATTCTGTTGGGGAGCTGTTACCACAACTCTGTGGCTTTGCTAAGAGAGAACTGCATTTCTAAACCAGCAGGACACGGTGGTGGAGTGTCCCAGAGGGTAGGTAGGCAGGCTTAGTGGTATAATCAGAACATCAAGTGACAGTCTCAAGGGGATCGCTGTAATCCAAATCATCAAAGGCATATGAACTAATGAAGCAGCCTCCTGCTTACCGTATTTTGGTAAATGTCCAAAACAAAGTAGGCATCCAGGTAGCAGGCCACTTTGCACTCAGCTACTGTGTAGCTGTGCATGTGGGAGAGGACATGACCCGGGAACAGAGGTCTTACAGGAAGCAAGGAGTCTGCTCTCCTTGGGCCTCGGTACAGGACACAATCACAACCATGGTGTTTGCAGCAACAACACCATATGGGGCCAACAAAACTACACCTGCCCAAAGGACAGAGAAGAATGAAGAGGAGCCCACTTTGTCCCATGTTAAGTGATACTGTAGCAGCACCCCCACACCCACACCCACCCAGGGGACTCTGAAAGGTTTTGTATTTCACCAGAGCACAAGGTCTTGCTGAGTTTGTACTGTTCTGTATCATTGCCAATGCAAGCTTCTGCGTATGGGAGAAAGTTATCTCTGTGCAAGTGACCAGCTGAAGATCTTTTCACCAGCATCTGGAGTCAAGAAATATTAACTTCTGCCATTAATACAGTACAATTAGGTGCATTTTCTAATAAATCCATCATCGGCCATGGATGGGAACCAGCCTAAATGGAAAATCAGGCTGTTCCACCATGGCTACTCGTACAGTATATTCGCAGGAGTCTATATAATTTAAGGTTGCTTACTCTCTTTTATTTATATTTTAACTTCATTGCAAAGCAAACATGAGTGTAAATTGATAAAAATCCCTAATATTTGCATGGTGGCTAACAAGGAAAGAGAAATCAGATGATTCATATCAGTCCATGCTGAAAGTAGACATCCCTCTCTGCTCCCTTGCTGCTTGGTGGATCAAGCTCCCGTTTAGGAATAGTTAATGCTGAACTTGTACAAATCTCTCCTTATTTAAAAGTCTGGATTTGAGGAACAGACTGAGATAGATGGTTTCCTTCTCTGTAAGCTATTGATTAATGGATTGTACTAAATGGTGTGACATGCCCTTTAAATGAAATTTACAAGTAATATATTGTATGGCAACTGCATTATTAATTATTTTGATACGTGGTATTTGTGTCTTCTGGTTCTGAGTTCTTATTATTTATACTGGTCAGGTTGGAGGGCAGATGCTGAGTTGGGCTTCCTTTGCCTGATTTGCTATGTTTTGCTCTCACACTCATATTTATTCCTAGGATTGTTCTCATTATTCATGTTACATCTAACCTGATCAGCTGACATTTTTTCTGACTGCATGCCAATGCAAGGGAGTTGGTTGAGAGGGGGAGCTTAACATTCTTGCAAGAGAATCACTGGCTATTGTAGATGAATAATAGCTGGCTGCAAGTATTTGATTACTGGAGAGCTGATTCCCCTTATTAATAAAAGTTATTTATGGTATCAGATAAAAGGAAGTGGGGAGAATTACAACAGAAAGGCTTTTGTTCATTTTTTTCTCCCTTTAAATCTTCATAATTAAATATTTTTCTTAGTTTATGATATCAAACATGGTGGAATATATACACAGAGAGAGACATATAAATGGTAAATTGTAATTAGGAGGTCTAGCTGCTTGGGTAATGTATTATGCCTCCGTTTGGGGGGACTGGGTGTACCTGGCCCATGGTCCCACCTGGAAGCTTGACCCTGCTCAGCTTTCTCCTCATGAAGTGCACCCCCCAAAGCCCCTCTGCCTGCCATTCACACCACTTTGCCCCTTCCCTCAAGGCCTCCCCCACCTGCCCATCTAGCTGCTCATGCATGCCTTTTTACTTGCTCCCCTATGCAGCCCCCCTGCCTGCCAGCAGTTCAGCCAGCTGTTCATCACTTGCACATGCCTCTTCAGCACTTCCCCCAGAGCTTCCACGAGGTGCCAGTGGGACAGGAAGAGATGGAATGAGGGTGGGGACTAAGGGAAAAAAGGATTAGTGGGTGCAGAGCCTGATGGTGGAGCATGGGCAGGGGCATAGCCCAGGCACACTTTTGCTGGCAGCATGCTCTGAAAGTGGCAGGCTGGTTGTTTGAGCAGGCTTAACCTCCCCAGGCTTCTTATTCCTGCTGCCCAGGGCAATAAGGGTATGTCTACAATAGCCCCCTAGTTGGAACTAGGGAGGCTAATGTAGGCATTCGAACTTGCAAATGAAGCCCAGGATTTAAATATCCCGGGCTTTATTTGCATGTTCCCGACCGGTCGCCATTTTTAAATGCCACTAGTCCGGACTAACTGCCCGCGGCTACACGCAGCAGTTAAACAGTAATTCGAACTAAGTCCTTAGTTCGAATTACCTGTTACACCTCATTCCAGGAGGAGTAACAGGTAATTCGAACTAAGGACTTAGTTCGAATTACCGTTTAACTGCCGTGTGTAGCCGCGGGCAGTTAGTCTGGACTAGTGGCATTTAAAAATGGCGACCGGTCGGGAACATGCAAATAAAGCCTGGGATATTTAAATCCCAGGCTTCATTTGCAAGTTCGAATGCCTACATTAGCCTCCTTAGTTCGAACTAGGGGGCTAGTGTAGACATACCCTAAGGGAAGTAATGACCATTTAACCAATGATATAATACCAAAAAAACTCATGGAATTCCATAAGAGTATTTAAATCTACAGGCCTGTGAGAGAGTCAGTGGGTCTCTTAAACAACCAGGGAGAAAAGGAATTGATTAAGGAGTATAAGGACATTGCAGAAAAGATGGATGACATCTCTGAACCAGTCTTCACCACTAAGAATAATAGGAAGATATCTCCTGAATACTTACTCTTTTCATACAGGACTATGTAGCACTTTAAAGACTAACAAGATGGTTTATTAGATGATGAGCTTTCGTGGGCCAGACCCACTTCCTCAGATCAAATAGTGGAAGAAAATAGTCACAACCATATATACCAAAGGATACATTTAAAAAAAAATGAACACATATGAAAAGGATAAATCAAATTTCAGAACAGAAGGAGGATGCGGGGAGGGGGGGAGAGAAAGGTAAATGTCTGTGAGCTAATGGTATTAGAGGTGATAATGGGGGAGGCTATCTTTCTAATGTGTAAGATAGCCAGAGTCTTTGTTAAGACCCACGCGTAGAGTGTCGAATTTTAGCATGAATGACAGTTCAGAGGATTCCCTTTCAAGTGCAGATTTAAAAGGCTTCTGAAGCAGGATGCAGGTAATTAAGTCGTTGAGACAGTGTCCTTTCTGGTTGAAATGGCAAGAAACTGTTTTTTCTTTGTGATCAGTTTCTTGCCATTTCAACCAGAAAGGACACTGTCTCAACTAATTAATTACCTACATGCAAAGTGCATTTTTCGAAATAGCGTTTTGCTATTTTGAAATACTGCGTCCACGCTGAGTAGACGCTGAATTGCATTTAAGGCCAGCCAGAACCAGGTCCTGCAAAATAGCTTGCCAGCAAAATAGCAATAGCTTCTGACCATGTCATTTACAAGAGATGTTAAAGAAACTAAGGCTGGCCTATATGCCGGGGGTGTGTGAAGGGTGCAAAAGCACCCCCCATGGTCCTCCAAGTAAGCATGCTCCAGCTGGCCAGGGGAAGGCAGGAGTGGCATGCTGCCTGAGCCTCCCTCCCCCATGCTCTGGATGGCCTGCGGAAGGCTGGGGCTGATTTCTCCGCTTACGTGGGAGACCACGAGGGTGCAGTGACACCCTTGTGGTCCACATTTACAAAAAAAGCAACTCCCCCACTCCACCAGAAATCCCTGCATACCAGCCTGTAAGTCCTACATGGGATACACAATATTATCATGGAATAGAAATGCCAAGAATAAAAAGCAGGTATAAATGGTTCATGTTCAAAATTGGCAGGTTAACACACGAAACACACAGTACTAGGGCTGGTGATTTTTAACACATGTATTAGTAATTTGGAAAAGACTGTGAACAATGAGGTGGTAAAGTTTGCAGATGGCACAGAATAATTGAACTTGATCAACAGCACTGGTGTATAGCTGATATAGAGTCAGCAGACCTGCCCTGGAGAGTGGCTCCTCTATTATGGGACCAACACCAGCCACTGCATGACGGGACAAGGAGCATTTTCGGGGGAAAGGGATAATGCCAAGTGAGTCTCAAGATTTCCTTTAAGAGTTATTTTATTTATACTGGGGATCAAATCAGTCCCCAGTCTGCTCCAGGACTGAGAAGTATAAAAGTGTTTTAAAGCTATTTTTGCTTCTTGCCCATTTCTCTGAACTACTAGTCATAATGACAATATATGTATGTGTACATGTATAATGTGATATGCTTCCCACACTGGCCCTGAGAGACCTGAATTAGGCAAGTTGGGCCCACTCAGCTAATTAGGCTGGAAATAGCAGAGATTTCGGCTATTTGGAAGCTCAACTGTGAGGGAATGAGCAGGACTTCTAAGTCCACGAAACTGGCAGGAGAGATGATACTACAGTCTCTCTCCATGTGATAAGCGAGAAGGAAGTGGTGCGCTGGTGGATGGGGGACGATAGGAACTCCTGAGAAAAGGCTAGGGACCTACAGGCATATCACTAATACGCTAGGCAATTATTTCAAAATAACGTATTTCAAAATGTTAACTCCAAACATAACTGTTTCAAAATAGCATGTCCACACTACAGGGAAGCCTCAAAATTAGTCTGAGGCAAATTCCCTTAATGTGGATGCACTACCTTGACTTAGAGCCCCAGGAAGCACTGCGGAGTAATTACCTGAATGACTCTGGGGAGTAGTTATTTCAAAATAGCAGCAGTGGAGCGTCCACACTACCACCATTGTAAAATTACTATTTTGAAATAAGCATTATTCCTCGTGGAAGGCAGGAGTGATTATTTCAAAACAACCAGACTGTTATTTTGAAATAATGGGCAGGGTAGTGTGGACACTTCACTTGTTATTTTGAAATAAGTGTACCAGGGCTAAGAGTCCTAAGAGAGAAAGGTCTGACTAGGAAAGCTGGAGAATGAAAAGCCTGGAGGAGCATGGTGGTAAGTAAACCAGACCTGAGAGCAGTAAGGCTGGTGTAATCACAAACTTTAACTGCTCGCTACAGGGCTCTGGACTGGAAGCCAGAAAGGAGAACAGACCTGGGTTCTCCTGCCCTCCTCTGCAGAGTGATATTGCTAGGGCAGTGGAATGGGAGACTATCTGTGTCTCTGCAGGAGCAACAGTGTCAGGGCAGCAGGCTTGAGGACTGCCTGACTCTGCTAGTGCAGACAGACATGGATAGACTCTCCAGAAAGAGGAAAACATAGTGTGACCTGGCTGGAAGGTTGAGTCATGAACTTGCTGTATTGCTTTTCTGAGAGCCAGAGGATAGCTGCAACTGAAGGCGAGGCGAGGCAAGGCAAGGCGAGGCGAGGCGAGGCAAGACACTGAACTGGGTAGAGCTAATCCCCAGAATAGCCAAAGGAGGCACTACCCAGTGGTGGAAAGGGAGCACTGTGATAATCTATACAGAGTGGATCTAAGTCCCACTGACATTTTTAAAAGATTTTTGGCCATAAATATGACAACCAGTCCAAAATTTGCCAATACAGAAATTCTCAGTTACAATGATTAGTGGTTGACTGTTTTTGATCTTTAAGAAAATATTTGTTTTGGTTTAGGAAAAACTAAACAATTGTTATTTTCTTCCTTTCCCAACCTTTGTTTCCTTTTCTCACAATAAAAGATAAAAAGGAAAAAAAGGAGGTTTAATGTAAATCTGAAAACAAAATCCGTTTTTTAAAATCATAAAACAAAAAAAATCACTTTTATTTTGACAAAAAAATCTGAAAAATTCAATGAAAATATTTTAACCCAAATTTGTTTCTTTATAAAATATGTATGGTAGTTTACCAACTATACTAAATGAGTGTCTGTGTAGGTACACATACTGCACAATTACTTTATTTTTCTGGCTTTTGCTGTGATGGGATATATTTATAAAATCTCAGTACATCAAAAAGAATCTAGTACACAAGAGAGGAATAAATATTCAGCAATGCAGTAAAAGTATTGAACAATGCAGTAAAAATAGATCCAATTCAATATTCATCAAAGTAATTTCAGGAGCCATTGCTGCATTCCAAGAGTAAATATTACTAACTAACATTTAATTTGCATATAGAGGATTTTATAAAACTTTACTGTCTTAGCAAACGTCATCAGAACTACAAAGCACTTTTAACAATTAAACTATAGAAAAAATAGACATGGAGGTTTCCTCTTGCCTCTAGCTAAACCACAGCTGGAGGATATCTGTAGGATTTCTGTAGGCACAAATCTGTGCCTTGCTAAATTGATTTATTCTTCTGCTCAGCCTTGATCTTATGCTACATTCAGTGTCCTCCAGATTCTAGAGTAGGGCTGGGCAAAATACAGCCTGGGAGTCGGATGTGGCTCACCTAACATTTTGATCCAGCCCACAGACTGCATCTGGCAGCAGAATTCTATGTAAATGGCTCATGGTTGCAGCACTACCCCAGCAGGGGCTGGAGTAATGAGCCTTTTAAATAGTCACAGCAACCCCAGCAACTCTGGGGGGATGGCTAGTTCTCAGCCACGCCCCTTCTGCCCTTGTGGGGTTGGGGCACTAGCTCATGAACCGTACCAACATTCATTAAGTGGCCCCCCTGTGAAAATTATTGCCCACCTCTATTATAGAATCTTAGAATCATACAATCATAGAATGCTAAAACTGGAAGAAACCTCAAGAGACCAACAAGTCCAGTCCCCTACCCGCATGGCAGGACAAAACACCATCTAGATCACCCCTGATAGATGTCTGTCCACCTGCTCTTAAATATCTCCAGTGCTGGAGATTCCACAACCTCCCTATGCAATATATTCCAGTGTTTAACCACCCTGACAATTAGGAAGTCTTTCCTAATATACAACCTAAATCTCCCTTGCTGCAAGTTAAGCCTCTTGCTTGTTGTCCTATCATCAGAGGCCGAGGAGAACAATTTTTCTCCCTCCTCCTCGTAACACCCTTTTAGATACTTGAAAACCTCTACCATGTCCCCTCTCAGTCTTCTCTTTTCTAAGCTAAACAAGCCCGATTCTTTCAGTCTTCCCTCATAGCTCATGTTTCCTAGGCCTTTCATCATTTTCCTTGCCCTTCTCCAGATCTTCTACAATTTTTCCACATCTTCCTTGAAATGTGGTCCTGGACACAATCCTCCAACTGAGGTGTAATCAGCACAGAATAGAGCGGAAGAATGACTTCTTGTGTCCTGCTCATAACACTCCTGTTCATGCATCCCAGAATCATGTTTGCTTTTTTTGCAACAATGTCACACTGTTGACTCATATTTAGCTTTTGGTCTACTCTGACCTCTCAATCCCTTTCTGCAGTACTCCTTGCTAGATAGTTGCTTCCCGTTCTGTAAGTGTGAAATTGATTGTTCCTTCCTAAATGGAGTACTTTGCATTTGTCTTTATTAAACTTCATCCTATTCATCGCAAACCATTTTTCTAGTTTGTCTAGATCATTTTGAATTTTGACTCTGTACCCCAAGCCCTTGCAAACCCTCACAGCTTGGTATCATTTGCAGACTTAATAATTATACTCTCTACGCCATCATTGAAGTAATCAATGAAGATATTGAACAGAACTGGTCCCAAAACAGAACCCTGCAGAATCCCACTAGTTATGCCCTTCTTGCATGAGTGTGAACCATTATTAACTGTTCTCTGAGAACAGTTATCCAGCCAGTTATGCACCCACCCAATAGTAGCCCCATCTAGGTTGTATTTCCCTAATTTATTGATAAGAAGGCCATGTGAGACCATATCTAATGCTTTACTAAAGTCTAGGTATGCCATGTCTACCACTTCTCCCTTACCCATAAGACTTATTATCCTACAAAGAAAGCTATCAGATTGGTTTGACATGATTTGTTCTTTACAAATCCATGCTAGTTGTTACTTATCTTCCAGTTGTCTGCAGATGAATTCCTTAGTATACGTCTACACAGCAACATTATTTCAAAATAACTAGTGTTATTTCGAAATAACTTAGTTCGTGTCTACACAGTAGGCAATTTTTTTGAAATGTCAAAATATTGTCAAGCTGGAAGACTTCTTACTCTGACTCCTGTAACCCTCATAGTATGAGGAGTAAGGGAATTTGGAGGACGAGTGCTCTATTTTGAAATAAGTCCTATGTAGACACTCCCTATTTTAAAATAAGTCACGCAATTGTTGTTGCTCAATTTGCATAGCTTATTTTGAGTTAAGCCTTGATATGTAGATGCACCCTAAATTACTTGTTCCATTATCTTCCCTGGCACAGAAGTTAAACTGGCGGGTCTGTAGTTTCCTGGGTTATTCTTATTTCCCTGTTTATAGATGGGCATTGCATTTTCCAGGCTTCTGGAATCTCTCCTGATTTCCTTAACTTTTCAAAGATGATAGCTAAATGCTCAGATACCTGCTCTATCAGTTCCTTTAATGTTCTAGAGCTATGTTTAAATAACCCAACGTATTGATATTAAGAAAATGAAACAATAGCCACCATTTTTTGTCAGAGCTACTGTAAAATGTTTTGTATTCTAGACTTCCCAGCTGAACTCGAATACTAAACCTAGAAATAAGCAAAACTCATACATTGCTTGATTCTCATAGAGATTCTGCATGTGTGAGTAAGGACCCCCAGGGTAGCAGCCCTTTGAGCATTCCTATATAACAGGAGAAAGTCCAACTTAATGAGTTAGTGAAAATTCATAGACTTATATATTAGTATTTACCAGAAGTGTGTTGAGACAGGTTGTGTTTGGATTTGCAAAATCTTATCTGTGTGTTTATAAAATCAAATCCAAAATGAGGTATGATTACGATTCCTTTTTATCCAAACCAACAAAGTATGAGAGAATTGAGTTAAATGACGATTCAGCTGGTTAAATAACTAGTATTTATCTGAGGATCTGCAAACTAGTTTGGATAAAAATGAAACCGACCTGAACTGTCACCCCAATTACTATATTGAACCTGACCAAACTTGTGGTTCTGTGGTCTTACAAACCCCTCAATGCCAACCAAAAAAGGGTTAATTGTTTTGTAACACCCACTTCTGTCAATCCTGGCAAACTCTCTATACCTGATACCATGCTGACATAATATTTATCTCTTAAGAACATTTTATGAGTTAGTTAGTGAAATTCAAGATCATGCTGGCTGTTATAGTTGTCAAATGTATGCACTGATTATATTTAAAAGAATGTCTGTATATGTTACACTGTAGTAGAGGTGAAAAACTGGTTTTGGCCTACAAAGAGATGTATATTCATGTGTCTGCCTATATTCATATGTTGATTAATCATTATAAATAAAACACAATGTGAACTATATTTGCATTTCAAATAAACACGAGGATGCGAAGGCAACTTGAAGCCAGCACATCCTCACTCAGGGGCCAAAACAATGATATTTGAGTAATTTTGAGGAGACTCAAAAGGCCATTTTGAAATCCATTTACAGTAATAAGGAAATCCCTCGGAGGACATGGGGATATTCATGAAAACTTGGATCTTGTCTTTCTCTGAAAACCAGCAGCTCTGTCAAAGACTGAATCTTTGGGAGAAGGTGTACTTATCTTACATCATGTTTCCGCGCTGTCCACACAGCAGGAGGCCGACCGGAGAAAATGCTGACATCAGCTTTCCTTACTCCTTGTGAGGAGCAAGAGTTCCGGCCCTCTCAGTTTAATTTAGCGGGTGTATACTAGACCTGCTAAATTGAACCCCGGAAGATTGACCATGGCAGCATCGAACTTCCGCGTAGTGTAGATGTGCCCAGAGTGTCCAGTGACTGGATACTACAGCAAGTGATTGATGTGTACTTAGCACTAGGCTGAGAGAGAGATCATGGTGTGAGGAGACCTGGGAATCAGTGTTTGTGGGGCCAAAGGCTATTGTTTTCAGGGAGCCAGCTGAACCATAATAGGAATAGACTTATGTCCTAATATATTTGATAGTCTCTAAGGTGGCACAGGACTTCTCATTTGTTTGTTTGTGAGATAGACAAGACTGTGTCATGCTAAGATGCCCCATAGCTCTAAGTACCCTGGGGAGTATTACAGGCATTTCTAATTGACATTTCTGTAGCTTGTCTACTGGACCATACTGGCCCAGATGAGTGCACTTTCTTCACCCAGCCCTCTACCCCCACTTCAGCAGCAGTCCGAATTTAGGTGATAACCATGACAAAGAGACAAACAGAGCTTTGGCTTCTTCTGTGAAGGACACAGGCACATACATGTCTCTAGTTCAGAATTTGTATAAATCCTCCCAAGGAAGAATTAAAGTTAAAAACAAAAAATTCCTATCAGTATATTACAAATAGAAGCCTGTAAATGGCTGGTGGAAAAAATAATGGTAGGAGGGATTCAGAGTTAACTTTGCTGGATTATGAGCATGGTGGAGGGGGCCTAGCTCCATGCCCTCTGGAAGAGGTGGGATCTTGGGCAGAAGGGGTGGGGCTGGAGGTAACCTCCCCCAGGCAGCCTTGCAGTGCCGCTCAGCATGTGCCATCCACAGTTCCAGCAGTTCCAGGGTGCAGCTGTCCTGGTGACTGGCAATTTGAAAGAGTCTGGGGCTCTAGCTGCTAGTGTCTCTGCTGTAGTGGTGGAGGCAGCCAGAAGCTCCAGACTTTCAAATTGCCAGTCACCAGGACAGCTGCCCCCTTATCCCCTGTAACTCATCTGTCATAAGGCCTGCCCCTAGGTTTGGATCTGACTCCTAATCTCCTTGATCAGACTGGCTTCTACTACAGATCCATACAGCTCTATTGACTTCATCACTTATGCTGATGGTGAAGGTGGCATATTGTAGCCAAAAGCTATTACCTCTTCAGGATTGTTTGGTGGCCTGTGTGCAATGAAACAGTAGCCCTCAGTACACTTCCCAATGGTCCATATCAGGAAATGCCTTCATCGCTGGCATTTACAAGCCTTTTAGGGCAGGCTAAAGGGGACCGAAGACTGAATGGAAACTGAAATTCTCTTCCAACTCTTGAAATGCTTTTAGCTTCTTCCAGGGCAAGTCCCACACTGATGACGTGGGGTGGTGAATGTTTGCTGGTAAACAGATAGTACCAGATGTCTGCAGAAAGGATCTTCATTTTTTGGTATCTCTCCCAACTCTATGAATATATTTATTATTTAAAATAAAACAAACAGCCCCCTCCCAGCACTTCACAACTTGGGGAAAAGTGTCCTTCCATCTAGCCACATTCTGCCATCACTGGTTGCACTGACAATCATCTTTTCCTTTCACTGACTTTGAGAAGATAGAGTTCCTTCTCATTCAGGGGGAAGTGTAAGGTCAGTGCACATCTACATTTAAATGGAAAGCACTTAGCAGTGTTAACATTGGGAGCTACTAATAATTAGGGATTATTAGCCGGATGATATGGAATGATTGATACCGGGTTAGAGCTAATGACTTTTAAAGACGATTAAGCCTTTTGTCATTTGTTTGCACTATTTATGCAAAACTCCATTCATTTTGATCACCAAAGGGCTATATACAGGGCTGTGTAATAAAGCGTAAGCTTTAAAGCCAAACTATATTCTGCAGAAAGGCCTTCTTTTGAGATCTCATGAATACACCCTAGAAGTTGATATGTATCCAAGAGGAACAGAGGACGTGGGGTTTATTCAGATAAGCAAACCAGCAGATCTGTCTGTCTAATCTGTCTCTTCACTTATTTTAGGAATTTCTAGCGCACCCACCACAGTAGGTTCTAAGACCTGCATATGTTTTTAAATGAACATATGAATTGCTTTTTCTGATAGTGTTAAAAAATTACTGATGGAATGTAAGTGCAGGATGAGTTCATGCATAAAACATTTTTTATGTTAAACAGAAATTTGAAAAAAATTGAAAGGACATTTTTCCACTAAAATGTTTGAGTTTACAAGTCCTTTTTAAAAAAAGAAAAAAACTCAACTTGAATAAGTGGCAAAGTACTGAATTATTGGGAAGCACGGTTTCCAATGGGGATCCAACCTCTGGGCCTGATGCAACAAAGCATATACACATGAGCTGTTCCTTTGAACACAATGGGACTTCAGGAACTGGTGCTAAGCATGTGATTAAGTGCTTCACTGAATGGAATGAACTAAGGCACATGCCTTTGTTGAATTTGGCCTCATTTAGAAGAGGGAGTAAACCGTGAGAAGTTTTTTGTGGGATCATGAAAGGAATAGAGAATCAGGAGAAGTGTCCAAATATTTGGGTGGGACAAGGTAGGTCTCTCTAATAATATGGGACCAGCATGGCCACAAGACCATGGCAAACAAAAATCAGGCCTGCCCATAGCCAGCTGGCCATGTCTGAAATTGGATGGGGAACAGCTGGAACTTCAGCCCTCTGCAGTGGAAAATCTGTTAAAAGCCTGATTACAAATTCTCAGTGCCAGTCCACCCTCCAAATCGCTGATATCCCCACAGAGAGCTCTATACTCCTGAATGCAAAAGGCAGCACTTTGGAATATCTCTGGGCCAGACTTCAGCATCACTTACTAATGATATTCCATATTCATATTCCAGCAGCAGAGGAGTAATCAAAAAGAGATCATACATCGTAAGTCAGCCTTTGGGGGCGGGGGAGGCAGGAGAGGGAGAGAGGCAGGAGAGGGAGAGAGGCAGGGAGAGAAGCTTGAGGGGGACATGGACCCAGCCATCCGTCATCACTGCAGCCTCCTCTCGGGAGACAACCCTGTAATAGAAGCTGGCTAATTTCTTTAGAAATATCTCATTAGTCCCTCCCTTCCTGAGCTGCCTCTCTATTAAAATGTGATAAATGAATTCTGCCACTGCCCATTCTAGCCTGTCCCCTTAATGGAATGAAGATGCGTCCTGCTGGCAGGCACTCAGGATGGAGATAATTATTCATGGGCTAGTGGAAGCATTGCAGTCACTGAGCCCATAAGTGCTCCATCGATACTGGAGATAGGATCTTTTTGCTCTAGAGGACTCTGGATAGAGAGAGAGGCATGAATGCTTCTTAATTAAAATACTCCACACTCCCTGTTATTTTAGAATGCCCCCTCCCCTCATTTATTAGAAAATGTTTGTGACAGGTAGAAGGTGATAACAATGAGGGATTGATGCTATGAGCTACAACAGTGGTTCTCACTCCTGGGGCACACAGAAGCCTTCCTGGGGGTAAATCAACTTATCTGGCTATGTGCCTTGTTTTACAACAGGCTACATAAAAAGCACTAGCAAAATCAGTACAAATTAAAATTTCATACGGACAATGACTTGCTTATACTGCTCTGGATAATATAAAATGAAGTGTAAGTACAATATTTATATTCTAATTGATTTATTTTGTAATCATATGGTAAAATGAATAAGCAAACAATTTTTCAGTAATAGCGTGCTCTGACACTTGTATTTTTATGTGTGATTTTGAAACTACAGGTTGAATCACTCTAGTTCAGCACCTTGACCAGTGTCAAAGAGGAGAATTTGCCAAACTACTGGAGGTCAATATTGTCTGGCAGCATTACCAACACTTCCACTGCTTATTGGACTCATAGAAGACATTTAGAGGTAAATCAGACCTAAATAACAGCACAGAACACTGAGAGCCAGGATTGGTGGCTGTAAACAAACATGGAACCATGGGAAACTTGGCAACATCCATGATAAGTGGACATCTGATTAACTAAAATCATGCTGGACCATGGGTGTTGCCAGACTAGAGAGATTCAACCCGTAAGTAGTTTTTAAGTAAGGTGAAACTTGGAGTACTCAGGACAGCTTAGACTCTTGAAAGGAGTACAATAGTTAGAAAAAGTTGAGAGCCACTGGCCTTGACACAGCATGGGCTTTTTCATCTCAGTGCTCAGTTGTGGTTTTGCAATAGACCCTGTGCCCGAGACCAGCACGGTTATGTTGCCACAACAACAGGCCAGCACCCAGAGTGTGACTCTACGAGTGAGCTGTGTAATCTGTACCTATGGCTATGTCCACACTGCACTCGAAACTCGAAACAAGATTCGCAATTTGCGCTATGCAAATTGTGGACTTATTTCAAGTTTATTTCGAAATAAGCTATTTCAAAATTTGGTGCTGTCTATACACCTTAGCCCTTAGGGAATGAGGGTTACCGGGATGCTGAAATAGTACACATGTTATTTCGAAAAACATTTTGAAATAATGAGTGGCTTGTGATGACACCAGGGAACTATTTTGGGATGCCTCTGGTATCCCTAAATAACTTTGATGTGTTGACATACCCTATATCAAGTGCAAATTACTTCCCCCTCTCCTCTGGCTCAGCTGCACCTGCCAACATGAGAGAGAGAGATTAAGCTAAGTGGTTCTCAACCTATTTACTACCGTGGGCTGCATCATGTGCTATCTATCTGGCCCTGAGGATGCCACATGAGCTATAGCTGTGTGCTGAGTGGACCACAAGTCGCAGGTTGAGCTATGCCACTGCCTACTCCCTTTCTGGGCTTGCACCTAAGTGGGAATAACAATTCTACCGAGGCTACTTTACTACTCCTCCCCTACTATCTGTGATGTAGGCAGACTGTACAAGAGGGGATACCATATGCCCTTTTGCCATGTATGAGTGCATAACATAGCTCACACTTTGGGGCCAAATTCCGATAGCCTTACTCACCTTCAAATCAACAGGAGTATTCAAGAAGGAAGGTAGTATGCTGCTCTGTTTCAATAAAGGCAGCAGAATCTGAGCCTCCAGGTGCAAGGTTTGACAGGCCAAATTGTCACTCCAACTCACCCCTTGTATATACCTTCTTAAACCCAGCCATAAAGGGAAAGTTCTCAGAGAAATTTTGAGTCCCCTTCTCTTCTCTGCTCCCCTCTCTCTTCAGACATACACCCCTACACCCAGACTGCTTAATTCTTCTTCTGCTACAACTACACACATGCACACTGTTGAGTTCTGAGTGCCACTGGACATTTCATTTCTGGCAGGCAGTTTGTGGGTCATAATGAATCTGAGAATTTGACTGACTTTTCTCTTAGCTCTTTGCCCTCTGAAACCTCAAGAGTGTCTCGGTGCCTCTGCTGCTTCTCACAGCCAGCTAAGCTAGGCATTGATGTGTCTCCAGTGACATTTGCATTCTGTTTTATGCACAGCAGTAGCTTTTCCTGGATGAGCTGGATTTTAAGGGGGTGGGAATATGAACCAAGTAATACAGTGGCCAAATGAGAAATAATGCACATCATCCATCACATCAGTCAGTGATGAAAAATCAACTCTCCTCATTTCTTCCTCTCAGGACAAGGGGTGTTTACTGAGATTGGAGTGAAATAATATCTGATTAGTATGTTTTTATAGTACCTGAAGTGAAGGCAATTTGCCTGCGAGAGGAAAGAGCTCAGGATCCCAATGAACTGTGAGAGGTCATTATCAAGAAGCTTGACACAGATGATATTGTCAGACTTCTTAGTAATAGCTTCACACAGATCCTGGGCCCCTTTTCCTTTTAATTTTGCTCTATCTAGCTGCTGCTGTTTTACTTTTGAGAGCCTGGCATCGAATACAGTGGCAACAGATGTCACCTCTGTGCTGTTCCCCAAGGACCAGCTGTTGGCTGCATCTTCTTTATCCATATCATTTTCCTTAAACACCTGCATATTAAATCAAATTGTCGGAACTGCTTCTCTTATATATTATTCTTCACTTCAGCCCTTTCTCTGTTTTCTTACTTTCCTGCAGTCTGATTGTGCCACACCTCTCTTTACTATATTCTAAAACTGGAGTCCTACTAACTGTTAAAAACAACACCCCGCAAAAAAACTGTCAATATGCATTTTACACAGTGTTATTTTTTATTCCGGAAACTGGATGTTTAATTTTATCTTAAAGGGTATTTACATGCTCTAAATTGGAGTCCATGGATTCATATTGGCTAGAAATGAATGAGAGTAATAAAAGGTGATCCATTATTGCCAATAATGCTCTATCTTGCACAGAGCTGCTGAGGGGTGCTGGCTTCTGAGCAGTCTGAAAGTTGGTTACGGAGAAATAGCTATTTGATCGCTTCTTGGCATCTCTTTTCTGTGTTCAATACAAGTGAAGCTTCGTTAAGAAGATTCAGGTGGATAATTTGTGATGTTTTTCAACACACAATCCACCTAAGTCAAACCTCCAACACCTCCAATTTATCTCTAATTTCAGATTCACCCTTACTAGCAGAGGTATGCTTTGGTGTCCAACAGCTAAACTAAAATTTCCATTTCTTCTATATCTCCATATTAAAAACTTTATCTGAAAGACACACACAAACATAGACACTCACACACAGAAAAATTCATGGTGCTCCATTTATTCACCTCAAAAAGATGAAGATCTGAGTAAATGATGTTGGAATTTGAATCAGTGGTTCTTGAAAGCCTGATAGCTGGAATTCAACTACTAAGAGTCAGATTCAGCAATTGCTGATCAGAAAACCACTCTGTATGGTGCATTTGGGATGTACAACATGCTCTATACACCCTGATAGTACAAAAATGTATTAGAATCAAACATTTTGCATCAAGTTTTTATTCTGAAAAATAAACAAGGAAGAGCAAACAGCAAACACCATTAGCTATGTCTACACTGGCAGCTTCGTGCGCAAGAACTCCTTTGCTGAAGAGTTCTTGTGCAAAACCTCTTCCAGAAGAGAGTGTCTACACTGGCATGTGCTTTTGCACAAGAGATGTGTTTTTGCGCAAGAGCATCCATGCCAGTGTAGACGCTCTCTTGCGCAAGAAAGCTCTGATGGCCATTTTAACCATAGGGGCTTCTTGCACAAGAAATTCACGTTGCCTGTCTACACTGGCCTCTTGCGCAAGAACAGTTGTACAAGAGGGCTTATTCCTGAGCGGGAGCATCATAGTTCTTGTGCAAGAAGCCCTGATTTCATACATTAGAATGTCAGAGTACTTGTGCAAGAACACGCGGACAATGTAGACAGGCAGCATGTTTTTGTGCAGAAGTGGTCGCTTTTGTGCAAGATCGTGCCAATGTAGACACAGCCATTGTGTTTGAGGACTATCTCTTTTGACTACTGGGTTTGTCTCTTAGCTGCACTATAGGTCCCACAAGGTCATGATGTTTTCTTTTCCGGCAATATCCTCCATTTCTTTTGCTGAGGAAGTGTAATTTCATGAGGGGCAGTGTTTCTATGGGGGAGAGTGAATGAAAGTTCTATATAAAAAGAGGGATGCAAGGTGGTGTTACCATTTTCTCTTCAGCAAATATAAATATATATGTGAAGAAGCGCTAGGAATAGTACATAGCTCTTGAGTGAATAAAGCCTTACCAGTCATAGTATTTTTTAAGTAATGTTTCCATCATTTGCATTCAAGTGCATTAATTCAGTATGTGGGTGTGAGTCATAACCAATTATATTATAGGACAGGTTGTAGCTATTATCACCTTGAGAAATTACTATTGCCACCATCGTTAACACATTTTTACAATTAGTGTGAGGGCTAGGGGTAAAATATTTTTCTTCATTAATGCCTCTTTCTCTTCTTCTCATTGCCCATCCATTGGATTCTTTCTGTTTCTGCTAGCAGTCTGGCTGGCTCCCTGCAGCACCCTTCCTGATTCCACCAAGCAAGGCTAAAACTGTCACTGCTTTGTTTGAAATGATTCCCAAGAAGTTTGATTCCTCTATATAAAATGTGAATAATTGTAGCATTTGATTTTTGGCTTCTTCCTTAGAGGTCCGTCTGAGTGAACAGTTATTGCATGTATCCTGATAAGGATTGCCAAATAAAACTTTATTTGGAGGATAGAAGGGGAAACTAACAGCTTGCTCTTCCAAAAAGGATGAAATGTTTGAAAGAAAGAAAAAAACCCTGTAATTTACAATGGAAGCTTAGGTTCAGATGGGTAGCTGTGTTAGTCTATAACTGTAAAAACAATAGGAATTTTGTTGCACCTTAGAGATTAAAGATTTATTAGTGAATGTATTATTTATTTCATGAATTTTCTTGAGTAAAACCCACTTAATCAGATGAGTTGGAGTGGAAATTATAGAATCTGGAAATTATAGAATATAAGAGCAAAAGAAGTTACCTGTTAATTGTAGGACCAATGTTAATGAGGATAATTAAGGCTATGTCTACACTGGGAAGGTTTAGCAACAAAAATGTAGTGCTGTGGGAAAGAAGAGCTGATCCCTGCACTTCTTAGGATTTCCTCATAGCTCTGTGAGCTCTCTGTGATGAGGAATGTCAATGCTGCACAGCAGTGTCTCCAACCCTCCCTCAGCAACTGCAGTCTGCCTGCCACTATGTTCCTAGCAAGGCAAAACAGAAGCATTCCAATGCTTTGTTCTTTGTTTATTCCCCAAACAGAGCAGCTCATTCAGCTGTGCTCAGTGTTTTGTGATCGCTGATGCCTTGCAGGCATGCACGCCTCTCCTTTCAGCACTTTGGGAGCTATCAGGCCGGCATTGTGGGATCCTGATGAAAGCCAGTTTTCTTGGAACAACAAATAGCTAACCATAACATACTGTTACAGAGTCCCAGTTGGCTGTTTCTTGACAATAAAGTGAGGGGAAAAGACAAAAGTCTCTCACAGGTGTAGAAGATTTTTGTCACCAAAACTAGGTGGTTTTCCCAACAAAGGTCACATTGCAGTCACTCTCACTGTTTTGTTGCCAAAAGGCAGGTTTTGGCGATAAAATGTGCCATTGTATACCAGGCCTAAGTCAGGGTGGATATGTCTCATTCGCAGCATTTGATTTGGAGATGCAAACATCAAAAGTGGGAAAATTGCCTTTGTAGTTTGTTGACCATTTAAGATCTTTATTCAAGCCTACGTTGATAGTGTTGAATTTATACATTAACTCCAGTTCTTCAGTCTGGTGAAAATGAGGGATGGACAAATTAGGCCACAGAAAATAAGTTCTGCACTGGAGTGGGAAGCAGGAAAGAACATACTGGGCCAAGGATACTACAGCCAGCTACTACACAAAGTGATATGGGATCTTATGTGTGTATAGTGCATGCATCTATTAGACACTCTCATTTCTCAAAGCCCCAAACTGCACAGATACCAATGTATCTACCTATTACCTGCACAATTTTCCTTAGCCCTTCCACACTTTAGGGACACACATCTTTACTTAATTCCTAGGGCTCAAGGTGATACCCTATTAATTATAACACCAATCCTTACCCAATTCCTAGGGCTCAAGGTATAACTTCCTGTGGGTCTGCAGGAACTTTTGCCACTGAAAGAGCCTTGCACAGTAATATTCTTACTCTCTATTTATTGACAATTACCAAGCAAGCAGAATAAATGTGTAAGCAGGGGCTGAACTAATGCTTGCAATCAGCCAGCAGCTATGGGGGTGGGTATGCTCACTAAAATTGCCTTGCAAGATAAGTGACTGTTGATATGTAAATACAGCTCATGCTGGCATGAGGAAGGAATCTGGGGTGTGGATATGTAAATCCAATTCAGCCAGGGCTGATGGAAGATCGGTTGTTAGAATGGAATTTGATATACTGTAACTAATTTGGGCTGTTGTGGAGTCACAAATCATGCTACCCCTAATTGTGGGAACTGTAAAATATGACACCAGTGCTTGCAGGAGAGACACCATCATTGTAAGAGGTCTCAGATGAACAAGCCTCCCCCCTTCCAGAGTTGAGTGAACTGAGTTGGGGGGGAGGGGAAGGGGCTTGAGCCAGCCTGCTTCATGCCTGCCAGGTGTGAGCTGTAAGACTGGTTCAACCTGCCTCTTTCCCCATTGTTTTAATGATAGACCTAAAGCAGACTCCATGGCTGTGTCTACATTGGCATGATTTTGCACAGAAGTCTGTCTACACTGGTGCAGAGTTCTTGTGCAAGAACACTGACGTTCTAATGTGTGAAATCAGTGCTTCTTGCGCAAGAACTAGGATGCTCCTGCTCAGGAATAAGCCCTTTTGTACAACTGTTCTTGAGCAAGAGGCCAGTGTAGACAGGCAACATGAATTTCTTGCGCAAGAAAGCCCTATGGCTAAAATGGCCATCAGAGCTTTCTTGCGCAAGAGAATGTCCACACTGGCATGGAAATCACTAAAAACTGAAGTCACTGGTTTGGCCTGGAGCCAGACCCATTGCAGCCAGCAAGATTGCTGGCAGGAGAGGCGGCAGATGGCCAGCGGAGTGGCTGGCAGGAACAACCAGCAGGAGGATGGTAGGAGCAGCAGCAGGTGGCCAGCGGAGCGGCTGGTGGGAACGACCGGTGGGTGGCCAGTAGGAACGGCGGCAGGCAGCCAGCGGAGTGGCTGGTGGGAACGACCCGCGGGCAGCCGGTAGGAGCAGTGGCAGGCAGCGCCAGCAGACCACAGGAGCAGCACAATGGTGGCATGGCCTCAGGCTCAATGAGTGGAGTCATAAGAGTGATGTGTCAGGGTCTGCACTGACTGGACAGAGCTGTAAGTGGGGCGTTTGAAATGGGATATGGAGAAAGTTTAGGTAAATGAATGGGACCTTTACATTGTTGGACTAGTGAACCTGAGGGGCAAAGGACATTGCTCAATCCATTTGAGCTGGGATGATTACTTGTGGGGGGCTAGAAACTATGTTTGTGGTATTTTTCCAAGCTAATGCCATGTAACTTCTCTTCATCTTTCATTAAAAGTTTCTTTTCAACACTCTGTGCTTTCCAGTGGGGAAGCATTGCCTCTCAGAGGTGCCCAGGGCCCTGAATTTCCCAGGCTACTGGGTGGGGGTTCGAGCCAGTTCTGTGTGAGATGGATGAAAAGGGACCCCTTAGATATTGAATCCAGCCCTAGTTGCTTCTGGCACTACTTGGCAGAAGGGTTACACATCCTAAGCATATGGTGTCATGCTCACCAATTCTGATAAAGGTAGGCAAACTTGCCCTGTTGGTCAGGAAAGGTCAGTCTCCCTGGATCCTAGCTGCTGCACATCTCCGGGTATGTCTACACTACCCCCCTAGTTCGAACTACGGGGGGTAATGTAGTCATACGGAGTTGCAAATGAAGCCCGGGATTTGAATTTCCCGGGCTTCATTTGCATGAAGCCGGCCGGCGCCATTTTTAAATGCCGGCTAATTCCACAAGGCGTACAGCTAGTTCGGATAGGAAGCCTAATCCAAACTAGCTAGTCCATGCCGCGTGTAGCCGCGCGGCACGGAGTCCGAACTAGCCGGCATTTAAAAATGGCGCCGGCCGGCTTCATGTAAATGAAACCCGGAAAATTCAAATCCTGGGCTTCATTTGCAACTCCGAATGACTACATTACCCCCCCCCCCAGTTCAAACTAGGGGGGTAGTGTAGACATACCCACAGTTGTGCAGAGGAGTCCTGGAAGCGCTGGTTTTGGAGGTGAGTTTTTCTTCCAGGTCTTCTTTCCTCCTCCTCCTTCTTGCTGTTTCTTTCTTCCTTTCTTCTTTTCCTTTTTCTTTCCCCTCCTGGTCTCCCCCTTTGGACCCCAGTTTATATAGTGAAACTTGAGTCCTACTTAGCTATGTGTTAACCAATTATTTTAGTATAATTTTACAAACCAATCATAACATACTGTAACAGAATTACCTAACCAATCATACCCCACTACCTTAGTTGATTTATACCTAGCTGAATTAATTATACAGCAGACAGAAACAGTTAGGGTATGTCTACACTACAGCACTAATTGGAACTAACTTAATTCGAATTAGTTAATTCGAACTAAGCTAATTCAAATTAGCGTAACTAGACGTAGGCGTTTTGCTAATTCGACCTAGCATGTCCACACTGATTGGACCCTGAACCGGGGTTAAGGATGGCCAGAAGCAGTGCCGGCAGGGCATCAGAATAGGACTTAGAGCGTGGAGCTGCTGTCTCAGGCGAGGGCTGTGCTTAAAGGGTCCCGACCCCACCCCGGACAGACAGTTCTCAGGGGTTCCCCATTTGCAAAGCAGTCCTGGCTTCGAGTGCCCTGAGTGCCCAC
The DNA here is from genome assembly GCF_052426305.1 of Pelodiscus sinensis. Taxonomy (NCBI): domain Eukaryota; kingdom Metazoa; phylum Chordata; order Testudines; family Trionychidae; genus Pelodiscus; species Pelodiscus sinensis. The sequence continues at coordinate 38,016,515 of NC_143056.1, forward strand.
ACTCGGCACATCACAGCACTCGACCATCAGCCTGGCTGCACTTGCCACAGGCTGCAATCTGGGGGGGGGGTCAATCGGTGGGCTGCAGGAGAGCTTCCACCCCGAGGAGCCCGCAGAGCCACCCCAGTCCTCCTCATCGGGGGCTCATACCCCATTCCTCCCTCACCTCCTTCCACTTATCCCTTCCTAGCCCCCCCTTCCTGATGTACAAAATAAAGGACAAGTGTGCTCAAAAATAGAAACTCTCTTTATTGAACAGAACTCGGGGACACTGGGAAAAGGAGGTGGGAGAAGGAAAGAGAGAGGGTGGGTCGTGGATGAGGTCCACGATGTCCGCACTAGACCAGGTGGGCGCCCGCCTCTTGTGGACCCAGGCAGGCTCCTGGGAGCCGCCAGCCTGGCCCCGGGAGGAGGCGGAGGGCTGGGTGGCAGCGGGTGGCTGGCTCAAGCCGTGCCAGGTGCAGGGTCTGCTAAAATGATCAGAGGTTTGGAACAGGTCCCATAGGAAGAGAGGCTAAAGAGACTGGGACTTTTCAGCTTAGAAAAGAGGAGACTGAGGGGGGATATGATAGAGGTCTATAAAAGCACGAGTGGTGTGGAGAGGGTGCATAAAGAAAAGTTCTTCATTAGTTCCCGTAATAGAAGGACTAGAGGACACCGAATGAAATGAATGGGTAGCAGGCTTCAAACTAATAAAAGAAAGTTCTTCTTCACAAAGCAAATAGTCAACCTGTGGAACTCCTTGCTGCAGGAGGCTGTGAAGGCTAGAACTATAACAGAGTTTAAAGAGAAGTTAGATAAAGTCATGGGGGTTGGGTCCATGGAGTGGTATTAGCCAGGGGGTAGAAATGGTGTCCCTGGCCTCTGTTTGTGGAAGGCTGGAAATGGATGGCACAAGACAAATGACTTGGTCATTGTTTCAGTCCATCCCCTCCAGGGTCTCTAGTGTTGGCCGCTGTCAGCAGACAGGCTACTGGGCTAGATGGACCTTTGGTCTGACCCAGTATGGCCATTCTAAGCTCAGGGCTCAAGGTCGGGGGTGTCACTGGACCACCCTGATTTTCATGCACACCTGCTCCTGGGTGGCCAGGCTGGCAGCTATCCTGCCCTAGACAGCCACTTTCCTGTGCCTAGTACACAGGTCGTGGATGGGGTCCGCGCGGCACTGGGTTCGAATAAGCCGGCATTTAAAAATGGCGCCGGCCGGCTTATGCAAATAAAGTCCGGGAAATTCAAATCCCGGGCTTCATTTGCACGTTCGGTATGCATACATTACCCCGCTAGTTCGCACTAGCGGGGTAGTGTAGACATACCCCTGGTGTGACACTATTTTAATTTAGATAGAGTGTGAGTATTTGACTTCAAGCTTTACAGCTAATGGCTGTGCTCTTACGTCTGTCTTAGGAGGAAGGCTTTAGGCCTTCTATTATGGCTACAGGACTTCCAATATGGCTATAGAAAAACCATATTGTTACACATCTTGGAAATATGGAGCAGCTGATTCGACACTGCTACGATTTAAACATATGGGCCTGAGATGTCTACATGTTCCCAGGTAAAATCCAAGCCATATTGAAGTGAATGGGAATTGGGCCACTTGAATGAGGCTAGGATCTCACCCATTAAGCACAGGTCACAACACTTATCTCAAGCATGAATCTTCCTAGAAAAGTCACTATGTAAAAATGTTATCCTCTTGCTCAATAGATCTGCCTGTTACATGCATTCTGAATCATACTACTTCTGCTTAGCATAATGGCGAAAGTCAGTTAGTACTTTTTACCTTTGTTAGTCCTGCAAAGCCAGCACAGCTCTGGATGGGACCTGAATGCTTTTCCGGTGCATACATCATCAGTCCAATTATTAACTAAGTTCCAGAAATACCATGGCCGGAATTTCTCTATGGTTAGCTGAAGGCAATAATGGTGCACAGGTCGGTGTAAGGGTGCAATATTGCTATTTATTTATTTAAACATAAGTGCAATATTGCTATTTTCTCTGCTTCTGGTTTCCAGTTAACCAGAAAGAACTAAAATATCCTGGGAAGATCATTCTTGGTTTTAGCTGTTGGTTTTGAGCCTTAATTCACTGGGCCACCTTCCCTGACACTTATACAAGAGTATAATAACTAAATAAAGAATATCTGGAGGACACAAGAACTATCCCTGCATTCAAAGTAATTCTGAATACCCATGATGTGCATCCTAGTGCTAGTCATAGAATCCTAGGTCTCTATCTAATGTCCATATATTACCTCCCTCATTATTGTGGACTCGTGATCTTTTAAATGTATCTGCCATCACCACATCATTCTGAGATGGTGAAGTGTTGTTATTCCCATTTCCCAGAAGAGGAACTAAGGTGGAGAGGCTAGGGCCCATGAAACCTAAATACCTTTGAGGATCTGGACCAAAAGTGACTTACCCAAAGTTACAGTCAGAATGTTTTGCAGAGCAGACCCAGGTTTCGTGCCTTTAACCATTCAACCATTCTTCCTCTCTGTTGGACAAGATTGACCTTCTAAGGATCTCAGAGCAACACACTCACATACACTTGGGTGACAATATAATTTATTATGAGAGTTTGCCATGTTTTCCCTCTACACATTTGTAATGCAGATGAAAATGCCATATTAACTTGATCAGACTTGTCCTTCCCAAGTCAAATCTAAAACTGGTGGGACAAGTCTGGCGTTGGGCGATAATTTTGTATTTTGCCATTGGAATAATAAAGACCAGGGAGACTGACCACCCTGAAAAGGTGATATCCTCAGGACAGGACTGAGAACTTTTCTGGGATAATCTAAGTTCCCTCAGGGCTCCCCTACCACAGAAGCATTTTTCATTACCTCACTATATCTTTTGAAAATTAACGTTTGCTTTCCTAAGAAAGAAAAAAAATAAGATGCTAGGCAATATGCCATTCTAATGCACCCACATTCACCAGAGAAAATTGTATCAGCCATTTGGGATAACATCATAATAGAGTGTTGTCAGAGGATCTGTGTCTCCTCTTCTGACAATAAACACTTTTGCTTCTCATGTAACAGCAGGAAACAATCATGCGGCTGTGAAAAATTAATATCCTAATCCATTCTCATTATCTCTCAACTCAAGACAGCCTCAGAGCTCTCCTCACAGTGAAATCCCTCTGGGAGTGAGTGTGGGGGATCCACAGCTGGAAGAGTCACCCTTTCACATCACAGCCAGAAAAGAACTTCCACCTTGGACAATTGGTACCAATTGGTGACAACTAGTAAATGTTGCTGTACACATCCCTTCCAAATGAATAAACTGTTAGTTTGCTAAGCACAAACAAAATGAAGACATTTTCTTCCCCTGAAAAGTCATGAACTTCATAGTTCTCATGATTCTATACACCATGTTCAGGAGCAGAGCTAAAACACAGACTTTTGTGCTGCAAAAGTGCACTGAAAATCTCCACCTGCTGTTAGCTGTGTAGAGTGTATGACACTGGTAGGGAGAGAGAAGTGATGCACATCTATCCTAGCCAGTTCATTATTGTATCTCTCAACTTGTTTTAATGGGGTTCTGAATAAGGCTAACCAGAAAGCCACTGGATAATGATGGTATACACCCCTCAGAGGGGACCCAGGACTATATTAGACACTGGCCTCAGTATGGTTTTAGTCAGTAATGGTCATTGTCAGTAATTTAGATTTCTTCCAGCAACAGGAGAGAAAGTAAACAAGTATGTTATAAAGTGGGTTATCACTATCTGTTAAGAGTAAAGAACCTGAAGGCCAGGCATAGGTATGGGGACATGAGTGAGATAAGGCACCAACTTCCAAACCTACAGAGTCCGACCTGGGGTTTCTGTCTTTGATGGAAGTCATGAGAGTTTGGCAGCTTCAGCCAAGTATCCAAGTGCTCTTGTAATTGCTTCACAAGCCCCCGAATCAATCTGACACCAATGTGTGTCAGAAATAGCAGAGACCTGAGGCTAAAGCAGCAGGGATGATGTTAAGTCAAAATTGACTTTCACAGCTCCTGGCTACACTGTCCCTAGCTCTTGCAGCCAGAGCACTCAGCCCTCCCACTAGAAAGCACTAAAATTCATCTTCCAAGTGTTAATATGAAAAGAAGGGAAATGCCATCACCTTATATTATCAGCACCTTTAAAAGGGATAAAAGCTTCCTTGACAGATGCTGTATAGTGCATCTGGCAATCACTTAACAGTCTCCTTTCTTTATTTTACCTAATCCTAAACCAATTAAATTAGTAGAGGACAAATTGAAATCCAGCCATTCCCCACATTGCCCTGCAATGTGCCTGCTAACACAGTCTGGGTAATTTAAGGCCTCTTCTGTGGAATGGATGCTTACAGATCTGATCCATCCCATGTAAGGTTTTCTTAGCTCACTTTCACCCCATTACTCTAGTTCAGTAGTCTCCAACCTTTTAAAGCACAGGATCAGTTTTCAAATTTAAGGGCAATGTAAGCTCTACCTCAAACCTGGAACCCATTGCGTTGCTTCCTTCCCGCCACTTCCCCACTCCTGTGCACCCCTTCTCCAAGGTCCCATCCCTGATCACTTCATTTTTCCCTTTCTCTCCCAACCTCACTCATTTTCACCAGGCTGAGACAGGGAGTTGGGGTGCAGAGAGGTGGAGGCTCTGGGCTTGGTCTGAGGAGTTGGGAGTGTGGGAGGGACTGAGCCTGGGGCAGTGGGTTGTGGTGCAGATGGGGTTTAGAGCTGGGGCAGAGGAACAGGATGTGGGCTCCAGCTGGGCACCTTGTACTTCAGGTGGCTTCTGGACAGTGGGGCTATGAGAGGCTGACGCTCAACCTAACCTTGTGCCATTCATGAAAGCATCTGGCATGTCCATCAGCAGCTCCTGGGAGATGAGGGGCAAGTAGCACTGCCCTCTGCCCCCTGCCCCCTGTCCACAGGTAGCACCCACACACCTCTAATGGCCATGGTTCCCCATTCCCAGCCAATGGGAATCGTGGGGGTGGTGCCCTCGGGCAACATGTGGAGACCTTATGCCCCTCCTCCCTCAGGGGCTGCAGGGACATGCTAGCCACTCCATGAGAGTTGCAGGGCCAGGATAGCGGGGAGTCTGCCTTAGCTCTGCTGTACTGCCAGACTATTAATGGCTAATCTCCCATGTCTGCAGGAGTCTCCAAGAGATTGAGACCAATTCCAGGAAGCTCTTGGCCAGTGTTCCACACATGGATGGAAAAATTAGAGGGAATTAATTTTGTTATGTGCACTAATATTGATATAACGTGCAGAAGTGCACCACCAGTAGAAACTGAAAACCTGAGTAATATATATATATTTAAATTGCCATAGGGCTAATTACTCCAGTCATGACAGGTGAGGCATTTTAGATTTCACTACTCAGAGCTGAATTTAAACATGAAAGAAATAAAAATTATGAAGTGTACAGACCAGGCAAAACTCTAAAATAACTCATTTTGAAAGAAGTAACAACAACATCAATGCAAATGTGTGTTTGGTTGGGAGGTAAGTGTAAAAGACAGTGTGTGTTTGTGAATGACAGACATACCTACAGACTACGTTTTCACTGCCAGTTTTTTTGCTAGAAAATATGCTAATGAGGGACTCATTAGCATATTTTCTGCCGTTTCTTTTTGTGCAAGGGGTTTTTGCTCAAAAAAAAGCAGCGTGGATGGGTTTTTTTTGTGGAAAACAGCCCCATTTTGCACAAGATCCTTATGCCTGTCCCAGAGAGGCATAAGGATCTTCCACAAAACAGGGTTTTTGCACACATAAAACCCACGTCCACTCTGCTGCTTTTTGCACAAAAACCCCTTGCTCAAAAAGAAATGTCAAAAATATGCTAATGAGATCACAACTTATGATAATGAGTCCCTCATTAGCATATTTTATGCTAGAAAAAACTGGCAGTGAAGACAAAGCCACAGGCTGTTTCTACATTGGCACCCCTTTCCGGAAAAGGGATGCTAATGAGACAAGTCGGAATTGCAAATGCCGCGGGGGATTTAAATATCCCCTGCGGCATTTGCATGAACATGGCTGCCGCTTTTTTTCTTGAAAGTAGGAATAAGGGATCTTCCGGAAAAGGGCTTATTTTCCGCAAGATCCTGTCTAGACTGGCGCTTTTCTCCGGCAAAACCCCGAGTAGTAGGAAAACATAAGAACGGCCATACTGGGTCAGACCAAAGGTCCATCTACCCCAGTAGCCTGTCTGCCTACAGTGGCCAGCACCAGGTGCCCCAGAGAGGGTGGACCAAAGACAATGATCAAGCAATTTGTCTCCTGCCATCTTTCTCCAGCCTCTGACAAACAGAGGCCAGGGACACCATTTCTATCCCCTTGCCAATAACCTTTTATGGACCTAACCTCCATAAAATTATCTAGCTTCTCTTTAAACTCTGTTATAGTCCTAGCCTTCACAGCCACCTCTGGCAAGGAGTTCCACAGGTTGACTACACGCTGTGTGAAGAAGAACTTTCGCTTATTAGTTTTAAACCTGCTACCCATTAACTTCATTTGCTGTCCTCTAGTTCTTCTATTATGGGAGCTAATAAATAACTTTTCTTTATTCACCCTCTCCACACCACTCATGATTTTATATACCTCTATCATATCCCCTCTTAGTCTCCTCTTTTCTAAACTGAAAAGTCCCAGTCGTTTTAACCTCTCTTCATATGGGACCCGTTCCAAACCCCTAATCATTTTAGTTGCCCTTTTCTGAACCCTTTCCAAAGCCAAAATAGCTTTTTTGAGGTGAGGGGACCACATCCGTACACAGTATTCAGGATGTGTATGTACCATAGTTTTATACATTGGCAGTAAGATATTCTGTGTCTTGTCTTCTATCCCTTTCTTAATAATTCCTAGCATCCTATTTGCCGTTTTGACCGCCACTGCACACTGCATGGAAGTTTTCAGGGAACTATCCAAGATAACTACAAAATCTCTTTCCTGATTTGTCATCGCCAAATTAGCCCCAATCAAACTGTACGCATAGTTGGGGTTATTTTTCCCGATGTGCATTACTTTACACTTATCCACATTAAATTTCATTTGCCATTTTGTTGCTCAATCACTCAGTTTGGTGAGATCTTTTTGGAGACCCTCAGGATATGTCTACACTACAGCGGTAATTCAAACTAACTTAGTTCGAATTAGTTAATTCGAACTAAGCTAATTTGAACTAACGCATCTAGAACTAAAAACTAGTTCGAATTAGCATTTTGCTAATTCAAACTAGCACGTCCACATTAAGTGGACCCTGAACCGGGGTTAAGGATGGCCAGAAGCAGTACCGGCAGGGCATCAGATGAGGACTTAGAGCGTGGAGCTGCTGCCTCAGGCTAGCCAAGGGCTGTGCTTAAAGGGACCCGACCTCCACCCTGGACAGACAGTTCTCAGGGGTGCCCCCGCTTACGAAGCAGTCCTAGCTTGGAGTGCCCTGAATGCCCACACTGGGCACATCACAGCACTTGGCCATGAGATCGGCTGCACTTGCTGCAGGCTGCCATCTGGGGAGAGGGGGCAATTGGGGGGCTGCAGGAGAGCTTCCATCCCCAGAAGCCCGCAGAGCCACCCCAGTCCTCCATATCGGGGGCTCGTACCCCATTCCTCCCTGACCTCCTTCCACTTACCTTTCCCTAGCCTCCCTTCCTGATGTACAAAATAAAGAAAATGTGTGGTCAAAAATAGAATCTCTCTTTATTGAACAAAACTCGGGGAGACTGGGAAAAGGAGGTGGGAGAGGGGAAGAGAGAGGCTGGGAGATGGGAGGGCAACTAAAATGATCAGAGGTTTGGAAGAGGTCCCATATGAAGAGAGGCTGAAGAGACTGGGACTGTTCAGCTTAGAAAAGAGGAGACTGAGGGGGGATATGATAGCGGTCTATAAAAGCATGAGTGCGGTGGAGAGGGTGCATCAAGAAAAGTTCTTCATTAGTTCCCATAATAGAAGGACTGGAGGACACCAAAGGAAAGGAATGGGTAGCAGGCTTCAAACTAGTAACAGAAAGTTGTTCTTCACAAAGCAAAGAGTCAACCTGTGGAACTCTTTGCTGTAGGAGGCTATGAAGGCTAGAACTAGACCAGAGTTTAAAGAGAAGTGAGATAAAGTCATGGAGGTTGGGTCCATGGAGTGGTATTAGCCAGAGGGTAGGAGTGGTGCCCCTGCCCAAAGTTTGTGGAAGGCTGGAGAGGGATGGCATGAGACAAATGGCTTGGTCACTGTCTTCGGTCCATCCCCTCCAGGGTTCCTAGGGTTGACCGCTGTCGGCAGACAGGCTACAGGGCTAGATGGACCTATGGTTTGTCCCAGTACGGCTATTGTAAGCTAGGGCTCAGGGTCGGGGGTCTCAGTGGACCACCTTGATTTTCATGCACACCTGCTCCTTGGTGGCTAGGCTGGCAGCTCTCCTGCCCTAGACGGCCACTCTCCTGTGCCTACTGCGGAGATCATGGACGAGGCCCACGATGTCCGCACTAGACCAGGCGGGTGCCCGCCTATTGTGGTCCCGGGCAAGCTCCCGGGAGCCGCCAGCCTGGTCCCGGGAAGAGGGGGAGGGCTGGGAGGCATCGGTTGGCTGGCTCGAGCCGTGCCAGATGCAGGGTCTGCTAGCTGGGTGCTGGCAGGCTTGCACCTGGCACGGGCACTGTAGCCAGCTCGTGCCCCTTTAAGGGCTCCGGGGCCGGGAGGGGGGCAATAGAGTTTCCCTGGTTTTGGCCAGAGTGGCCACCAGGGAAAGCTGGGGAGGGCTAGCCTCCCACTAGTTCGAATTAAGGTGCTACACACCCCTTAATGCTAACTAGTAAGTTCGAACTAGGCTTAGTCCTCATAGAATGAGGTTTACCTAGTTTGAACTAAGCGCTCCGCTAGTTCGAATTAAGTTCGAACTAGCGGAGCGCTAGTGTAGCGCCTATCAAAGTTAATTCTAACTAATGTCCATTAGTTCGAATTAACTTTGTAGTGTAGACATACCCTCACAGTCTGCTTCTGTCTTGACTATCCTAAACAGTTTGATATCATCCGCAAACTTTACCACCTCACTGCTCACCCCTTTCTCCAGATCATTTATGAATAAGTTGAACAGGATTGGTCCCAGGACTGACCCTTGGGGGACACCACTAGTTACCCCTCTCCATTCTGAAAATTTATCATTTATTCCTACCCTTTGTTTCCTGTCTTTTAACCAGTTCTCAATCCTTCCCTCTTTCAAAAAGAACGAAAATGTAATCCTTGGAAAGTGCCATATGATGGCCACTGGTAATGATAAGGGGGAAATAATGATAACAATTCAGGTTATAATAAATGGTACAAGTATATTAAAATATAAATGTACATTACCTATATATCTTGTAGAGTTGGGGTGTTTGTAACTATACTAAGTATATTAATAAACTCTTGTAAATATACAAGAGTTCCTATAGTGTAAGAGTTTCAACTGTGCACATCAGGGTTCCAAACTATAAAATAATGTACATGCTGTGCCAAATCCTAAAACAATTAACCTGTCAACCCTAAAGATAGTAACTAAAACTTCATAGTCTAAAGATCAGGCAACAACTTTAAACTTTTTTTTCTATCCTTCCGATGAAACACTCGCTGACTTAAATGGTGCAAAGATTTCAGCCTTTGTGTATACATATTTCAAATACACGGAAACATTTATTGTGACAAAGCTTCTCCTTAAACTTAGTGGCTGTGTCTAGACTGGCAAGTTTTTCCACAAAAGCAACTGCTTTTGCGGAAACACTTGCCAGCTGTCTACACTGGCCACTTGAATTTATGCAAGAACACTGACGATCTCATGTAAGAAATCAGTGCTTCTTGCAGAAATACTATGCTGCTCCCATTCGGGCAAAAGTCCCTTTTGCGCAAAAGGGCCAGTATAGACAGCTCAGATTTGTTTTGCGCAAAAAAGCCCCGATTGCGAAAATGGCGATCGGGTCTTTTTTGCACAAAGTCGCGCCTAGATTGGCACGGACGCTTTTACGCAAAAAGTGCTTTTACGGAAAAGCATCCATGCCAATCTAGATGCTCTTTTCCGCAAATGCTTTTAACGGAAAATCATGCCAGTCTAGACATAACCACTGAGTCCTGTGCTTTCAGGTGGATTTACTTGACTCAGAGGCTCATAGCAGCCCTCAGTTTAGACACTGGCTTGCCATTTGTTGAACTACTCTCATCATTGGTCAGCACGGGGAAAATAGGGGAAATTAAACTTTGTAGTCTTTGCAGCCCCTCACAGTGGTACAGAGTAGGACAAACCCTTGTACCGAAAACAAGTCTCTTTCTAGTCCTGAAATGGGAAGTTGGTGAAAGAGTAGTGGGAGGAAGCCTGGGTCTGCCCTCTACTCCAGGTTCCTGCCCAGGGACCCTGTAATAGCAGTCTGTTAAGTTTCTAGTAACAGCTGCATGACAGCTACAGATCCCTGGGCCACTTCCCCACAGCTTTCCCTAGCATCTTCCTCCCGGTATCCGCTCAGTTTCTTCTCCAAGACTGTCTGCCAAACTTACACTCATTAGCTCCTTCCTTACATACTGGGCAAACAGAAGGGAAGCCTTTTTAAACCAGTCTCAACTGGTTTTTAATTGGTCCCTGTTCTAATTAGTCTGGCTCCCTTGAGACTGGAAAACTTCTAATTGGTTTTAGGTGCTTTAATTGGCCTGATTGCTTTAGATAGAATCATAGAATGCTAAAACTGGAAGGGACCGCAAGAGATCATCAAGTCCAGTCCCCTGCCTTCAAGGCAGGACAAAGCACCATCTAGATCACCCCTGAAAGATATCTATCCAACCTGCTCTGAAATATGTCCAGTGATGGACATTCTACAACCTTGCTGCAAGTTAAGCCCATTTCTTCTTGTCCTATCATCAGGGGCTGAGGAGAACAATTTTTCTCCCTCTTCTTTGTAACACCCTTTTAGATACTTGAAATTTGCTATCATGTCCCCTCTCTGTACTCTCTTTTCTAAACTAAACAAGCCCAATTCCTTCAGTCTTCCCTCGTAGCTCATGTTTTCTAGACATTTAATCATTTTTTTGCTCTTCTCTGGATCTTCTCCAATTTTTCCACATCTTTCTTGAAATGTGGTACCTAGAATTGGACACAATACTCCAACTGTGGCCTAACCAGTGCAGTGTAGAGCAGAATGACTTCTCGTGTCTTGTTCACAACTTGTCCTGTTTATGCATCCCAGAATCATGTTTGGTTTCTTTTGCAACAGCGTCACACTGTTGACTCATATTTAGCCTGTGGTCCACTATGACCCATACATCCGTTTCTGCAGTACTCCTTCCTAGATAGTTGCTTCCCATTCTGTATGTGTGAAATTGATTGTTCCTTCCTAAGTGGAGTACGTTGCATTTGTCTTTATTAAACTTCATGAGATAGAGGCAGAAAAGGGGAGGGTGAGTACTTGTACATTTTAAAGTCCCAGCACAGTCGCTTGTACATTTCAAAGAAGAAATGCGGAAGTGCCTATCGACTAGTGGATGGAGATTCCATTGACTAGTCGACTAGTCAATTAACCTCATTTTAACATCCTTTGTCCCCTTCAGTACTTCTTCCTAGACAGTCGTTCCCTATTTTGTATATGTGAAACTGATTGTTCCTCTCAAAGGGTATGTCTACACTACCTCATTAATTTGAGCTAGGTAGGCAAATCAAGCAACCAGAGTTGCAAATGAAGCCCGGAATTTAAATATCCCCGGGCTTTATTTGCATGTTCCTGTCCGACCACCATTTTTAAATCCCCCTTCGTTCGAACAAACTGCCGGCGGCTACACGCGGCAGTCAGAAGTTAATCCGAACTAAATTCTTAGTTTGGATTAACTATTACTCCTCATTCCATGAGGAGTAACAGTTAATCTGAACTAAAGACTTAGTTCGGATTAACTTCTGACTGCCGTGTGTAGCCGCGGGCAGTCAGTTCGAACTAAGGGGATTTAAAAATGGCGCCCACCCGGGAACATGCAAATAAAGCCCGGGATATTTAAACCCCGGGATTCATGTGCAAATTCGAATGCCTACATTAGCCACCCTACTTCAAACTAGCCATACCCAAAGTGGAGTATTTCGCATTTCTACTTATTGAATGTCATCCTCAGACCATCTCTCCTGTTTGTCCAGTTCATTTTGAATTGTGACCCTATCCTCTAAAGCACTTGCAATCCTTTTCAGCTTTGTATCATCCAAACTTTGAGTACTCTCTCTATGTTATTATCTAAATTGTAGCTTTAAAGCTAACACTGTGAATAACTTGAGAACACATTTGTGCAACAAATGAAAGTGTCTGAGCCTGTCACCAATCTTTAGAGTTGTTTTTTACACTTTCCATTTTATGCTCAAATAATTAGAAAATATCTTTCATATATTTTTCATGCCAGGGGCAATATGATACAGCTTAAGTACAGACCTACCTGAAGACTCATTAGAATACAAAATGAATCTATTTCCAAAAGAAAGAAATAATGCTGGAAAAAAAGAATAGTAAAGAGTAGACATATTCCTCACCAAAGGAAGCTGCATTTGATTGATAGTAATGTGTTTAGCATATATGCTTTTGAATAGTCTTTTGAATACCTTGAATTTAAATATAACTTCTATTGAGAGTGGAAACACAACATTACTCATTCAGGGTATGTCTACACTACAAAGTTAATTCGAACTAACAGACGTTAGTTCAAATTAACTTTGATAGGCGCTACACATACAAACTGCTAGTTCGAACTTAATTCGAACTAGCAGAGCGCTTAATTCGAACTAGGTAAACCTCATTTTACGAGGACTAACGCCTAGTTTGAATTAAGTAGTTCGAATTAAGAGCTGTGTAGCCACTTAATTCGAACTAGTGGGAGGCTAGCCCTCCCCAGCTTTCCCTGGTGGCCACTCTGGGCACCACCAGGGAAACTCTTCTGCCCCCCTCCCGGCCCCGGACCCTTAAAGGGGCACAGTCTGGCTACAGTGCCCGTGCCAGGTGCAAGCCTGCCAGCACCCAGCCAGCAGACCCTGCACCTGGCACGGCACGAACCAGCCACCCGCTGCCACCCAGCCCTCCCCCTCTTCCCGGGACCAGGCTGCCGGCTCCCAGGAGCCTGCCCGGGGCCGCAAGAGGCGGGCGCCCGCCTGGTCTAGTGTGGAGATCGTGGACCTCATCCACGACCTCCGCACTAGGCACAGGAAAGTGGCCGTCTAGGGCAGGATAGCTGCCAGCCTGGCCACCCAGGAGCAGGTTTGCATGAAAATCAGGGTGGTCCAGTGAGACCCCCGACCCTGAGCCCTGAGCTTACAATAGCCGTACTGGGTCAGACCAAAGGTCCATGTAGCCCAGTAGCCTGTCTGCCGACAGCGGCCAACACCAGCTACCCCGGAGGGGATGGATCGAAGACAATGACCAAGCCATTTGTCTCGTGCCATCCATCTCCAGCCTTCCAAAACAGAGGCCAGGGACACCATTTCTATCCCCTGGCTAATACCACTCCATGGACCCGGCCTCCATGAATTTATCTAACTTCTCTTTAAACTCTGTTCTAGTTGTAGCCTTCACAGCCTCCTGCAGCAAGGGATTCCACAGGTTGACTATTTGCTTTGTGAAGAAGAATTTTCTGATATTACTTTGAAGCCTGCTATCCATTCATTTCATTCGGTGTCCTCTAGTCCTTCTATTATGGGAACTAATGAAGAACTTTTCTTTATGCATCCTCTCCACACCACTCGTACTTTTATAGACCTCTATCATATCCCCCCTCAGTCTCCTCTTTTCTAAGCTGAGAAGTCCCAGTCTGTTTAGCCTCTCTTCCTATGGGACCTGTTCCAAACCCCTGATCATTTTATTTGCCCTCTCCTCTCCCACCCTCTCTCTTCCCCTCTCCCACCTCCTTTTCCTGGTCTCCCCGAGTTTTGTTCAATAAAAAGAGTTTCTATTTTTGAACACACATGTCCTTTATTTTGTACATGAGGAAGGGAGGCTAGGGAGGGATAAATGGAAGGAGGTGAGGGAGGAATGGGGTACGAGCCCCCGATGGGGAGGACTGGGGTGGCTCTGCGGGCTCCTCGGGGTGGAAGCTCTTCTGCAGCCCCCCGATTGACCCCACTCTCCCTGGATGACAGCCTGCGGCTAGTGCAGCCAGGCTGATGGCCGAGTGCTGTGATGTGCCGAGTGTGGGCATTCAGGGCACTCCAAGCCAGGACTGCTTTGCTGTCCCTCATCAAGTTAGACAAGCGAGCGGGGAACCCCTGATAACTGTCTTTCCGGGGTGGGGGTCGGGTCCCTTTAAGCACAGCCCTCGGCTAGCCTGAGGCAGCAGCTCCACGCTCTAAGTCCTAATCTGATGCCCTGCCGGCACTGCTTCCGGCCAGCCTTAACCTCGGTTCAGTGTCCACTCAATGTGGACATGCTAGTTCAAATTAGCAAAATGCTAATTTGAACTAGTTTTTAGGTCTAGATGCACTAGCTCAATTTTGCTTAGTTCGAATTAACTAATTCGAATTAAGTTAGTTCGAATTTGTGCTGTAGTGTAGACATACCCTCAGATATTAAGATGTGTGATCATGATTTTCATTTGCAAGACTGAAGACTTTATTGCAGGTAATCTGTGAGCAGGATATCTATCTATCTATCTATCTATCTATCTATCTATCTATCTATCTATCTATCTATCTATCTATCTCATATACCCCATGTCTGTCTATCTATCTATCCCCATACACACCTAGATCTCTCTCTCTCTCTCTCTCCCCCTTATTCATCAGCTCCAAATGCATTACATTACCTAACACTTGTAGCAAACTGATCTGAATTTCTGCAAACGAATTTGGGCCTTAGAGTCGCTCACTTTGCCTGCCTGACGTTTGAGGTGTGTGATTAGTTACCTAAGTCAAGTATTGTTGTTTCTGTTTCCTGACTGGACAGATTAAACCTTTAAAATAGGAGAACAAGGAATAAAAAATAGTCTTATCCATGCATAAATATCCTTGTCCACAGTCACGTAGGCATTCAGATGAAGAGCAGCCTTTTCCCAAACACACATTAAAATAACAAACCCATTTATAGGCAAGTTCCTGAAGATCAAAGAGTAGGAAGACAGGTCAAGTATATTGTGATTATGAAGTAACAACCATCGCTGACTTGCCAGCAAAGGGCCAACTCTCTTTTCTGTGAGTGTCTCCACCTAGGTGGTATCTGAGGACATCTTTGAAACTTCCTTTGTGAAAGCCTTGCTAGTATATGTTTCTCTGCTGTGAACAAGAAGCATGTGTGCTACTCGTTGAAGCACAGCCATGCCACTACCAGACAGGAAACTTAACTTTCTCCTCTCAACATGTTCTGTTTTCCAGAGATTCATTTATTCTCTTCAGACCTGTCCTGACCGCCAGTGAGTGCTTGGGGCCTGTGGCACAGGTGATTAGCAGCTAATGACCCAATTGCTCGCTCTCTCTTTCTCTATCTTTTTCTCTCTCATTTTAGGTCCCAGTGTAGAAGTAGTCAACGGTTTGATTCCCACCCCTTCTGGCACAATGAGGCACCACAAATCATCTTTCCTATCCTGTGCCAATGGCGCTTTTATATACTGCTGACAGTGGAAATCAGAATCCTAAGACTCCTTACATAATTTCTCACATACTGTCAAAGGAGCATTAACCGAGGCAGAAACTGTAATGGACTATTCTTTTCCAGCTGTGCCGGAAGCCTATGTATTCTCCCGATGCATTAAGAGGGGAGAGAGGATACAAAAAAAAATCCATGGATTATAGCTGTCAAGCATTAACCTGCTCTCAGAGAATGAAATGGCAGATTGCTGGGAATGGGCAGACTGGTTAAGTCAAAGGAAGTAATGGCTTGAGCCTTCTCCCCAACTCAGACAGACAGCACAAAGGGCTTTCAGAGAGTGACAGATGTTCTAAGTGGAAAAGACCTATTAGATCTGCCAGTTCATTTCCCCTTCCCTGCCTAATATTGCAGAAGCGTTCCTGGCAGTACATTTCCCAGTGCATCAGGCAGTCTAGTTTTAAATGATCCAAGTGAACGGGCTGTTGCAGCTTCCTTTGGGGAGATTATTGCACAGTCCCAGTAAATCTTGTCATTAGGAATGTTTCCTGACATTTGTGCTGAATGTTCCCAAGCTCAGTTTCATCACCTTCATCACTCTGAAGAACAAGCTAACATTTTTCTTTTCAGGTCTTTTTTCTTCTTTCTGCAGTTACAGAAGTGAAAGAAGTGAAGCAGAAGGTGCAAACCCTTCCAGAGAGATATTTTTTTCTTGTATTTCCAGCACAGCTAGACTGCAGAAGAACTGAAACTCTGAGCAGAATACCATTTCTCATCAGATTTCCAGTTTGATTCCCAGATTGCCTGCCCTCACCTATCAGTCAAATCATACTCCCATGTCAGTCAATGTTATCTTCCCCTTTGAATACCTCCACTGTATTACCCTTACCTTCAAAGTCTTGCAAAACTATGCCTGTCCACACCTTGGATGTGATTTTTCCATGCATGACAGTTTTGTTGATATATTCCTTATCTCACCCCATATTCATGTCTTCTATCATGCTGCCCCCATCAATGGACTAACTTCCATTCCCAGTACATCAGCTGTCCCCACCCCATAGCACTCAAATCCCTCCTAAAGATGTATTTTCTCCTTCGAACGTAAAGCATTAATCCTCATCAGTGGAGATGCGGTAGGAGGGAGGTTTATTAATTAATATAATACAATAGGACAAGCAGATATTTATACAGATATTCAGCATTCTAAATCTGCAATTCCTCTGAGGTTCACCTCTACATCTTTTCTTACAGATATTAAGCTCCTCTGTGCAGATCCTGTCATTATCTGTTTCATGTTCAGGGCCAACACCATGCTTAACAGAGAATAAATAATAATTACATTTAATAAATGAAAAGAGTGTGCACACTTTTACATAAAATAATTAGTGTCTGGAATTGATATCTTTTATTGATGTCACTCATCCATCTAATTTCTTTATTCTTCCAAGAGGGCAAAAGTCAACAGCAAAAAAGAAAAAAATATCTGTTGCAGCCGGTGCCATTTCATGATCTGAGTCTCTCTTCCCTTGTGTTATTAAAAACATAAAAGGCAATATAATGTTTGTTGGGGAATATTGAACCGGTGTCACCCAAAAGAGCCTAGTATTATTTGTGGGCAATTACTATCTATCTTTCTGTCGCCTCGTCTCTCACAGAAGAAATGTACATTGTGACTCTAGTCAAGTGAAACCCTGAGTGTCAGTTAGAGGATGGCTAGCAGTGACACCACTCAGAAAAGCATATTTGATCTTTCATTTAAACTTGTCAAAAAACATAAAGGGTTGTCTCTCTGTTTGCAGCTTTTCCTCCTGCATCTTTCCTGACTTCTCTTTCTTTCTCTCTCCTACCCCCCAATGATATTGGCATCCACACCACGAAACCTATTTGATATTTTGAGTTGTTGAAACAGAGAAGCAGATGGTATCAAAGGCTAATGGGAGAGCTTTTTCAGAAGCTCCAAAATAAAAAAAGGTGGGGGGGGGGGGACAAAAAATGTTGTTAAAAATCCCAACATTAAGTGGGGAAAAAAAAGAGGAAACATCTCTAGAATCTACGTACAGTCTGCATACGAAGTAAACCTTTCACTGTGGAGTGCCATCATACATACTGTAGTACAGCCATTCCTAGTGGGATGTAGGGCATGGGACAATCACCCCTGCTCCCATCTGCCTCTTCCCATCCCCACCTCATCCCCACTCTGTCCCCACTCCACCACTTTTTCCAAGCTTTTTCCAAGCTCTACCCCCCACCTCACCTCTTCCCACCCCTGTTCCAACCCTCCCAAGCCCATTGACCCCTTCCTGTAAGTCCCCTCCCCTGAACGATGTGACCAGGAAGATTACTAGAAGGCTTAGCACTGGCAGCAGGAGTCAGGCCTAACCTGCACTCACCACAGTGGCAGGAAGTGGAGTGACCCAGCTGGGAGATGGTGGAGTGCAGCAGGAAGGGGCTGAGTCACTCTACTTCCCATGGCCCCCACCATCACTAGTGAATGTGGGGGCAAGCCTGACCATTGTTGGTGGGGCCAAGTGCCCCAGTAATCCCAGTGCCACCATTTCAGATTCTGGTGGGGGCAGCAACAATCTGTGCACGCCACCATAGGGTAGCAGAGGGAGGATAAGAACATAAGAATGGCCGTACTGACTCAGACCAAAGATCCATCTAGCCCAGTAGCTGACAGTGGCAAGCACCAAGTGCCCCAGAGAGGGTGGACCAAAGACAATGATCAAACAATTTGTCTCCTGCCATCCATCTCCAGCCTCTGACAAACAGAGGCCAGGGACACCATTCCTATCCCCTGGCTAATAGCCTTTTATGAACCTAATCTCCATGAATTTATCTAGCTTCTCTTTAAACTGTTATAGTTCTAGCCTTCAAAGCCTCCTCTGGCAAGGAGTTCCACAGGTTGACTACACGCTGTGTGAAGAAGAACGTTCACTTATTAGTTTTAAACCTGCTACCCATTAACTTCATTTGGTGTTCTCTAGTTCTTCTATTATGGGAACTAGTGAATAACTTTTCTTTATTCACCTTCTCCACACCACTCATGATTTTATATACCTCTATCATACCCCCCTTCAGTCTCCTCTTTTCCAAACTGAAAAGTCCCAGTTGCTTTAGCCTCTGTTCATATGGGAACTGTTCCAAACTCCTAATCATTTTAGTTGTCCTTTTCTGAACCCTTTTCAAGGCCAAAATAACTATTTTGAGGTGAGGAGACAATATCTGAACACAGTACTCAAGATGTGGGCATACCATAGTTTTATACAGGGCAGTAAGATATTCTGTGTCTTATTTTCTATCCCTTTCTTAATAATTCCTAACATTCTATTTGCCTTTTTGACTGCCTCTGCACACTGTGTGGACGTTTTCAGGGAACTATCCACAATAACTCCAAGATCTCTTTCCTGGTTTGTCGTAGCCAAATTAGCTCCCATCATACTATATGTATAGTTGGGGTTATGAGGGGGTAGACTGAGAACAGCGGCTTCAGAAGCATTACTGAGCATGCTCAGTACAAGCCAAGCAGGACATCATGGTTGAAAGGGTGGCTTACCTCACTTGCCCTTCCCCCACACATACATCACCTCTTTCCAGAAGCTACTAAGGAACTTGAAAATTCTAGTTTTATGGCAGATAACTACAATTAGCAGATAGGAGCACTGTATCTAATGCCTCTATAAAAGAAAAAATACATATTAGAACCACTTAGCTCTAATACTAACATATTCTGACATCTTGTGGCAAATCACTTACGGGTCATTGATTAGACTTAAAATATGAATGTATATTCCTACTACATTACTTACTGTGTGAAGAGAGAGGAATAGATACTGTCAGGGTTCCTAGGCTGTTAGGGTGTGTCTAGACTTCATAGCTCCGTCGACGGAGGCATATAGATGAGTTTACTAGACATAACAAAATGAAGAGGTGATTTAAATAATCGCCTCTTCATTTACATCAAAATGGCCACCACTCTGTGCTGATCAGCTGATTGTCGGCACAGTGCGGTAGTCTAGATGGGGATCAGCCGACTCCAACACCATTTGTTGTCAGATCCCTTATGCCTCGTGAAATGAGGTTTACAGGATCTGACGACAAAGGGTGCTGGGGTCGGCTGTTCCCCGTCTAGACTACCGCGCTGTGCTGACAATCAGCTGATCAGCACAGTGCAGCAGCCATTTTGATGTAAATGAAGCAGCGTTTATTTAAATCACCACTTCATTTTGCTATGTCTAGTAAACTCATCTTTATGGCTCCGTCGACGGAGCCATGTAGTCTAGACACACCCTTAGTGTTTGGAGGGGAGAAGGGTCTAGTGGGTTACAGCTGGGGGCAGATACATTTGGGCTGTATATAAAAAAACAGAATGCTCTTACTGGATCAGAACAGTGGCCAATGCCAGACGTTTCAGCAGAAGGAATGAACAGAAGAGGCAATCATCATGTGATCTATCCCCTGTTGCCCATTCCCAGCTTCTAGCAAACAGAGGCTAAGAACAGCATTTTGCCCATCCTGGCTAGTAGCCATTAGTGGACCCATGCTCCATGAACCCTCCACTATCCCCTAGCAAAGAGATTGGCCAGGAAGAACTAATTTCTTTTGTTTGTTTTAAATCTGCTGCCTATAAATTTAAATTTAATAAAGTGACCTTTTTGTGTTATTCTCAAAGGGGTAGCCTTATTAATCTTTAACTGTAAAAACAATGAGCAATCCTGCAGCACTTTAGAGACTAACATTTATTAGGTCATGAGGTTTAGTGGGTAAAACATACTTCATCAGATGAGTTGGAGTGGAAATTACAGAATTTGGGGTATATATAACAACAAAAGAAGATACCTGTCAATTGTAGGACCGGTGTTAATGAAGCTAATAAAGTCAGGGTGGATGTGTCTTATTCACAGTATTTCATGTGTAGGTGTGAATATTAAAGGTGGGGAAATTACCTTTGTAGTGCATTTACCAGTTATGTGTATTCACCAAGCCTATGTGTTCTTATGTTATGTTAATGAAGGAGTAAATAATTCCTTATTCAGTTTTTCCAAACCAGTCATGATTTTATAGACCTCTTATATATTCCCCCACCTATTAGTCTTTTCTTCTCCAACTGGAAAAGTCCCAGTATTTTTAATCTCTACTTATATGGAATCTATTCCTCAACCTTAATCATTTCTGTTGTTCTTTCTCTACATTTTAAATATCCAATATATCTTTTTTTTGATTGGGTGACCAAATCTATATGCAGTATTCAAGATGTGGGCATGCTATGACTTTGTATAGAAAAATATATTTTCTGTCTTATTATCTATTTATTTACTAATGATTACCAATATTCTGTTAGCTTTTTAGATTGCAACTGCACATTGAGCAGATCTCTTTCTTGAGTGGTAATTTAGACCCCAAAATGTTGTATGTATAGATGGGAATATATTTTTCTATGTACATTGCTTTGCATTTATCAACACTGAATTCCATCTGCCATTGCCAAATCACCTGGTTTTGTGAGTTTCCTTTGTAACTCTTTGAAGTGAGCTTTGGACTTAATTATTTTGAGTAATTTTATATTATCTATAGATTTTGCCACCTCACTGTTTACCACTTTTTCAAAATCATTTCTGAATAATTTGAGTGGCTGTGGTCCCAACATAGACCCCTGGATCACAACACTATTTATTCCAACTCTTTTTTCCCTATTTTAAGAGGAGCACTTAGCAATGTTTTCATGATCATCTAATGATCTTTCAATTACTTGAATTACTAGCCTTTTGTTATCTTAATTACCTGCCTTCTTCTTTTTATAAAAAATGCCCTGCCCAAAGGCAAAGCTGAGAGCAGCACAAGCTCTGTGGCAGGTAAGAGCTGTGTCTGGGACTGAGGCATACACTTTAAGCAGACCTCAAGTATGAAATACAGGGGTTCAAACATCACGGGGGTACAGAGCCCTAACTCTCCTACATGGCAACCCTGGGTAATCTCCCAGGCAGCCCTGAACCTTTCATGATCCCCCAAAGTGTGGGGCCTGAGGCATCTACCCCGAACCATCCATGGAAGGTATTGTTCTGCATTTCATTGAGGACACATATATGGAGTATATCTCATCTGGTGTGAACTGGCTTTTAAACTCTACATTTAAAGGTACATACCCTGATTCAGTCATGGGCAGTGTGTAGGCACAGTACAGTGCCTGCACAGAGCTCTCCAGAAATCATTAGCTCCAGGGAGAATTGGGAGGTTAGCAGGGGACCAGTTGATGGGCTGCAGGAAGCAACCCGGCCCCAGCGTGCACCACAGTACCCTGCTGGCCCAGTGTCACTTGGGATGGGGGGGAAGGGAATGGAAGCCAGAAAGAGGCATAGTGGGGGCAGGGGGTTGGAAAAACGGTGGCATAGGGGTTGGGTGGTGGAGCAGGGACATGCAGAGGCAGAGTGGAGTGTGCTGGGGTCAAGTGGCTCACTGCTACCAGTGCCAAGCTCACCAGTTCCCTAGGCCATGCTGGATCCCGCACCCCCCTGAAGCGCAGGGCCCACCAAAGCACAGGGTCTGGAGTGATTGCCCTGGTCTGACCTATGGACGGCTCTGCTTGTTCTCATTATGGGCACCACCAAAATTATACAAACCTGGCATCTAGGAGACCTGGTTATCAGTGATTTCAGCATGAGTGATCTCAAAGGAGTCTAACCAGTTAGACTCCATTAAACAGTGGAGAGAAGAGGGTCAGATTCTGTCTAGGGCAAAACCAAGTCCCTGCCTTCTCTTTATATCTACTGGACTTTGGCACCCCTATCTCCTCTCAATCAAGGCAGTTTAGTTGAGGCCACACCAAGTACAGCTCTGAAGCCCTTTACTTACACAGGAAAGGGAACAAGGGACTTTATTATCCCTGAACCCAATACCAACATGATTTGCAATCCAACTGTCATGGCTCCTTCCCCACTCTGACACTATAAATGAAGAAGTGGGGGACAGCAATAACGCCAACACCTTATCTACCAGGCTTTGGTATAAAACTTCCCCCAAAAATCTTAAAAACCTAGATTTTGGGAATAAAACTTCCTCTGCCACCACTCAAATTAATAAAGAAACCAGGGGAGAGACCATTTGGGAAAATCTCACCCCGAAAGTAAAAAGCAGGACACCACTATTAACCAATACCAGGTTAATAAAAGGAAAAGAGAAAACTTTTATTATCACCACACTATTCCTGTTGCAAGCATAATAATTAGATGGCAAAGTAACAAAATAATATCCTCATGGAGAAACTCCATGGGCCTAGAACTTAGTTACAAAGGAAAGCCAAAACATTTTTTTAAAAGTGCACAGGCAGCAGATCCCATGCCCAAACCATAAAACAATGAAACCCAACGGATTTATCTAAACTTTACCCTGCTTACAGAAAGCGAAGAAAGAGTCTTTTCTTGGACAGAGACATAGTGTCTGTCCCCCTCAAAAGCTGGAGAGAACTGCTCAGAACAAAGGAGGGAAAAACCAAAAATTCCTTTGTTCCAGTTTGAAATTCCTACCTACATTCTATTGGCCACTCCACCTGGCTAGGTAAGGGATATAGTTAACCCCTTAGTCTCCAGGCTGCTGGCTAACCCTCATGATCATGACACCAACACTAGCCAAAAGAGCTCGTTTGGGTAACACAGCTCCATCATGCTGTGCACCTAAGCAGTGTGGGCCTGCCAATGCAAACAAGATCAGTTTCTGGATTCTTTTTGCTCAGCTCATCAGTTGATGTCAGGAGGGAACTCATTCAGCTTCTGCTTAAAATTGAAAAATGTCTTTAAAAAATGAAAATTTTGCAGAAAAATAATTTTTTGAGGTTCTTTTTATATATTCTCTCCAATTAAAACCAAACGTAAAAATGTTTTCCATTTTTGGTTTTTAGTTTTTCTCTTTTTTTCCTGTTTTTCTCCTTGTCCCTCTCTCCTTCCCTCTTTCCCCCACTCCCTTTATCAGTAGTACAATGGGAACAAGGAAAACATAATAAACTAAAACTTTCAGGACATTGTTTCACTATTTTTTAAAACCAATTATTTTTGAAATTGAAACACCAAACCATTAAAATATTCAGGAAAGCTTTGGAAAATATTTTTATTTTATTCGTCTTAATATAATTTATTTATAAGCTATTAATTCACATGTTGGCACACAGTAAGGCTGCCTGAGTGTTAGTATGTTATAAGAATTGAGATTTCTGAAGCAGGAGGTGGTTAGCCTAGAACAATGGGATCCTGGCTCATGATGGAATTTCCTACCATGGTACAAAGAAATAATAATAAATAATAATAATAATAAGGCAAGGTCACACTGATGCCAATTATGTTTCCAAACTGATATGAAAGAAGATTTCCATAGAAAACCAGTTGCAAATACACTGTATATGTCATGACCATACTTTCTGTATTTCAAGGGACATACTTGGTCCTTAATATCTTGCAATCTGTCAAAGAGCTATTCAGAAACTTTTGATCACATAAATAGGATATGTGTGTAGAACTGGCTTAACTATTTTTCCCATTCATAATATTGGGAGTCCTAACATTAGCATTGACAGAAACTGAGTTAGGCCAGAGCTGAGCACATTTGAAAATTCAACAATAATCATGCAAAATGAATGATTTTCTAATAAACCATCAGGAAAATCATATCCTTTAAGATTTTTTTCCCTGTAAATATGTATCACTTTTAATCCAGGCATTTCAAAGCACATCACAAGCTTTAATTCTCGCAATCTCCCATGTGGTAGAGAAGCAGAAGGAGTAGCTAGGTAAATTCAATTGAGGTAGAAGAGAGGGAGTGACTTGACAAGACCACACCACAGGTGTATAGTACAACCAGGAATTATACCCAAGAGTACTAATTCTACATCCCACACTCTGATCACAAGCAGCAGGCCAGAGTCTAAAGTTTCAGAAGGTGTGAGGCTGTCACAGAGAAAAGAGAAAGAAGTACAGTACAAGCCAATAACTGGTGATTAATTCATATTGCACTTCTAATATGAAACCCAAAGGTGGGGGAAAGCCTATGGAACAGAGATCTTTCAATTCTCTCTCCAGACTGACCTTAAAAAACCTGGTGTGATCCTTAATTTATTTTATTATTATTTATTTATTTTTCTTGATGGAAGTTATTTTCCAAGAGAAATTGAATTGTGCACAGTGACGCCAGATGCTTCATTCACTTTAACTATCATCCAATGTCTAATCTGTGGTCTGTTAGAACCAACAGATTGAGTTTATTGCACCTGGCAAGAGGAAAATGTGCTCTTGCTTGAGATTTTCAGAAAGAACTCTACTTTTGCATTTCACCTTGAGGTGAATAAGGGTCTTTTGAACTTTAGTTTGGAGGCTGGAGGCAATAAACCAAAAGTAACAGCCTCTAGGGTTCTGAGGGTGAAGTTCATTAATATGTAAACTCCAGAAAACTAATGGTTTGCAGGTGTGCATCACCAAGTTGCTTATCATTAATTAATTAGCCAGCTGGCCCAGTTTCTCAGCGTCAGGACAGCACAGACATTGCCCCAAGTTAGGTTTGACTTCCATGTCCAACTGTCTGACTCAGATCAGGGAACACAAAGGACATCATGCTAAAGAGAGATCATCTCCCTCCACACAATCATCATGCTGGAAGCCCAGCAATCAAATTATCTGAATGTTAACTCCTACATTCTCAAGGAATACCACAGGTTTGATCAAATACACCCATCAACCTCATTGTCCATGCTAATGAAATTCAAATGGTTAAAATCTACATGCAGCATGACAAATGAAGGGGTTGAAGTAGCAAGTAGTAGACTGAATCATTCGGGGAAAAACAAAAATTCTCCACCAGAAAAACTCCTTTTGATCAGTAATAGAAATGTAGCCGTGTTAGTCTGGTTTAGCTGAAGCAAAATACAGGACTATGTAGCACTTTAAAGACTAACAAGATTGTTTATTAGATGATGAGCTTTCGTGGGCCAGACCCACTTCCTCAGATCAAATAGTGGAAGAAAATAGTCACAACCATATATACCAAAGGATACAAAAAAGGAACACATAAGAAAAGGACAAATCAAATTTCAGAATAGAAGGGGGGTGGGGGGGGGGAGGTGAATGTCTGTGGGCTAATGATATTAGAGGTGATAATTGGGGAAGCTATCTTTGTAATGGGTAAGATAACTAGATCCTTTGTTTAGACTCAGATGTAAAGTGTTGAATTTTAGCATGAATGACAGTTCCGAGGATTTCCTTTCAAGTGCAAATTTAAAAGGTCTTTGTAGCAGGATGCAGGTAGTTAAGTCGTTGAGACAGTGTCCTTTCTGGTTGAAATGGCAAGAAACTGTTTTTTCTTTGTGATCCTGTCTGATATCTGTTTTGTGGGCATTGATCCTTTGGCGAAGTGTCTGAGACATTTGTCCAATGTACATAGCAGACGGACACTTTCGGCACATGATAGCATAAATTATATTTCTGGATGTGCAGGAATATGTGTTATAACTCAGTTGGTTAGGTCCAATAATGGTATCAGCAAGAAAACCAACAATAGAACACCACTTGTCATCCCCTACAATCCCCAACTTAAACCTGTCCAACACATTATCAATAAACTACAACCTATACTGGAACAGGATACCAAACTCCAAGAGGCTCTGGGAGACAGATCCATAGTCTCCTATAGACAACCACCTAACCTCAAGATGATTCTTACCAACAACCACAGGACATACCACACTAATACCAACCCTGGTACCTTTTCTTGCAACAAACCCCGTTGCCAGCTTTGCCCACATATTCACTCTGCTGATACCATTATTGGACCTAACCAAGTGAGTTATAAGATCAAGAACACACATTCCTGTGTATCCAGAAATATAATTTATGCTATCATAAATTTATGCCATCTTGGCTACCCCCTGAAGTTCCTGACTGTAATAGGTCTCTCTCTTTCAAATCCCCTCTTAAACTCTCCTGTCTGCATCCTCTGGCCTCTGGCTTTTAAAGCCTGCTCCCTAGGTCAGGCCTACTCCCATGTTAGTCACACAGACCAGGCTGATTCTGAGGCTGATCAAAGGCAATCGAGGGAACAAAGGATCAAACGCTCCCAGACACACAATCCCAACTGCCACAGTAACTGAAACTGAAATCACCTGAAATCAGAATCAAAATTCAAACAGTCGAGCAAACTCATTGACACCAAAAGCTAGTACACACCTGGCAGCCTGTTCAACGGTGGGATCTCTTGCTCTCCCTCTTAAACTCCTCTGTCTGCATCCCCCTGTCCACTTTGTATTACATATATGAATATGAATATGAATGTGCCTAATTGGAAGATACATTATGCAAAATACAACTTTTAACATATCATTAGAAAAGTTATAATCTGCTGAATGTGTAATTCTATTTGTGTGCATGTATCATTCCTGTTTGAAGTTGGAAATAAGAAGTATAAACCTGTTAACTAATCTAAGGAAGGGTCATTAGTAATATTCAAGGAACTTAATGGACTGATACTAGGGACAATGGCTTGTGAATAGTCTTATTTTTCCTGTAAGCCTGGACTATGGTTGGTTCCACCAAGACATCCAGCCAGGCTACCTGCTGCTGGAACCCATTTTAGAAGCTGTACTTTTCCACAGGAAATGTAAAAAGTTTAAACTGAACATGAAGGACCCTTGTCTTTGGCAAAAGAGATATAAAGGTGGGAAACCAAACAGTAGGGGCACCTGCAAGGTGCCAGGACATCACCAGTTTAGATGCTGGAAACATCTAAGACTGAATAGGGAAGGATCAGGCCCAAGTTTGGAGGCTTCTTAGATTGTGAGAAAAGATGACTAGGGGCAGAAACTGCATATAGCAAGTTTCTTAGAGTACTAAGCTTAACTGATGTGTATGTTTGATTTTGCTTCCTACAGTAATTGGCTTTGATCTGTCTGTTATTATTTGCAACATCTTAAATTTATATTTAATAAAATTGATTTTTTCATTAATAAACCCAGTGTAAGTAATTTTTACCAAGAGGGAGGCAGAGGTGATAGGTGTGCATATCTGTCATTGATAAAGCAGGTGAATATTTTATGAACTTGCTCTGTATAAAACTTACTCTGCATACCAAGTCATAGAATCATAGAATAATAGGACTGGAAGGGACCTCAAGAGGTCATCGAGTCCAGCCCCCTGCTCTCAAGGCAGGACCAAGCTCCGTCTACACCATCCCTGACAGATGTCTATCCAACCTGTCCTTAAATATCTCCAGAGAGGGAGATTCCACCACCTCCCTTGGCAATTTATTCCAATATTTGACCACCCTGACAGTTAGGAATTTTTTCCTAATGTCCAATCTAAACCTCCCCTGCTGCACTTTAAGCCCATTACTCCTTATCCTGTCCTCAGAAACCAAGAGGAACAAATTTTCTCCTTCCTCCTTGTGACACCCTTTTAGATATTTGAAAACCGCTATCATGTCCCCCCTTAATCTTCTTTTTTCCAAACTAAACAAGCCCAGTTCATGAAGCCTGGCTTCATAGGTCATGTTCTCTAAACCTTTAATCATTCTTGTCGCTCTTCTCTGTACCCTTTCCAATTTCTCCAAATCTTTCTTGAAATGTGGCGCCCAGAACTGGACACAGTACTCCAGCTGAGGCCTAACTAGTGCAGAGTAGAGCGGCAGAATGACTTCACGAGTTTTGCTTACAACACACCTGTTGATACAACCTAGAATCATATTTGCTTTTTTTGCAACAGCATCACACTGTTGACTCATATTCAACTTGTGGTCTACTATGACCCCTAGATCCCTTTCCGCCATGCTCCTTCCTAGACAGTCGCTTCCCATCTTGTATGTATGGAACTGATTGTTCCTTCCTAAGTGGAGCACTTTGCATTTCTCTTTATTAAACCACATCCTGTTTACCTCTGACCATTTCTCTAACTTGCTAAGGTCATTTTGAATTATGTCCCTATCCTCCAAAGAAGTCACAACCCCACCCAGTTTGGTATCATCTGCAAACTTCATAAACGTACTCTCTATCCCAATATCTACATCATTGATGAAAATATTGAACAGTCCGGGTCCCAAAACAGACCCTTGAGGAACTCCACTTGTTATCCCTTTCCAGCAGGATTTAGAACCGTTAACAACAACTCTCTGACTACGGTTATCCAGCCAATTATGTACCCACCTTATCATGGCCCTATCTAAGTTATATTTGCCTAGTTTATCAATAAGAATATCATGCGAGACCGTATCAAATGCCTTATTAAAGTCTAGGTATATGACATCCACCGCTTCTCCCTTATCCACAAGGCTCGTTATCTTATCAAAGAAAGCTATCAGATTAGTTTGGCATGACTTGTTCTTCACAAACCCATGCTGGCTATTCCCTATCACTTTATTACCTTCCAAGTGTTTGCATATGATTTCCTTAATTACCTGCTCCATTATCTTCCCTGGGACAGACGTTAAACTGACCAGTCTGTAGTTTCCTGGGTTGTTCTTATTCCCCTTTTTATAGATGGGCACAATATTTGCCCTTTTCCAGTCTTCTGGAATCTCCCCTGTCTGCCATGATTTTTCAAAGATCATAGCTAAAGGCTCAGATACCTCCTCTATCAGCTCCTTGAGTATCCTGGGATGCATTTCATCAGGACCTGGTGACTTGCTGACATCTAACTTTCCTAAGTGATTTTTAACTTGTTCTTTGTGTATCCTATCTTCTAAACTTACCCTCTCTCTGCTTGTATTCACTACGTTAGGCACACCTCCAGACTTCTCGGTGAAGACCGAAACAAAGAAGTCATTGAGCATCTCCGCCATTTCCAAGTTCCCTGTTACTGCTTCTCCCTCCTCACTAAGCAGTGGGCCTACCCTGTCCTTGGTCTTCCTCTTGCTTTTAATGTATTTATAAAAGGTCTTCTTGTTTCCCTTTATGCCTGTAGCTAGTTTGATCTCATTTTGTGCCTTTGCCTTTCTAATCTTGCCCCTGCATTCCCGTGTTGCTTGCCTATATTCGTCCTTTGTTAGTTGTCCTAGTTTCCATTTTTTATAGGACTCGTTTTTTATTTTGAGATCATGCAAGATCTCCTTGTTAAGTCAAATGCATTTATCTGGGAATCTGGTCCCATGGGAGCTGTGCACCAGGATGCTGTGTCAAGTCCCTTTGTCTGAGCCTTCGCAGACCTGAGTGGATCTCAATGTCTGTGTGGCTTTGCTGTGGTCTGTGATGCCAACTCTGTGCTATCACTGGGGGAGACGGGAGAGTCTAGCTCGGCAGAACAGAGTGGTGGGGCACTCCAGAGGGCGGGTAGGTAGACTCAGTGATATGATCAGCACATCAGGTGATGGCCTCATGGGGATTTCTGTGATGGATCCTGTCACACAGGTAATAACCTTATTTGAAATCAGTGGTTATATATCAGCTTACTTTCAAGTCTGATCATCTCTGAAGAGCTATGGGGATTTTAGTTTAAATGTTCATCCTTCAAGGTCTCTGGGCAGAATAAGAAATACTTACTTAGTCCAAAGTTACTGTAGTGAAACATAATTTAAAGGATAAAAAATAAATCCTGGGACAGATCCGCTGCTGGTATATGTAATATCATAAGTCCCTTGACTTTAGTGGACCAACATAGTGGTATCAGCTTAGAAACTGGACACATCTTTAAATATATGTCTTTTTCTCAGTTTCAACAACATCTATGTTTGGTACAAATAGTATAAATTATATAAATCACATTTACTTTTCACCAAACTTGCAGTTTAATAACTTCCACTTTCTTCAAATGGAAGAATAAATCTAGATTATTCAGCTTTGTGTTTCTGGTTTCCATGCACTATTATTACATTGCGGTTTCCTAAAACATAGGTGGATATGGGCAAATATAGTAACACCCCATTTATGAATATTCTTGTATCTAAAACTAGTCAGTTTGTTTTAGTGTTATTCATAGGTCCTTTTAATTCTGAACATTCAGGTTAGAAAAAAACACAAGTTTTGCAAATACGTGTGTGGTTATATGTTCTATAGTCACTGTACCAAATTCAGAGTCATTTTGAAAAGCTGTTTGTTATTTGCACACTAGAGTTATTATTTATTTAAATCAGTTTGCAGATAGATAAGTCTGCAATTTAGGTCCTCCTGGCTATGTCTAGTCTACAGAGTTTTTCCAGGGTACCTCTGGTATCCCAGAAAAACTCCACCATATCCAGGGAACGCATCTCTCTTCCGACATTTTTTGCAGAAGAGCAGACACACTCTTTTGGAAGCCCTGTCTTCTTTGCTTCATGAGGAAGAAGGGCTCTTCTGAAAGACGAGGCTTTTCCAAAATTTGGCCCAGGGTAGATGGCCACATTTCAGAAAAGCCTCTTCCAAAAAAAAAACAATCAAAAAAGGTATGCAAACTGCTTAGCACAATTTGCATACCTTTTCCCAACACCCCCCTCACTTCCTCCCCCTCCCCTGCAGTCTAGATGTAGCCCCAGTCAGAGAATAAAAAGAATATCATGTGACTTAGTCTAAATCCCGGTTATATCAATGGAACTCATTCCACTGGTTTCAGAAAGTTTTGGATTAGGCCTTATTTGATATATTCACTGTATAATTTGCCATCTAAGTCTACAATGAATAAGGCAGAGGTTCTCATATCTTTTCATACTAAGGCTTTTATTATAAAGATTTGGGGAGTTTTCAGAGAACAGAGAGGGGCACCTCCTTGTGTCTTCCTACTACTCATCTTCAACACTGTCAGGACACCCTATCAAACTGACTGTCCCTTGACATGGAGGGATCTGAATGCAGCTCCCTGCTTAAATTCAGACCAAAAGAAAAAACTATGTAGCACTTTAAAGACTAACAAAGGAATACAAATAGCTATTCCCTCCCTCCCTCCTCCATACCCCACCTTCTGTACTAAATCTGATTTGTCAGTTTAATAATGTGCTCACCTTTTTCATTGTATTCCTTTGGTATATATGGTCATGTCAATTCTCTTCCAGAATATGATCTGAGGAAATGGGTCTGGCCCACGAAAGCTTATCACCTATTAAACCATCTTGTTAGCCTTTAAAGTGCTACATAGTCTGATCTTACTGAACCAAATGGAAAAACTAACATGGCTACCTCTCTATTACTATTCCTAAACCAGACAGAGGGGTCACTACAGACCATGAAGGATTGCTTCCTGCATCCTGGGGATGGTGTGTGTCTGCCAGTGCAGAAATTCAGACAAACAGTACATTGCTGCTATCCCGGGAGGTGTGGGGTGGGGGGCAGGAGGGGGAACGTGACAGGTTTAATCTCATTGTAGGTGAGATTAAAGATTTATGCGTGAACTGTTCACTTTTCTCCTTGTCTTTATCCATACAACTGTCTAAACTCTCCTCTTCTTAATCTGAGGTGACTTCTGGAGTTTTCTTATCAAACAGAGATAAAAGGTGACACTATATTATGCTTTGTCAGAAAGCTGGCACTTTAGATACTAATATGATACCCTGTAACCTGCAGCAATGCTATAATTTTTGCACAGAGACCTTGTCAGATCTTATGAATTAAGCAGAGATAGGTCTGGATAGTACTAGAGTGGGAGTTGTCCAACGAAATGCAGGGGAGCCACAGGACCCGAGGATCAGTGTTTTCCCCAGGAATTGAAATTAGGGGGTGGTGTTCTAATTTACAGGGGTGGGGGATATCAGGGCCTATGAGGGGTGAGACCTATGTCACTATAGTAAAACATGAAAAATGTTTCATGACCATTTTATTAGATTTAACTCATGTTTTAAAATCACACAAATTAAAGTTGGCTATTCAAGCCTTCTATGAAGCATTATGTCTACATCCTTCTTGGTTTCTTGTTATAATTTTGCACAAGTCTGTTAATTAACTTCTCGAATGACATGCATTAATCTTCAGTGGCTTTTTGTGTGTCCAGTACTTCCATTCCTTCAATTGATATGCTCATTACTTCATTCACATGATCAGGCAGAAGGCTACTTCTTTCAGAACACAAAATTCTATTCAATGATGAAAAAGAATGCTCAACTGTAGCTATTGTGCCTGGGAGTAGCAAGAGATGAATTCCTACTTCTTTCATGCCAGGAAACATAGCACGAAGATCCAGTTGAGCCACTAGTGATGATAAAAAAGACGTTGAAGTCAAATCTTCATTAATTTGTCATATGATATTCCACTCTGTGTTCAAATTCTCTATTCTGTCCTGAGCACATGGCAGCCCCAGTCCTGGTAGTGCCTCACTCCATTCAACTGTCAGTGTTTTATAGGACAGGCATCTGTAAAAGCTACGTAGAGGTTGAGTAGAATCTAGAAGTCGCTGTTGTAGATTTTTAAGAATCAAGTCTGTGTACTTTTTCAGTTGTCTTAACAAACACTTCTTTTCCTCTTCACTTAAGGATTCAGTATATATGCCTTCATTAGTCAACTTCCGGACTGAAATATTTGCTTCTTCCAGTACTTTTTCAATGGATAGCTCTCTGATTGATCTACATGTAGCTTCTATTGCTGGACAAAGATCTACTACTGTTGTAGCATATGCCTGGATGGCATTGCTTAATGACCCAAGTGGTTTCAACAGTAGATTTACGAGAGAGAGAATGGCAATAGTCTTCTCTGAACGTAATAGCAAAAATAATCCACCAGCCTCACTACTTAGATCCATCCCATCTTGGTAGATATTTTCCAAAGCTAGTAATAACGGCTGGAGTAATTTTAAGACAACAGCCAAGAATCGTTCATGAGAAAGCCAGCTGGTTTTCCCAGGTTGGACTAATTTGAACTTCAGTCCCAGTGTATCTTCTATATTTTCCAAGATATTCAGTCTTTTTGGACTCTTGCTGAAAAAAGAATACAATGAAGACATTAAATTTATAACTTTTTTAATGTCTTTTGAAGGTTCTGCAGCTCATACTAGTGCTAGTTGGAGTAGATGGCCTCTGCAATGTATATAGGAGAGATTAGGGTTACACTTTTCTCTGAGCAAAGCTTATATTCCACCATGTCTTCCAGAGAAGTTTTCAGCTCCATCAAATGCACAAGCAATCATCTGTTTGGGGTCCAACTGACAATCATTTAACTCTTCTAAGACATGGGTTGTCACAGATGCAGCTGATGTGTTTTCTGTAACTTGAACATCTAGAAATGCATCTCCTGGCCTACCACTGACATCAAGATAACATAAACAATGACTTAATACTTGATGTCAATTTGCATTGGTGCATTCATCAGACATGTATGAACATTTTCTGAATGTGGTGAGAGAGTTTTTCACTTTTTCAACTGTTGAGTCTTTCACTGTTGCACCACATGCTTCTAGCCAGTCAGTTGAGTTTCTTGCAGAAAGATAGTGAGCATTTGCTGGTCTTGTTCGGAACCAGTGTTCAACTTCAGGATGAACAAGTAACAATGCACTTAATATTGGCCTCCAGTTTGTAGTATCTCTTGTTTAATAAAAGTATGATGCCATAGCCATGTTCTTGATGTGTTCTTTGCCCTGGTTAGTTTTTGAGGCCTTTGAGTGGAAAAATTGTTGTATTGTTTTTTGTCTTTTCATTTTCACTTTGACCTGCAACGTATAAAAGAGAGATGAATAAATTAAATGTTTTGTTAGGATAATGCAAATTTAACATAAGAATAATGCAAAATACACCAAAACATATAACAGAAAATATCATATTGCCTCTATATAAATCCATGGTACGTGCACACCTTGAATACTGTGTGCAGATCTGGTCACCCCATTCCAAAAAATATATATTAGAATTGGAAAAGGTACAGAGAAGGGCAACTAAAATGATTCGGGGTATGAAACAGGAGGAGAGATTAAAATGACCAGGCATTTTCTGCTTAGAAAAGAGATGACTAAGGGGAGATTATGATAGGGGGTCTATAAAATCTTGACTGGTGTGAACAAAGTGAATAAGGAAATGTTATTTAATCCTTCACATAACACAAGAACTAGCAGCCACCCAATGAAATTAATAGGCAGCAGCTTTAAAAAAAAACAAAGGAAGTACTTCTTCACACAACATAAAGTCAACCCATGGAACTCTTTGCCAGGAGATGCTGTGAAGACCAAAACTATAACAGGATTTAAAAAAGAACTAGAAAAATTCCTGGAGAATAGGTTCATCAGTGGCTATTAGCCTGGATGGGGAGGGATGCAATACCATGCTTTGAGTGTCCCTAGCCTGTTGCCAGAAGCTGGGAATGGGCAACAGGGATTGGATCACTTGATTACCTGTTCTGTTCATTCCCTCTGAAGCACCTGGCCTTGACCACTGTTGGAAGACAGGATACCGGGCTATATGGACCACTGCTCTGACCCAGTAAGACCATTCTTTTGTAAAAATTAATTATTGTTAAACAGGTATCTGTTTTGGGACTGGCTCTGTTCAATATCTTCATCAATGATTTAGACAGTGGCATAGAAAGTATGCCTATTAAGTTTGCAGATGATACCAAGCTGGGAGGGGATATGACTGTTTAGAGCAGGGGACTGGACTTAACGACCTTCTGAGGTTTCTTCCAGATCTATGGTTCTAAGATTCTATGACTGCTCTGGAGGATAGAGTCATAATTCAAAATAATCTGGGCAAATTGGAGAAATGGTCTGAGGTAAATAGGATAAAGTTTAATAAAGACAAATGCAAAGTGCTCCACTTAGGAAGGAACAATCAGTTTCACACATACAGAATGGGAAGCGACTGTCTAGGAAGGAGTACTGCAGAAGGGATTGAGGGGTCATAGTGGACCACAAGCTAAATATGAGTCAACAGTGTGATGCTATTGCAAAAAAAGCAAACATGATTCTGGGATGTATTAATAGGACTGTTGGGAGCAAGACATGAGAAATCATTCTTCCGCTCTACTCTGCACTGATGACACCTCAATTAGGGTATGTCTACACTACCACCCTAGTTAAAACTAGGGTGGTAATGTAGGCAACCGGAGTTGCAAATGAAGCCCAGGATTTGAATTTCCCGGGCTTCATTTGCATCTTGCCGGGCGCCGCCATTTTTAGTGCGGACTCGGTGCCCCGTGGTTACACACGGCACGGACTAGGTAGTTCGGATTAGGTAGTTCGGATTAGGCTTCCTATTCTGAACTACCGTTACTCCTCATGGAACGGTGACTCCCCCCCATCAAGTTTTGCTTCCCTGTTAAGTTCCCTTTTTTTTTTTTTGCTCAACAAGTTTTGCTGCTATTCGGGGGGGGGGGGGGGAGGGAGAGGCTGAGGGGGACGTGATGCCAAAAAGGGGGACGTGATGCCAAAAAGTTTGGGAACTACTGGTCTAGACAGTATTTGGTACTGCCATGAGGGCGGGGGACTGGACTCAATGACCTCTCGAGGTCCCTTCCAGTCCTAGTATTCTATGATTCTATGAATAATAAAAATATTTAGTACAGAAACTCCCCAACATAATGACCTCTCAAGATAGCAATGAAGCGAGATATCAACCTTGGCAAATAATGCATTTTAAAAATCTTGGCCTACTAGGAAACACATTTATATAAGTTTCCATTCCCAGTCACAAATCTAGCATTCTGGAGCAAAGTCACTAAAATATAGTCCAATAAATAAATATTTATTTAACGTGCCCCTCATTTTTCCCTCCACCTCACCCCACTCACTGATGTTGTCCTTGGTCCGTGGAGACTCAGAGTTCAGAGGTGCTTTCATGTGAGTACACCTCCCAGGTGGGGGGCAAGAAGGCACCTTGCTTGTTCCTCCAGCTGCTCACTGTTCACTCTGGCCACTGTTGTTCGTTGTGCCACCGTTCACTCCATCGCTCTGTTGCCAATGGCCCTGCGCTGTCACCTTCTGCTGCCACCTGCCACTGTGACCTCTATGAGTTGGTCTCTTGAGGTTCTACTTAGCTCTCAGTGATTTCAGCTGAGCTCTCAGTGGGGGAACTTCACTGCTAGGATAGTCTGGGCTGTCTCTTACACAAAAACAATGTCCCCACAGCAGGACTAAGTACTTAGACCTGATTATCAGTGATTTCAGCTGTAGTGGTCACTTAAGAAAACAAAAGACTATATACATGGAGCCTAATCAGCTCTGTCTTTAAACAGTGGAGAGGGGCAGGTCAAATAGTACTTGTGACTCAGACAGACCATCAAGCAAAACACCTGTACCCACCCTCTCTCTTGATGCCCTCAATCAGTACAGGTTAAGTACAGTTCTACTGCCCTTTACTCATACTATAAGAACAACAACATTTCATTCTCTCCCCTCCCGCATGCAAGTGATTTGTAATCCAACCCCAGCCACTTGAGCAACACAGCTCTGTTTGCTGGATACCTAGGTAGATCAGGTGTGAATGTAAATACAATCTGTTCCTGAAGCCTTTCCACCCAGCCCCCAGCTCATCACTGTCAGGGAGAGCTCATTTTGACTTTGCTTACAAATCATAATTTGAAATTATTAGGTTGGCCAACATCACCAGAATGAATGAACTGATATTGTCATAAAAAACAACAGCTGTATAAGGAAGCTAGTCTATGTTCATACTTTTCAAATCTGTTATACTTTTTCAGATATACATATCTTAGCATACATTGTATATGCTTTTAAAGAGTGTATTAATGTTTCAATTTCAATTCAAATTTCCAAACAATCACTAAATTGGCATGTAACTAGTTCACAAAACTGGGAGGGGGTGTTGGGGAAATTCAGGGGGTATACATCCCCATGGGGGGGGGGGGTGTAGGGAAATCCCTGCTGAGGATGATGATTTAGGGGGAAGTGCTTGTTCATATAAGCTTATAGTGAACCAATGGCTCAGCACAGTGCTGATGATCTAATCTATGTTGTACCAAAATGTCCATCACTCGAGTTTGCGAGGGAGTAAGGCCTCAGGACCTGGTCATTAGATGTGATGGCAAAAGGAGGCCCTTTAAATAGCTACCTGTACTCTTTTAACATCCTGAGGGATTAAGAAATAGGCACTGTAGGGCTTTGCTTAGGGACTCTAGCTTATGTGAAAGTGAAAAAGTGTTATCTACCTGAGTATGCAGACAGCCTGAAACAATAGCTTTGAAAGGTGTAAATTGCCTCATTCTTATCTATTAATGCTTAGATTAAGTGTTCTCAAACTTCATTGCACCCCATCCCCTTCTGACAATAAAAATTACTAAACAATCCCAGAAGGGAAGAGAGATCAAAGTCTGAGCCTCCTGAGCCCCGTTCCTCCCTTGCTCCAGGGGGCCAAAGTCCAATTCTAAGTCCCAGGGCTCAGGACCAGAAGAAGGGCGGTTAATGCCAAAGCCCAAAGTCTTCATCCCCAGGCAGGGATCCTGTAACTTAATCCCTGCCATCTAGGGCTGAAGGCTGAAGCCTTTAAGCTTTGTTTTCAGTCCCAAATGGTGGGACTTGGTCTTTGGCTTTAGCCCCCAGAAAATACAAAGCCATCCCTGGCAACCCCAGTAAACTGTGGTCGCAGCCAGTGTTCCCTGTAAGCTATGCACTTGCAGCCACTCGGGAGAGATTCCAGTGTCACCCAGATGATTAGCAGAGCACCCACACCTAAAGTTTTTGATTCTGCTGCTAGAGAATAATCGCATATGCCTCGGTACACTTAACAGAAATTATTTTGAACCTGGATGGAAAAAAATCCACATATGGATGAGAAAGATTAGAAGGAACATTGGTCATGACCTAATTCTTTGAGAACCATTGGCCTAAATCCACTGCTCTGGGAGATCCTTCCAATGCAACCCCCACAGAAGACTCTCTGTGTTGCAGAAGAATGAAGCAGGCTTAGCTTACACCCCCACGCATCTAGAAATACCCCAGCTCCTGAGATAAGAACAGTGGACATGATGGAGAAGAGGGGGGCAGGAGGCCTCATGGTGTTACCCTCTGCCAGCATTACTCCTAGTAGGAGATGAACTCATGCTGTGGGGGCAGGGTCCAGAGGGCAGAATCACAAGGGCATCATGCCATGGTCTCCGAGTACCTTAATATGGCCTTGAAGTTCCCATAGCAATTTGCATACAACAGAGATATTAGTCTGGCAAAATTCCATTCTGGGTAGTTAAATTCTCGCTCCCTACTTTCCCTTCCGGCAAATTGTTAAATAGCTACTCTCTTGCAGTGAGAGGTGGCTGCATTTCAGCAATGATTTTACTGTTTCCTATGTCCAGAGTCAGGCCCGTACACAGAAGGCGGGTGTACAAAGGGTGTGAAAGCACCCCACATGCTCCTCCAAGTAAGCATGCTCTGGCCGGCCAGGGGAAGGCAGGAGCTGCATGATGTCTGAGCCTCCTCCCTCATGCTCTGGGTGGCCTGGAGAAGGCTGGGGCTGATTTCTCCACTTACTTTGGGGACCCTGGTGGGTGCATTCACACCCTTGCAGTCTACATTTACAAAAAAAAGCACACACACACACACACACACACACACACACACAGAAATTCCTGCATATGGGCCTGAGTCTGTAAAGTTCTTTGGGATCCATGGAAAGAAAGGGTTGTATAATTCTTATATCTCTACTTCTGTGTGCTGTGCTTAAGACTGATATGCCCTGGCACAGCGACGTTACCGCCTTGCCCTATAGGTAGCAGGAAGCCTAGACACCAGGGTGATGTGCTACCAGAAATGCAGATAGTGTATTAAATTAATTAGCCAATAAGTGCCTTGTGGGAAAAGAGGGAGGGATGGGCATGTCTTAACCTATCTAATTGAGTTGGGGACATCTGCCCCGTCTTGTACATATCCTTCTCCCCATCTGGCACTTGACTGAGAGCAGAATGGCTGTGGAAAGAGTAGACAGAATGCTAATAGAGATATTTTCCCTGCTTACCGTCCAGCCTTTTAGATCTGTGTTCCATGGCTAACACAAAGCACTTTAAGCTGCATGAAAAGTGCTACATAAATGGCCTGTTACAGTTTGACAAGCATATTTCCTCTTTGCCTGGCACTGAGAAGGGTGGTGATTCAGCCTCTGCCAATGCAAATTAACAGAGCCATAGCAAAAACCCCACAGCGTTAAAAGGCACTGCACCACCCTGCACAGGGTTTACTTTAAAAACTACCCTACTGCTGCCAGCAGTAAAGTAAGTAATCCTTATAAAAGAAACCTGCTGTATCACTCATCCTCTCCTGCGTGATTGAATGGCTGGACTACATAGTTTACTGCACCCTCTGGTGGCAAATAAAAGCTGAGCTGTACTTGCAGGAATTATGCAAAAAGCAAGATGTGTGAAGTTTGCCAGGCTGCTATCTCTTAGAAGCTTTAGAGAGCTGTGTTACAAGTACTAACAGGCAGTGAGTGAAGTAGAGAAGTGTAAGGGTTTGCAACACCCTAAAATCCACAGAACTCTTACTGAGTACTTGAAATTCTCATTGCCAGCAGAAAAATCACATTTCCCATGGACTTGTCAAAAGCAAAAATTCTCCATCTCCCCTTAAGTAATTGCCCATATTCCAGTTTCACCAGCATGAAAGGATTTTGGTGCATGATAATATATATCACATCCTCTAATTTGATATGTGCCATCAAGTGTCAGCAGTTCCCTCCTGCCATGTATATTGGCCAAACTAGACAATCTCTGGCGGGTTAGGACACAAAACAGTCATCAAGAATGGTAACACACATAAATCTGCAGGGGAACATTTTAACGTCCCTGGACAGTCAATCATGGATTTAAAAGTAGCCATTCTTTTATAAAGGAATTGCATCATTTAATGATCAGAGAGATTGCTGAGCTGGAATTCATTTATAAATGTGATACTGTTACCCTGGGCTTCAATAGAGACATTAACTGGTTAACACACTACAAAACCAATTTTCCATGCCTTTGACATTCATATTTTCACATCAATAGCTGTGAATCGTTCACACCCTGCCCACTTAATTAGCTTCATTAACATAGGTCTGATCTGATGAAGTGGATTTTACTCACAAAAGCTCATGATTCTATATATATGTTTTATAAGTCTCTGAGGTGCTACAGGATGACTCGTTAATAATATAAAACATTTTTATAAGTGCCTATTATTTGAGACTCTTAAAGCTTGTTGCACAAATTAACAAATAAAGGTTGACTACACTCCTGTTAGATATGTTGCCTGAACCCCGTGTTATGGATAGATTGAG
Source organism: Pelodiscus sinensis (assembly GCF_052426305.1). Classification (NCBI taxonomy): domain Eukaryota; kingdom Metazoa; phylum Chordata; order Testudines; family Trionychidae; genus Pelodiscus; species Pelodiscus sinensis. The sequence continues at coordinate 38,057,148 of NC_143056.1, forward strand.
TCACAGAGGTACATCTACACAGCAGTGTTATTTCGGAATAACTGATGTTATTTCAAAATAGCATAGTGCGCGTCAACACAGCAAACCATTATTTCAAAATAATATTGAGATGGAAGACTTCTTAATCTGATTCCTGTAACACTCATTTTATGAGGAGTAAGGCAAGTTTTAGGAAGAGTGTTCTTCCTTTGACTTCCTGCTGTGTAGACAGCGCCAAAAACCAAATTAAGTTATTTTGACTTCAGCTACGCAATTGACATAGCTGAAGTTACATATCTTCATTCAAATTTTGCCCTTCAAAGTAGATGTGCCCAGAGAGATTATGAGACTTGCCCAAAGTCACCTAGCAAGTGGAAGACAAAAAGAGGGCTAGACGCCAGAAGTTCTGGTTTCTGGCTACGATTTCTCACCGGGTAGGCAACACCTGAAAACATGGAAGCAAAAGAGAACCCTCACAATCCTGCACTCTCTAGCTGATAGTGCTGGACATTTGTCAGGAACACAGAATATTTCACAAGACATTCCACCAGCACGAGACATCAAGGGCTTATCAATTTGACCTTCTAAATTAGACACATATCCTCAATCCATGAGCCCATGCTGGTTTCTCTGGCATTCCCCTACTTGCCTGCATCTCATTAACCTTCTTAGCTCAGCAACCCACTCAGCCTTCTGTCTGTGCTATTTCAGCCTCCAAAACAGGTGTCTGAAGGAGGTGTCTTTGGTTCCCAAACACATCTCAGAACCCTGTGTAGTGGCTGCTGTTGTGCTTTATAGAAGGTGGTGCTGTTGCAGGAGCCTGTTAAGAGAGAGGCTATGTGCACTGAAGTTGGGGGATTCAGAAAGCTGGTGTATTCATCTTTTAATACAGGGCTACTCAACTTCGGAAGCCCCGGGAACCACAATGATACTCACATGGTGAGGGCTGCAACTTAAGCGTGGTTGCATATACATGCAAATATATATGCAAATGTATGCAAATAGCTTCTTTCACACCGACGGGCATGAATACAAAGAACTTCCCACAACACCCCACTGCTCCCAGCACCTCCTCCCTGGGGGCTAGAAATGCCGACACCCTGTTCCCATCTTTTCCAGCTAGCCCATCTGCTTACATCTTTCAGTGCTCACCTTACCTGGGAGATGCCTCGCCCTTGTGGAGTGTGTTCCAAGTGGAGGCCATGTTCAAAGGATCCCACCCACAGGCTGCGTGTTGAGGCCTGCATAAACCCAAACCGTGCTGCGGGCTGCAAACAAACAGGCCACGGACCACATATAGCCCACAGGCCATGTGTTAAGTAGTCCTGTTTTAATACGGCAATGAAGATTGAAATGGGAGAAACTGTATCAGCTGCTGTGGAGGCATTACAAGTCAGGAGAGGAGGAGGACCTGTCTTTTTGCTTTTAGCAAAGGAAGGGGAGTTGTTCTTCATCCTCCTTGCATTAATCCCTAGCTATGCCATGAAGCTTGTTGATGATTTTTGGCTGAGCTCCTGGTTATATACATGTTCTTGTTGTACCAAATAAAAGCAAGCAGGATCTTATGAGGGGGATAAGGCAAAAAGCCACATTTATTGTAAAGATAATAATAAAAATAAAGAAAAGATAGAAGCAAACAACGTTGTTTAACTACTTATTCCTATCACTACTTAACCCTTATACACTTGTATATATATATATATATATATATATATATATATATATATATATATATATATATATATATATATAACCATTCATTCATACATCCATTCATTCAAGTTCTGTGTATAGTTACCAGCCTGGAAGTTGCTTGTGACAGGATACTGGCCAGGTACTCTGTACACAAGTGATGGTAGTGGGGAGCGAAGTCCTGATCAGATGCGCATCTGAAGCTCCTGGTGGGCTGGCAGCAGAACCTTGGACTCTGATTCCATAGTTTTTTAGTCCAGTTCTTATAGGAATTTCTTCCTATGCCAGTCTATGGAAATTGCTGCATCATGCTGATGTCTCCAGGGTGGCTGCCAGGTGCTTGTCAGTGATCTCATCGGGTGGACCTCCAGTACTTGGTTTTCTCCACTTGACACCTTTTGGTTGCACTGGCACCTGACGCCTTCTTCAGCCCTTTATTGCTGTATTCTCAGGCTGGCACCTCTCAGAACCATTCACTCATCATCCAAGCACTCTCTCATACATTCATACAGTATTTTGTATAATAATAAAAGTTGTAGTTACAGAAAGTTTCTGGGTGGTATTGCTTAAAACATTCTCTGAGTGCTGAATAAAGTTACAATGTTTTAAAGAGAACAGGCCTCAATTAAGTAACAATACCCTTAGTCAATTACAGGGCTTGGCTCCCATAGCAGAGTTAGTGGCTTGACAATGCATTGTTACAATGTATCTCTGCAATGTCAATTTCAAGCAGCCCCTTGCACAAGCTTGAGCATGCCCTGGAGCACAGAGGGGGGGGGGGGGGCTGTTTCTGGCTACATAGGATTATATTCTTAACAGTTCTAAGTTACATGACCTAATACATTATATTCTAAAGGGACAATAATAATAATAAATGTAAACATTTAACAATCTTAACAAATAATAATAATAAGAAGAATTAATAATAAATCTAAACACTAAGTTGTGGGGAACAAATTATGGGGAGTCACTTCCATTTGGGGGAATCATTTTCAATACATTAATATGTTATCCCTACATACTAACTTACAAGATGAAGCAAATCTAAAACCCAAAGTCCTCAAATGACTGAGAGGCTATCCTTTTGGAGGAGGAACTAGATGGACAGATCCTTCCAAAACAGAAGAACAGCTGTTTAGCCTCTACTCAGCCATAAAACCAAGTCCATTAAGGACCTATTCCTGTCTGAAGCCTGCACTGACAACACTTCATAGAAGGTGCTTAGCAGCCAACAACTATCACCAGATCCTTCTTTCTATGTGTAGGAGAAAATAAAGCTGGCCCTCCCAGACTCTTCATAGTTTTGTTGCCTTTAATTCCAATAAGTACATTTCTGAGAACAGTGCATTGGTGTTATTCTTTACTTCAGAATTGAGTCAACTGATATCTCCACTTATCAAGCCCATTCATGCCCTCTGCATTCCAAGAGGAGACTTTGAAGGGCAATATTTCTTGCTGTATCCTGTATCAGCCGAGTTCCTTACTCGAAGACTGTTTCAAGCCAAGTTTCCTCACAGAGACAGCTTTTACCAAATGGGAAAGCCAAAGCAGAGTGTTAATGAGGAATCTAGGAAAGATTAAACAGTGTGCACAATCAAAGCCCAACCACAGCAAAGGCTGGATATGAAAGGACAGTATTTTTAAAGTTAGTATGAAGATGCAATGAGATTTCAGCAGGCATATGGAGTGTGCGCTTGCCTAATTGCTGCTCTAAAAGCTGGCTTGGACCCTAGAATAAGATAAGGCTCTCCTAGCTGTTTTGGGTTGGCACACGTAGCCCTATGCTATCCTCTCCTTGAAATTCACTCACTAACATGGGGGCTAATAGTGAAGAGGGAGTGGAAGTAGCACTCAGGTCAGCCATGGGGGGGGGCTGATATAAATTAAAACATCCCCCATAATCACTTTAGGTTACACCAGGAGCTGTGTCAGACCCCAGAAAAGGCAAAATACAGCAGTTGTCAGCAACCCCAATTAAAGGAAGGATGTGGATGCATTGCAGAAGTTCCAGTGGAGGGCAACCAAAATGATTAGGGGGCTGGAACATATGACCTATGAGAAGAGGCTGAGGGAGTTGGATCTATTTAGTCTGCAGAAGCGAAAAGTGAGGGGGGATTTCACAGCAGCCTTCAGCTTCCTGAAGGGAGGTTCCAAAGAGGCTGGAGAAAGGCTGTTCACAGTAGTGATGGATGGCAAAACCAGGAGCAATGGTCTCAAGTTGTGGTGGGAGAGGTCTAGTTTGGATATTAGGTAAAACTATTTCACTAGGAGGGTGGTAAAGCACTGGAATGGGTTACCTAGGGAAGCAGTGGAGTCTCCATCCTTAGAGGTGTTTAAGTCTCGGCTTGATGAAGCCCTGGCTGGGTTGATTTAATTGGGATTGGTCCTGTCTTGGGCAGGGGGCTGGACTTGATGGCCTTCTAAGGTCTCTTCCAGCTCTGTGGTTCTATGATTCTATGATTCTATGAACCCAACTCTGCATTTTCTCTTGAACAGCATCTGCTAAGTCACAGCTCTCAGGAGATGCCTCACAGAATATAGTCCAAGAAGAGGATACACGGTGAGCCAGCCAATTCTGTTCGAATTATAGAAGAAATTTAGGGAGCCTGACTGGAAAGTGTCCAGGTCAGAGATGACTACTCAGTAAAGAATGGCTACAGACTGCTAAGATTAGGAAAATTAGGAAAAGTTCCTGAACATTATGAAAAACTTCCTGTCAGGGTAGTTAAGCACCGGAATAAACCTAGGGAGGTTGTGGAATGTCCATCACTGAAGATATTTAAAAGCAGGTTAGACAGAAACCTGTCAGGAATGATCTAGATGGTCCTACTGTGAGGGCAAGAGCCTGGACTCAATGGCCTCTCAAAGTCCCTTCCAGTTCTATGATTCCACATTGGTATCGCAACCTCAAAGACACAGTGGCCAAACAGAGCTTGAAGGTATGATAGCCTGTGCATAAATGTTGGGGACAGGTTAAACAGCAGGGTTCCCAGTAAGATGTACACTTATGCAGCCATTCAGGAGAGATTCAAATGTCACCCAACTGATTAGGAGAGCACCCACAGCTAGGTTTTTTTGTTTCTATGGTTGGTGAGTATTTGCACATGCTGGGGCACATATAAAAATGGATGGAAAAAATCTGCACATGGATGGGACACGTTAGAGGGAACATAGATAAGCAGCAATTGGAATCCTGCCCATAGTTGCTCAGGTATAAACCTCTTACTGCAAGACAGAGAAAGAAAACACACACCAAAACAAAAAAACAAAACAAAACAAAAACTGGCATGATTCAAAAACTGGCAGTGACACTAACTCTGCCTCTGACACTAGGCATATCAGTAGCAACCCAAATTGCCCCAGGAAGGTAAAACACACAAAATATCAACCTCTTATTAAGAAGAGTTTAAAACCCATTTATTGGTTTATCAGCCACCAGGTTCCTTGGGGGTGGGAGAGCTGTGACAATTCTCTGTCTCATGATTGATTGCCTAAAATAGTTTCCCATCTTTGCAATTCTAGATGGATAAATTTAGACTTAGCACTTATCCTATAAGCATTTTACACTTGCAAATTACTGTACACATATTATCTAACCCAGCCCACTCAATATCCTGTGAAGTAGGTAGATATCTCTATCTGTATTTCACAAATAGGCAAACATTGAACAGAAGGATTAAGGAGCAATTTTTAAAGGTGGACTTTTGGTTTTGGTGTCTTTTAATTGAGCAGCCAAGTTGGAATTCTCTGGGTCTCATTTTCAGAGGTTCTGCACACCCACAACTGCAGCAGAGATTAATGGGCAGCTGCCAGTGCTCAGCAACTATGAAAATCAGAGCCCTGAATTATTGTAAAGTGGACACTAAAAATGAAGCACTCAAAATCAGTGACTTCTTTTGGAAATTGTGGTCAAAAAACCTCCAAGAATCTGGCCTCTGTAACATCAAAACACAGAAGAAGAAATTTTTGTTGATTTTATAACAATCATAGGAACAGAATCATGGGTGGGAAGAAACTTATTCCTCATGATCTGCAAAGGCTTGCAATCCATTTTCTTTCTGCTCTTGTAAGCGCGCTAGCAGGAATTTCAAACCGTTGTGAGGGAAGCTAGAGAAAAGGTTGCACTTTGGAATGAAAAAATGGATCAGGTTGTAATTTTCCACATGCTGAATGAAGTCATCTAGCACTCTGAGAAAACAGCAGACAATGTCAGAAGGTTTCCAGTTGGAGTCCGCTATCCACTGTGTCAGAGTATGGAAGAAGGATGTCTTGGCATGGTAGGAGCACAGGTGACTTAGTTGCCTAGGATAGTCTTTCTTCAAGGCCTCAAAAAGGCTCTTCAGCAACCGAAGACAGGTTTTCCTATGTATAGTACAGAAAGAAGTGAAATGTACTCACAGTCATGACTATTTAGTGTTATTCCTGATTAACTACATTCTAGCACCCTACAGGGGACCTAGTGTGACACGGAATACAGCATGTGATATTTTAAGGGTTTCTAATGCTGATGTTTCTGTTGTGCTACACACCAAACACACTGTGCCACATTCTGATCTCAGTGACACCATCTTTGATGCAACTCAGATTCACAACGATGTAAACAAAGGCCAAAGTTGCAACTGGTACATTACTCCTCATTCATTCTAGAGGATGAGACTGAAATACATTAATGTTTTTGTGCAAAAACTGGTGAAGTGTCCACACCTCAAGCACGTTTTTGTGGAAGACAATCGACAGAACAGAGGGCTTTTGCTGGTAGAGTTATTCCTCTCCCCACGAGGAATAACTCCTTTTTGCGCTTCAGTTCTTGCACAAAAAAGCAGGTGTAGACACTCCAGAGGGGTTTTTGCACAAGAAACCCCTATCGGGAAAAGCATAGGATGTCCATGCAGTGTTCACGCTCTCTTGAACAGAAGTTCATCACTTTTGCGATACACTTTGAGGTCTGGACACACTTTTGCACAAGAGGTTTTTGCACAAGAACTCTTCCTCAAAAGGCTTCTTGCAAATGTCTGTGTAAGAACCTTTCTGATTCTGGGCCCAGTCCAACCCCCATTAAAGTTAATGGAAGTTTTTCCACTGATTTTAATGGGGGTACAACGATGCCTTGTGAGAGCTAGGTTGTATTTGGGAGAGTTTGTAGTAGAACTTTGAATCTAAGTATTACATTTACCCATTTTGGGAATGGAAATCATACCAGGCCATCTGTATGTCCAACTGGAAAACAAGTAATTTTGAATACTCAGTTTTGCAGGGAATCACTTTAAATAACAGGTGACTATCAGAGAAAATAATACTTGTCCATGAACTATTCTTGAGCAGAAAAAGAGGCAAAATTTGTAGAATAAATTAGTTTGTTGCAAATTATTTGCCCTCTTCTAGTGTGGATTTTGAGTCCAGCTATACAAGGTAGCAGGGAATCTACATCCAGCTAGACTAGGCCTTGATCCCTCGACTTACATACCTGCAGCACTTGGTATCATAAGATTCACAACAGGATTTAGTGTTGCCATGGTCATTCATAATCTCCTTTTCAACACGAGAGAGAGAAATTCTCCAGACCTCTGCAATACAGAACAACATAGCCATCACATGCCCAGTATCTCCAAGTGTGAAGAGGCATCTGTGGCCTTGCCCTAAAGCTACTTAAGTACTGAAAAGGTATTTAAGGATAATTTAAAGTTACAGTTGTTATTTCCAGTGCCTGAAGGGACCACTGCAATCATCTAGTTGAATTTTCTACAAAACAAAAGACCAGAGAATTTCACCAAAGCAAGACCTGGAGCAGGTTTTGAAAAAAAATCCAGTCTTGATTTTAAAATGTTCAGTGATGAAGAATCCACTACAATCCTTAGGTGCAATGGTTAATTAGTCTGTGTTTAAATTTATGCTTTATTTCCAGTCTGAACTGGTCTATCTCCACTTTCCCACCACTGAATCATGCTACTCCTTTTTCTACTATACTGAAGCTCACTCCCTCTGGGGCATCTGGCACTGGCCACTGTCAGCAGAAAGGATACTGGGTTAGGTGGACCTTTGGTCTGACCCACTATGGCCATTCTTATATTCTTAAGTGAGCCAGTTATTAAATATTTATTCCCTAAGTAGGTACTTATAGACTGCAGCCAAATCGTCCTTAGCCTTCTCTTTTTTAAGTTGAATAGCTTGAGATCCTTGAGTCTTTTTCTATAATGCATGTTTTCTAATTCTTTAATCATTCACCTAGCTTTTCTAATTTGCAATAAGATCTTAGGGTATGTCTACACAGAAAAGTTATTTCGAAATAAATTTCCTAACTTCTACATAGCCAACTGCTATTTCGAAATTAATTCAAAATAGCGGAGGGCTTATTTCGAACTTGATAAACCTCATTCCATGAGGAATAACGCCAATTTTGAAATTGCTATTTCAAAATAAGTGCTGTGTAGATGCTTATTTCAAAATAGGGGGCCTCGAGCCCTTCCCAGGGTGCCCTGCTGGCCACCCTGGCCACAAGGTAACGTCTGACCTGATGCCCTGATGGAACCAGTTCTTAAACATGATTCAGTATCCAATCAGTGTGCACATGCTATTTCGAAATACCAAAAAGCTATTTCAAAACGCATTTTGTGTGTAAACACGTTATTTCGAAATAAGATATTTTGAAATTAGATATTTCGAAAAAAAACGCTGTAGTGTAGACATACTCACTGAAACGTCACAGACTGAATGGGCTCTAGAATTCATGAAGGAAAAGAAGGACCAAGCAGGTCTCCCAGATCCAGGGTAGATTTTGGTTCATTAGTTTATTACAGAGAAGTTGTAAACTCTATCTCAGTACCAAGATTGTTATGGAGGAGCCTGCTGAGGTGGATTGAGTTTGTTAGGAAACATATTAAATTACCTTTGTCATCTTGCCCAGATGGCTGCTTGGCAACAAGATAAAATGACCTAGTGAACTGCTTGGCTTTCTTTCCCAGCCATTTTTTAACGTTCTGCTCTAGCTCACATGATTTGGGCCAGGGCTGTAAGATTTCCAAAGCAGGAACAAGATCAATAGACATGAACTCGCCACCTTTGTCATCCAACAGCACCAAAGTCACTGCTGGGCTGTTCTGTTTCTTCCTTTTCAGCGTCATCTTCCACCCTGGGAAAGGTACTGTGGAGCCAATAGGCAAACACAGAATTAGACTGTGGGGCTCAAAAACAGAGGGTATCATGCAGAACTGATTGATTTTAGCATCTGCAATTCAATATCCAGCAAGTACATCTATCCAAACCCACCAAGGAGTTTCTAGACTAGGAAAGTCACAACTTTCCTCAGGATGATGGAGGTCTATAATATCCAGTATCACTTGAATAGGCCCATGCAGTGCAGTGCTTTAGTTATCTAATCACCTTGAGAGAGCTACGTTCAACTTTCTAACTTGTAAATGTACTGACTACTCTCATCCAAGACTCCATTTGAGCATATCACTATATAGAATGATAGAATTTATTTCCCTATTCCTATGCAATGTTCCCCTGCTTATACATCCAAGAATCACATTAGTCCCTTTAGACATAGCACCACACTGGGAGTTCTTGTTTAATACTTTATCTGTGTGACGGGGTGTCGGGCTCCCTAGCACCAGAGCCCTCCATGTCCCGCACTAACCAGGAGGACACGGAGGCGCTCTGCAGCCAGGAAATGGTTCCCTGCACTGCTGAGAGGCCTCTTTGTGCGCTGCTGCCCACGCATGTGCAGAAGTACCTGGCCCTGGCAAGCAGCTTGGGTGGTCTGCACTGGAGCGGGCATGGGGAAAACACTGGGCGCCAAGTTTAAATGGTGGCTCCTGCCACCAAGAGGGGAGGCAACAAGAGGACTGGGATTGAAAGGGAAGCCCAATCCCTAGCACAGCTGAGAGGGTAGGAAGAGGCCCAGGATGGGCTACATGGATCCCGCGGGTTGGTGAGTTGTGGGCGGCGGCCCCACCAACTGAGCAGAAGGAAGCTGCCTCTGCTCTTAGGGTCCTGGGTTGAGGCCTGGAGTAAGGAAGTGTCCAGGTCTCCCTACCTTCCTCGACTGAGGAAGATGAGTCGTGGTTCCAGGGGACTAAAGCTGGAAGGTGAGGACTGTTTAGACAATTGAGTGACTGATGGTGGGTTAGATAAGGACCCGGGTGAGGGACTGTAAGGGACACGGAAGCCGGGAACTGGACTTAAGGGGTGTGTGTGTAGTGGGTTGGAGACGTCCCCCACTACCAGAAGGGAGAAAATACCCCCTTGGGAGCCATTTTGGGCACAGCCTACCCCTGCCCCCTCACTGGATAGGAAGCAAAGGGGTGTGGCTAGGACTATAAGAACTCTGCGAGGGATCTCAGTTGGGGCCCAGCCTCTGAGGGAGACAGAGACCTGCCCAGAGCTCGTGGCTGATGAGACTGAAACCTGGCCTGGGCCTCCCACAGCCACCTTCCATAAGGCCAGCGAAGACTGCCCGGCCTGGGCTGCTGAGGACTGGCCAAGCCAGCCAGCAGAGCTACCCTCTGACCCAGACGAACCCGGGGCTGTGCTGGGGACGGGATACTGAGGACTGGCCTGAGCCAGAGGTCCTGCTCGAGCCCCGATGCATGTGGACACCCGGGGACCCTGAGAACTTGTCGGAGCTGGGGGACTAGCTTGAACCCCGATGCCCGCCTGAACCCTGGGGCCTTGTGAACCTAATGGACGCTGCAGAACTCCAACCCACCGAAGCCTGGATTAGGCCGCCCCGATCCTGCTGGGACGACACTGCCCTCGGCTTCCTGACTGACCGGCTGGAGACACAGGTACCCACAAAGGGGGAGACGAGGAGTGGCACAGTGGGTAGCGTGGGCTGATAGCAGCCCTACGCCAGCACGTTGCAGGCTGGAGCCCCTGCTGAGTCAGTAGCAGCTGCACTGCTGCAACCAGGGCCCCTAGGCCGGAGCGCAGTAGAGTGGGTGAGCCTGCGCCCCCTGCCACCCACCTAATGGGTGGCAGTCTCTCCCTCGCCACTGCTGCTGGTTCGCTACCTGCCCTGCTCCTGAATCAGGAGCTTCCTCAAACCTGTGTGTTTGCTGCCCTGCCCTGCTCCGGGGCCTGGGCTTATTTACTGTCGGTGGTTACTGCCCGGCCGGGGCACAGACCAGGCCTCTTAAAGGGGCAGGACTAGGACTGCTGCCCTGCCCGGAACTGTGAGCTGAGAGACTTGAATCTCTATTGAACTTCTTCCCCTATGGTCTGGACCTGAAGCAAGGCTGGGCATGTGAACTATTGACCCCTTCTACCCATCCTGGGCAAGGCCCGATGGTGGGATGATTGACAGGGGCTGCCAACTAACCCTGAGGCGGAGGAACCCCTCCGGGAGGCCTACCGGCCTACAACCAACCGGCTCAGAGACTGTTGTGGGCACTGTCCTGAAAAGGACCCTGTGACCAGCCGTCCGAGCTAATTCCCAGGACCGACGGCTGGTGGCGCTGTGGCAGTGAGCGTACCCCTTTATAGGAACACACAGGGGAAGGATCAGGGAAAATATCTATTTCCCACTCAAAATGACACACGTAGCCCTATGCTATCCCCTCCTTGAAATTCACTCACTAACATGGGGGCTAGTAGTGAAAGAAGGAGTGGAAGTAGCACTCAGGTCAGCCATGGGGGGGGGGCTGATATAAATTAAAACATCCCCCATAATCACTTTAGGTTACACCAGGAGCTGTGTCAGACCCCAGAAAAGGCAAAATACAGCAGTTGTCAGCAACCCCAATTAAAGGAAGGATGTGGATGCATTGCAGAAGTTCCAGTGGAGGGCAACCAAAATGATTAGGGGGCTGGAACATATGACCATATGACTCATATTGCCTGAGTGAGTGTGGGTTGGAGCTCTGCCCTTCACACCCGGACAGATGGTGGAGAACATGGATACCAGGGGAAGATCCTAGTCCCTGGATTGAGGGGCATAACCTCTGCTGGTGAAAAAAAAGAGAGAGAGGCGACAAAGAGGACGGGGACCCTGTTCTTTGGATAGAGAGAGAAGGACAGGATAGCGGGTAGGATGGATCCAACAAAGGTCTTTGAGTGGCTAGCTAAGCACAAACAGCAGCAGCAGCAACAGCAGACGCAGCTGCTGCAGCAGTTGGCAGCACAGATTCAGGAACAGAAGAGACAGTTAGTCCGAGAGCTGGTGGATCAACAGCAGATTCAGCAGAAGAGATGGATCCAGCAAGGGCTGGCCTGGGGTGAGCCAGCATGACAGCCCCCTTAGATTCAGAAGGGGGCCAGTGGACACCTCGCAGCTGCCCATACACTTAATGAAAATGGGGCCTCAAGACGAGCCAGAGGCTTATTTAGTGACCTTTGAGAGGGTGGCCATGGCTGCCAGGTGGCCCAAGGAACACTGGGCCACCTTCCTCTCCCCTTACTTGTCGGGGCCGGCTCACCTGGCTTATCGCAGCCAGGAAGGCTTTAAATTACTTTAAAGTACAGGAAGCTATATTAGACCAAGTCGGGGTAATGCCCGAAATGTATGGACAAAAATTTAGACAGGAACCTTATCCACCAGGGGCCCGCCCATGAGCCGTGGTGCAGAACTTGCACGAGGTGGGGTGGAGCCTGACTGGCGGAACAGTATCCAGGTGTCCAATCTGGCTGTGCTGGAGTAGTTTCTTAAGATTTTACCAGCCGAAGCTCAGCAGTGGATGTGGCACCATAGGCCCCCGACTTTGACTGATGCAGTCACGTTGACAGAGGACTTTATGGCTGCAGAAACACCTGTGAGCAGAGGCAAGGACCTAAAAGAGACAGGGGTGGAGCGATCTATTCCTGGCAGTGACTGTTCCCCTCGAGGGGATAGAGAGCAGAGGCCCGGGATAACTCTGAAGAGGACCGACAGAAGTAAGCCCATAGTATTGGTAGGAGAGTGGTCTGAAGAGATCCAGGGGGAGAAGCCCCCAAGGGTCGGCGGCGCAGACCAGCCCCCGTGGTTAGAAGGAGTTTCTCGAAGTTGATGCTACAAGTGCGGGCAGGAGGGGCACTTTCGCAGAGACTGCCCTTTCATGGACTGCTCCTTCGGACAGGTGGTGCCTGAGCTGAATTGGGCCCGGCTCCGGGACTGTGTCAAAGTGACAGCTGGGGCTAAGGTTGAGGGTGTACCCACGTTGGCCTTATTAGACTACAGATGCGGGCAGACAATCATCCGAGTGGATCTGGTCCTGAGCCCAGAATCCGCAGGTGACAAGGTATGGATGAGATGCGTCCACGGTGACATCCAACCTTACCAAACAGCATGGGTGTGGATCACCAACGAAGTTGATGATGTCATATGTCAGGTGGCACTGGCCCCAAAATTGGGGTACCCAGTCCTGCTCGGCTGTGACTGGCCTGGTTTCCACTGGGTCATGAGAGCCTGGAGCCAACAGAACCCTCCTGGACCCGTGGCCTGGAAACTAAAAGAGGCTCTAGTAGGTCAGTAGTGTGTGGCTGGAGGCCAGCAGAGTGCGGAGGAGGGCCAGGTCAAGAACCCAGCCCAGAGGTATTAGCCCCACAAGAGACCCCAGCCCAGATTGGATGGCGGGGCAAAATTTCTTCCAGGAATAGAGAAATGACCCCTCACTGACAAGAGCTTGGGGCAGGCCAGGAGTGGAGGACCGGACGCAGAACCGGAGAGGTGAGGGGCCCAAGGCCCCAACTTCGAAGTACAAGGGGATCAATTGTATTTGGTGACCTAGGGGGTAGAAGGACAAGGATTCATATGGCAGCTGTGAGTACCAACATGTTACAAGAGGCAGGTCTTGGAACTGGCCCATGATAATCCCTGGGCAGGGCACCTGGGGCAGGGAAAAACCCTCCAGCGCATTACGCAGAGACTTTTTTGGCCAGGGATACACAAAATGGTGCAGAGATTTCTATGAGTCATGCCCTAACTACCAGAAAACTCAGCTGCGGACAGGGGCCAAAGCCCCTTTAGTATCCTTGCCGGTTATAGGTGTTCCCTTTGACAGGATGGCACTAGATTTGGAGGGACGCCTTCAGTGGTCTAAGACCAGGTACCAGTATATCTTGGTCCTGGTGGACTACGCCACCCGCTACCCAGAAGCGGGGCATTTAAGAAACATCATGGTACCTACAATCGCCGCTGAGTTGGTAAAGATATTGGCTTGGCTAGGTATCCCCAGGGAAATACTCACTGATCAGGGGACTAATCTGGTCTCCAAGCTAATGACAGAATTGTGTAGATTATTAAATATCAAAATGCTATGAATCATCCTCAAACAGTGGAGCAATTTAATCGGATTCTTAAAAACTACCTGCCCTACTCTTCGCAGTGAGGGAGGTACCACAGGCATTCACGGGGTTTTCCCCATTTGAACTTTTATATGGACGGCAGCCCTGAGTTATTTTAGATTTAATTAAGGAAACCTGGGAGGATCAGGAGGCCATGGTGAAGGAACGGTGCCCTACATCCAGGGTCAGACTAAGGGGTGGGCAAGCCGGGCAGCTGCCCAGGGTGCCAACCGATGGGGGGGTGCCTGATGGCAGCTGTAAGGGGTGCACGGTGCCCCTTATAACTGCCATCAGGCACCCGCGCACGCCTGGCTCCCGCAGCGCCGGCTCCCTCCCAACCCCGCGGCGCCGTCCAGCAGTGCCCTTCCCCCCATGGCCGTGCGCCCACAAGAGACTCTGATGATAGCGCCATGCCCAGGCTCCACGGAAGGGGGATTCTGGTCTGCAAATGTCCATGACCCTCTCGAAGTGACGATGGGGCCGGATCTGGCATCAGTGCAACAAGGAGAGATCCGGGAAATTCTCCACGCATATGGCCCAGTTTTGTCCACTGTACCGGGGTGCACCACAACGGTGAGTCATCATATCATCACAGCTCCAATGAATGAGGTAAGGGAGCCGTTAAATCCCCTACCCCAGAAAATGTGGGACACGGTTAGGGAAGAGCTTCAAAATATGTTACAAGTGGGGGTCATTGAAGAGTCACATGGTGACTGGAGGAGCTCAATCGTGTTGGTGCCCAAGCCCAACAGAGCCTTCCGGTTCTGTATAGACTTCAGAAAAGTTAATGCCATCTCCTGATTTGACGCCTACCCCATGCCCCAGGTAGATGAATTGCTAGTGAGACTAGGCCAAGCCCAATATATTTCAACTTTAGACTTAACAAAGGGCTGCTTGCAAATCCCCTTGACACCGGCCTCTAAAGAAAAAACAGCATTTCTATCCCCTTTGGGTTATTTCAATTGAAGACCATGCCATTTGGGTTACATGGGGCCGCTGTAACCTTCCAAAGACTGATGGACCGAGTATTACAGGAGCACCATAACTACACGGCAACCTACATTGATGATATCATCATTTAGAGTCTAAACTGGGGAGAACACGTACAACATGTCAGGGCGGTGCTTCAGTCTCTAAAGGAGGCCCGGCTGATGGCTAACCCAGCGAAGTGTTACATAGGACAGCAACAGGTTACGTACCTGGACTATACAGTAGGAGGGGGGAGTCTGAGGGCATTGGTAAATAAGGTGCAGACCTTGACAGAATATCGAACGCCCACTACTAAGAAACTAGTAAGGCAGTTTCTGTGGCTAGCTGGGTATTACAGAAGGTTTATATCGAGCTTCGCAACCATTGCAGCCCCACTCAGGGTATGTCTACACTACAAAGTTAGTTCGAACTAACGGACGTTAGTTCGAACTAACTTTCATAGGCGCTACACTAGCGCTCCGTTAGTTCGAACTTAATTCGAACTAACGGAGCACTTAGTTCGAACTACGTAAACCTCATTTTACAAGGATTAAGCCTAGTTCGAACTAGCTAGTTCGAATTAAGGGCTGTGTAGACCCTTAATTCGAACTAGTGGGAGGCTAGCCCTTCCCAGCTTGCCCTGGTGGCCACTCTGGCCAACACCAGGCAAACTTGTCTGCCCCCCTCCTGGCCCCGGAGCCCTTAAAGGGCCACGGGCTGGCTACACAGTTTGTGCCAGTTGCAAGGCTGCCAGCACCCAGCCAGCAGACCCTGCACCCGCCACAAAATGAGCCATCCACCCGATGCCACCCAGCCCTCCACTGCTCCCCAGGACCAGCCTGGCGGCTCCCAGGAGCCTGCCCGGGGACGCAAGAGGCGGGCACCCGCTTGGTCAAGTGCGGAGATCGTGGACCTCATCCAGGTTTGGTGGGAAGCCTCCAGTGTCCACGATCTCCGCACTAGCCACAGGAATGCGTCCGTCTACAGCCGCATGGCTGACAGCCTGGCCGCTAGAGGCCACCAGCAGACCCGGGAGCAGGTGCGCTGCAAAATCAAAGACCTGCGGCAGTCCTACTCCCGGGCCTGCCTGCCAGGGACTGACCCGGAGGCCTGCCCCCACTTCCAGGCTCTGGACTGCCTCCTGGGGGCTCATGCCATCCCTGCCCCCCGGGACGTGATAGACCCCGGGGCAGAGGGACCGCTCCAGGAGACGGAGGAGGAGGAGGAGGGCTCCAAGAGCCAGGAGCCTGCCGGCAGCCTGCCCAGGACCTGGGACCCCTGAGGCACCCCACAGAGCCGCTCGCCTGTGTCGTCCGAGGCCGGGGAGGTGTCCACCTGTGAGTACCATCGTGCTCCCCTTATGTGTACGGGGGGCTGGGGCGAGAGGGAGCCCCGGGACCGTGCGCCTGGGCCTTGCCCACCACGGAGCAGCAGCTGGGGATCCTGCAGGGGCCCTGGCCTTGCAGAGGGGAGCTGGGTTTCACACACCTGGGCCCCTGGGGTAATTGACCGCTGGTCTTGTTGCACCACAGCCGCAGCACCTGAGCCTGCAGGGCGCACCACCCTGCCTGCAGCAGCTGCCTGTGCCCGGGCAAGCAGGAGAGCCAGGAACCAGGAGGACTACCAGAGGCGGCACCTCCAGTTCCTGGAGCAACAGCTCTGTCTCCAGGACCACTGGGTCCAGGAGGACCTGAGGCTGCGCCGGAGGAGTTTGGAGGCCCTGGAGGAGCAGGGCCGTGCCCTGCGAGGCCACCTCCAGAGCCTGCTCGACCGCTTCCCAATTCCTCCCCCTCCTGCTCCTCCTGCTGCTCCCCCCTGTTCCCCCTGCTCCCCCAGCTCTCCCTCCTGCTCCCGCTCCTGCTTCCTCCACACCCCCCATCCCTCCTGCCCCACCCTCCACAACCATTCCCCACCGACACCCCCGGACCCGCAGTGTGGCGAGACGGGAGAGGCAGCCGGACTCCCACCCCTGAGCTTTCCTTTCCCTTCCTCCCTTCCCTCCCCTTCCAGCTCCCTCGTCCCACGTTTCCCCCTCCCCTCTCCCACGCTCATTCCTCCCTCCCCCCACCCCAGTTATGTGAAATAAACAGACGTTTTTGTTTGAAAAACAGGTGTCTTTATTTTACAGTAGGTAGGGAGGGGAAAGGGGAAGGGGGCTAGGGTGGAAGAAGGCCCCAGTGGGGCATGCAAGGGAGAGGTCAGTCCTCCTCCTCCACCTGGAAGCTCTCCCGCAGGGCTTCCTGGATCTGGACGGACCCCCGCTGGGCTTCCTGGATGGCGGCGGTGCGGGGCTGACCGTAGTGTCCAGCCATGCGGTCAGCCTCAGCCATCCAGGCTGGCAGGAAAGCCTCCCCCTTTCTCTCACACAAATTGTGGAGCACACAACATGCTGCCACCATGGGAGGGATGTTGTGCTCGGCCAGGTCCAGATGGGTGAGGAGGCATCGAAAGCGGGCTTTCAGTCGCCCGAAGGCCCCCTCCACCACGATGCGGGCCCTGGTCAGCCTGGCATTGAAGGCCTGGCGGGAGGGATTGAGGTGCCCCGTGTAGGGCTTCATCAGCCATGGCTGCAGTGGGTAGGCGGCAACCCCCACCAGTCAGACGGGCATGTCCACGTCCCCGACCCTGATGTGGAGGTCGGGGAAGAAGGTCCCGTCCTGCAGCCGCTGGCACACGGAGGAGTTGCGGTACACCCGGGCGTCGTGTGCTTTGCCGGACCAGCCCACATTAATGTCCGTGAACTGGCCCCGGTGGTCACACACGGCTTTCAGGATCACGGAGAAGTACCCCTTGCGGTTCACGTACCGAGACGCCTGGTGTTCCGGGGCATGGATGGGGATGTGCGTCCCGTCGATGGCCCCCCCGCAGTTGGGGAAGCCGAGGGCACCGAATCCCCAGATGACGGCGTCCGGGTCGGCGAGGCGGACCGCCCTGCGGAGCAGCACCCGGTTGATGGCCTTGACCACCTGCGGAGAGAGACACAGCAAAGCGCCAATCAGTGGGGCGCCCGGGTGGCTGGGAGCATTCGTGCCCTGGCAGTGCCCCGCGCCCCACTCCCGGTAGCAACCCCCCGGCGGTGTGTAATACGGCCGGGACAGACCGACCCCTCCGGTGCGGGGCGTGTTCACCTCTTCCCGCCCCCCCTTTGTCCCTGGGGCGGCCCATCCCCTCCTCGCAGCCCCACTCCCCCTCCGGCGCAGTGGCCGACAAGTGCCATACCTGTATGAGCACCGCTCCGACGGTGGATCTCCCCACGCCAAATTGGTTCCTGACAGATCGGTAGCTGTCTGGCGTGGAGAGCTTCCAGAGGGCGATGGCCACCCGCTTCTGGAGGGGGATGGCGGGCCTCATGCAAGTGTCCCTTCTGCGCAGGGCAGGGGCGAGCCACTCGCAGAGCTCCAGGAAGGTGTCCCTCCTCGTCCTGAAGTTCTGGGTCCACTGTCGGTCCTCCCAGCGCTCTAGGACGATGCGGTCCCACCAGTCAGTGCTGGTGTCCAGACGCCAGATGCGGCGGGGCACGCCGGTGCCAGGGTGCCGCCGCGGCTCCTCCACGGCCCACAGGGCGGCCAGGAGGAGAGGCAGGAGGCTGACGTGCACCAGGTGGTGCCAGGCAGCCTCGAGCCATTGGTGGCAGGCTTGCAGCAGCAAGTCCAGAAAGTGCACCAGAAGGTGCAGGGCAAGCTCTGGCTCCATGTTGCCACCTGCGGCAGCGTCCCCGAAGGGAAGCACCGACACAGACGGGCACAGAGACCAACGCTTTGCTGTCCCTCGGCGAGGTTGGCAAGGAAGCAGGAAAAGCTGAGAACCGGCTGTCCGGGGGGGGTCCCTTAAGCACGAGCCTCAGATAGCCTCAGACAGCAGCCACACAAAGCAACTACTGACCTGATGCTCTGCCAGAACCAGTTTCAGCCGCCCTTAAATGCCCCCCTGCGTCCAATCAGTGTGGATGCGCTAGTTCGAATTAGCAAAACGCTACTTTGAACTAGATTTTAGTTCTAGATGCGTTAGTTCGAATTAGCTTAGTTCGAATTAACTAATTCGAACTAAGTTAGTTCGAATTAACGTTGTAGTGTAGACATACCCTCACAGACTTGACTCTCAACCCAAAAAGGTACGGTGGACTGAACCATGTGAGAAGGCATTCTGGTCCTTAAAAGACCTGTTAACATAGGCACCAGTATTAGTGAAGCCGGACTTTTCCAAAGGTTTTATTGTACAAACACATGCTTCTGCAGTTGGCCTGGGAGCTGTCTTGACACAGGAGATTAATGGGGAAGAACATCCTGTGTTATGCTTAAGCCGTAAACTGTTTCCTAGGGAGCAAGCCTACACGACAGTGGAGAAGGAGGCTTTGACTGTGAAGTAGGCGGTGGAGTCACTTCTTAGGGAATCCATTCCAGCGGGTGATGGGCCACGCACCCTTGATGTGGTTGCAGTCTATGAAGGACATAAACCCAAGTGTAATGCGATGGTACTTGGCGCTACAGCCATATAAGTTCAAGGTGATGCATCAACCAGGGAAGGCTCATGGTAATTCAGACTTTTTTTCAAGAACCATAGAAGGAGGGGATGCAAGAAGGTGACGGGAGAAACTTAAGGATGGGGGGGTGTGATGGGGTGTTGGGTTCCCCGGCACTGGAGCCCTCCATCTCCCGCAATAACCAGGAGGATGCGGAGGCACTCTGTGGCCAGGGGGGAACAGTTCCCCTGTACTGGTGCGAGGCCTGTTTGTGCACCACTCCCAGAGCGTGTGCGGAGGTACCTGGCCCCGGCAAGTGGCTTGTGTGGTCTGCGCCGGCCTGGGCATGGGGAAAACACTGGGTGCCAAGTTTAAATGGCCGCTCCCACTGCGAAGAGGAGAGGCAGCGAGAGGACTGTGTTTGAAAGGGGAACCCGGTCCCCAGCACAGCCAAGAGGGTAGGAAGCGGCCCAAGACGGGCTACACAGATTCTGCGGGTTGGTGAGTTGCAGGTGGTAGCCCCACCAACTGAGCAGAAGAAAACTGCCTCTGCTTTTAGGGCATGTCTACCCTAGCCCCCTAGTTTGAACTAAGGAGGCTAATGTAGGCATTCGAAGTTGCAAATCAAGCCCGGGATTTAAATAGCCCGTGCTTGATTTGCATCTTCCCGTCTGGTCACCATTTTTTAAATTTACAAGTCTGGACTAACTGTCCATGTCTATACATGGCAGGGACCCAGTATTTCAAATTAAAGCCCTAAATCAAAGTACATGTTATTCCTCCTCCAAGAAGGTTTAACAGGTAGTTCGATTTAGGGGCTTTAATTCGAAATACCGGGTCCCTGCCACATGTAGACGGGGACAGTTAGTCCAGACTTGTAAATTTCAAAAATGGCAACTGGCCGGGAAGATGCAAATCAAGTGCGGAATATTTAAATCCTGGGCTTGATATGCAACTTCGAATGCCTACATTAGCCTCCCTAGTTCAAACTAGGGGGCTAGTGTAGACATGCCCTTAGAGTCCTGGGTCGAGGCCTGGAGTGAGGGAGGGCACAGGTCTCCCTACCCTCCTCGACCGAGGAAGACGAGTCACAGTGCCAGGGGATTAAAGCCGGAAGGCGAGGACTGAATAGACGATTGAGCAACTGATGATGGGTTAGATAAGGACATGGGAGAGGGACACACAGGGAAAGGGTCAGGGAAAATATCTATTCCCCGCTCACAGTGATGACCCCATAGTCTGCCTAGTGAACGAGGGTCAGAGCTCTGCCCTTCACATCCGGACAATCTGCCAAAATTCTTAAATACTTTTCAGGCTTACAGCTTGCCAAGATAGAGTACCCCAACCTATACATGTTATCTTCATTCTTTGTTCCAAGATATATATGACCTTTCATTTGGGTGTATTAAAATGCATGTTGGTCAAGCTATCCCACCATAGAAAGTGATCAGGATTGCTCTGTATAACTGATCCGCCCTTAACATTAACTTTTTTGTCATCTGGACATTTTACAAGCAATGATTTTATATTTTCTTTCACATCATGACATTTTCCACATTGATTCCCAATTTAGAATCCTTTTTGAAATTCATCAATTAGCCAGTTTTTAATTGATTTATTATGTGCTATATTAATTTCATATAGTGCTGAATTTTAATTGGAATGTCAGGAGGTACTAAGTCAAATTCAAAGCATAGTACACTATATCAGTATAGATAGCCTTATCAACCAAACTGGTAATCTCATAAAAAACATCATATTTGCTTAACTAGACTTATTGTTCCATTTTATGGGTTACGTGGTTTTGCAAGAGAAGTTTGCTCATTGTGTAGCTTGAGGCAGTTCTTTTCCCTCCCATAATCTCTATATATGACACCCATTCCAAACCCCTAATCATCTTAGTTGCCCATTTCTGAACCTTTTCCAATCCCAACACATTTTTTGAGATGGGGCAACCACAGCTGTATGCAGTATTCAAGTTGTGGGCATACCATGGATTTATATAGAGGCACTACGATATTCTCTGTCTTATTCTCTATCCTTTTTTTAATTATTCCTAAAATTCTGTTTGCTTTTTTGAATGACGCTGCACATTGATGAGGACTACCTGGAAACTGGCAGTCAAAGACACTTGCTTACCACTGTAGTGTGATGCAATGAACTGACTGACATGTTTCCTGAATTCCTCCAGGATTTTCACAGGTGACACAGTGTTCCCATCTTCCAGGAAAGGTGTGGGGAAGCTACGGGACTTCCTTGGTAAAGTAACTTTGTAGTAGACACCATTGTAGCCATCCACTTCTGTGCACTGAACACAACATGTAACCGGCAGAGCCAGCATTACGTCAAATTCATCTGGGTGATCAATCTATAGAAAGGGTTTCATCATTAGAGGTGGTGCAACTGAATAACTGCAGAAGCAGCAGCAGAATAGGGAGGACAGAATCCTGGCTGCTCATTTGCTATTATGGCAGAATGGGCCATCCCTACGATTTCACATTCGCTTCCTGAGTTTCCAGAGAATGTATCAGGGAAGGATTTTTATGGATGCAATATAGCTGGCCCATTTATCCAGTTCAGACCCCAAAGAAGCTTTAGCAACTCCACATTAGGCTGGCTTGGAACAGTTCCCTAGGAGCTGTTATGCCAGTGGAGATTGTCAAAGCACCATGAACTCTGGCCACACCCTCATCCATTCCTTCTACTCAGGCATATTTCTGAGCTGCTCCCTTTTAGGACAGGGTGGCTGCCATAGTGCTGGCTACTCTGGCTTTGTACATGAGTCAATGAGTTTTCTCATGCTGAGGCAATCTTCAGCAGCTCAGCTAGGGCAGCTTTAAGTCACCTCTTGGCCACCAGAATGCAGGAACCGATACTGGTGATGCAGTAAGCCTCTAAATTAATGCTACAGCATTGCTTTAATGTGGCATGCCTTTCCCCATGCTGTTATACTTGCCATTTTTGCCCTGAACAAATGTGGTCATTAAAGGTCCCATGTCATTTTTTTGCAAGTTTTAGGATATTAGACATGATATCCTGGCCTAATCCCAATCTTGCTAATTATACCTGTAGCTCTAAATTTTCCCTGTGCTGGTGGATATAGCTTTCCTTCACTTCTGCACTATTTCTATGCAATACAGTTGGGGACAGTTAAACAGCTGTCACCTATCCCTTATAGACTGCTCTTTGCCAGTAGATAAAGGGATTTTTCTCTGTCTGTGTATATAGCCCTATATGTAGAGAGCTAGTTCATCAGGCTTATGAATATGAATGAAATATGAATATGAACTGACCCTAGCATGGCACAAATACTGTAAAGCATCTGGACAGCAAATTGAATTCACTTAGGACCAGATTCTGATACTCTAACTCACTTTGATAAGTATCTTAAATTATTCCAGCAGTGGTCCCATTGACTGATCAAAGAGGTGACTTGAGGATTAAAGTGCTACTCATGTGAGTAAGGGTATCAGATTCTGACTCATAGGAAACTCGATAGAAAGGTATAACGATGGTCAAGTAATACCCTTGCAATCCCTTAAAATCACCACAGTGACAGACAATAAAGAAAAGATTCTGTGGTAAAAGTTGCTATATAAAGGATGCCACAATGGTAGGCAATATAGAAAAACCTCAGATAGAGGGACACAGCTGAGCTCAGGATCTGGCCATATCAGCCAAAAAGCAATGAATCTGTAGATCTCCTTCACAGACCGGATACTAGACCTGCCTCTGCTTTGTGTTAGTCCTGCTGGATAAAATGACAGCTTTGTGATCCTAATTCATGATGCTATTAGGACAGTTAGCACAGAGTTACTCACTTTCACAAACTCATAGTAGCTGCCCGTGGTCAACTTGGTCACCTCCTTAAAGTAGGGCCTCTCTGGATACTCTTTCAAGTATCTAATGAATGGGTCAATGAACCCATTAATTATTGCAGCAGCCTTGGTTATCTCCTCCTGTTTCAGACGAAGGGCTTTCACCCTTTCTTTAATACGGAGAGCAACATCTTTGCTTGGCATGGAGAGAGCAGCTGCTGCCATCTTTGAGCTCTCACACAGGACAGCAGAGTCATACCTGGAAAAGGGTTGTCCAAGGCATCCTATAAGAAAGGATAGAAACCAAAGGCCACGAGATAAGATATGTTCTGGCTTTTAAAAAATGTACCCTCTTGAGGTGCTGAGAATCCTCAGCTCCCACTGTCTGAAATATGGGTTGATAAGACTCAGAACCTTGGAGAAGTCCCAGTACCTTGCAGAATTGAGTCCCAGAATTCCTAAGGTTAATGTTGCCTTCACTACAAATTGTCAGTGAGAATATTGAGTATGACGTCTCACAAAAAATGGAATAAAATATTGTTGGTTTTTGAAACCTGAGGAATGAAAAGAACTTGGAATTTTTCATTGACATTTTCTTTCCAGTTTTTGACCATCTTGTGTCATAAGTTATCTTAGCTCACCACTATCCAATATACAAAAGAGACTCTTTTGCTTTTTCATCCTCCTTGTTGGACTCATCTACTTGCTGCATCTTGTCATACACCTGCACAGTGAACAGTCTAGGACAAGAACTGTCTCCTTGTTACGTGCCTGTGTGGCATCTAATACCATAGAATAATGGCCTTTGATTGTGCACTCCCACTAATAGCAATAACAACAGCAAGGGATAACGTAATTACATCACATACAGAAAGCTTTTGATTCACCTCCTTAGGAGAAAATATATGAAGTGCGACTATGACTCTCTCCTGAATTGTTCATTCAACCAGCTATTGCTTGCACCAACCTGCAGATTCTCTCCTTCTTTGTGAAGTTCCAGTCCGCTTGGGGTGTGGGCAGTGTGCAGAGAGCTGCTCTTGGGCTAATGGAGACTGAATAGCTGCAATTTCTGGTCCTTCTATTGCCAGCTTATCCTGTGCTCCTTTGCTTCTCCCTCTTCTTGCTGCTCTCTGAGGAATTTTTCCTTCCTCCTCACATTTGGGAGCCTGGTTACTTTGCTTTCTCTGGCTTTTTGCAGGAAGTGTTTCAGGCATCTCAGCTGTGGCTCCTAAAGAATTTCCAAGATCTTAGCTGTGTTGCTAGTGACCAAACACATGTATCAATTATTTTGCCTTTACACAGAGAAAATTACAAGTTATTGCAGACACAGTCCAGAATTCCCTGTGATCCTTTGCATGGTGTGTAGAAATATTGCATTAATAATTCATAAGGTTGGCTTTTCTACAGACTAATGAATCAAGTCTGGCTAAGGTTAGGTGAGGTGTATAAGTAGGGGGCAGATCTGAGGTTAGCTTATGTAACCCACACGTCTAGTGCGGTTACTGAGCAATGCAAGTGGTACCTAGATCACAAAAACAGTTAAGACCAAGAGACCTCTACAGTATGGGCTGGGAGCCAGCTGCTTTTAGCTCAGAGGGTAGAGGCTTCTATACTCAGCTCCTGAAGTCCCCGGTTCAAATCCGCAGTTACACTAGGGTTTCATGTTTATCCCCATGGACACTTGGAACTTCATGGTGAAGCCAGCGGAAAAGTCAGAAGCTACTGCTACAAATGCACAGACCCTGCAAATGGGAGGTAGGGGTGGGACTCCATTACTTCAACATAAAACCATTAAACCACATTTTGAAAACATGATAAGCTCCTAAAAGCTGACCTTTAACAAGTTGGGAGAGGAGGCCAAAGAGCTGGAAACGGACTATAAATAGAGTTGGTTTACTATGATGAAGGATATTATAGCAAGGGTCTACTGTACTTGTATAGAATCACAGAGTTGGAAGAAACCTCAGGAGGTCATCAAGTCTAACCCCCTGCCCAAAGCAGGAGCAATTTCAACTATGGTATGTATGGGTAAGAGCTTGTAGGAACCCACAGTAACAACAGCTAGAATGTCCAAATCGTCATAATATGGCCTAAATGCATTGTCTCTGCATATTACAGAAGGGAGGGAAAAAAGATAAAGGCACATCACTGATCCCCAGGTTCCAACTACTGAATCTGTCTACCTCATTGGTCCACCTATCCATCCCACTCTACCCCAATATCCTGAGCTGAGGGTATCCTGACAGAGAGAGACATAAAAACTTATTTAGTGACACTATTACCTAAAACTTGATGTGTGGACAGGATCATCACAACATACATAGATAGATAGGCTGTGTTTTCTGCCTTAAAGAAAGGAATCAATATGAAGCCTGAAGCATGTCTAAATGAGATTTAACAACAAGCACCCAGCTGAAATAAAATGCATTAACCTGCAAGTTGATCTTTTAAGTACTCTGAGTCTTGAGTACTTGGAGCTTCTGGTGTCCTCAAATTTTTTCCAGATGTGGTGACTGAAAATTTTGCGACTTGTGACAGAGACGGAGGAACCATATCCCGTAGGTTTTCTGTCCTCTCATTTGCCTTTGAATTTCTGCATCTACTGTCCTCAGCCATTCTTTGAGGTGCTTTTCGCTGTTTGGTTGTTGGTGCAGGAGTTGGTTTAGACATTTTAATTATGATCCCTAAAAGTTGTCAAAGAACTTCTCCAATGTTAATTCTGATTGCAAGTTTTTCCTTGGAAAAATACATTCCATGATTATTTAATCTTTTAAAAAAGCAAATCTCAGTGCATTCCAGACATATCACAGGTCTCTTAATTTGCTAACAACCTCCTTCCAACCCTTCCTTCCCCTGCCCCACACCCATTTTCCTATCCTTTCCATGTTCCCTGGAGCAACAATATTTAAACATTTGTGGTGGACCATTTATGACCATTCACCCAACATGCCTCATTCTTACCTTCTGGTCAGTGCTTTTGGAGAACAGCTGTGACTGGAGCTGAACAATTAGAGTCTTGGGTGTCTGCGTATTTCCTTCTTTGAAATCATACAGACACAGTCTACAACATAAAGACACAGTATTTTTCCACTTCCCTCCCTTCTCAGGCTATATCTCCAGGCCACACCCACGAGCTAATGCCTTTTCCCAGAACTTTCATGAAGTGTGAGTAAGAAACGAAAGTGCCCAGAGGTATTTACTTGGCACAGAGTTGTAGGAAGAATCAGGGGACTTCTGCAATATCATATTGATTGATCTAAGCTCAGTCTCCTGTACGCACAGCTTCTCAGTCCCACAGATAGAAAATGAGGATAAAAATATCTCACAGGGTGTTGTGAGGATTCATTAATTAATGCTATATGCATACAACGCTTTGGCATTATCATTATCATCATGATTGTTGTCATTGTCATCATCACCATCACCATCATTCATGATGCTTTGGTGGTAAAAGTGGACATGAAAAGTTGTCTCAAATACGTGAAATCTCTATCTCTGTTTGTATCGTGCTTATCACCAAGGTATCCAGGCCCCTCAGATCAGAGACCAACTGCAAAATGAATATGTGGAAGCAAACACTTTCCCATCTCAATCCTGCTTCTGAAGAGCCCAATATTGCGTGATGCAGAGAACCTTCAACTCCCCTAATATTGTGATATTACTTCTTTCCCCAGTCCCCAGGATTCATGATGGCTGCCCATTCATTTAGCCATGTTGGCACCAAGCATGTGACACTGACATGTGACAGTAGGTAACCAATCTGGCATCATCACGGCATCAACTGAACATACAAGTCACTTTAATTAATCGTGATTTTTGTATGGGGGGGTTCCTGGACAGATTTGGAGGTGGTGAGCGACTACATGAAGGAATTTGTAATTGATTTCATATTCCCCCACAAGGATATGCCAACTGAAATATACCAAACAGAACTAAAATTCTTTCATTAAAAGGCTGTTACATTATTCTACATGTCATACTGTATCTTAACATGCACAAGATCTATTTTAAAAAAATTGAATATGAGGTGTTTTGCATACTATACACATTAATAACTATTACAGCTTATTGACACGGGGGCCATCCTCAGGGCAGAACAGGGCACAAACACAAACTAGTTGTGAGTTTGATATTTAGATATCACCATCCTGGTATTAAGCACAATCTCCTCAGGCACCACAACAGCCTAACCATAAAGTCATAAATACTCCCTTGTGGTACTCTGATCTGTCTTGTCACTGAGGCAAGGTTACATTTGTGATAGATGGACTCGTACAGCATGAATCCCAGGAATTTTCACATTACTCCAAGGCCAAAGGACCAGTTACTTACCCCCTTTAAGTGTGCCCTTGATCTCACACCAAAGACAACACTTGTCACAAATTCTATAATACACTATCTAAAAAGTCATTAAAAAGGAGACAAGAGAGTCATTTACAAAGTCAAAGAAGGAAAATATAAATATACACAAATAGAAGCTTCTATATTAAGCAAGATCTATATGTCCTTTAGAGTTAATCCAAACTAAAGACAAGAGAAATCTCTTGCTTCTGCTGAGAACTCTATACCCTTCAGAATGCAAGAAATATGGGGGGGTTTATCCAGGCCACTTTCTACTTTGAGTTGCAAATTCAACTGATTAGAGGAATTCACTTGCACATCTCTTTAAAGGTTAGGGAGAAAGGAGAGAAAGCAGCAGTCCTTCCAGATGTTTCACAATAGTTCAGCTAGTGTCAGTGGGCCTTCCTGTAGAGTAGGAAATAATGTCTTCTGTTGGAGGCCAACATTTCACACTCTCTCATATCATATGTCTCTCTCCTTTCTAGCCATTTACACCTTTACAGAGACTTATGATGCAGATTCCCAAATATTACTTTACAATGTGGCATACAAAGCAGGGAGCAACTTGCACATGTTCCATAAAGTCTAAACACTACACATATATTTTAGGACTCTATGAACTGTTTTAACAATGCTAGCATACAGCTGATCCCAGTTGATTCCAGCTATGTGTTTGTCAGTATTTTTGTGAGGCATGAGGATCTTGGCATCAGCTGGCATATGGTTTGCCAGCATCATTTGCAGAAAACAAGGACACATACTGCGGAAATTAACAGTTTGTGCCTGAGAATCCAATCGTGCTTGCTACAGAAGTAGCTCTGAGACACTAACGCATTCTGGGCTATTCTTCTTCCTATCCTAAACTTCTACACAGTGTTGTATTAAATAACTGTGGGTCATACTCTTAAGGTATGTCTACACTACAAAGTTAATTTGAACTAACAGCCATTAGTTTGAATTAATTTTCATAGGCGCTACACATACAAACCGCTAGTTCGAACTTAATTCGAACTAGCGGAGCGCTTAATTCGAACGAGGTAAACCTCGTTCTACGAGGACTAACGCCTAGTTCAAATTAAGTAGTTCGAATTAAGGGCTGTGTAGCCACTTAATTCGAACTAGTGGGAGGCTAGCCCTTTCCAGCTTGCCCTGGTGGCCACTCTGGGCCAAATCAGGGAAACTCTTCTGCCCCACTCCCGGCCCTGGAGTCCTTAAAGGGGCATGGTCTGGCTATAGTGATTGTGCCAGGTGCAAGCCTGCCAGCACCTATCCAGCAGACCCTGCACCTGACACGGCAGGAGCCAGACACCCGCTGCCACCCAGCCCCTCCGCCTCTTCCCAGGACCAGGCTGGCGGCTCCCAGGAGCCTGCCTGGGGCCGCAAGAGGCGGGCGCCCGCCTGGTCTAGTGCAGAGATCGTGGACCTCATCAAGGTTTGGGAGGAGGCCTCCAACGTCCACGACCTCCGCACTAGGCACAGTAAAGTGGCCGTCTAGGGCAGGATAGCTGCCAGTCTGG
Organism: Pelodiscus sinensis; assembly: GCF_052426305.1. Classification (NCBI taxonomy): domain Eukaryota; kingdom Metazoa; phylum Chordata; order Testudines; family Trionychidae; genus Pelodiscus; species Pelodiscus sinensis. The sequence continues at coordinate 38,086,181 of NC_143056.1, forward strand.
CCACCAAAGGCCACATGCGAACCCAGGAGCAGGTTTGCATGAAAATCAAGGTGGTCCAGTGAGACCCCCAACCCTGAGCCCTGAGCTTAGAACATAAGAACAGCTGTACTGGGTCAGATCAAAGGTCCGTCTAGCCCAGTAGCCTGTCTGCCAACAGCGGCCAACTCCAGCTACCCCGGAGGGGATGGACCGAAGACAATGACCAAGCCATTTGTCTCGTGCCATCCATCTCCAGCCTTCCACAAACAGAGGCCAGGGACACCGTTCCTATACGCTGGCTAATAGCACTCCATGGACCCAACCTCCATGACTTTATCTAACTTCTCTTTAAACTCTGTTATAATTCTAGCCTTCACAGCCTCCTGTGGCAAGGAGTTCCACAGGTTGACTATTTGGTTTGTGAAGAAGAACTTTTTTTATTAGTTTGAAGCCTGCTGCCCATTCATTTCATTTGGTGTCCTCTAGTCCTTCTGTTATGGGAACTAATGAAGAACTTTTCTTTATGCACCCTCTCCACACCACTTATGATTTTATAGACCTCTATCATATCCCCCCTCAGTCTCCTCTTTTCTAAGCTGAAAAGTCCCAGTCTTTTTAGCCTCTCTTCATATGGGACCTGTTCCAAACCCCTAATCATTTTAGTTGCCCTTTTTGGAACCCTTTCCAAGGCCAAAACATCTCTTTTGAGGTGAGGAGACCACATCTGTACACAGTACTGAAGATATGGTGTACCATAGTTTTATACTTCCCCTTCTCTTCTTCCCCTGGCTTTCCCCTTCCAGCTCCCTCCTCCCAGGTTTCCCCCTCCCCTCTCCCACCCTCTCTCTTCCCCCTCCCACCTCCTTTTCCCAGTCTCCCCAGAGGTTAATCCCCCCCCCCTCCAGTTTTGTTAAATAAAGAGAGTTTCTGGTTTTGAACACACGTGTCCTTTATTTTTTACATCAGGAAGGGGGGCTAGGGAGGGGTAAGTGGAAGGAGGTGAGGGAGGAATGGGGTACTGTACCCAGACACGAACTCCATCTTGTTTCCCCCCCCAGAGAGCAAGAGAAAGGCAGTCAGCCTTTGATGCCCTGGGAACGCAGGTGTGCTGCCTGTCCCTGACTCTACCATAAACAGAAACCAGACAGTAAATGGGCTAGCTGACGACCCGGGGCCTCCCCTCGCCCTGATGGCTAGTACCAGTAATTGACACGCCTGCACTGTCCCACGAGAGGAATCTTCGTCCATCACATACCAGAGTTGTCCTTTGTCTGCATTTTTCCAGGTGTGAATTATGCTTTGCACCCTTCGTGGGAAACTTGGCATTCAAAGCCATTTTTCCTAATTGGCCACTTGAGACCAGGAAGAAGCCTACATGACCCAAGGGGCATAAAGAGGGGTTTAGTAGCCCACCTCATTCCACGAGGAGTAACGGTAGTTCGAACTAGGAAGCCTAGTTCGAACTACCTAGTTCGTGCCGCGTGTAGCCGCGCGGCACAGGGTTCGAACGAGCGGGGATTTAAAAATGGCGGAGCCCCGCTTATGCAAATGAAGCCCGGGAAATTCAAATCCCGGGCTTCATTTGCAAGTGCGGTATGCCTACATTACCCTCCTAGTTCGAACTAGGAGGGTAGTGTAGACATACCCTCCCTGTTTAAGCTTTAACCTACTCCTTCAGTTGCTGTAACAGAACCAAGCACAGTTTAAAAGAACTTCAGCCGGTCATAAGGGACTCACTGCCCTGACCGTCAGCTGACAGGTACGAGCCCCCGATGGGGAGGACTGGGGTGGCTCTGCGGGCTCCTCGGGGTGGAAGCTCTCCTGCACGGTCTCCTGGATCCTGACAGCCCCCCGATTGACCCCCCCAGGATGGCAGCATGCGGCAAGTGCAGCCGCGCTGATGGCCGAGTGCTGTGATGTGCCGAGTGCGAGCACTCAGGGCACTCCAAGACAGGACTGCTTTGCTGTCCCTCATCGAGGTAGACAAGCAAGCGGGGAACCCTGAGAACTGTCTGTCCGGGGTGGGAGTCGGGTCCCTTTAAGCATAGCCCTCGGCTAGCCCTCGGCAGCAGCTCCACGCTCTAAGTTCTAACCTGATGCCCTGCCGGCACCTGTTCCGGCCAGCCCTAACTTCGGTTCAGGGTCCATTCAATGTGGACATGTGGACACTAATTCGAATTAGTTTTTAGGTCTAGATGCACTAGTTCGAATTAGCTTAGTTCGAATTAACTAATTCAAATTAAGTTAGTTTGAATTAGTGCTGTAGTGTATACATACCCCTACTGTTTTGTTACCTGACCTTGGTCCCGGAGGGGATTATATTACTCCTTTTGCAGCAATTTCCTGTCACAGTGTCAGTCTCTTGGGCTGTGTCCAGACTCAGGGTTTTTTTCGGAAAAAGTAGCCTTTTTCCGAAAAAACTTCACCTGCGTCTAGACTGCAGCCGCGTTCTTTCAAAATTAAATCGAAAGAACGCGGCTTTTCTTTCGACGGCGGTAAACCTCATTTCACGAGGAAGAACGCCTTCTTTCGAAAGTGCTCTTTCAAAAGAAGGCATTCTTGAATGTAAATAGGGCTTCTTCGAAAGAGAGCATCCAGACTCACTGGGTGCTTTCTTTCGAAAAAGCGGCTTGCTTTTTCGAAAGTTCCGCGTGCAGTCTAGACGCTCTCTTTCGAAAGAGGCTTGCAGTCTAGATATAGCTTTGGAGGTGAAGAGATGTTTTTTCTTCCCATTCTGTGCTGTGATTTGTGTGTTCAGACTCTGTACTCTGTCTCTATCCTCCATGGATCTGTACATCGGGGGTTAGAGATTTCCTGCAAAGAACGAAAAAAAGTCAACCTGCCCCTTGACTTTCATTTAAAACTTTTCAGGGAAGCAGCCTGTGTAACCTCCATAAATGAAACACAATGATATCAGGCCTTTCGCTCTGACTGGGGATTAATGACCAAGTGAAAAGATGATGTGTTGAAACAAAGCTGAGAAATCATTAAGTCTAGTCCTCTATTTGCTCCCTAGGAATTTTTTCTGTACCAAGGAATTCCTTTTGCTGTTACAGGCCTTCCTTTACAAAATTAAAGAGAAAATAAACATTATAGTGCAGTTTTATCTCCTATATTGCCAACACTACTCCCAAGATGTGTACAACTTTTTAAAGTGCTGCTCCTGCAGACACAATATAAGACATTTGAAATCTATATCAGTATAGGGCCTTAGGAACTGATGACTGGAATTTCTTGTGATTTGTATAAATTGAGACATAGACATGATGTGGCTAGCACTGGCACCCTCCTTCAGGAATGCTTGAGTAATGTACACCAAACAAAGCAGGCTTTGCTTTGGTTGAAATGGTTCACTGCAGGTACTGGACACATACCCACTCCCCAAAGGCATAGACTTTTACACCTTCTTTCTCTTCCAAAACACAATATTCCAGAAGTCTGGAGAGACTGTTTCTTGTCCACTGACAGTAGGTCTCCTGAGAATATCTTTGTGCCTGTGCTATTTGTTAAACTCCAAAAGTTAATGTGCAGTTACATATAGCTAGAACAAGATGTATACATACATATACTTAGTAATACTACTGCTCATCAGACCGAGGCAAGCACAGGAACTGCAGACTAAAAGGAATGAAGTAGACATTGTCAGATACCAAATAGAGTCAAAGGGCCTGATTTTGATCTCACTTCAGCTTTTCACTGGTGTAACTATGATCTGCTCTTGCTGATTTACACCAATATAAGTGAGGAAAAATCAGGCCTTTAATGTATCCGTGCTTTGTGTTTTATGACGAGACAGTTTTTGTAGCTTTCCATTTAATCCCTCACATTCATCCTCTGCCCTGACCCCACTAGACCATTTTCTTTCTGCTTCTCAGCACCCACATCCAGGGCCCTGCCTCAGATCCACTCTTTTAAAAGGGGGATTATCTCATCCTATAATTGCATGTGGAGAGCCCAATCCAGATCAGGATTTATTGCTGCAATAAATAAATAAATAATCCCTAAACAATACAAGTACAGAAAGGGGATTACATCATGTCATTGCACAAGAGGGAGTATGTCTTCTGTTTCTTGAGTCAGCATCAGATCAACATACCTCTCTCACCAGATACCATACCAGCTCACAATCTTGCATACCACTCTACACTGGGGCCAGTCCTCTGTAGCAACTTCTTGAAGAGCAAATTTTCTGATGCATTTTTACCAGAGTAAGCTAGCAATCAGTAGAATTCAACTGAATGTTTTATTCAAGCAAATTCACATTCCACCCTTCCCCCACTCTTCTCCCCTAAAGTTCCCCATAGCATCCTCAAGCTTATTCTGTACCCACATGGAACTAGATATAATACATAGCTTCTGCCATTTGTAGGGCAAATTGTCACAAGGAGTTAAAGTGTTTTGTTTCTGAGTAGTTTAAGCACATCAGTATGAGACTGTTTGAGAATGAGAGAGAGACTTATCCATGGTGAAACCAAACTTATCAAATAATCGGAGAGCATAGTTGGGGATTTGATATGAGGGAGAAAAGATTTCACATGCAGCCTCATCAGGCTACAAAAGATTTGTATTTTTTCTCTCCTTTTGGGCCTTTTGGCAGTCTCTTAATTATTTGTGACATCTCAACTGTTTGCCCCACAAGCCTTCCACCCAATGGTGTGTGCTCTCTCTGTCTTCGTTTCTCTCTTTCTCACACCTACACCCACCCACCCTCACACACACACGAGTTGTCTTTATTTCAGAATACAGCCAATTCAAAAGCTTCCACCAGCACTTTCCCCTCTCCACTGCCAACCTATTTATAATCTCCTCCTTGTTTCTGTTCTTGAAGGAAACAGTCCTTTTACAGAAGCTCTTATTCCAGTGGGTGAACTATGGGGACCACTGCAGCTAATGGTTGCGGTGGAAGGAGAAATAAGTTATCTACTTGAAAGCTGTAACTGGAACTGAACAATTACTATCTTGGGTATCCGTGTATTTCCTTCTTTGAAATGATACAGACATAGTTTACAACATACAGACACTGTATTTTTCCACTTCCTTCCCGTCTCATGCCATCTCTCCGGGCCACACTGACAAGCTAATGCCTTTTCCCAGAACTTTCATGAGATGTGAGTAAGAAATGAAAGTGTCTAGAGATATTTACTTGGCACAGAGTTGTAGGAAGAAGAAGCAGAGGACTTCTGCAATATCATATTGATTGAGCTAAGCCAAGTCACCTGTACGCACAGCTTCTCAGTCCCCTCAGATAGAAAATGAGGATGAAAATATCTCACAGGGTGTTGTGAGGATTCATTAATTAATGCTATATGCATACAACGCTTTGGCAATGTAAAGTACTACTGACTGCTAAATTTTTCATCATTATCATCATGACTGTAGTCATCATCATCATCATCATCACCATCACCATAATCCACGATGCTTTGGCTACAGAAGTGGATATGATAACATTTCTCAAATACATGAAATCTCTATCTCTGTTTGTATCGTGCTTATCACCAATGTATCTTCCACAGCCATGTGGAAGAAAACGCTTTCCTATCTCAATCCTACTTCTGAAGAGCCCAATACTGCATGGTGCAGAGAACCTTCCATTCACCTAATATTGTGATATTACTTCTTTCCCCAGTCCTCAGGATTCATGATGCTGCCCATTCAGTTAGCCATATTGGCACCTAGCTTGTGACACTGACATGTGGTGCCTGAGGAGATTGCACTTAATACCAGGATGGTGATATCTAAATATCAAACTCACAACCAGTTTGTGTTTGTGCCCTGTTCTGCCCTAAGGATGGCCCCCATGTCAATAAGCTGTAACAGTTATTAATGTGTATAGTATGCAAAACACCTCATATTCAGATTTTTTTAAAATACATTTTATGCATGTTAAGATACAGTATGACAAATACCAAACACAACTAAAATTCTTTCATTAAAAGGCTGTTACGTTACTGTATATTTCAGTTGGCATATCCTTGTGGGGGAATATGAAAGCAATTACAAATTGCTCACCACCTGCCAATCTCTCTATGAACCCGATTAATCAAACATCACGATTAATTAAAATGACTTGTATGTTCAGTTGATGCCGTGATGATGCCAGATTGGTTGCCTACTGACACATGTCAGGCTTTGCTTTGGTTGAAATGGTTCACTGCAGAGAATCCAATCATCCTTGCTACAGAAGTAGCTCTGAGACACTAAGGCATTCTGGGTTATTCTTCTTCCTGTCCTTAACTGCTATAAAGTGTTGCATTAAATAACTGTGGGACACAGTTTTACTTTCTGAACAACAAGAAGTCCTGTGGCACCTTATAGACTAACAGATTTATTGCAGCATAAGCTTTCGTGGACAAAGACCCACTTCATCAGGTGCATTCCAATGGTGTGTGCTCTCTCTATCTTTGTTTCTCTCTCACACACACCCACCCACCCTCACACACACACACACTCACGCACACAGATGAGTTGTCTTTATTTCAGAAAACAGCCAATTCAAAAGCTTCCACCAGCACTCCCCCCCCCCCACCCCCCAGTTCCAGGCTATTATAATCTTCTTGCTTCTGTTCTCTGAGGAAACAGTCCTTTTACAGAAGCTCTTATTCTAATAGATGAACTATGGGGGACCACTGAAAGTAATGGTTGTAGTGGAGGGATAAATAAGTTATCTACCCAAAAGCTTTCCAGCTTTCTTGGAAGTTTTTAAAAATATTTTAAGAGCAGAAGTGGGTAAGGTTAGGAGATGAGTCAGTCAGAGCTAGGATTTCTGACATCTGAGAATCATTCCTCTCATGTAGTCAGGAGAATAATCTACAGGAAAATTTAAGTAAAATCTCTTCCTGACTGAGGGCCATATTCGGAGGTTACTCTAAAGGAGTCAAAGTAAGATTAGTGGAGTCTAGATGGAGTGGAGATTGATGTAATTTATGATGTTCCCAACTCCTTCAATGAGTATTTTGCAACAATTTAGAGTTGCTTCTTGATTTAAATTCCAACTCAATTACCAACAAATCTCTCTTTGCTGTGTAGTCATTGAGAGTCAAACTTAGAGATATATACTTCACTATAGAGCCTAAGTGAATTGATTGAAAGAGTTTCCAGTAATAGTTTTGAGTTTTGCCTTTGGCATGTTACAAGAAAAACAGACTTGAAGCTAAGCAAAACATGACTATGAAACAACATGAGTCAGAGCCCCTCAAGGTGAGGATAACTATAACTCTTGTTATTCATCTAGTAACTATTATAATCAAAAGGGAAAACCCATAATGAGGCCCTTATAATTGGCAGGGCTTGACAATTAGGCTAATCTACTCGCCCATGGCAAGTAGATTACAGCCCGGTGAGGCCGCAAAGCGCGGTCAGAGCATGTGTAGTGTGGTCTGCGCATGTGCAGCGCGCCAAACCGCGCAGCTGGCGAGCCCTGAGAATTGGTATTTTCAGGTTCACAAAACTTCAATATTGCTCAGAATATTGGGGGTTTAATTAACTGTAGCTTCCTTGTAAAATACCAGTATTTCCGTTAGAATCATAGAATCATGGGGTTGGAAGCGAAGTAATCGAGTCCAACCCGTGCCCAAACAGGGCCAACCCCAAATAAATGATCCTAGCCAGGGCTTTGTCAAGATGGGACTTAAAATCTCTAGGGATGGAGATTTCACCACCTGCCTAGGTAACCCATTCCAGTGCTTTACCACCTTCCTAGTAAAGTAGTTTTTCCTAATATCTAACCTAGACCTTCCCCAATGCAAGTTGAGACCATTGCTCTTTATTCTGTCATCTATTACCACTGAGAACAGCCTCTCTCCCTCTTCTTTGCAACCCCCTCTTAAGGTAGTTAAAGGCTGCTATCAAATCCCCCCTCAATCTTCTCTTCTGTAGACTAAATGAGCCAAAATCCCTCAGCTCCTCCTTGTAAGTCATGTGCTCCAGCCCCCTAATCATTTTTGTTGCCCTCTGCTGGACTTTCTCCAATGCATCCACATCCTTTCTGTAATGGGGGGCACAGAACTGGATGCAATACTGCAGATGTGGCCTCACTAGTACCGATTAAAAGGGAATAATCAGTTCCCTAGATCTGCTGGCAATGTTCCTACTAATGCACCCTAAGATTCCATAACCCTTCTTGGCTACAGAGGGTACGTTTACACTACAACATTAATTCGAACTAACGTAGTACGAATTAGTTAATTCGAACTAAGCTAATTCGAACTAACGGATCCAGACTAAAAAACTAGTTCGAATTAGCGTTTTGCTAATTCGAACTAGCATGTCCACATTAAGTGGACCCTGAACCAGGCTTAAGGATGGCCGGAAGCAGTGCCAGCAGGGCATCAGAGGAGGACTTAGAGCGTGGAGATGCTGTCTCAGGCTAGCCGAGGGCTGTGCTTAAGGGTCCCGACCCCCACCCCGGACAGACAGTTCTCAGGGGTGCCCCGCTTGCAAAGCAGTCCTGGCTTGGATTGCCTGGAGTACCCACACTGGGCACATCACAGCACTCAGCAATCAGACCGGCTGCACTTACCGCAGGCTGCCATCTGGGGAGAGGGAGCAATTGGGGGGCTGCAGGAGAGCTTCCACCCCAAAAGCCCGCAGAGCCAGCCCAGTCCTCCCCATCAGGGGCATGTACCCCATTCCTCCCTCACCTCCTTCCACTTACCCTTCCCTAGCCCCTCTTCTTGATGTACAAAATAAAAGACAATTGTGTTCAAAAATTGAATCTGTCTTTATTTAACAAAACTGGGGGAAACTGGGAAAAGGAGGTGGGAGAGGGGAAGAGAGAGGCTGGGAGAGGGGAGGGCAACTAAAATGATCAGGGGTTGGGAACAGGTTCCATATGAAGAGAGGCTAAAGAGACTGGGACTTTTCAGCTTAGAAAAGAGGAGACGGAGGGGGGACAGGATAAAGGTCTCTAAAAGCGGGAGTTGGGTGGAGACGGTGCATACAGAAAAGTTCTTCATTAGTTCCCATAAAGAAGGACTAGAGGACACCAAAGGAAAGGAATGGGTAGCAGGCTTCAAACTAGTAACAGAAAGTTGTTCTTCACAAAGCAAAGAGTCAACCTGTAGAACTCCTTGCTGCAGGAGGCTGTGAAGGCTAGAACTAGAACAGAGTTTAAAGGGAAGTGAGATCAAGTCATGGAGGCGGGGTCCATGGAGTGGTCTTAGCCAGGGGGTAGGAGTGGTGTCCCTGCCCAAAGTTTGTGGAAGGCTGGAGAGGGATGGCACGAGACAAATGGCTTGGTCACTGTCGTCGGTCCATCCCCTCCAGGGTCCCTAGGGCTGGCCGCTGTCGGCAGACAGGCTACTGGGCTAGATGGACCTTTGGTCTGACCCAGTACGGCCATTGTAAGCTCAGGGCTCAGGGTCGGGGGTCTCAGTGGACCACCTTGATTTTCATGCACACCTGCTCCTGGGTGGCCAGGCTGGCAGCTCTCCTGCCCTAGCCGGCCACTTTCCTGTGCCTAGTGCGGAGGTCGTGGACGAGGTCCACGATATCCGCACTAGCCCAGGCGGGTGCCCGCCTCTTGTAGTCCTGGGCAAGCTCCCGGGAGCCGCCAGCCTGGTCCCTGGAAGAGGGGGAGGGCTGGAGGGCATCGGGTGGGTGGCTCGAGCCGTGCCAGGTGCAGGGTCTGCTGGCTGGGTGCTGGCAGGCTTGCACCTGGCACGGGCACCGTAGCCAGCCCATGCCCCTTTAAGGGGTCCAGGGCCGGGAGGGGGGCAGACGAGTTTCCCTGGTGTTGGCCAGAGTGGCCACCAGGGAAACCTGGGGAGGGCTAGCCTCCCACTAGTTCGAATTAAGGGTCTACTCAGCCCTTAATTCGAACTAGTAAATTCGAACTAGGCTTAATCCTCGTGGAATGAGGATTACCTAGTTCGAACTAAGCGCTCCTTTAGTTCGAATTAAATTCGAACTAGCGGAGCGCTAGTGTAGCGCCTATGAAAGTTAGTTCGAACTAACATCCGTTAGTTCAAACTAACTTTGTAGTGTAGACATACCCTAAGGCACACTGTTGACTCATATTCAGCTTGTCATCCAGTGTAATCCATATGTCTTTTTCTGGCGAAATGTTCCTTAGCCAGCCAGTCTGTAGCCTGTAACAATGCTTGGGAGTCTTCCTTCCCAAGTTCAGGACTCTGCACTTGTCCCTGTTGAACCTCATCAGATTTCTTTTGGCCTAATCCTCCAATTTGTCTAGGTCACTCTGGACCCTATCCCTACCCTGAGGTAGGGATGGATTACCGAGGGTACAGTCCATCCCCTCATCCGGGTTATTAATAAAGACGTTGAACAAAAACTGGCCCCAGAACCAACCCCTGAGACACTCTGCTAAACACTGACCACCAACCAGACATGGAGCCATTGATCACTACCCATTGAGCCCAACAATCTAGCCAACTTTTTATCCACTGTACAGTCCATTTATCCAATCCATACTTCTTAACTTACTGGCAAGAATTATGTGGAGGACTCTATCAAAAGCTTTGCTAAAGTCAAGATATATCATGTGCACTGGCTTCCCCATATCCACAGAGCCTCATAGAAGGCAATCAGGTTGGTCAGGCATGACTTACCCTTGGCGAATCCATGAGTACTATTCCTGGTCATTTTCCTCTCTTCCAAGTGCTTCAAAATGGATTCCTTGAGGATCCCATCCATGATGTTTCCAGGGATTGAGGTGAGGCTGTCTGTAGTTCCCTGGACTGTCCTTCTTCCCTCTTTTAAAGATAGGCACTAAATTTGCCTTTTTCCAATCATCGGGGACCTCTCCTGATAATCACAAGTTTTCAAAAATAATGGCAAAAGGCTCTGCAATCACATCAGCCAACTCCCTCAGCACCTCAGATGCATTAGATCTGGCCCCAGGGATTTGTGTATGTCCAACTTTTCTAAATACTTCTTAACCTGTTCTTTCTCCATCGAGGGCTGCCCACCTATTTCCTATATTGTGTTGCCTAGTGTAGTAGTCTGGGAGCTGACCTTGTCTTTGAAAACAGAGGAAAAAAACCCTTTGAGTACTTCAGCTTTTCCCACATCATCTGTCACTAGGGCTGTGTCCAGACTACATCCCTCTTTCGACAGACGGATGTAAATTAAGACACTTTGAAATTGCAAATGAAGCGGGGATTTAAATATCCCATGTTTCATTTGCATAATTGCGTCATGGTGCTTTTTCGAAAAAGCACCATTTCAAAAGTAAAACCGTGGTCTAGACGCCATTCTTTTGAAAATGACAGGCTTTTTCAAAGTATCCTATAAACCTCATTTTTTGAGGAGTACAGAATCTTTCGAAGAAGAGTTTTATTTTCGATCTATCCCCGTCTAAACAGCTGTTTTTCTTTAGAAAAGTCCTGTTTTGAAAAAAATGCAGCCGTCATTATGCAAATGAAGCACAGGAAATTTAAATCCCGGCTTCATTTGCAATATCAAAGTGTCTAATTTGTATCCCTTTTTTGAGAAAAGGGATGTAGTTTAGATACAGTCTAGGTTAACTTTCTCATCCAGTGAGGATCCCACACCTTCCTTGACCACCCTCTTATTACTAACGCCTGTAGAAACCTTTCTTGTTACCCTTCAGATCCCTTTCTAGCTGCAGTTCCAATTGCACTTCGGCCTTCCCCTACATGCTTGAGCAATATATCTATACTCTTGCCAAGTCATCTGGCCAAATTTTCACTTCTTATAAGATTCTTTTTTGTATTTAAGCTCACCAAGGATTTCACCGCTAAACCAAGCTGGTCACCTACCATATTTGCTTTTCTTCCTGTGCATCAGGATGGTTTGTTCCTGTGCCTTCAATAGGCTTCTTTAAAATACTGCCAGCTCTCCTGGATTCCTTTCCCCTTCATTTTAGCATCCCTGGGGATCCTGCCCATCAGTTCCCCGAGGGAGTCAAAGTCTGCTCTTCTGAAGTCCACGGTCTGTATTTTGCTGCTTTCCTTTCTTCCTTGGGTCATGATCCTGAAATCAACCATCTCATGATCACTGCTTCCCAGGTTGCCACACACCTCTACATTCCCTACTGATTCCTCCCTGTTTGTGAGCAGCAGGTCAAGCTGTGCATGGCCCCTGGTTAATTCCTTCTGCACTTGTACCAGGAAGTTCCTTTGTTCCTTTTGTATCTATTGAAAATAAAGGTATTAACCCACTGTCAAGGCATTAATAATAAGCAATAGTCTGAAATTCCTTGCTAAGCAAGTAGGTGGCATAAGACCGTGAGTTGTAAGTGAAATTAGGCTTGAGAGAATCTAGCTAGGGTGAGTGTGCAGTAAGAACTACAATGCAATAAAGAGGAGACAGAGTAAATACACTGCCATCTGTCTTAATCTTCCTACAGCAAATGTTTGGCAGACACTACTGAAGGCATGTATGGGCAAACAGCCGAGAGCTAGTGAAATGGGATTTGTCCAAAAATGCAGATATTGTAAAAATAATCACAAAAATATTCCAAATCCCCCTTTCATGTATTAATTGGTTCACTCTTAGTCTTTACTATGTGTGTGTGGGAAGGGGAGTCATCTCAGATTGAGATGTGGCTGATCTAACACAGCAGCTTGAAATGTCCATTAATGATTTAGACAAATTATTGAAAGTGCATTTTTAAATAGGTATTTTTTTTTTTTTTTAGTGTAGAGATGTGCAGTCACATACAGCTGGAATTTGGCTTCCTTGCCTGGCTTCTCTACAAAGTCTGGGGAGAATAATGGTGTAGAGATGAGACTGTTAACTTGTTAAGCCTTCGCAGCAGGCACACCAAGCCCAGAATTATTTGTCAGCACAGGAACTGGATGGAGAGGAAGATGATCCTTAATGCTATTTTGCACTTCTTTAGCAACCTCTATTGGAAGATCTCAAAGCAAACCTTCAGTTTCACAGACAATGGTGAAGGTGAACCAGTATCGTTACCCTCAATCTACAGATATGGAAAATGAGATACCAAGAAGTTAAGTGATATGCCCACAGTGAGTCTGTGTCAGAGACAGAAGGAAAACCAAGCTATAACCACCAGACAACATACTGAGCTCTTTGATCAATGGCTTGATGTCTGGTTGGCGGTTGGTATTGTTGCAAGGATCCCTCTTTCCCTGGCCAGTGATTGGTCTGGCAGCCTTCCCCCTTTACCCAGGGTTGGGGCTTGTAGCTGGTTTCTGAGGTAGGGAGTCCAGCCACTCCTTCTAGGACTTCCTCCCCTGCTGTTTCTAGCTCTAGAACTATGATAGATTTGTCTCAAATTCTTGCTCTCTTTCTTTCAGTCGCCTTCTCTCCTCTACCTCTTCTTTCCTCTCACTCTCTCCCCGCCCTTCTAACTGGGGAGGCTTTTAAAGGCCTCTGGCAGGCCTGAAATAGAACCAGCAGGGCCAAATCTGCCTGGGCCAGCTCCCTGCCATTGTTTCTAATTGCTCTGAAGCCCTCCACTCCTAATTAGAAGACTTTTTACCCTTTTGGGGGCTGCCTTCTCCCCATTCTATAGCAGTCCTCCGTCCTGACCTTGTCACACATCCCCCAACCCCTGCTCAACATTGTGGGCTTGGGCTGCTTGGGTCAGAAAACTGTACCCTTGACAAGCCATCTGCATTCCCAGGCTGGACTCCCAACCTATGCTGTGCACAGAAGTGGAAGGGTTGCAGGGACAGAAGCCCCCTTGTTGCCCATGCATTCCTATCCTTGTTCCAGTACATCCATTGCAGGGGTGCACAAACGGTGACAAGGTAAACATTCTCTCAAGTAGGTAGCAGCACACATTTTCCACAGTCCACTTTACTGTGAGGCATTCCCTCTCTACTACAGCGTAGTTTTGTTATCTTGGCAGGAGCTTCCTGCTGAGATACAGGACTGGATATTCTTCTTCCCTGACCATTTGCAACAACATTGCCCCTAACCCCACCTCTGAGGCCTCCATCTGCAAGATAAATTCCTTCTCAAAGTCAGCAGCTATGAGCACTGGGCCAATGCAGAGGGCAGTATTTAGGTCAGTAAAAGCTTCTTCAACCACAGTGGTCTATTTTACAACATCTGAACTGCGGGCCTTTATCAGGTCTGTCACAGGGTATGCCCTAGAAGTGAAGTGGGGAATGAATCTGTAGTAATATCCCATCAATCCTAGGAATACACTGAATGTTTCTTCCTGGCTGACCAGGGCCAATTTTGTATTGCCTCTACTTTGTTGCATTGGGGCCTCATCACGCCTCTTCCCACAATATATCCAGGGGTATGTCTACACTAGAAAGTTAGTTCGAACTAACGGACGTTAGTTCGAACTAACTTTCCTATGCGCTACACTAGCGCTCCGTTAGTTCGAACTTAATTCGAACTAACGGAGCGCTTAGTTCGAACTAGGTAAACCTCATTTTACGAGGACTAACGCCTAGTTCGAACTAGCTAGTTCGAACTAAGGGCTGTGTAGCCCTTTAGTTCGAACTAGTGGGAGGCTAAGGCTTCCCAGGTTTCCCTGGTGGCCACTCTGGCCAACACCAGGGAAACTCTATTGCCCCCCTCCCGGCCCCGGAGCCCTTAAAGGGCCACGGGCTGGCTACTCACTTTGTGCCAGTTGCAAGGCTGCAAGCACCCGTGCCTGCACAGCCTGCACCTGCCACACAATGAGCCAGCCATCCGAGGGCTCCCAGCCCTCCACTGCTCCCCACGACCAGCCTGGCGGCTCCCAGGAGCCTGCCCGGGGGCGCAAAAGGCGGGCGCCCGCCTGGTCAAGTGCGGAGATCGTGGACCTCATCGAGGTTTGGGGGGAAGCCTCCAATGTCCACGATCTCCGCACTAGCCACCGGAACGCGGCCGTCTATGGACGCATGGCTGCCAGCCTGGCCGCCAGGGGCCACCAGCGCAGCCGGGAGCAGGTGCGCTGCAAGATTAAAGACTTGCGGCAGTCCTACTCCCGGGCCTGCCTGCCAGGGGCTGACCCGGAGGCCTGCCCCCACTTCCATGCCCTGGACCGCCTCCTGGGGGCTCATGCCGTCCCTGCCCCCCGGGACGTGATTGACCCCGGGGCAGAGGGACCGCTCCTGGAGACGGAGGAGGAGCAAGAGGGCTCTGAGAGCCAGGAGCCTGCTGCCAGCCTTCCCAGGACCCGGGACCCCCGAGGCACCCCACAGAGCCGCTCGCCTGCATCATCAGAGGCCGGGGAGGCGTCCACCTGTGAGTACCCTCGTGTTCCCCTTATGTGTACGGGGGGCTGAGGCGACAGGGAGCCCCGGGACCGTGCGCCTGGGCCTTGCCCACCACGGAGCAGCAGCTGGGGATCCTGCAGGGGCCCTGGCCTTGCAGAGGGGAGCTGGGTTTCACACACCTGGGCCCCTGGGGTAATTGACCGCTGGTCTTCTTGCACCACAGCTGCAGCACCGGGGCCTGCAGGGCGCACCACACCGCCTGCAGCAGCCGCCCGCGCCCGGGCAAGCAGGACAGCCAGGAACCAGGAGGACTACCAGAGGCGGCATCTCCGGTTCCTGGACCGACAGCTCCGTCTCCAGGACCACTGGGTCCAGGAGGACCTCAGGCTGCGCCAGAGGAGTCTGGAGGCCCTGGAGGAGCAGGGCCGTGCCCTGCGAGGCCACCTCCAGAGCCTGCTGGACCGCTTTCCATTTCCTCCTCCCCCTGCTCCCCCTCTTGCTCCCCCTCTTGCTCCCCCTGCTCCCCCTGCTCCTCCTGCTCCTCCTGCTTCCGCTCCTGCTTCCTCCACACCCCCTGTCCTCTCTGCCCCCCCCTCCACAACCATTCCCCACCGACGCCCCCGGACCCGCAGTGTGGCGAGACGGGAGAGGCACCCAGACTCCCACCCCTGAGCTTTCCTTTCCCTTCCTCCCTTCCCTCCCCTCCCCTTCCAGCTCCCTCGTCCCAGGTTTCCCCCTCCCTTCTCCCACCTTCATTCCTCCCTCCCCCACCCCAGTTCTGTGAAATAAACAGACGTTTTTGTTGGAAAAACAGGTGTCTTTATTTGACAGTAGGTAGGGAGGGGAAAGGGGAAGGGGGGGGTAGGGTGGAAGAAGGCCCCGGTGGGGCATGCAGGGAGAGGTCAGTCCTCCTCCTCCTCCACCTGGAAGCTCTCCCGCAGGGCTTCCCGGATCCGGATGGCCCCCCGCTGGGCTTCCCGGACGGCGGCGGTGCGGGGCTGACCGTAGTGTCCAGCCATGCGGTCAGCCTCAGCCATCCAGGCTGGCAAGAAAGCCTCCCCCTTCCGCTCACACAAATTGTGGAGCACACAACATGCCGCCACCACGGGAGGGATGTTGTGCTCGGCCAGGTCCAGACGGGTGAGGAGGCATCGAAAGCGGGCTTTCAGTCGCCCGAAGGCCCCCTCCACCACGATGCGGGCCCTGCTCAGCCTGTTATTGAAGGCCTGGCGGGAGGGATTGAGGTGTCCCGTGTAGGGCTTCATGAGCCAGGGCTGCAGTGGGTAGGCGGCATCCCCCACCAGGCAGACGGGCATGTCCACGTCCCCGACCCTGATGTGGCGGTCGGGGAAGAAGGTCCCGTCCTGCAGCCGCTGGCACACGGAGGAGTTCCGGTACACCCGGGCGTCGTGTGCTTTGCCGGACCAGCCCACATTTATGTCCGTCAACTGTCCCCGGTGGTCACATACGGCCTGCAGGATGACGGAGAAGTACCCCTTGCGGTTCACGTACCGGGACGCCTGGTGTTCCGGGGCACGGATGGGGATGTGCGTCCCGTCGATGGCCCCCCCGCAGTTGGGGAAGCCGAGGGCGCCGAATCCCCGGATGACGGCATCCGGGTTGGCGAGGCGGACCACCCTGCGGAGCAGCACCCGGTTGATGGCCTTGACCACCTGCGGAGAGAGACACAGCAAAGCGTCAATCAGTGGGGCGCCCGGGTGGCTGGGAGCGTGCGTGCCCTGGCAGTGCCCCGCGCCCCACTCCCGGAAGCAACCCCCCTGGCGGCGTGTAGTACGGCCGGGACAGCCCGACCCCTCCGGTGCGGGGCGCTTTCGCCTCCTCCCGCCCCCCCCTTTGTCCCTGGGGCGGCCCATCCCCTCCTCGCAGCCCCCCTCCCCCCCGGCTCGGTGGCCGACGAGCGCCGTACCTGCATGAGCACCGCTCCGACAGTGGATCTCCCCACGCCGAACTGGTTCCCGACGGATCGGTAGCTGTCCGGCGTGGAGAGCTTCCAGAGGGCGATGGCCACCCGCTTCTGGAGGGGGATGGCGGGTCTCATGCGAGTGTCCCTTCTTTGCAGGGCAGGGGCGAGCCACTCGCAGAGCTCCAGGAAGGTGTCCCTCCTCATCCTAAAGTTCTGGGTCCACTGTCGGTCGTCCCAGCGCTCCAGGACGATGCGGTCCCACCAGTCGCTGCTGGTGTCCAGACGCCAGATGCGGCGGGGCACGCCGGTGCCGGGGCGCCGCCGCGGCTCCTCCACGGCCCCCAGGGCGGCCAGGCGGAGAGGCAGGGGGCTGACGTTCCCCAGGTGGTGCCAGGCAGCCTCGAGCCATTGCTGGCAGGCTTGCAGTAGCAAGTCCAGAACGTGCACCAGAAGGTGCAGGGCGAGCCGTGGCTCCATGTTGCCACCTGCGGCAGTACCCCCCGAAGGGAAGCACCGACACAGACGGGCACAGAGACCGACGCTTTGCTGTCCCTCGGCGAGGTTGGCAAGCAAGCAGGAAAAGCTGAGAACCGGCTGTCCAGGGGGGGTCCCTTTAAGCACGAGCCTCAGATAGCCTCAGACAGCAGCCACACAAAGCAACTGCTGACCTGATGCCCTGCCAGAACCGGTTTCAGCTGCCCTTAAATGCCCCCCTGCGTCCAATCAGTGTGGACGCGCTAGTTCGAACTAGCAAAACGCTAGTTCGAACTAGTTTTTAGTTCTAGATGCGCTAGTTCGAACTAGCTTAGTTCGAATTAACTAATTCGAACTAAGTTAGTTCGAACTAGCGCTGTAGTGTAGACGTACCCTAAGGTATTTAGCTTTGGCTAGCCCGATTGCACATTTAGCAGGGTTCACTGTAAGTCCTGCTCCTCTCAGGGTATCTAACACAGCCTCCATCTTCTCTAGGTTTCTGCCCTGATCTGGGCAATGGATAACAACATCATCAAGATACATGGCTACATACTTGGGCTATGTCTAGACTGCAGGCTTCTTTCGAAAGAGGCTCTTTCGGAAAACATCTTTCGAAAGAGCCTCTTTCGAAAGATCGCGTCTAGACTGCAGGCGGATCTTTCGAAAGAGAAATCCGCTTTTTCGAAAGAGAGCACCCAGCGAGTCTGGATGCTCTCTTTCGAAGACGGCCTCTTTACATTGAAGAACGCCTTCTTTCGAAAGAGGAACTTTCGAAAGAAGGCGTTCTTCCTCGTAAATTGAGGTTTACCGCCATCGAAAGAAAAGCCGCGTTCTTTCGAAATAATTTCGAAAGAACGCGGCTTGAGTCTGGACGCAGGGGAAGTTTTTTCGGGAAAAGGGTACTTTTCCCGAAAAAACCCCTGAGTCTGGACACGGCCTTGGTGTGCGGGCCTTAGTAGCTTGTCCATGAGCCTTTGAAAAGTTGTAGGGGCCCCATGTAAGTCGAAAGAAAGGACAATATACTGGAAGAGGCCCTCTGGAGTTGAAAAGGCTGTCTTCTCTTTGGCTCCCATTGCCAGAGGGAACTGGACAGATACCAGGCTCTGGGACACAGCTTGCTTTTCATCTCTTTCCCTGAAGGGAACTCACCAGCCAGGTGTGAGAGGCATGCATAGAATGCAAGTACTTGCCCCTTGCTCCCTAATGTCCAGGGAATGGGATGAAAAGCAAACCACATTCAGGAACACATGGCTGCTGTCCCCCCACACTCCCAAAACTCCACTCTTTACTTTATCCAGTCAGTCGATGAGCTTGTCTACTAAGGGAATGGTGAAGCACTGGAATGCTTTGCCTAGGGAGGTGATGGAAACTCTATCTCTGGAAGTTTTTAAGTTTCAGCTTGACAAAACTCTGTCCATGATGATTTAGTTGGGTTTGGTCCTGCTTTTAGCAAGGGGTTGGACTCGATGACTTCCTGAGGTCTCTTCTAAACCAATGATTCTATGATCTTTTAACAAAAACTTGCTCCAAATTTAGTCGCTTTTTAGAGTAATGTGGAAAGGGAACAAAAGGGAAAATGATAAAAGCTAGAAAAGTTAGCATGAACTGCCAATAAGAACCAAGTAATTATTTCATATGCTATTTTTCTTTGAAGGTGTCCTCAAGTTCCATCCCTCATATTCTCCAATTTTATTTCCTAGTTTACGCTCTCCACCCCTGCTCACTGACCCTCATTAGATTTACATACTTATTTGCTTCCCCCTATCAAAGGGGAGTTGAAAGGATTTAGGAGTTAATATTGGTACAGCCTTCTTTCAATGCAAATTGCTATCATTATTTAAGAAAAATGAAATAATTATATTGTGCATAAATCACCATTGGTGACCAAAGTCCATAAACCTTATCCTTTCCCCTCTGAGTGCCCTTTGTTGCCATGGTTGCATTTTCTGTCTGTTCCTTTCCTTTTCTTTTTTCCTTGATATCTTGTGTAAGAACCTCATCTAGTTCTTCCTTAAATATATCATTGTTTCTGACCCCCGTCACCTTACATGTCAGCTTATTTCATATCTTTATTACCTTCTTGAATGAAATTGCATTCACTGTGACTCTGTTCCCGGTATGCTCATTTTTGGATTATTTTTTCCGTGCTTCAGAATAGTATCTGGAAATTGTCTTGCTTATGCTATGAGCTAGAGTGTTCTCCATAACTTAAAGAACTTCACGTGGGGGGCCACTGTAAAGCTCTCACTGTTCCAATCAGATATGAGACTAGAGCTAATCATATCTTCTTATTATTACTTATATCTTTATGAGCTGGTGTCATTCTGGAAATATCATGTTCTAAAGTGCTCCCTAAAACAATTTTGTCTCTCAGCAGGTGTGGTGTCATATAACTTACTGCATGAACCAATACCTGAACTTACTTCTGACCTGGGAAAACTTGAAAATACCTACCTGGAGAGAATGCTCTCTCAGAAACTGAAGGACATAGGACTTTTCTTCACTGCCACCAAGATCGATGCTGTGGCAGTTGATCTTCTGGCAGGTGATTTAGTGGGTCTAGTAAAGACCCACTAAATTGAATGCTGGTGGCACCTCCATTGACAACAGTACTCCTCACAGTCACAAGGAATAAGGAAAGTCGACAGGAGCATTTCTACCATCAACTTCCCGCTGTGGGGCCACCCCAAAAAAATGGATGTAAGGTATGTCAACTCCAGCTATGCAATTGTTATAGCTGGAATTGCATATTTTACATCAATTTTCTCCACCAGTATAGAACTGACCTTAGTGTCATGACGGGGAAACATTTAAATCAATTCACCTGGGAGCCTAAATATCAGAAACAAAACATGGCAGTAAAAAAAAAAAGTTATAGCCTGTACTATATAGGCAGTCAAACTAGATAATAATATAATAGTCATTTGTGTATTTAAAACCTATGAAATTGAATGTGCCTAGATACAATGGTGATGTTTGATGTATACAATATAATACAGGAGAGGGACATAGAAATATATGGGTTTTATATGGATTGGGAGATTGATAACACTACCTAAAGTCTTTCTCCTCTACATCACTGATTCTACCTGATAACTGTTCAGAGGCCTGCTCTCAGTGCAGTTCCTCATGGACTAATGGTCAGAGAGGTCTATCATGACAGTTGGCTCCAGTGAGGGTAATTGAATGATAAGCATTAAGGATAGGCAAGTGAAGACCTTTACTCCATGTGTGGAACTTCCACTGACCTATTGATATTTGTTTTTGCACCACACATATCACCATGGCACTAATGTCAATGGAAGCTGCCCAGGGACCGTGATCAGTATACAGAGTAACATGAACACTGGTCTTCCCTATCTCTCCTAAAATGGGTCCTTCAACGTGAAAATTGATCATAGGGAAAAGATTTCTATTTAGACACACCCTTCCTGTGTGGATAAAGAGATTTTTAGACTTCAGAGTAACCCCTATCCTCACAAATAGCAGGTGACAAAGTTTTACAAACTGTCATAATAGTTTCTGGAATTAAAGTGTAATTTCAAATTAGTGAGAGGAGAGATCACAAAAATAACCCAGATGTTCCCCCCTTCAGTCTCTAGCATTTCCAATGCCGGATACTCCAGAAAAAACAACATCAAAAATAGTCTTCTTCATCACCTAGGCTATGACTACACTACAGAATTTTTTCAGAAAAACAGCCATTTTTCTGAAAAAACTTCACTTACGTCCACACTGCAATCGTGTTCTTTCAAGAAAAATTGAAAGAACAGAGGGGTTTTTGCAACATTGGTAAATCTCTTCCTATGAGGAAGCAGCCTTTTTCCAAAAGAGGAAGAGGAAAGACGGCTTAGGAAGGAGGGAAAAGCACAGGTGCCCTGGTGGCCACTCTGTCCATAGTAATCAAAACTTAAATGCGAGATAGTGTTCATTCAGTGTGGATGCTATCTGTCGCGCAGATCGCTTTTTCGATCCTCTTTTGCTGTGTAGATGCTCTCTTATGGAAGAAGATTTTTCGGAAGATCTCTTCCAGAAAAGCTTCTTCCGAAAGGAGCCTGCAGTCTAGACGTAGCCCTAGAGTTGAAGGAGAAGCCACAGGCACTGCTGAAATACACCAAAGGAAGGAAATGGTGTTTTGCGTATAGAAATATCTCAGCCAACAGCACACACTCATTGCAATCCATACTCATATGCTCACCTATCTATATCTTGTCAGGTATAATCTAAACTGGGAGCTGGGATGTCATGTTTGGGAGGGCACAGGGACAGAACATGATTTACTTTAATAGTTCCTGGAGTGCTCCCATTGCCCTAGGGTATGTCTACACTACCCCGCTAGTTCGAACTAGGAGGGTAATGTAGGCATACCGCACTTGCAAATGAAGCCCGGGATTTGAATTTCCCGGGCTTCATTTGCATAAGCGGGGAGCTGCCATTTTTAAAACCCCGCTGGTTCAAACCCCGTGCAGCGCGGCTACACGGGGCACGAACTAGGTAGTTCGAACTAGACTTCCTAGTTCGAACTACCGTTATTCCTCATTTCACGAGGCGTAACGGTAGTTCGAACTAGGAAGCCTAGTTCGAACTACCTAGTTCGTGCCCCGTGTAGCCGCGCTGCACAGGGTTCGAACCAGCGGGGTTTTAAAAATGGCGGCTTCCCGCTTATGCAAATGAAGCCCGGGAAATTCAAATCCCAGGCTTCATTTGCAAGTGCGGTATGCCTACATTACCCCACTAGTTCGAACTAGTGGGGTAGTGTAGACATACCCCTAGAGAGCAAATATTGTGCTTCCCAGATATAGCTCTAATTTGCACCAAGTATGGGTTCAGTCTCCCTCTGTCCCCATGGTTGGAGGCACAAAAGCTTTGGCCCTCTTCCACTGCTGATATCTGGACTACTTAGTGATGTATAAACAAGTTGAATAGACTGGAACAGAATAGAATAGTAGCTGGAAAGAGTATGAACATTTTGGTTATTTCTTTGCTTTGCTTTTTAATGCTTTATTTAAAAAATAAAATAACAAAACCCTTTGGGTGGAAGGAAAATCCACAATAGCACTTACGCTGTTTATACTCAATACATAATGTGTAATTTCAAATGGCATTTATCTTCATTAGGCAGGAGATGATACCTGATGATAGCTCATCATGTCATATCAGACTTAAGCCATTGTGTAGTCTTTCTGGATAGAGCACAAGGAGAAAGTGGAGGCAGAATTGGGTATCAAGGCTAATCATCTTGAATCTGACTGATCAAAACAAGCTTAAATTAGGGTGAGAGCTGTTTTTATCTTGGGGACAATGGAAAGTTGACAACTAATAATGTTTTCATTATTTAACTGCTACAAAACCTTTCACTTTATGTTCATATAATATTTGCAAGCACTGAACAAAAATAGCCAAGGAATCCCTCTTTTCAGATGAAAGTGCTGCTCAAAGTATCTTGAGCAATTCTCAAGGAATGCTGAAAGGTTGGAATACAACTGTTCCAATTATTTTTGTTGAATATCAGTGATGGTCCTTCTTTTGTGTGTTCACAAATTGTCCTAGAACTGTTAACCTGTTCTCAGCTGAATTTGAATAAGCAAGAAATGATATATTTACTTCCAGTATCATGTTCAAACACAGGATGCTACCTTGGGTTGCACAAAGTTCCAG
The DNA here is from genome assembly GCF_052426305.1 of Pelodiscus sinensis. Classification (NCBI taxonomy): domain Eukaryota; kingdom Metazoa; phylum Chordata; order Testudines; family Trionychidae; genus Pelodiscus; species Pelodiscus sinensis. Next base: position 38,109,332 of record NC_143056.1, read on the forward strand.
GCACTGTGTGGTCCCTGATAAACAAGGGAGAGAAAGCTGGAACAAAATCTGTGCTGAAGCCTGATTGCTTGACCTACAATGCAGATAAAAGACAATTATATTCAAAACATTCAAGTATCTTCATTCATCTTTCTGAAATTTTCTTTGGAAGGTTTTTTTTAAAGCCATATGGACCAAACTCCCAAATCTTTATTCAGGGATAAATCCTATGGATTTAACAGAAGTTTGCTTGAATAACAACTGACTAAAAACTGATTAAGGGCCTCTGAGATTGGCCAAAAGAGTTATACAGCATACTTTTCTCCAGTTATAATGCCCTCGCTTGCTTTGGCACCTCAGTCACAATCTTTAGCAAAATAACGTCTCACGTAGGTGTTGTAAGTTATAAAAACCCTTTCCGTATATCAGAAATTATTTATTTGCCACATTCAACGCTTATAATTTTATAGGTTGATTTGACTAACATATTAGAGTGCTTTTGATTTCAGACTAGATGTCTTTGATCAATCCAAAGAGTCTAGTGTTAATTTGCTCTTCTCCTTCATATGTTTGTCCAAGAGATTAATATGATGATGAAGATGATTCTGAATTGACTCCGAGAATCTATCATTAATCAGAGAATCTTAGATCTCCCCTGTAGTTATTTTCAATTTTCAGCAGAAATTTGTCAGTCCCCGTAATACACGAGGTTCGAAGGGATGCCGGAAAGGATGAGACCACAACTGGGGGTTTCAAAAAGAACAAACTGATTTTATTTTGATGGCGCCAGACAATCATCAGAATAAAAATTAAACAGATTGCCAGACAACACAAAACAATTCCCTGAGGCTTTTCTAAATCACAATAATTCCCAATAACTGCCCAGGGGTTAGGAACAGTTGAATTAACACTGGTATTATCCATAGGGCTGACTATTTACACAACTTTATACAAGGAAACAGTAAAAAACCTAAACCACAACTATTTATAAACTAACTTAGTAACTTTTTAGCCACTGTCACTTGGCAAGCAATAAGGACAACTAAAAAATCAATTAGGATAGGGATGATGGCGGGGGGGGGGGGGGTATACCAGTTCTGGAGACAGCAGGAACACAAGTACCGGTCACACGCTCATAAACTGTCTCCACTCGGGTCGACCAACTCGGAGTACGCTCAGTAAGACTCAAGAGCAGGGGGTGCAAGGCGTCTGGGTGATCAGGCCAGGCGTTCACTCAATGCGAATCCCCAGTGAGAGAGGGGCTGCCTGCCTGTTTTATTGCCTGTGAACTTATCACCCCATAGGTTGGTTTTTGCTGCAGTGGGTGGAGTAGCAGGCCTGAGCACCAGTCAGCCCACTGGCTGATCTGTTACTGCAATGGGTGGAGCGAGCAGGGGAAGATTATTAATTTACATGCCCTTATATGGAAAACACTCCACCTCACAGACAGAGCCCCCTATACCAGCCTCAGAGGTATTACAGTCTATGGCTCCCTGCGACGGGCAGTCATTTCTGATGTTCTGTCTCGGACAAAATTAAAATATAAAAATAACTAATCTGGAAACTGAAATTTCTGCCAAAGCCAAAAATATTTCTATTTGAAAAATACTCCTCACTGGAGGTCTAGTTCAGTTTCTTCTATAATCCCCATCTCCTCTACCAGCCAGGCTGCTTGGTCAAACAACTTCATGATGCAACACAGTCTCCCCTTTGAAGAGGGGAAGTAGAACATCATAGAAAGAGTGCATCATCAGAGTTATAGCTGGGACATTTGGGTTTTTGATGAAAAATCAAAACGTTCTGAGAGAGGCAGACACTTTTTGCTAAAAAAAAAAAATCATGAAGTTGAAGACACAATTTTCCATTCAAAAACAATTTAGATAGAAAATGTTTGACCAGCTCTAGTAACAACTTACTACTAGGACTGATCAGAAATTTTCTGTCTAAATTACCAGCTGGACTCTAAGGGTGTATCTACACAGAGGGGTTTCACGCAAAATAAAGTAGGCAAATTGAGCTACGTCAATTGCATAGCTTACTTCAAAATTGGGAGCATCTTCACAGCACTTATTTTGAAATAGAGCATTCTTCCTCTGACTTCCTTTACTCCTCATATAATGAGGATTACAGAAGTTAGAGTAAGAAGTCCTCCAGCTTGACAGTATTTTAACGTTATTTTGAAATAACTGTCTACTATGTAGGCACAAAAAAAGTTATTTCAAAATAACAATAGTTATTTTGAAATAATGTTGCTGTATGCACCTACCCTTACTTACTGGTGTATCATAAAACCCAAACCTCTGAGCAGTGAGTAAGTCAGAGGGCTTTGTTTAGAAGGATGTGAACAATATTGTGATTTTTTTTTATTCCTTTGATCCCAGTTTTCCACCGAGATAGTCTGTAGTTTCCGAGACACAGCCAAATATATTGATTTATTCAAAATGTAGTGAGTTTCAGATTAGCAGCTTGACTTTAACTGTTATGGTCCCACATATGAATATGTTCTGAGCATATTTTTCACACCTGTTAAAAGAAAAGAAAAGAAAATCTTGTTTTAAAAGGTGATTAACTCAACTGTTTTTTTGTTGGGAAAGCCTTATGAATGTCAGCTTAGTTCTGCCTCAGTGTGCTCTATAATTACTGCTTCTCCTCCTCCCCTTGCGATTAATGTAATCAGCATCTGGATATTTTCTTGTTGCTTTTATTAGTATTATTAAACAAAATAATCCTTAGAGCCAGTTTTCCATAACTGATTTAAGAACATTAAACAGTGGTTGTGACCATTAACGACTGATTTGGATGATAATATGGTACTTGCATTTGTTATCACTTTATGAAAATTATTATAGTAATAAACCCACATAGTTTTCCAAGTAATTCCATTTAATCTCACAGCAAAAACAAATAACATGTCTGGCAGAGTATGCTATATTGTTAATCCACTGCAGGGGAAAAGCCAGAAAAGCTCTAATAGTTGTTTCTCATTTGTTCTTTGTGGACTAATTAGAATGGAAAACTGATAGTGAAGGGGGCCCATAACATGCAGTGTGTCAGTCTAAATCAGGCCAGGTTCTCATTACATTTGAAAGAAGTGTCCTAAAAGAAGAGATTTTTGTCATCATACAATAAGGATCAAGGTTGATCCTGTGAAAACATTAAGTGTAAAATCATCATCATCATCATCCTTCAAGCCCACTAGCGTATAAGGCAGCAACAAAGGCCCTCCACTTCTGTCTGTCTCTGGCCAACTTCTCAATAGTGCCACAAATGTAATTCATGCTCTTCATTTCTACTTCAACGGTCTGGTGCCATGTTGTCCTGAGTCGTCCTCGTTTCCGCTTCCCTTCAGGGGTCCAGTGCACAGTAATCTTTGTGATGGAGCTTCTATCTTTCCTGAGCACGTGCCCAATCCAACCCCAGCGTCTTTTCATAATGTTGGTAGCCATGTCATCTTGTTTAGACCATGCAAACAGGCCCTGATTTGAAATTATTCTTGGCCAAAAAATACGGAGGATCCTCCGAAGACATATGGTGTGAAAAGTCAACAATAGTGTAAAAGTGTAAAATAACAATAACATCTATCACTCACAATGTGCTTTTCATCGGTACGTATCAAAACACATTCTCATGAAGGGTACCATTGTCTTCATTTTATAGGTGGGAAATCCAAAGCAAAAAGGGTTTTAACAACTTTCCTAAGATCTTGAACTCCTGCTGTCAGATATGTTGGCAGACCTTCATTCCAATATTCTGCTTTCCCTACAAGTGGTGGGTGAGGAATTTCCTAGACTTCCACTGACAGAGCGTATAAAAGCTCTACAGTACAGGCCTGTATGCAGGAATTTTGGGGGTGGAGGGGGTGAGAGCTGTGGGAGGAGCTGGTAACTGCTCCAGCCCACCCCAGCCCCTGCAACAGCCCAACCCCATCCTCAGCATCGCTCCTCGGGGAGGAAGAGAGGAATCAGCCCGAGCCTTCCCTGGTTGGCTGGAGCACAGGGAAGGGAGGCTGAAGCAGCACACTTCCCTTCTTTCCCCCAGCTGGAGGGAGAATGGGGGAGGGAGGCTGGGGCAATGCACTGCCCTGCCTTCCCTAGGTCTGCTGAAATCAACCCCATGGCAGACTAAAAAGGACCATGGTGCAGAGGAGGGGATACGTTCACCCCCCCCACACACACACACACACATATGGGCCTGCAGTACCTAGCACAACTGGTTCCAGATCTATGACTGGGGATCCTAGGTGCTACCTCAATATAAATGATTATTGATATCAGCATCAACATTCCAGTTTGGATTTAGAAGCATAATTCTGTCTTATATTTGACCTCACTAAGCATGAAACCAGAAAAGGAGGTTGTTGTGGAGTACCTACAGGTCATTCTAAACTCCAGGATGCATTGCGTTTCTAAAATTCATATGCTTGCATTGTTTTATACCAAACTGTTCTAGCTTATGCCGTCAACTAGTTTGCTGTTTAGAGCAGGGTTTATTACTTGTTTGGTACATTTCACATACTCATAGAGCATGGGATTTTCATGGAATTATATGAACAAAAATAAGTCTTATTATACCAAATTCCTTCTTCAACCATGAATGAGCTCATGTGTCATACATAATATTTATTGAAACAAAATACAGGACTATGTAGCACTTTAAAGACTAACAAGATGGTTTATTAGATGATGAGCTTTCGTGGGCCAGACCCACTTCCTCAGATCAAACTATTTGATCTGAGGAAGTGGGTCTGGCCCACGAAAGCTCATCATCTAATAAACCATCTTGTTAGTCTTTAAAGTGCAACATAGTCCTGTATTTTGTTTCAGCTACACCAGACTAACACGGCTACATTTCTATCATAATATTTATTGTGAGGATAGATAGATAGATAGATAGATAGATAGATAGATAGATAGATAGATAGATAGATAGATAGATAGATAGATAGATAGATAGATAGATAGATCGTCTGCTGAGACACTCAACAAGGAGTGTTTTTTCTTATTTCATAGCATCATAAAATACTATTGTATTTCCCTATTATTTAGAATAGATATTGGCATAAAGAGTACGCTTATTAAGTTTGCAGATGATATGAAGCTGGGAAGGGTTGCAACTGCTTTGGAGGATAGGGTCATAATTCAAAATAATCTGGACAAACTGGAGAAATGGTCTGAGGTAAATAGGATGAAATTTAATAAGGACAAATGCAAAAGTACTCCACTTAGGAAGGAACAATCAGTTTCATGCATACAGAATGGGAAGCGACTGTCTAGGAAGGAGTACTGTTGAAAGGAATCTAGGGGTCATAGTGGATCACAAGCTAAATATAAGTCAACAGTGTGACGTTGTTGCAAAAAAGCAAACATGATTCTGGGATGCATTAACAGGTGTGTTGTGAGCAAGACACAAGAAGTCATTCTTCTGCTCTACTCTGCGCTAATTAGGCCTCAGTTGTAGTATTGTGTCCAGTTTTGGGCACCACATTTCAAGAAAGATGTGGAAAAATTGGAGACGGTCCAGAGAAGAGCAGCAAGAATGATTAAAGGTCTAGAGAACATGAACTATGAAGGAAGATTGAAAGAATTGGGCTTATTTAGTTTGGAAAGGAGAAGACTGAGGGAGGACATGATAGCTGTTTTCAGGAATCTAAAAGGGTGTCACAAGGAGGAGGGAGAAAAATTGTTTTCCTTAGCCTCTGAAGATAAGACAAAAAGCAATGGGCTTAAACTGCAGCAAGGGAAGTTTCAGCTGGACATTAGGAAAAACTTCCTAACTTTCAGGGTGGTTAAACACTGGAATAAGTTACCTAGGGAGGTTGTGGAATCTCCATCCCTGGAGATATTTAAGAGCTGGTTAGACAGACATCTATCAGGGATGGTCTAGACAGTACTTGGTCATGCCATGAGGGCAGGGGACTGGACTCGATGACCTCTCAAGGTCCCTTCCCATTCTAATGTTCTAGTTTATTGATATGAAGGTCATGTGATACTGTATCAAATGCTTTACAAAAGTCCACATCTACTGGTTCTCCCTTATCCACAAAAAGGGGGTGGGAAGAAGAATTGGACTGAGACTATTACCTAATTTCACGTAGTAGATGACTTTTGGTCACTACCTATCTGGCATGAGTCTGAACCGAGGACCTAGCGGGTACAGGTTCCACATGCCATGCATGATCAATCCTTCAGAGTTCTGTAGACAAAAATGTAACTGATCAAAGAAAATGAAGAGGAACATGATCCCACCACATTTTTCCTGTTTGGTTAGTTCTGCTGTAGATCTCTTTCATTCACAATTCTGCCACTATATAAAATGCCCCTCACTTGCTTTCTCAGATAGTTGCACCACAGCACCCAGATGACTATGCATTCCTGTTAATCTTTATTTGTCATTAAGGAAGAAAATCCAAAACTTTTTGAGGTCCCTTCCAACCCTACATTTCTATGATTCTAATATTAATTAACCAATGTCACAGCATGATGCTAGGAGGCATTTTGAATACTACCTAGATGTGTGATTACATCTTACTATAGCTGCTGTCCAAAATACAGGAGAAAGGTCTACTAGTTACACATAATGGAACCACTCTTTTAATATAGGTTGGACCTCCCTGGTCCAGCTCCCTTGGGACCAGACCGGTCCCAGACAAGGGAGTTTTGCGGACCAGGGAAGTTTCATGGGGAGGGGTGCCAGCCTCTCCACTGGGCTCCTTTTCCCGGCTACCTGGCACGACTGCCCTCGGCCCCCTGACTGCAGCAACCCTGGGCGCTGTGCTGGATCCTCCAGCCCTGGGAGTTCTGGCAGTGGCCCTATGGGTGCTTATGATCCCACCAGCTTTGAGCTCTCCCATCGCCCTTCTTAGCCCTGCCAGCTGCAGCCCCTCCACACTATGTACTCCAGTGGCCCCACTGGTTTCCCAGTCCCACTGGCTGTGGGCTCAGTGTGCCCCTCAGTCCATGGGCTCTAGTGTCCCTCCTCCCCTCCCAGCTTCTCTGACTGGCTAGCTGCAGGCTCTGGTGCCCTGTGGGCTTCACTGCCCAGCTTTGCTCTCAGCCACTGGCAACCTCCGTCCTGAGGCTCTCCAGTCCAGCAACATCAGTGGTTCTTCCGAACCACAGATGTTGCTGTACCAGAGAGTCCCAGATCACAGAGGTTCAACATGTACTAGGGTTAGAGATTCTGGTTTTGATGCTGAAGATCCTAGAATCCATCCCCACAGACAAAAAAAAAATAAAAATCCCAAACTATGCAAAACTTTTATAATGAAATATAGCTGCTATCAGGCTGCATTACAAACCCAGGATTTAGACGTGATGTATGCACATAGGCTGAGTTTCAGATAAGTGAAATTTGGGAGCACTGGACTCATGCTAAGAGTGCTATTTTTTACCCCAAGCTGGGGGAAATTGGACATTTTCAACTGATATGTGAGGGTTGGTTTGATTTTATATGCAATTAATTAGTTGAAGCTCCAAAAATATATGTGAGTAGTAACTGTGGGTGCACAGTACTTTTAAACTTCAGTCCATTTTTTTATTTAGCTGTCTAAATATAAAATTAGATGTCCGTGTTTAGAAAATTAATTAGGCAAGTAACTTGGGCCACAATTAGCAAAAAGTCATGCAGTGACTCAGATGACAGAAGTGTTAAAGGAGTCCTGGTCTTCTGTCGTAAAGAGTAATCCACACTTCTAAGCTTTTCCAAATCAGCTGGCCCCACCTGGCACAGCAGCTACTATCTTTTATGGAATGAGATGATATTCTGTTCCTAGGCTAACAAGCATGGCTGGAGTTCAGTTTGTAATTGAAATTTATGGCATGTATACCCTATTTTTAACACTTTTCTGAAGACTCATTAAATCTCTTTTATGTGTATTTTTCCCAGCCTCACACTTTCATTAACTGGAAAAAAGAGAATAAAGTCCCATTTACAACACCACGAGAGCCATGCCAGGGTCTTTGCTTGACTGATGTTCTTCTAATGAATTATACGTATTGTAAACAAGTACTGCAAGCCAGCCCAAGGTCTTCTCCATTAATTTTTCATTAATGAAATGCACCACTTAGCTTGTTTGACACTTAAGTGATTCCATAAATTTCAAATAGAGGTCGCCATAAAGAAAGTGTTTGAAAGTGTCATTGAGGAGACAGGCTAATGAACTTTTCAGCCCTCCCCAAACACTTTTAAATTTGCAGGCTCATCTGTGGTAAAATTTGAAAACAAGTAGTATTTTAATTCTTAACATAGCTGTCAACATTTAATGTGAAAATAAACAGTCTAATAATATGAAATTGTCCTTCTTTTTTTTCTTTCTGCCTTACCTCATGAAAGAAAATCAAAATTAATCCTTTATCTTGTGGCTGGAAGACTTCTGTGACATGTTTAGTTTAGAATATGATTAAAAACACTGGAGAAGAAAGCAGGAGAAAGAGAAGTCCACCCATGTCATTGTGGTTCTGCCGAAGGCAATTTATTTTGTGAGACATGTCCAAGTCATCCTAATAGATGTTCCCATCTCAGTGTTCCAGATGAAGGAAAATTAAAACTCAGACCCTTGCCAAGATAAACTCACAAGGAAAATTTTCAACTCTAGCTTTCATTCAGCTGCCACTTTACGTCAGACAGTGACATAAAATCTAGACTTAGCCATATCTAAGCTGTATTGACTGGGCCACATTCTGCTCTAGGTTACACCCCTGAAACAACCTGGAAACTAAAAGAAGGATTTGGTCCAGAAGATTTGAAAATGAAGCTGTGAGACAATGGTTCCTCCCAAGCTGTTGTGTTCGTGGTGGAGACAGAAAGGTTATTATCTGTGTGGAAGAGAGGAATTTCACTGGGATATTCTCTTTTTCCAGCCAAATTACTTGATATGGGGAACAATGGGAAATGTTTGTATTATTTTTATGACAATTAATTGTGACTCTGTTTACCCACTCACTGTTGTATTGAAACCTACTTAGCATAAGAAGTATCTCTGGAAAGATGTTAACTCCTTGAGACTAAGGCAACAGGGAGCGGTGCTAGAGAGTCTGCCTCTGAAAATGATGGTCAATAAAGAGTATCAACAACTGAATAAATCTGATTCTAGTGTAGCAATAGGCTAGCAGTAATCTTAGTAAAACCAACGCTACTCCACTTTGTCCATGGGGATGTAGAGTTTGAAGGAATGGAAAATCCTTCGAAAAGTAGAACAGAGAAATCAAGTGTGGGCAGGGGCAGAAGGTTTGTATAATTTTTGGTGGTGCCCCATTAGCCATATCCCCTGACCCCATCAACCACGCCCCTGACTCCCATTAACCATGCCCCGGACCACCCCCCATTAACTAGGCCTCTGGAGGTAACACGCTCGGGGCAAGATGGACACATGACCAGAAGTAAAAGGTGTCATGTCACCCCTCTTGAAGGACTTTTCCCACCATCCTCCTACCAACAAGGATTAGTTTGGCTCCCACCAAACCCCACTCATGCAACTATCCTGCAATTGCATTAACCCAATATGTGTGACATTAACTCGGGGGCAGAGGGGCTTGGGGAAGTGTTCCCTCTAAGGCTATGTCTACACTTGCGGCTTCTTGCACAAGTACAGCCATTCTTGTGCAAGAACCCAGAGAGTATCCACACTGGCCGCCTGCTCTTGCACAATGAAATTGTGCAAGAAAGTACGGCGTGGTAAGAGAGGGCATCTTGCACAAGAGCAACGCTCTTTTCTAACAGGTGTAAGCTCTCTTGTGCAAGAGGGCAGTGTGGATGCTTGGCAGGAATTTCTTGCGCAAGAAACCCCTTTGGCTAAAATGGCCATCGGAGCTTTCTCGTGCAAGAGAGCGTCCATACTGCCATGGATGCTTTTGAGCAAAAGCACAGCTCGCACATAGCAGTGTGGATGTGTTCTTGCACAAGACTTCTTGCACAAGAACCCGTGCGCAAGATGTTCTTGCACAAGAAGCCACTAGTGTAAACATAGCCTAAGAGTTTCCTCCCATGAGCAGAATGAATTTTGTGTTGTGCACCAGTACTGAGTTCATGTGGCTTGTTTGGATGTGCCACTGTGGCACCCAAGTTATTAATAAATATTTTATAATCCTTTACTTTTTCTCTCTGCTGCCGTGTCTCCTCCCCTTGCTCCATCAGCTCCCCTGGTGCCTGCTGCCCCCAACCCCCCCACGCTCCTCTGCTGTCCTGTCTCCTGCCCTTCTCACTGTCCTCAGCCCTCCTGCGACCTGCCCCCCTACACCAGCCCTTATCTGCCCCCTGTGCCCACTCTGATCATGTGAGCTACCCTGCCTCATCCCCTCTTCTAACACCTCCCTCTACACACCTGCCCTGCCTCTGTCCTCTGGTGCTGGTCTCTCCCCTGCAGGTGTCTGCCCTTCTGCTTCAGCCCCAGAATCCCCTGGCACCTGCACCTTCCCTTAGCCCTGCACCCTCCTGGTGCCTTCCCCGTCCCTTACTGCCCCTGCCCCCTTTGCCCTCTTTTTCCCTGATGCCCACCCCTCACCCCTCTCTACCCCCGTTCCCCTCATGTCCCTCTGTGCCCTCACACATGACTTGCTCCATCCCCACCCTTCTCATGCCTACCCCTTCTTTCAAGCCTTCTCCCAGCACCTCTCCCTCCAGTTCCCAATGCCCTTACTCTCTCCTCTATCAGCTTCACCCTGTCCCCCCTTCTACTGACACCTCCCCTCCTGCCATTTTCCTCATTGTCTGCACTTGGCCCCCTGGCATTTGTCTCTTCTCCACACTGTCCCTTGGTGCCTTCCCCTTTCTTCCCCCTCCCCCTCCACACAAGCCCCTTCCTCTCCCATACCTTCCCCTATTTTCCTTTCCCCTCCCCCTCCGCACAAGCCCCTTTCTTTCCCAACCCTTCCCCTATTTTCCCTCTCCCCCTCCACAGAAGCCCCTTCATCTACCACCCATTCCCCTATTTCCCCCTCCCCCTCCACACAAGCCCCTTCCTCTCCCACCCATTCCCCCTATTTTTCCCCCTTCCTCATACCTTACCTTACCTTACCTTTTGCCTTCCACTTTGCGGGACTGGAGTCTGCGCTCGGGCCCCAGAAGTCCCTGGACTCTAAACCTGGAGCTAGGCCGTGTGGCGCAACTCTGCGCCGAGCAGTTTTAAAGTCCCGGGCCATGACATCACCCCGGGTGTCTCCCCGCTCACCTGTAAACGCCGCACATGGGAGCAGCAGCTGGCAGTGAGCACCAGCAAGGGGGAGCTGGACTGAATGCTGCACACAGGAGGGCCATTATTCGCTTCAATATTATCATGTGCCACTGAAGGGATATACTATAAACCACAGTACCCACAAGGAGCTCTAGGAAGTGTGTTTAAGCTAGCAGAGAGGACTATTCTTGTGGCCAATGCACTTGAACTGCAGAATCTCATTTCTGAAAAGAGTACTAGACAACGAGTCTATGCCCAGGAAGCAAGCCAAGAGGCCAATGGAAAAGAAAGTGTCCACAGCCAATTCCAGACCAGAGGGAAGTTAAATATCCAATACTAAGATGCAAACACATCAGCTTGGTAAGTGTCCAGCAGGGCGCTTGACTAAGGCACTTGATTTTGGAATAATATAGATTTGATGGACAAAAAGAGTCTAAAAGAGTCTTCCTACATCCCTATATGTTATGTGTGCAGTTTACTCACAAGGTGGAACATGTGATTTGGAATTTGTGAAGAGTTGTAACAGAGCAAGAAATGATTCTGCTGCTCTCCCATTGTGTGGCCTCTAAGCCCTGGTCTACACTAGGGAGTTATTTTGAAATAACTGCCCTTTTTTGAAATAATAAGGGGAGCATCCTCACTACCAAGCCCATTATTACAAAATAATGAGCTGGTTATTTCAAAATCTGTACTCCTGGAAATAACCCTTCTTTTGACATAATTATTTCAAAATAGCATTAGTGTGGATGCCCCACTGCTGCTATTTTGAAATAACTACTTCTTGAAGTAATTTGAAGCAATTACTTCCCAGTGCTTCCTGGGGCTCTAAGTCAAGGTAGTGCATCCACAATAACGGAGCCTGCCTCAGACTAATTTTGAGGCTCCCCCATAGTGGGAATACACTATTTCAATGTTGCTATTTTGGGAGTTATTATTTGAAATGTAATTATTTTGAAATAATTTTCTAGTATAGACGTGCTCTAATGGTGGTCAGTCTCAGAGGCTTCTGAGGGAGCTATAAAATGGATCTTTATGGAACAATATCTCCAGTACGTGAGGCTTTAGCCTGACCTCAGGCCGTCAGTGACACAATTATATTCTGAAACAGGGTTGTTTGTTATCTTTTATGAATATTTATCCCAGCTTGTGTAGCTAGTTGATGGAACTTAAAACAATGCCCAGCATGGTGTTCACAGGCACTAAGCTTCTGCAAGCAATATTTGTTGTGAGATGTACTTTAAACATTTACAGGCACTACACCACGCATCTTGCTTTGAACAAAAAGAGTACTAATCCAAGTATCCTGACTAATTATATATTGCCTGCCTGAAAAGTCCCTTGATCATTTTGGGTATGTCTACACTACAGTGTTATTTCAAAATTGTTATTTCAAAATAGCTTATTTTGAAATAATGCGTCTACGCACAAAATGCATTTCGAAATAGTATTTTGCTATTTCAAAATTGCGTGTCCACACTGAGTGGACTCTGAATCACATTTAAGGCTGGCCGGAACCAGTTCCAGCAGGTCAGGACTTACGGAAGATATATCTTCACTACCCTCCTAATTCGAACTAGGAGGGTAATGTAGGCATACCGCACTTGCAAATGAAGCCCGGGATTTGAATTTCCCGGGCTTCATTTGCATAAAGCCGGCCGGCGCCATTTTTAAATGCCGGCAGTTCGAACTACGTGCCGCGCGGCTACGCGCGGCACGGAGTAGCTAGTTCGGATTAGGATTCCTAATCCGAACTAGCTGTACTCCTCATTCCACGAGGAGTACAGCTAGTTCGGATTAGGAAGCCTAATCCGAACTAGCTACTCCGTGCCGCGCGTAGCCGCGCGGCACGTGGTTCGAACTGCCGGCATTTAAAAATGGCGCCGGCCGGCTTTTGCAAATGAAGCCCGGGAAATTCAAATCCCGGGCTTCATTTGCAAGTGCGGTATGCCTACATTACCCTCCTAGTTCGAATTAGGAGGGTAGTGTAGACATAACCTGTGTGCTTAAAGGGACCCCCCCTCCCTCCCGGACAGCCAGTTCTCAGGTTTCCCTGCTTGCTTGTCTACCTCGATGAGGGATAGCAAAACATTTTGTGCCTGTGTGCTCTGGATGCCCTCACTCGGGACACCACAGCACTCTGCAACATGGAGCCAGAGCTGCCCTTGGGCACTCTGGTGCTTTACTCGGATGGTTTGCTGCAAGCCTGGCTGCACTTTATGCAGGTTGTCATCCGGGAGGTCCATCGGGGGTTGTCAGTATCCAGGAGGCCCTGCGGGAGAACTTCCACCCTGAAGAGCACTAAGAGCCTCCCTGGTGTGCCCCACTGGGGGTTTGCGCCTTATTCCTCCCTCATTCCTTCCACTTACCCCTCCCTAACTCCCCTTCCTGATGTAAAATAAAATACACATATTTTCATGAACACAAACTCTCTTTATTTAACAAAACTGAGGAGGGGGAGGAAATGACATTCTGGTGAGACTGGGGAAAGGAGGTAGGGGAGGGGAGAAGAGAGGGTGGGACTGGGGAGGGGGAAACCTGGGAGGAGGGAGCTGGAAGGGGGAAGCAAGGGGAAGAAGGGGGAGGGGAACCTCAGGACTCAGGGTTGGGGGCCTCGCCAGACCAACTTGATTGTCATGCAAACCTGCTCCTGGGTTTGCATGTGGCCTTTGGTGGCCAGCCTTCAGCTATCCTGCCATAGACGGCCGCATTCCTCCATCTAGTGTGGAGATCATGGATATTAGGGGCATCTCCCCAAAACCTGAATAAGGTCCATGATCTCCACCCTGGACCAGGAAGGCATCTGCCTTCTCCAGGCCCTGTCAGGTTCCTGGGAGATGGCAGACTGCTCCTGGGGAGTGGTAGAGGGCTGGCTGCCAGTGGCTTGCTAGCTCATGTTTTGGGGCCACTGGGTCAGGAGCAGTGACTGCTGGCTCTGGGCTGGCAGGCTTGGAGCTGACACAGGCACTGTGGCCAGAGTCAACCCCTTTAAGGGCTCCGGGGAGGGGAGAGGGAGAGAAGTGTTCTTGGTTGAGGCTGGAGTGGCCACCAGGGCACCCTGGGAAGAGTAGAGGCCCCCTATCTAGAAATAAGTGTCTACACAGCACTTATTTCAAAATAGCTATTTTTAATTTGGTGTTATTCCTCATAGAATGAGGTTTACCTAATTCAAAATAAGCACTCCTCTCTTTCGAATTTATTTTGAAATAGCGGTTTGGCTGTGTAGACGCTAGGAAAGTTATTTCAAAATAAGGGCTGTTATTTCAAAATAACTTTGCTGTATAGACATACCCTTCTATTGGCTACAGATTGTAACACTGTTTAATTCCCATTCCATTTTTATGGAGCATTGCTGTGTGGGGTTCAATAGTTGTCACCTTCCACTCCCAGAGTTGGCTGCATTATGGCAGAGTATTAAATTATTTTTTAATACACAGTCAGTAAGAATCTTTTCAATCTGTCAGAGTGTAATGTGGTATATAAATGAAGAATATTATCATGACACTTGATAAAGCCTTGATTTAGTTGATTATTTAATCTGGCCCCCTCTCCATCTAGTCCTAAAATGTACTTTGTAGAAATCAGAGTGTAACATGGCTAACCTAGTTTTCCCATAAACTTTGATTTTTAATCAGTGTGAAATATTCAGATGAGTTGGAAAAAATCACGTAAACCAATTTGCTCTTACTAATTCTGTTTTCTTTGATATGCTTTGTCTTTTTTTTTATTCTACCACTCTCAATAGGCAAAGATCATTAACAATTGAGGGGGAAAGGAAGTCTGAAGTAATCTGAGCATAACAGAACAAAAAGTGACACCATTGTTTTCACCACAACAGTGGGATAATAAAATTGCAGTCAGCTGTTGAGGCGAATGTAAATTCCATTGATCAGGGAACCCTGGAATATGTGGGTAATCAAATGCTAGAAAAATAGGGTGCAGAAGTTTGTGCTGCTCACTTCCAGTACCAGCTTGGGCCAGACGTGGAAGTGATTGAAACCTAATACTATCTGAGATCTTGTTGTGGCCCATATGACATGAGTTAATTGGTCTCAGTTTTGTTACCTTGGATAAGTATCCTCCACTACAAAAACACCAGGGCTGTGTCTAGACTGCATCCCTTTTTCGTAAAAGGGATGCAAATTAGACATATTGCAATTGCAAATGAAGCAGGGATTTAAATCTCCCTCGCTTCATTAGCATAAAATGGTTGCCGCTTTTTTCCAGCTCAGAGCTTTGCCGGAAAAAAGCACCAGTCTAGACGCGGATCTTTCGGAAGATGTAAAATGGCATGTGTTATTACTACTTTAAGTGTGCACCTCTATTTCTAGCATCAGTGATCAAAGCTGACACTAACTAGTTCACTTTTTGGCAGTCTCAGCGAAGACCAAGGACTGAATGGCACCAGGAAATAAACTACCGTCTCTATGACAAAGTGATGTGTGGGAAGGTAATATAGTCATTGCCATGTTATATGGATTGTAAATAAAAGACTTTCACAGCTATGGGGGTTAACATGACACTTGTCATCAGCATGCACTTCAGGATGCGGAGGGGGAGATGATACAAAGAGACAATGAAGACTCTGCTTTTTTGCTCTCAGTGTGGGAGTCCGGACCAGAACAATGAGTTGTATGAATAGCAATGTGATAGGTTGTGCACCCCATACAAGGCTTGTAAGGGTTAATTAGACCAATAATGTATAGGTTGCACTTGCAGGAAACCTAGGCAATGCTAGAGCCTAATTGCAGAGGAAGTCCAGTTGTGGGGAGAAGCTGAAAACGATCTGTAAAGAGGTAAAGTTACCAGGTTAGGGAAGGAAAATCTGCAGTTGTACTCCCTGTTACACAGGGGATGAGCAGGAAACTTTAAAGACATAGGAGGAAGCAGTCCAGGGGTAGAGCAGTATGAGATGGGAAGAGTAAAATCTAGAGCTGTTGAAAGTCTCTGGATTGGAAGCTGTTATAGAGGATGAATATGGATTCCCCTCTCAGCCACTGGGTGAGTGGCATAGACCAGGCAATAGGAAGCAGACTGGCTGGGACCATTTGTCTCAAAGGACTTGTGATGCCCCAGAAGCAGAGAGAACTTTAATGTGACTTGGGCAGAGGACTAAGCTACAATAAGGACTGTGCTGCTACTTCCTGGTGCATGCAAGGCCGGGATATAACTGAGAGAAATAAAGGACTGAGTAACTGCAAGAAAGGACACCAGACCAGAAGGCAGAGCTAATTCCTCAGATGAGTCTCTTGAGGCACTGCTAAGTGGTGACCGGACCATCCAGTCACAGGCAAGCATTGGGGAGAGAATGGGTCTTATATGTCATGCTAGGCTGCTAATTCTTTTCCTTCCATGGAGCTGAGGCCAATGACTCTGATGGAAATGCAGAAGCTGCTTCTTAGTCTCCTTTCAACAAAACTGAGGAAAAGTACAAATTATGTTAAATATTTCTGAAGAATTCCATCTTTCCATTAATCTGTTTTCAGATTTTTGATCATTCCCCTCATCCTACTGTGAATGCCCACTGATATTGTCCTGAAATTACACAACTTCAAAGCAACAATTCACTGGGAAAACATTGAACATAAATCACAATATTATTCCTTCTTGTACACAGAAAAACTTTGGGGCTGTATTCTTCCTTCAGTTATTGAAAACTTATTCCTGCATCTTACAGGACCCAATAGGGCAATAGAAGATTCTGGAAAATGGTACTGAAGTGTAGGATCTTTTAATGCTAGCTTTCCATTCAAACCTTCCCCATCTATAACATGAGTGTCTGCACATCTGTAAAGGATCCAATAAGACAGATACTCTGAGTTGTATCCCGTGCTATTCCAGCACTGCTTTGGTGGCCTTGGGAGTTTCTGCCAAATGTATTTAACTCTCTCCTTTTGTACTTGCCCTGCCTTGTTGGAAAGGCATATTCAAGATGCCAAGCAGTAAATATTCAGGTGATACGTTTCTAGCTCTTGTGCTTCCACAAGACTGCCTCACAAAGAGGGATGGGCTATATTGGTAGGGCAACACAGATGAAATTCGCTCCTGTGCCAGGAGCCAGCACAAAGCTTATGGACCAAAATGGCCTGTTTTAGTGGACATGAGTAGTATGTAGATTGTGAGCTGCCTATAAATTTCAGCCAATGTGAAGATGCTTGTAGTGATACTATTTGTGCTATTCCTGTTTGTGAAAAGAGGACTTAAGTCTCCAGGGTTGTCAATCAATAGCTCTTCACTAGTTCTCAATTCACTGAAAAAATCTTTTTAAAGAGAAGAACTATACCCTGTAGGTTTGGGAACAATATGCAGGACCTGTACAGTATTGGTTCTCTTGGCGCTGAAGATGAAGAATGAGGTATATATTGTGGAACTTCTGAAGTGCTGGGCGCACACTCACACACACATACATGTTAAAGCTGATCATACATCAAAGCATCTGACAATAATGCCTGTGAAAGCTAGAGGGATTACCCTTAGCACTTGAAAGCAGAGCATCTAGCTGACTAGAAAGCGAGGAAAAAATGCATTTGCAGTGCTGAAAGGTAAGTTGTGGGTTTAAACATACAGTGCTTCAGCCGGCAGATTTCCTTGAAACAAGCCCTTCAGTAAGACTTGAAAGGCAGCCAACAACAAGCGCTTTATTAAAAAGAAAGCCAGCATATATATACATTTTAATGAAATTCAATTCACACCCTAATTGGGTCACATCAGTAAAAATGTATGCAAATTTATGGGCTTACAATGAGTTTGGCAGTAATGAATGCCTAATAAATCATTTGAGAAAAGCAATGGTTTTGTATTTTCCCCCCTAATTCTGTCATTACATAACATTACAAATGCCCTGCTGAGGTCTCAACAAATCACAGAAAAGCAGGATGTAGCTCAGATTGTTGAATGTCTTTGAGCTATTTTAGTTGTTGGGGGAAGTAAGGGAATAAACTAACAATAAAAAAGGTAACAGAATTAGTACTTGCAAAATTAGTGCTTTGATGGGCTGTTGACATAAGTAGAAAACTCCACTGAGAAGCTAGGGTTGACTACTTCATTTTGTTTCTTAAAGTAAAATGGCAGGATGATAGCAGAGATATTGCAAACAGCACAGTGCTTTCAAATGAGTAATTGACAGCCAGCTAGGAAGAGCTTGTCTTGACAGACAGGTTTTGTAGAGCTGGACTCAGGAATGTAGATTTCATTGGAACATAAGGGAAAATAGGAACCATTCCAAAATCATTCACTTAAAAAAAGTTTTGTGCTCATTTAACAAGAGTCAAAAATCTCTTGCTTTGTCATGCACTTAATTGTGAGTTGAGTGGTCTGGGTTCATATTACAGCATCAGGATGCAGCATATGATGGAGAATATTAGTTTGGAATATTGGCATTTCCAGAATCCTACGACACAATTTTGGTGCCAATGTAAGTCTTTTGGTTAGGAAAGAGGATTTTTAAGGAAATCATTTAATAAAGATAACTTCAAATGCGGAAGTAATTCTACAAGGTACATTATGCTTGTGGAACTTCAGTAGCTTTTTCAAACCTTTTCATATCATATAAATGTTGACAAGTTTCCACACAGTCCTTTTTATCTTCTGTTCCATCTTCTGTTTTGTGCATTTTTGGTGTTGTTGAGCATTGGGGGATTTTTAAAATATACATTTTATGTATATACATATATTTTATATTGTTTGATATTTAACATTTTCATATTTTCATTTGTATTGTACAATTTCTCTGGAAATGAGCATTGTACATATTGATAAGTCCTTATTTTTGTCTTTGTTCTTTAGCAATAAAGTAAGTCAAATTGAATAACCTTTATTTGTATAGTAAATGTAATATTTATAGACATTCTGTTTGTAAATGAAGTTCCCTTACTTTTGATCCCAGCCCTTTAAGCATTTGGAAAGATATTTTTAAATGTGTCTACTATAAACTCTAGGAGCCAGGTTCTTGGACTCATCAACATTAAATCCAGAAGGGACCACTGTTGTCATCTAGTCCAACTGCCTGGAAATCACAAAACTTCTCCAACCAATTTTCCAGTTTTAACTTACAAATGAGAATTTATAAATTATTTATGTGTAAACTACTTTTACTGGGGATTTTACACAATTTGTTTAGGCAAAACTTTGCTAAACTTGTGTCATAAAGACCTGTCTCTCTGTAGCAGAATGATATCCATTTACTTATGGAAATGAAGTGAACTTTAGCAGTTTCCTGTTCTTGATATCTCATTAGGTTGTAATATATAGATTGACTGTAAAAACACTCTTACATCATATTTAAAAGTCCGGAAGAGTATAACTTTCAAACACTTCTCATTTTTTTCCATTTAAATTCCATGATTAAATACTTCTTTTGCTGAAAAAGCTGCGAAGGATGACAATTTTAGAAAAAAGGAGGAGGTGGAGGTGAGGGGACATTATTTCTTCAGATAATAAACTTATAGAGAATTTGTTATCACTATCCTTCATATTTTTACAAAAGTATAGTATATTTTTGAACTTTTAGTTTTTCAAGGTAATAATCCTTTGTAAATGATGGCTTGTGGCAGATTTATTACTGCATTGACAGGCCCTGTACCCAGGATCCCCAGCTAATTGGGGCAGGAGGGCAGAAAAAATGCTACTAGGTGGCAGAAGCCCAGGGCTCTGTCAGAAGCACCAGGAGGATAGCAGGGGGTGGGAGATACCAGCACCCTGACCCGAGTAGCAGTATTGGGTGGGCAGGGGAAGCGCTAGCTTACCACCCCTGCTCTGCTGCAGAAACACTGGGTTGGGGCAGGGAAACCCTAGCAGCACAACCCATGAGCAGTGCCAGCCAGGCAGGTGAGTCTGCACCCTAATCCTGCTACCCAACAGAAATGCCAGGAGAGGCGGGGCCCTATTCCCAAGCAGAAGCACTACTTGGACCCTCGTTGGGACTGGAGAAGCTCTTCCTCCTTGCATTGTGGTCTGGCACAATGAGGTGAGGAGGTAGAGCATGGTCTTGTGGAAGGATGGGAGGTAGAAAGGAGCAAATGGGTTGTAGGGCCACAGTGTGTGAGGTGAAATGGAGCAGGATTGTGGGTGGAACAGGGCCAGAGTCAGGTGAAAGTGGTGGGGCAGAACCACAGGTGGAAGGGACAGTGAGTGTAAATCTTCACACTGTACAAATGATATTGTGTAAACTAGTGTTACTAGGTTAAAATTAAGGCACCTTTTAACAGCAAAAATCAATAGGTGCTAATTTGTAATAACTATAGTCAGCTAGGAAGAATACATTGTTTTGAATAAATGGAATGAGGAAAACTGGAATAAAGATTCAGTATATCTTTCCTTGGGGTCTGTCTGTGTCCACCATTTTTTAAAGACAAATGCTGAAAACATTATATAGAAAGACAATATTTGTTTCCTAGTACAGAATTAAAACCAAATAAAACCAACTGCCTAATTTACACAGCTTTTGCAAGAGCTTGATAAGGAAGTACACATTTACGCGCTTTTTAGCTCTAATTTACATTTGAATATGTTACAAAGAATGAAGTATGTTACAAAGAATTAAGTGCTGTGTTCAGCATGACTCAGAAAAGTATGGTATAAATAAATATTAGTGGATAAACACATGAAGTGATGGATTTTGTGGGACTCAGGGAAATGTGATGCATTTTAATATACTATGACATGATTCCATTAGGACGCCTGTGAATGAAGACTACCTTCTGACTGGCTTGTCAAGTGATGTGTAGTCTACCATAAGCTCCTACAACAAGGGGCTCTTTCATTAAGGCCAGTAACTGTCTGCGGGCAAGAGATTTTTCTCTTCTCTCTGCCTTTTGCTCCCCTCTTTTGATGTTTTAAAACATTCATGGTCATCTATAAATGGTGACTCCTCTCTATTATATGTAACTAGTTCTATGTTATAGTTTCTTTCTCTGTCACTTTGTGTTATTCGTACCATTGCTTAATTCACTTTATTTAGAAATTTACTGTGTTAATTTTTTTTCTAAAAATCCATGTTAACACTTCTCATTTATTCTTCTGTCATTCAGGGTCAGTATACCTGTTTACTAGACTTCATTAAGAGTTGCACAAAACACATGCAAAGCATAATTTTCCTCCAAAAATAAGGAAATTGTACAAAAAGTTATATTTATCTATTTAATTCGAATGCTCACAGTAAGGATTAATTAAATACAAATTTAAAAATAGTTCTTCCCCAAAATGGCAGACAGCATAAAAATGCAAAAAATGAGACCTTGGGATAAGCCACGTGTCAAAAAGCTGGTTAATGTGGCATTTTCATCAGAGAGCATCTGAAAACTTCTGCACTAATACCCCAATTCAGCCAAACCTTTCAAAATATATGGTGCTAGAAGATGTAGAGACAAAATTACTAACACATTCCCCTTCTCATACAGGAATAAGTGATAGCAATAGAGTCAAGTTTTAGGAGTCATAAGCGACTGCTGGGAGGGATAAAAGGGGGCACCAGCCATGTGACTGTCCCACCATGTGACTCCTCTCTCTATGCCACCCCTAATCTGGGGGAAGCCCATACATAGGAGGGTTCAGGACTTAGGACAACTTCCCCCCCCAGGCACCACCTTCTACCCATGCCCATGCCCATTCCCCACCTTCTCCTAAGCCCCCACACCTTTGTTCTGCCCCTTCCTAACTCACTCCACTTCTTCCCTCAAGCCCTATCCTCCAAGCAACATGGTGACTAGCAGGATGCCTGGCACTGGAAACTATGGTTGGCACAACTGGGAGCTGGGAGAGCAGAGCATGCTGGGTCTGTATGGCTATGCTTCCCAAGGCAAGGCCAACCCCTAAAATCAGTGCCAGCCTCCCCCCCCTTCCCGCCCCCCCAAGTGTCTCAGGCTACCCAGGGTGATTTCACCAAACCGTCCAGTGGCCTCTTGCCCCTCTCCCGACAATGTTGGGGAGCACCTGACCCTTTATGCCCCCCATGTGTTGGCCCTGGTAGCAGTATAACTGCATCCATGTGGAAGGGGTGCCCAAAAGGTTAGAGTTCTAAACTGGAACTCTGGAGACCTGTGACCTATTTCTGGCCTATTGATTAACTTTCAACAAATCAGTTTACTGCTTTGTGCCCTTTTCCACGTGTATAAAAAACAGGAAATAATGGTACTGGACTCCTTTGAAATCTTTTGAAAGCTTTTTGAAATCTGCTGAGGAAAAGCAGAATACAAGAGGTAAGTGTTATCATGGTTAAACAGTGCAAGTGTTATGTCTAGCCAAGGTCTAAATTTACAGGAATGAGTTATGTCATTTTTAGACTGGAACAATTGCTAAACAGTAGGGCTGTTCAGCTTTAACTATATCTGTATAAGTATACCATTTGAGAAGCTATGAAGACAGTGAATCAAAGAGAAGAATGTCATAAGGCAATTTTGAATATTTGTTTAAATAACTAAATATTTACTAACTAGGAATTTAAAAGCTCAGAATATATATAACTATGGCCCCAATTCTGTCAAACCCTGTGCACATGTTCCACTTTACTTATTCAGCTCCTGAACTCAGTGGGATACAAACATAAAACAAGTTAGCCAAAGTTGTGGATTTGGTTGTCCCAAGATAATATAAAAAATAATTGGCAAATGAATAGGATATTATGGTAGGCCTTACAGTATCTTCTTATAAAAATATCAGTGTGACTATAACAACCTTCATGAAGCTTGGAGCACAGGCTGCAGGAGGGAACAGCTTGGAGGAGACATGAGGAAGTCAGTCTGGCTACATCTACACTGCATAGTTATTTCGGAATAATAGTTATTCTGAAATAGCTTATTTTGAAATAGCACATCCACAATGCAGGGAAGCCTCAAAATTAATCCGAGGCAGGCTTCCCTAATGTAGATGTGCGATCTCATTTTAGAACCTCAGGAGGAATAACTTAGAATGGCCACAGGGCTATTTCAAAATAGCAGACGTGGAGGCTACGTCTACACTGGCCCCTTCTTCGGAAGGGGCATGCTAATTTTGAATGTGGGAATAGTACTTTGAAGTACTTTGAAGTAGGAATAAGAGATCCTCCGGAAAAGGGCTTTATACCGGAGGATCGCGCCAGTCTAGATGCTTTTTTCCGGCTTTTCCCCAAGCCGGAAAAAAAGCGGCGGCCATGTTTATTTAAATCCCGCGGGGGATATTTAAATCCCCCGCGGATTTCCCTATTCCCAAGTTCAAAATTAGCATGCCCCTTCCGAAGAAGGGGCCAGTGTAGACGTAGCCGGAGTGTCTACATATGCCTTATTTCAAAATAGCTATTTTGGAACGAGTGTTATTCTTCACAGAATGAGGTTTACAGAAGTCAGAATAAGCCAGCCATTATTTCAAAATTGTTCTGAAATTACTTTGCTGTGTAGATACACCCTCTGTGTGCACAGGATTTGAGTGCTAACAATAGCTGGAACAACTGCCGCCTCTTTGTATAGAGGTCTCTTAGGGTGTGTCTAGACTACAGGGTTTTTTCAAAAAAAGTGGCCTTTTTATAAAAAAACTTCCCCTGCATTTAGACTGACGCTGTGTTCTTTCAAAATGAAATCAAAAGAATGTGGAGGTTTTTTGACCACGGTAAACCTCATTTTATGAGGAAGAATGCCTTTTTTCGAAAGTGCTCTTTCGAAAAAAGGAGTTCTTGAGTGCAAACAGGGCTTTTTTGAAATAAAGCATCCAGACTGCCTGGGTGCTCTCTTTTGTAAAAGCAGCTCACTTTTTCGAAAGAAGTGGTTGCAGTCTAGACGCTCTCCTTCCAAAGAGGCTTTTTTGAACTATTCTTTCAAAAAAGCCTTTTTCAAGAGAGGCTTGTAGTCTAGACGTAGCCTTCATGAAAAGTCAATTTAGATTTAGAAACATAGACATCTCTCATGTTGTCACTCAGAATGCAGTACTTAAACAATGTCCAGAATGTTTTTGTAATGAGGAAGACAATGAGTTAATTCTATTTTTTGGAAGCCACTGTAACTTGTGCTGGGAACAGAAGTATCTCTGTAATTGGAAGACAATAGTAATTAACTTCAGAAGAGGCTAAAGGCTAGCTGATAAAGCAACCAAAATTACAGTTTAGAGGAACGGACACAAATTCAATATGCAACTTCCAATCTGGAAAATGGTAAAAAGTTCATAGGCTTTCAAATGCATTTCCAAGTGAATGCAAATCCAATAGCCCATGTGGATTCTGTATTTTTTAAACATAGTTTGAACTAATCCAGATTTCTTTAGACCTGGGATGAACTTTTAGTTTGGGTTAATTTGTTTATTTATTAATTGTTCCTTCCTTCCTTCCTTCCTTCCTTCCTTCCTTCCTTCCTTCCTTCCTTCCTTCCTTCCTTCCTTCCTTCCTTCCTTCCTTCCTTCCTTCCTTCCTTCCTTCCTTCCTCTGTATCTGTATTCACAGTTTCCTGCTATTACTGAGTATGGAAATATAGAAATATCATGATAAAAGCTGATTGTTTGTATTTCCAGCAGAAGGTACCAAGAAGCATCAGAAATGTCTTGTGAGAGACTGGTTTTGTTTTATTTCCAGTCCTGATTTGCAGACTCAAGAGTGTGGAAGCAACTTAACTTTTCTTTTTTTAGCTAAACCTAACTTCTAACTTCACAAGAGCTATGAAAATATCTGCAAATTCAATCACAGTATTCCTTAGTGTCCTGGGGGATCCATTCCATACTAGCAAGGAGGGGAGTAATAGATTCCTAAGGAAACTACACAGAAAGCAACCAATAGAAGAGGGACTTTGAGGTACAGCCAATATTGCCCAGCAGGCCTACATAACAAGGGAGGCAGGGAAGAGCTGGGTCAGTCACTGCCTGGAGCTCAAGGAGTGAAACCATATCCCCAGCAATCTGAGAGGCCTGTGGCACCTTGGACAGAGTAATTGCTGGCAGGGTCTGGAAGAGCAGGAGGAGCTCTTGGCTGGCTGTTGAGACTGGCTAGTTGCAGTAGGAAGGGCAAAGAAGGAGCTGGGGACACAGGGAAATGACCCCGGGAGACACAGTAGCAGAGAGAAGAAATTGAGGTACAGCAGGAGGCAGCAATTCACAGGATCTTGGGCCAGAATCTGGAGTAGTGGGGTGGACTCAGCTCCTTCCCCCTCCCTCCCGCCACCACTTGCCATTGGGGAAGCAGCTGGATTAGGAGCTAAACACCTCCCAGAAGGGAGAAACCATTGAGAGTGACATGGCTGGAGGGTTGAGTCATGAAGAGGATTCTGTGGGATCTGGACTGAGGCTGCAAGAGGGGCTACAAGCAGATTCAGTGATAATGTGCATGCTGTAGGCAGGGGCCCAAGCCTTCAGTGAATCCCCAAGATGACCAAATGACTAGGAGGAGATATCAGTCCAGTGATGAATGATGCACCCCAGGACACTTAGGTAGTTTCTCCTCAGGAAACTCATGCTAAGAAGATAAGATAACAGTTGGAACTATTAGTTATTGATTGGAGAATGAAACATTAGCTGATGTAAACTGGCATAGTCCCATGGACTTCAATGGAGTTATATTGATTTATGTCAGCTGAAGATCTGGCCCTAACACTTTTTTAAGGAGAGGATGGTATTGCCACTACTACAATAAGCCCTGTAAGTACTTGCAGAAGCAGATGGCACAGGGGATTGGTAATGTTCTGTTGTGCTGCTAATGTGAGATGATTTTTGTGATGTATTACATTACATTCCTCAACTTGTACAATGTGTGCGTCACTAAATCACAGTAATGTTTTCTTACCCAGAAACTTGCAGTGTAAATAAAATATTGCACTACATGGCTTATTTTTTTTCACTCTGACACATATGATTGTAATATATATTTTTGACTGTGCCATGCAGTGGCATTCAAATGAGAACCCTGGGGCTCTAATCCTTCTCTGCCATTGACTTGCTGTGTCATCTGGGACAAGTCATTTAACCTCTCTGTGCTTCTATTTAACTTAAATATAAAACAGATATAATAAACCTGCCTCTAATACCTTCCTCCCAGGTGTGCTGTAAGGTTTAATTAATTAATGGCCGTGAAGCAATTTTATCTCCCTGGGTGAAAAAGCACAACTGAAGACACACAAATTATTAATATTGTTTATTATTAATGTTTTCACAGTGTAGTATCCATTTTAGTATCTTACCTATATTACAATATTCCATATAGGATAATTTTCTTAAGAATACATATGTATGTAAACCTGGTTTAGACTCTTGCAGGTAACATCATAATATCTTCAGATGCTGGATATACAGAACTTTCCATATTCTGTTTTCTATTACCTCATCTGATATACGGATCATATAATTTTACTCAGTGGAGTAAACAAACATAAAAGGACAAAGAACATTAAAGCACATAAAATTAGGTCATAAACTATGGAGTACCACTATGGCAGGCTGCAATTCTATTGACTGAATAAGAGATTTAAAAATATAATAATCCTGATGTATAGCATATGTGGCTGACAATAATAATCTCATTACACAGGCAAGGTATCTCAGGCTAAAATCTACTCACCAGGCACCTATGGATATATTCCAGAACTACAGTAAAACTTTGCAGCATAGAAAAAATATTGACATCAGAGCGCCACTGTTCTAGGTGCTGTATAAATATGAGCTGTTCCTGACTTTAAAAGTTTACACATTAAGTTTAATACCTTATTTTCCACTGAACTCCATAATCTCCCTTCTCACACATTTATTTGAATCAAAAGCATATTTAATGACTTCATGAATTTACATTAGGCTAAATGAGCATTAATATTGGCTCACATATTGATAAGAAAAAGAAAAGAATTCCACAAGCCAAATACACAGCGAAGTATTGGAACTTAACTTCATTTACAAGTTTGGGAGCCATCACAAAGGTATGAATAAAGACATTACCTGGCTAGCACACTACCTTCCACATCCTAATGACTTAACCAACCAAACAATGGGTACTTAAGAACAATTTGCATCATCTCTATCAGCTTATTGTAACATGAACACTATTAGCTCACTGTTTGTTCCCTACCTCCCCTTGTCCATCCCCTATTTGTTTTGGAACTAAACTTTTAATACTCCATTCATCTGAAGAAGTGGGTTGTACCCACGAAAGCGCAAGATACCATCTAAAATACTATAATTTGGCAACACTATCATTGTATGTAAAGTTATGAAGTTTGTTATGCTAGCGTGTGTCCTCTCCACATCAGTGAAGAGGTAATGAATGTATACAGCTCAGGCTTCTGACCAGGCCAAAATTATATATTTTGAGTGTGTAAGGGTAGGGTAGTGGGGGAATTATCTGATGCCTCTCTACTGTTATTCATGAATGACTGGGAAAAGCTTTCGTGTAGCTCAGCTGGATGTGCCTCTGCCTGTGGATATCTGGGCATCAAAGCATGAGCGGGATACCCCAGGATGGTGGGACAGAGGCCTCAGTGGTCTCACAGTTCAGGTTTCATCTGAGGAATCCTGTCACTACCCATCTGTAGAATTAATATAACAATACCTACTTGTCAGATATCATGGTGATAACCATAATATACAAAAGTAAATTAAAATACCTCACAAGGGAAGTGCAAGGTTTGCTCCGCTAATATATGTCAAGTACTTTGAAATTCTCATAAGAAATGTGCTATACCAATATTAATAGAATATGCTATTTTTATTTATTAGTCACTGTCTAATCAAGGCTAGTGTTTTAATAAAACATTTTCCTATTAGCTATCAGTTATCATTAACCTACCACTGGGACTTTCTCAGAGAAATTAAGTTAAGGGCATCTGAGCCAAGGAGCGAGCAAGCATATAAAGAATAACAAATGATTCATAAAGAATTACAAAGCAGTAATTCCATGGAGCAATTTTAGTGCCAGCCTTAACCATGAAAGCTCCACCTAGAAAATGGTGCTTAATATTCTTAACATGCCCAGGATGGGATGATGACTATGGAAATTTCTGCAAAATATTGTTATGTTAGTTCTTGTAACATTGGGCTCTGGGACTCTTTTTTGTGTTATGATGTGTAAAACAACTAAAGCATTAATTATTCACACAGCTAAAACACGAAATGTAATACAGGCTGCATAAAATGGTACCATTAATTCGATCCTGACCCCTCACTCTATCCATCTTTTTGTTCCTCTTATAGAGCACTTAGCGCAAGGAAGTCCTAAATCCACAGGAGTTATGGTCAGGAATAATAATAATGAATATTGATCCTGGAAGCTCTTGCTGAGGTAATGAAGGTGATACACTTAAGAGGCTGTGTGGAAGAGATCTCCGAATCCCCTCAGGCTATGAAACTCTCTTTGGTTGTACAGGGTTTAGGTGTGCCAAGGATAGTGTAACTACGTGGATCCACTTCTCCATCCCATGTAGTGGGATGCAAAGGACAACAGCTACTAACACAATGCATGGTCCTTAGCTGGAGAACATAATCACAGAATAATATAATCACAGAACTGGGAGAAACCTTGAGAGGTGATCAAGTCTAGTCCTTTACACTCATGGCAGGCCAAAGAACCATCTTGACAGCAGTTTATTTAACCTGCTCTTAAAAATCTCCAATGATGGAGATTCCACAGCTTCCCTAGGCAAATTCCTATAGTGCTTAATCACACCAACAGTTGAGAAGTATTTCCTAATGTTCAACCTAAACCTCCTTTGCTGCAATTTAAGTCCATTGCTTCTTATTTTATCATCAGAGGTTAAGGAGAATAATTTTTCTCCCTCCTCCTTGTAACAATCTTTTAGGTCCTTAAAACTGTTATGTCCTATCTGAGACTTCTCTTTTCCTGAAATGTGGTGTCTAGAACTGGAAAGAGTATTCAATTTGAGGTGTAATCAGTTCAGGGCAGAGCAGAAGAATTACTTATCACAGCTTGCTTACAACTCTCCTGTTAATACATCCCAGAATAATGTTTACTTTTTTTGCAGCAGTGTCATACTGTTGATTCATTTTTAGCTTGTGATCCATTATGACCCCTGGATCCCTTTTTGCAGTACTCCTTCCTAGATAGTCACTTTCCATTTTGTGAAACTGATTGTTCCTATCTAAGTGGAGAACTTTGCATTTGTCCTTGTTGAATTTCATCCTTTTTTACCACAGACCATTTCTCCAGTTTGTCCAGATCATTTTGAATTATAATCCCATCCTCAAAAGCACTTGTAATCCTTCCCAACTTGGTATCATATGTAAACTTTATCAGCATACTCTGAATGCCATTATCTAAATCAGTGGTGAATATATTTCACACAGCTGATCTCAAAACTGATCCCCATGGAATCCCCACTTGTTATTCCCTTCCAGCATGTCTTTGAATCATTGACAACTGCCCTCTGGGAATGGTTATCCAATCAGTTATGCACCTATCTTACAGAAGCCCCATTAAATTGTATTTCCCTAGTTTATTGGTAAGAAGGTTATGCAAGACTGTATCAAAGGCTTTTCTAAAGTCTAGGTATTCCACATCTACCACAAGGCCTGTTATCCTGTCAAAGAAAGTTATCGGGTTGGTTTGATATGATTTGTTCTTTACAGATCCATGCTAACTGTTTCTTATCTTGTTATCTTCTAGTTATTTACAGATAGATTCCTTAATTATTAGCTCCATTATCTTTCCTAATACAGATTTTAAGTTGACTGATATATAGTTTCCTGGATTGTCCTTATTTCCCTTTTCATAAATGGGCACTATACTTGCCCTTTTCCTGCGTTATCGAAGGAATAGAATCTGGACACTGTATTTGAAGCAAGCAGGAGAGTTTATTACACAAACAGCACTGGCGGAGCGTCACGTCGCTTGCTAGGGCTCAGTGAACGCTGCCAGATCATAGATTACAATTAATTATGTAGGATGCTTAATGGGCAGATCAAAGTGATGGCGAGGGGAGGGGGGTAAGATCCCGGACCCCTGGATAGGTACTAATTCTGAGGCAAAATAAGAGCAATAATATAAAGTTACATAGTGTTTCCAGTAAAACAAGTATTTAAACAAAGTAGACATCAATTATCAACTATGTGTTAAGTGCTGATATGTCTGTCCGCTTTAAGAAGGTGTCTCTGCATGGATGTGGTCCATCTGGGGATTAAAGCAGAGACATGAGGGCTGCATCTAGACTGGCAAGTTTTTCCGCAAAAGCAATTGCACTGGCCACTTGAATTTGCGCAAGAACACTAACGATCTAATATAAGATTGTCAGTGTTCTTCCGCAAATACTATGCTGCTCCTGTTCAGGAAAAAGCCCTCTTGCACAAATGTATTTGTGCAAGAGGGCCAGTGTAGACAGCTAAAAACTGTTTTGCGCAAAAAAGCCCCGATGGCGAAAATGGAGATCGGGGCTTTCTTGCGCAAAACCGCGTCTAGATCGGCACAGATGCTTTTCCGCAAAAAGTGCTTTTGCGCAAAAGCATCCATGCCAATCTAGATGCTCTTTTCCGCAAATGCTTTTAATGGAAAAACTTTTCCGTTAAAAGCATTTGCGGAAAATCATGCCAGTCTTGACGTAGCCTAGGAGTACTTTACAATGGCACATTTGTTTGACAATTAGCACCATTGAATGTGTCTTGTCCTGTCTCCCATCCTGGGTTAGGTGGGGGGGGGGGGGTAACCATCATGTACTGTGCCAGTCCCAGACTCCAAATTTAGAATAGGGGAATTTAGAATAAGGGTTCTTAACAGAATATCATAGCCTGCCTCAGACATTTTTATCCTACAGTTTTGGAATCTTTCCTGTACTCCATGGCTTTTCAAAGAGAATAGCTAATGGTTCAAATATCTCCTCAATCAGTTCCGTGGGTATTCTAGGATGCATTTCATCGGGTCCTGCTGACCTGAAGGCATCTAATGTGTCTAAATAATTTTTAACTTGTTCTTTTCCTATTTTGACTTCTGAACCTACCTGATTTTCACCAGCATTCACTATATTAGGCATCTTTAAGCCCATTGTTTCTTGTCCTTATCATCAGAGGTTAAGGAGAATATTATTTTCTCCCTCCTATTTGTAAACAATCTTTTAGGTAGTTACACTGAGCTGAGAATCTGGTCCCATTGCAAAATGCATTTATTTGGACTTTGCATAAGGGACCAGGATTGGCTGTGTTGTCAACTTCCCAATTTCATCACAAGTCTCATAAGATTTCATGCTTCTCTTTAATTCCCAGCTCAGCGATGTGATGAAGTGAGAGCCAAGAGTTGGTTATTTCACCTTTCTATGCTCCAGCATGACCAGCTATAAAATACAGATAATAAAACTTCCCTATATAGGAGATGTGTTATGGGGACTAATATGTGTATGCATATGAAAATGCAAAATGCCAAATAAATATTCAGTAGCATGATTTTATTTTGTTGACTCTGTTATATACTTTGGATGGCTTAGAAACAAAGCTCCATATGAACATTTTCTTCAAAAGTTTCCATTTTGATTCCTGGATAGATTCAGAACAGAATTACAGCTGTGACACACGCTGGTAAGACTAGCATAGAAAAAGAGTCTGTTGCTAAAATGTGCCTGTCGCTCAGCTCCCTTTCTTGCCAGATGTTCTGAGAGAAGTTGTTCCTGCTGTGAACAGCACAGTTAGCCTGCATGCAAGACTGAACTCTCAGAAAGATTGGTCTGTATTTCTATCAAGCCACATGGAAGGTGAGAAGCACTGAATCAGTGATCCAAGAATGCAATGTCTGGAACTGATCATATCCTCCTACCATTCCACAACTGATTGATCCTTCATTACTGTTACATCCATACATTATTTTCATCACATTTATTTTCATCTTATCAGAATATTGTTTTATAAGGCACAGGGGATGCTCAGGAAATTCTAGTGGCTCAAGGTGGCTGATTTATTAGAGGTTAGAGCTTCAAACAGACTGTAGATAAAGCATGTCTGTCTATGCCACTGAAGTTCAAGCGAGCTGTGAAAGGATTACTGTCTTGCTAATAGCAGGGGTTAAAGCAAGGGAGGGCAATTAGAGGACCAAAACTCCCTCTCCTCTATTAAATCAGGGACAGCTCTTCCTGGCTTGGATAAGTAGTGCTCTGCTAGAGTTCCCCCTTTATCTTGGCTGGTGCAGTGAGAGCTCCCCCTCCTGTTTCAGTCACTTTGAGCCACTGCTAGGCAGTATGAATGAAAAAGCATCTTCCATTCTATTAACCACACATTATTAATGTAGAATAATGGTATACAGTAACTTCATAGATCAATTTCTTTAGGAGCAAATTAGTTTGTTACCCCTGCAGCACACTAGATGTTGAAAATGTTGGGGAAAGAATGAATTAGCTGACATTTTTTTGCTTTTCACCCATTGCCATTCACTCTGAAGTAGAAGTTGGAGACAATCTGCAGAAGCCAGCCACCTGCATTGCAAATAAAAAATGTGGCCTCTGAGTACTTTGTAGTACTTTTTAGCATCACTGTTACTTGTGTACCTCTTAGGGTATGTCTGCACTGCAACATTATTTTTAAATAACTAGCATTATTTTGAAATAACTTAGTCCATGTCTACACAGCAGGCAGTTATTTTGAATAATGTCAAAATACTGTCTAGCTGGAGGACTTCTCACTCTGACTCCCTCATTGTACAAGGAGTGTTCTATTTCAAAATAAGTGCTGTGTAGACACTTCCAATTTTGAAATATGCTACGCAATTGATGTAGCTCAATTTGCGTAGCTTAATTTGAGATAAGCTCTGCTGTGTAGACACACCCTCAGTAAGTGACTGTAAGGAAGAAAAAAGAAAACATCTGCTGTTTAATGTTAATTTAAAAATAATTTTGCCTTGTATATATGGATCTGTGTTCCAAACCAGGGAGCTACGCTTCTCATGCTGCTTTAGAAGTTACATGTTCTCAGGAATTTGAGGGTCACATAGATCTTTTTTTGACCCCATATAATTGACCCAGTCGTCTCAGGAAGAGGTTAAAATAGGAAGGCTTAGGGTCCTTGATTTGATGTGAAAGCATATATTATAAAACACCATGGTCTTAAAACATTATGGAAACTTGGAGATGCATTTCTGAACATTGGTTTTGTTTTGCTTGAGTAAAAATGTTACTTTTAGAAATGATTGCTATATTTTAACACAACAGTATCGGGGAGCTTTGATCATCTACAACAGTTTAAATTTGAATTATTTGATTCTCTCATTAAAAGTTTGTATAATTTAAGTGTAAGGTAATTAGAGAGCATTTTCTATGCAGTGAGCAATCCCATGATGAGCAAACTGCTCTACGTAATGTTGTTTTAGATTGCTAATAATGGTCTCTAACTAGTCCATATCTTAATTTTTCAAATTCGCATGATTTAACTTTATTGCACAAATCTATTGTTTTATAATGTTTTTAGATGGTCTCACGTGGCATCAGGTTGCTTGTAAAGGAAGCATAGCTTTCCAAAGTGTCATTCTTGGATGACAGTATTAACATTTTGAGCTATATTGCCTAGGAATCAATAATCCTCTCTGTGTTCCCATTGAAATATTTTGCAAATCCCCAGCACCTTTAGGTTAAATAGTGTGGAGCATTTCATCTTGCAGCTGTCTTCTCAATCCCTCTTGCTTTCAGATATATATATATTGGGGCACTGAAAGTACATCTCCAATTCTCTGACTGGTTCTCTTCAAGATTCTTGTGCTGCCCCTGGGAGAAAGACTGAGCAAATATTAGTAAAAACTGAGTGAGGGCCACATGATCTGGGCTATCATTTACTTACTGAGTGCTAATGGGGGCTTAGCATAATTGAAACCTAGAGCAAGACACAGTTGCTACCCAAAGGTGCTTTGAGTCTAAGAACAGAGGTAAAATGGGACAGTTCAAGGTTTAGAACTCCAGCACACCTGCTGTGAAGAAGTCACACAGGCTACTAGGTTAGCTGCATTAAATGAACAGAATATAAATCAAAGGAGCAAGGGATATTGCTGTGGTGCTGACTAGCCACCACTAAACTTCTTGATGTCCCTTATTAGTCATCAAAATTGGAAAAGTTCACCATGTTCTCCTAGGAAATACAGAGTTCTTAGAAGCAATTTAATTGGTGTTATTTTACCTTGTGAAGGAGTTGGAGTTTGACATAAATTCTAATTTGCAAAGGATACAGAAATACATGTGTATAGGTCCAAATCCCTGATCCCAGTCAGTTCACTTTATACAGGTCTGGAGGGGCTATGGGAAGGGACAATTAGTTTAAAACAGTCCATTTGGCTGGTATGAAGCCAACAAAGAAAGATGCTCTAATCACTGGTTCTCAAACTATTTATCATTGTGACCCGCAGATATGGCCCACAATGTGTTATGAGGGCAGCATCAAATACCACCTGTGTGTCCCTGAGAATGTCGCATGGCCTGCAGCTCTGTGCTGATTGGGCCACAAGCAGCCCATGGGTCGCAGATAGAGAATCAATGGTCTGAATGAACTACAGAAAAATATCAATTAGCAGATTCTATGGGCTGTTGAAGCAATTTCTATAGAATTGGATTGTTTTTATTTCTATTAATCTCTATAGGACTTTGACTTAAGAAATGAGGCCTATAGGCAGTGATGTAGAGAGAATTTATACTACTATTACTTCCGTTCTGGGCACCACATTTCAAGAAAGATGTGGAGAAATTGGACAAGGTCCGGAGAAGAGCAACAAAAATGATTAAAGATCTAGAAAACATGACTTGTGAGGGAAGACTGAAAGAATTGGGCTTGTTTAGTTTAGAAAAGAGACGACTGAGAGGAGACATTTTAGCAATTTTCAGGTATGTAAAAGGGTGTTACAAAGAGAGGGAGAAAAATTGTTCTCTTTGGGCTCTGAGGATAGGATAAGAAGCCATGGGCTTAAATTGCAGCAAAGGAGGTTTAGGTTGGACATTCAGAAAAACTTCCTACCTGTCAGGTGGTTAAACACTGGAATAAGTTTCCTAGGGAGGTTGTGGAATCTCCATCTCTGGAGATATTTAAGAGCAGGTTGGATAGATACCTGTCAGGGATTATCTAGACAGTGATTAGTCCTGCAATGAGGGCAGGGGACTGGACTCAATGACCTTTCAAGATCCCTTCCAGTTCTAAGATTCTATGTGAGTAAACAGAGGACATCATTATCTCAAGCAGGCAATATGGCATTTAAATTTCTTACTTAGTAAGTGTCTATGGCCTTGGATTCAGTAAAGTATTTAAGCAAATGCTTAAATCTATCAGCATAAACACATAACATTAGAGCAGCCACATGGGTCAGTTGAGTGGTCCATCTAGCTCAGTGTTCTGTCATACAACAGTGGCCAGTGCCATAAACATTAGTGGGAATGAACAGGAAATTATCAAGTGATTTTTCCTCTGTCATCCACCTTAAGTTTCTGGCAAATAAAGACTACGGACTCTTAAACATAGGATTGCAGCCCAGACCATCTTGACTAACAGCTACTGATGAACCTATCCTCCATCTAGTGAAGCGCTATTCAGTAAGCACTTCAGCACACACTAAATTAGAACCACTGATTTCAGTGGAACATCTTTAAGTGCTTTGCTGAATAATGGAGTAAACTCAGAACTGGTGTAAACAGATGTACTAACTCTTGAGGTGTATCTACATTGCACTGCAGGTCAAAATAGGATATGCTAGTTAAGCCACACAAATTGCATAACTTATTTTGTCTTATTTTGAAATAGCTTATTTTGTAATTTGGCGCTGTGTACACAGCACTTATTTCGAAATATCCTGCTATTCTGAAACGTCCCTTACTTCTCGTGGAATGAGGTTTACAAAGACATTGGATTAGCATGCCCAAAGTAACAAGCTTGCTGATAAGATGCAGGATAGCTATTTCGCGATACTCTAGTATCCCAAAATAGCATCACAGTGTAGAAATAGCCTTGCTGTCCTCAGTGGAGCTGCACCTATTTATATCAGTTCTGAATGTGACTCATTATAACAAACCTAATAGTTTTCACCACCTGAATCCCTCTCCATCACTTCAATCTTTACATTATTAGTCTGTCTTACTAGGCTCCGTGCTCCGTGCTACCAGTGATGTTAATGGTGTACTAATAAGCTGCTAATGAAGTCCAACCTAGTTCTAAATGAGCCACCATTGTTTTCTCATTTTTCCATTGTTTCTCCATTCCAGACTGTAGCACCTTGCACTATTAGGAAATATTTCCTAAAATTCAGCCTATACTATTTTGTGTTCTCACTGTCTTCCCTTGGACAGCTCTAAACAAGTCCTCTAATCCCTTGATAGTGATACTCACCAAGCCCTTGAATTCATTTAATAATGTCCCTGGGAGGGCAGGACCTCTTCTGGATAAGATGCTAAGTTATTGTGTTTAATGTTTGGGAATCATCTACTTTTATATAATTATGCGCAGACTTCATATTGATATATACATTTTATGCCTGTGGGGAGAATGTGTTGAATGTATTTGTCTCATGAATATGTAGCAGCCCTGTTTCTTTGAGTAAGACACAACATATTTCTGGTCAGATATGCAGCACGCAGATGTGTATATATTTTCTCCTTCTTGTTCTCTTTGCATAAAGCAGATGAGATTCAGAGACTGCCAGAGCAGACATATATTTTCCAGGGCACAACAGCAGTCTAGTGCCGGATGATAAAAGCTTTGTCTGGCATTCAAATAGCACAATTCCATTTTTACTATTCCAGGCTTCAGCATTTCTAAGGTTGCACCCAACAAGCATAATCCTGAATACACAGAAGGTGATAAATGCTAATGATTTATTTAGAGGTTGAGGTGGCTAATAATAAGCTGCAGGACTTCATTTGCAAAGATTCATAGTTTTTAATGCCAGAAGGGACCAGTAGATCATCTAAACATGTACAACACACTATAAAATGTCACCCTGGATTAAGCCCAATAAATTGTGTTTGACTAAAGCATGTCACCTAGCATTTGACAAGAGAAGACATGTGACTCAAGATGATAATCTTACTATTAACTTCTGGTATTAATAAGAACATAAGGATGGTCTCACAGCTGGCCATGAAGAGCCCAGGCTTCCAGAGGATGGACTCCCAGACTTCTCTGAGTTGGGATTGTAACAATGGTAGGACTATGAAATTGCAACACTAAGTTACCAGATATTGAGATTTGCTAGGGGTTCACTAATCTTTGCTCCTAATGACATGAACTCCTTTGATTCACTTTGTGTGAATGATGTCCTAATGCACATGCCTTTCAGTGTTTTCTATGAAACAGTGACACTTTAAAAACAGACATCCTGAAAAAAGCCATCTGTTTATTATTCATTAGCCTGAGCCTGTACCAAGGTCTAATATGTCTTCCCCTGTTCTTCAAACTTTGGGTACAAATTAATGTAACACTAGAAGGACCTGATCCAGAGAGAGCTGAATCTGTGCTGTGCACCTTTAATTCCCCTTCATTTTGGTGAGTGTTTCAGAGATCCAGCTCCTCCTAGGCCCATGGCTTTCATGAACAAGACATTGTGGACTCTTGGGCTAGGTCACAGTGGCTTGCTCTTGATTTGATTATTAGTTAGATAGTTATTTATTCCCTTCAGAGGATCACCTGGAATCAAGTCTTCTCAACTATCCCTTGTTACACATTTACTTTCATCCTTCACATTAACCTAGCACTTGTCCTTTTTTGTTCTGTGATTGATTTTGATCAGAAATGTGTTTAGCGGTGAAACAGGTAATGGACAAATATTATGGATGGTTGTAGAAAACAAACAACCTGGTTGCAAAAGGCTCCAACATTGCTCTATTGCTTGTCTTCTCTGCTTTTGATTTTTTAACTAATATTGTGTTTCATAGCTGGGAAATGACAATGGATTGAACTTTTGATCCCATGTCTCACAAATCTACTTTTCCCCTCCTTAATTCATCCCCTGCTCTAATAGCATAGCTCACCCTTTTATTCTGACATTTCCTTGTGGGTGTCCAGCCATCAGTTGAAACTTAACATGGCCACAAGTGAGTTGGTCTTGCACCAATGATACACCGAGGCTCCTTTCCAGCAAATCACTTTGTCTCAGGGAATTCTATGTGCTTTATGACAATGTGTTTATGAATATGACATAACTGGAATATACTTTGAGTGAAATGCTTAATGTCAAGTATTACTGGAAAGCTTGTAATCTACTGAATATGATTTTCCTGTCTGTATGCATAAATCATTCCTGAATTTGAAGTTACAAACATGGAGTATAAACCAGTGTTATTAAAATAGTCATGGTAAGTGATGGCCATTAATAGTACTTCAGGATCTTGATGGCCCACTGGCAAGAAAATAGTGAACTGTAAATGGACTTGTTTTTCCTGTAAGTTTTGGCTGAGGGGCTATCCTTGTTCTTACCAAGATGTGCTCATAACACCTAATGCTGGGTCCCGCCTTAGATGCTGTACTTTCGCACGGAAAGTAAGAAAAAGTTTAAACTGAACACAGCAGATTCCTGCCTTCCAAAAAAAATCTATACTGCTTACCATAGCAGTGAGCCCTGAAAGATATCATATATTATCTTCTCTCTGCTTTGTCCAGTTCCTTTTTATTTTGAAAATAAACTGTCACATTTCTAGATAGGAGTGACAACTGCTCACAAATTAACTGTTTGCACTGCAGTTGACCTGCCTGTCAGAAAACCTGCCCTCAGAATGCAGCACATGACACCAGAGTGCTGTTTACTAGAGATTTTTTTCCAGCAGAGATCTTAATTTACAGGGGGGAAAGTTCAAGGTATTAAATAAACATTTTGGATGGTGGAAGGCTACAAGAGCCTTTTGTAAAAAACATCATAGGTACATAAGAACTGTCATAAGGGGTCCATCTAGTCCAGTGTCCTGTTTTCTGACACATTCAGGAAAAACAGACCATCTGGAAATCATTTTTTTTTCAGTAGAGGCCTACTGGCCCCAGAGTTGAACATCCCAAGAGTTTAGGAAGGCTTGCAGCTGCAGGTTCTCATTCTGATCCATCCCTAATAAATTACACTGTGGACAAGAGTTCAACAAAAATTAGAGCTGAGTGATTCTATTTTAAATTCTGTTCAAGACAGAGTGCAAATGTGCATGTATGTCCAACCAACAAGGGCCTTAAAAGTTCAAAGGCCCTGATGGCCAAATAGAGACTGTCAGATTTTGAGTGGACATTTGCAAGCATCATTTTGCAGTGTTCATCCTACTCTGATGGAAATCAGGCCATTGTAACATTAAAGCATTCATGGAAATGGGCCAAGTTTCAAATTTACCCACAATGTGAAGATGCCCAATTATTCCTCAGCCCTCTAAATGCCATGCAATGCAAAGAAGCTTGGAAAGTTAGTTTGTGTATAGAGCCCTTAAAAACCCTGCAAAGAGAACTGCTCAAGTAACCCTCTGTGCCAACAGTGGAGCCCCACTGAAATCGGCCTTTTCCCTGGAGTTCGGTGAAGCTCATTGAAGTTACAGGGATTCATCTGTGTGATACTTTTTTGTAGTATGATTATATGGGTATTGTAAAAATCAACCTTCCTGGGATGTTGTAACTGGACCAGTTAATATCTTGTTCCTTTTGCAGCTATCAGCATGGTTGAAACCCACAGTTGTTTCAGACACTTTGGCGTTCCCAGCACGGATGGCCTTGCTCTGTACCGTACTCCCATTATCAAAGGGAAGAGTGTAAAATAAGTCTTCATCTCACCAGGAGAATTTATTGCTACAATAAAAATAAAAGCCCCCTAGGTTCACTGAGTCCACTGTCCTGAAGACAGAGAGAGTAAGCTTGAGGAATTTACTGCAGCATACCACTGGGTCATTGTACCTACCTGAAGAGTTGGCTCAGCAGACAGCTGGAGACATCAATAAAGAAAATGCAGCCTAAGGGGGAAAAAAACTGGGGGTATTTGATTTGTGGAAAGAAAAATGCACATTATTTTGGAGTCTGCAAACCAGACGATATCCTGGGCTTGTATTTTACACAGCGAGGATGTTAGCTCTGCTTTATTAATGCTCTCATAAATTATTTGGTGAAACAGAGCCCCCTAGACAAATTGCATGCTTATTTATCTCATTTGGGAGTTTGCCCTGCACAGTAAACACTACCGTTTGGTAGGGAATTTGCAAACAGCTAAGCAACTCTTTGTTTTTAAGGTCGTCATTTTAAAACAAGGCTGTTTTCCTGTGTACGCACAGGAGACTGACAGACTTGTTGGGCCCCTGTGCAAGGTGAAGGAAGGGGACCAGCTCTGCACACCCAGAATAGGTGGGGCCTCAGGGGAAGGGATGAAGATGGTAGCAGCCAGCCATCAGAGTGTACTAGGAACCCCCCTCTTCCCCACCCACTCACCCCCATCAACCTTCATAGCCACCCAGACACCACGTGGGGCTCCGGCTGTTGTCACTGACACAGTAGCAGCTACAGAGACTGGGGACCTGGGCCCTTTTGATTCACTAGGCCCCAGGGCAATTGCCCCCTTTACCCCAACCCATGTTGGCAAGCCTGTGTGTAAGTGAATGGTGACAAGGAAAGGTAGCAAGGGGGAAACTTGGAAGATAGTCTACAATAGTACTAGAGAGGGACAGATGGTATAAGAGTCTAAAGTAGGGTGCCTATAGCAGAAATGGGTGGAAAAGCCAGCTGATTAAGAGGAAACAGTAGCTAGATAGATAGATAGATAGATAGATGGTTTGTAGTATCATCTATCTAACAATTGGAGAGAGTGTTATTAGATTTTTCTCTGTGGAAGAAAATGAGCCACATCAAGGTTAGGGTTTTACTGAAACTTGTAATTTCTGTAATTTTGGGAAACTATAGGGATTTCAACTGGTTGTTGAGAGGCAAAAGTCTCCATACCTCATGGCTGCATCTAGACTGGCAAGTTTTTTCCACTTGAATTTCTGCAAGAACACTAAGATTGTCAGTGTTCTTGCGGAAATATTATGCTGCTCCCATTCGGGCAAAAGCCCTCTTGCACAAACGCTTTTGCGCAAGAGGGCCAGTGTAGACAACCTGGTATTGTTTTACGCAAAAAAGCCCCGATCGCGAAAATGGCAATTGGGGCTTTCTTGTGTAAAACCACGTCTAGATTGGCACGGACTCTTTTCCGCAAAAAGTGCTTTTGCACAAAAGCGTCCGTGGCAATCTAGACGCTCTTTTCCGCAAATGCTTTTAACGGAAAAACTTTTCCGTTAAAAGCATTTGAGGAAAATCATGCCAGTCTAGACGTAGCCCATTAGTGCACAATACACCTGTCTATTTTTTACACAAAAGGGTAAGCCATGAGACTGTGCCTAAATGCCTCAGAGTGCTACAGAAATACCATGGTTACGAGGTTAGGGAAAAGGAAAAGAGGAGACATTTTGGCCTAATAAATTCTCTAAATGATGGCAGGCAACAATAGGGTTAAACTAGGATGTAAGAAAAGGCATCAGCATAAAAGAGAAACATTTATAGAAGTACCAAGAATCTGGAAAATGGGTCTTTGTTAACTAGATTATAAAAGGAAGTTAAAGCAAAACAAGGATGCACAAGTGAGATCAAGCAGCTCAGATCTTCCCAAGAAGCTCTGGGTTTTTGAAGCATACACAGATAACACCCCTTGTAAGATCCTCTCCAGGATCAGAGGGCAGAATGAGAGGCAGAGAAGAAGAGAGTGAGAATGAAATGAGGGCACTGTGGAGATATTACTTTACAAATGAAGAAAGAAGAGAGAGAATTCTCATAACTGAAAGTCAAAAGTCTGTGAACAGCAGGGGGGAATGAAGATAGGCAGAAAACTCTCTGATCATTTCTGATGAGCAGAAGGGACTTTCAATTTGTTAAAGGTACCAGCACTTAAAGGACATGCCAAAGTACGTTCTAAAGCTGAAGAAAACATCAGGCATATAATTCCATGGAGTTTGCTTATTTTGAAACATAGACCTCAAAAGAGGTCAAATTAACATATTATCCTTTATTATGTTTAATGTAAGTTATGGAGCAAGAATGCTAATAGCAGGTTTATATTACTTGGGCTCTCTGGAACATTTAGAGAGAGGTTGGATTTCAGTAACCAAACCTTCTATAATGTACAGACCAAAGAAACCAAGCTATTTAAAATATTTTGGTGGGGATAAAGATACCCCTTCACACATATACTTCAATAGAGAATTACAGACCTCTCCAGCATGGTAAATCACATGGACCTGAGAAAATTACCTTAAAAGAATGTAGACAGGAAACTGAAGTTTTGAGGTCCTCAGTAAACAAGCCTGGTACTTACAAAAAAAATCCTCACCTATTAGCCAAGAAAAGCTCTAAAGAATGATTACTGCATTTGAGAGGAAGTTAGAATCTGAGATGTAAAGTACATTTTTAGCACTGATGTTCAAGGAATATGACACAGGCACAATCTGATTAGCAAGAAACTGGAGCTGCATGCAACAAATCTGTGTTCTAAAAATGTAACCAAGTGCCATTTGTCCAATTATGGACTACACGTTGGACCTCCCTGGTCCAGCACCCTCGAGCCCTGACTTGTCCTGGATGAGGGATTTTGCCACACCAGGGAGCTTTTTCTGTCCCCCCTCTTCCTTTGCCCTGGCCTCAACTGGGCAGCCCATCTACCATGCACCGAGTTTCCCAGCCTCACCAGGCAGCCCTACTGCCACACGCCAGGCTCCAGCCTCATCTGGCAGCCCCTTTGCCACATTCCGGACTTTCCAGCCTCACCAGGTATCCCTGCTGCCATGCACGTGACATTTTGGCCCCACAGGACTCCTGGGGTACGTCTAGACTACAGGCCTTTGTCGAAAGAAGTTTTGTTGACAGATACTATCGACAAAGCTTCTGTCGACAAAAAGCATCTAGCCTACATCCAGTTCTGTCAACAAAGCAAGCTGCTTTGTCAACATGACAGTGTAGATGCAAAGGACAGTGTAGATGCAATAATGTCTTCTGTCGACAGAACTTTTGTTGATAAAAGTTGTTATTCCTCATAGAATGAGGTTTACATCCATCGACAAAACTGCTGAGTTCTGTCGACATTATGTTGACAGAACTCAGAGGCAGTGTAGACACAGGTATAGTTTTTTCGACAAAAGTCCACTTTTGTCGACAAAACCCTGTAATCTAGACACACCCCTGGGCACCAGCCCTCCACTGGAACTCTCTGGTTCTGCAACATCTGTGCCAGACCCCGGATGTTGCCAGACCAGGGAGTCCTGGTTAACAGAGGTTCAATCTGTAGTAACATTGATTAAACAATCCCCCAGATTTTAGTACACTCAATACATTGTTCATGCATTGGATAGTTTGTGTGCAAAATCAGTGTCTCTAAACGCCATTATTTGAAAAAAAAAATACTGGACCAGCTGTTACAAAAGCGATATGAGAAAAGGATGTAGAGTGGTCTCTTAAGCATGGTTAGTGAAGGTGTTAGTCAAGGAGTTTTATCATTGATTAAAGAGAAAGTTTAAATGACATTCACTTCTTTCACCAACCCTAAAGCCAAACTTGCCCCTGTTTTTTCATTCTCATATGCAGGGGAGGACTGGCCTTGTAAGGCTAGAGAGGATATGGTTTCAGTATGTGAGGGACCTGATGAATTGGCTGTCTAACTAAGCTATTTATCTAGATATTTATAACACTCTTATTACTGGGGTCTTAAAGTGCATCTGATCTTTGAGTTACTTATCCAACCTATTGTCAATTTTGCATGTTTACCTGGCTGGTATCTTTGTCAAGTATCTGAGACTGCTGGATTGTTTTCAAAGAAAGTGGGACAAAACCACATTTTTTGTAAAATTATCAGGACACAAAACCAGTGACCTTCAACTTTTTCAGGTAACCATGGGTCTCCTGTCTAAAACCATATTTAGACAGTAGCAGTATATTTTCCTGCTCTTAGGCCAGGTCTATACGTAAAAATTAGGTATAACATTTTTTCCTAGCTGTGAGAATGTAGCTATGTCAATGTATAGCAGTGGTCACCAACCAGTAGATCTTGGAGCCTCTAACAGGTGATCCTGACTGGTTTGGTCCTTTGCCTTGGAGTGGACCCCATAATCGCACCCCAGGATCCTCCTGCTTCTTGTGAAAGGCAGGAGAAGGTGGGGAGGGCTGCTGATGTCAAGGTGCCCCTTCCCACTCTGTATCCTTTCTCCAAAGAGCAGAACTTGGGATGGAGTTCGCTGGCTGCTTGG
The DNA here is from genome assembly GCF_052426305.1 of Pelodiscus sinensis. Taxonomy (NCBI): domain Eukaryota; kingdom Metazoa; phylum Chordata; order Testudines; family Trionychidae; genus Pelodiscus; species Pelodiscus sinensis. The sequence goes on from NC_143056.1 coordinate 38,153,567, forward strand.
GATGGAATTTGCTGGTGGTGCAGGGTCAGGACAGGGGTGAGCCTCTCTTAGCTCCACTGCACCACCACCACCCAAGAGCCACCTGAGGTAACAAGTGTTCAGCTGGAGCCCACATCCCAAACTCCCTCCTGCATCCTAAGCCCCTACCCTAGCCTCGAGCCTGCATCTAGAACCCCTCCTACATCCCAACTGCCTGCCCCAAGCCCCTCTCACACTCCAAATCCTATTAACCCAAGACCAGAACCTGCACCCCAACCCTCTGCCCCAGCCTGATGAAAGCGAGAGAGAATGGGGGAGGGAGGGAAGAAGGATGGAGTGAACAGAGTCAGGGCCTTGGGTATTTGGTTACAAGGTAGATCTTGGATTGCACTTAAATTCAAAAATTGATCTCACGCTTAAAAAGGTTGGAGACCATTGATGTAAAGTATAGTCATGACCATCTGAATGGAACAAGTCTTCCCTAGACATTTCTAGATATTACTACTGCATCAATGAAAAAACCCTTTCATCAATGTAGGAAGTATCTCTATTATGGCACTACACTAGCACAACTACAGTGCTACAGCTGTGCTGCTGTAGTGTAGACACACTTTAGGCCTCAGTTCTGCTTTAGGGGATAGTTGTATATTTTCTGCCCCTGGTGTGCCTGTGGGAACAAGACAGGACTAGTGAGGGATATCCAAATGCCCCAAAGTTGCAAAATTAGACTGGCAAGCTCAACCTAACAAGGTTTTCAAACACATTTTTAGCAGTTCGTAGTCCAAAAGTTGAATGAGCTGAATACTTTTTTTAAAAAATTGTTTGACTTAAATACTATAAATGGATGAAGATTCTGAGCACAGCTGGGTGTATTTGTCCACTTTTTCTAAGCACCTGAGTTTAGAGTATGACTACATTGCAGTCTGGAATTGCAATTGCAACACTTGTAATCACACCTGAACTAGCTTTGGTGTACTTAGATCAAAACTAGTTTCAGTAACAACAACAGTGATGCCATGGCCACATGGTTATCTGTACAGGCTTTTTCGGGTACCTATGGTTCTCCTGTCTGGGATTCTGGGTACATATTCAAAGGCCATGTATCCCCCATATGGCAGCTTGTTCTTAGTGCTGCCAGGCTACCATCCTAAGCATGTCTATTAAAATTTAAAATATTTTTAAAATATATGCTTATGTGCTTAAATAAAGGAGCCAACATGCCCTATCACTGGCCCACACTTAAGACCAAAGTTACCATTGAACTGAATAAAAAGGCAGCAGTATGCAAACTCAGGAATGAGCTTTTCATTTCCTTTGCTTTTTCCAGAGGAGCAGAGACTCTGATCTTTGTTTTGTTAACAAAAATATAATGTTGAGAAAATTCTCACATCTTGTCGTTGTAAATGCTGACATGTTCATTCTCAGTCACTGTTCGGAAAGTTCACCTGATGCACCCCTTAATATAGAAAGGTTCCTTAGCTGTGATGCATTCTAACAGCAACAATCTGAAATATCAACAATTGTGCATGTTATTTTTCAAAAAACAAACAAAAACAAAATAAAACAAAAACAAAAACAAAAATTGTGGACTTATGACAGCTTCACTTAGACTCATGTACCTTGGTATTTCAGAAAATACCAAAAATAACTAGAGATGTTCAACATTTTTCATATTTCAGGGTTCATTGTACATAGTTTTCTCTCAAAGCATAGTTTCTGATTCAAAAATAAACATTTTCTTAAATAACCAAAATTGTCTGTAACTGGGGTGGTGGGGGTGCTTAAAACCTGGAGGAGGGAGGGGCTTAGAACCTGGAGGGGAGAGGGGATTCAGGTGGGACGGTGCCTCCCAGCTCTCAAGCCCCTGCCGCCTCGCATGCAGGTCCCCCATGGCCTCGGTGTCAGGTGGGGCGACTGAGAGAGTGCTGGACAGGAGAGGGGAGGTGCACTTGGGTCTGGGAGGGCTGGGGGAGAGAAGGGCCAGGGGGAGAGGAATACTGGGGGAGAGGATGGGCTGGGGGAGAGGGAGGTGCAAGGGGAGAAGGGGGTGGTGGTGGGGAAGGGAGGTTTGGTGGGGCAGGGTCATGGCATGCCGGAGGAGTGGTACCAGGGACAGGAGCAGGCAAGCCACAGACCTCACAGATTGTGGCACAAATGGAATTGTGGCACAAATGGATCCTGGCACCACGTGGCACACCCACGTGTCACACTCTATCACTGCACGTGTTTGCACACTCACAGCCAGCTGCATGATGTCCAGGCTGAGAATGACACATTTCCCTTGTGCATCAACCACTGTGCACCCACCTCCCCCACTCTGTGGGTGTGTCTAGACTACATGCCTCCTTCGACGGAGGCATGTAGATTAGCGAGATCGGAAGAGGGAAATGAAGCCGCGATTAAAATAATCGCGGCTTCATTTAAATTTAAATGGCTGCCCCGATCTGCCGATCAGCTGTTTGTCGGCAGATCGGGGCAGTCTGGACGCGATGCCCCGACAAAGAAGCCTTTCTTCATCGACACAGGTAAGCCTCGTGAAACCAGGTTTACCTGTGTCGATGAAGAAAGGCTTCTTTGTCGGGGCATCGCGTCCAGACTCCCCCGATCTGCCGACAAACAGCTGATCGGCAGATCGGGGCAGCCATTTAAATTTAAATGAAGCCGCGATTATTTTAATCGCGGCTTCATTTCCCTCTTCCGATCTCGCTAATCTATATGCCTCCGTCGAAGGAGGCATGTAGTCTAGACACACCCTGTGTGTGGCACAACCTCACAGCACTCACCTGCTGGTTCTTCCCCAATGTCCGAAGAGTCCTGGGAGGCCTCTGGAGTCTGGGTGACTGGCTCCAGGGTGAAGGTCACGGTGTTGTCATCGTCCTCCTCCTCCAGCAACAGGTCTCGCTCTCCAGCTTCCCTGGACTGCTCCTGCTCCTGCTCTGGTTCATCCACCACAAGCTCCGATAACCCAGTGGAGTTACTGCCGCGTTTTGTCGACTTAGTGTCGACAGAACACGGTGGTAGCATAGACGCAGGTATAGTTTTTTCAACAAAAGCCAACTTTTGTCGAAAAAACCCTGAAGTCTAGACATTCCCCTAATGATGAAACACTGACAGCTGCCAGATTTCAGGCGCATCAGGCACCTATTGAGAAATGTATTGAAAATAGCAAAGTCCCATTATGTTCTCAGAAAGTTACTTGTGATCAACTTTGGGAAGTCTGACAAGCCCCTGCGGATTATGCATCTTGCATTAATATGACAGATCATTTTTATGGTGTGAAAAATTTGACTCATCATGGGATCTGTGTCCTCTTTGCTGTGTAGTTTCTCACTTTTACATTGTAGTAACAATGAGGCATTGGGGTCCCTCTAATATTTATTTTCAAGATCCAAAACTTAAAGGGACATTCTCAAGTTAAATTTGGTTCCAAATCTCAGGACTCTATTCTACTCATCTGGTGCATGGCATGAAAGCAATAAAAGGTGCAGAGAAACATCCAAGCCACCTTTCAAAAGCCTGATTCAGAGATCTGTCCAGTGCTTCCTGGAAGAACTGACTACCCTCAATTCACATTCAGTTCAAGGGAGGCACAAAGCACATTTCTAGAGGCAATGTTAGCTGTCTGTTGCACAAGTGACCATGTCTTCCACTATGTTTTATACATTTCCAAGCATGCCACAAGCACTTAACTGTCGATAAATACATGTAGAATGGAAGCATATACAGTTAGCTGAGCATTCCTTCTGTCCTCTTGGATTTAGCTCTTTTGTTTGTGTTTCTCTCTCCTGATGTTCTGAGCTGCAATCCCCAAAAAGGAAGAGGTGTGTGAGACAGAAAATCATTAAGTATCTGGAGAATGGGTACTTAAACCTAAACAGATATCAATCTATCTCTTGACTTTGATTTTTAAGTCAGGAAGGATACCACTCAGAGGGTATGTCTACACTACCACAACTAGGGTGGTAATGTAGGCTACCGGAGTTGCAAATGAAGCCCGGGATTTGAATTTCCCGGGCTTCATTTGCATAAAGCCGGGCGCCGCCATTTTTAAATGTCCGCTAGTGCGGACTCCGTGCCTCGCGGCTACACGCGGCACAGACTAGGTAGTTCGGACTAGGCTTCCTAGTCCGAACTACCGTTACTCCTCATGAAACTAGGGTGGTAGTGTAGACATACCCAGAGAGCTGTTATCACCTTCAGTGGTTATTAAGTAGGTAGTGTTCTAACCAGCCCATATCACAATTGAGTCCATTAGAATGTGAATTGAATTTGTGGATGAACTGTGATTCCAGTCCTTCCCTATGTATCTGGCTTGTGGAGCAGGCCTGTGACAAGACAGACACCTGCAGGTCTGTTAAACTGTGGTTAGGCAAGCAGAAATGTTCACCAACAGGCTTCTGTGTGCTTTCTTTACATATATCTGATTTGTGTCCATTGATTCTTTCCTGCAGAGACCATCCAGTTTGTCCAATATATATAATACTGGGGCATTGCTGGCATTTGATGGCATATAGCAATTTACTAGATGTGCAGTCAAATGACCCTTTGATTTTGTGGCTTATGTTGTTTGCTCCAGTGATGAATTCATTAGTGTAGATGAATTCATGTGGGCAGAGTTGGCATCTTTTTCGGTTGCAGGGCTGGGTTCCTGGAGGCTTATGATGTGGTTGTGTGGCATGGTTATCAGAAAGAATATGTTTCAGGTTAGGGGGTTGTCTGTAAGCAAGAGCAGGTTTTTCTCCTAAGGCGTCTGAGAGTGAGGGATCATTTTCCAAGATGGGTTGTAGATTGTGTATAATGCGTTGCAGCGGTCTGAGTTGTGGACTGTAGGTAACAAGAGGAGTTCTGTTATTTTCTCTTTTGGGTCTGTCTTGAAATAGTTCATGTCTGCGTATTTTTTTGGCTCTGTCAATTTGTTTTTTCATTTCCCCTGGTGGGTATTTCAGTTTTAGGAATGCTCTGTAAAGATCCTGTAGGTTATTGTCTCTGTCTGTAGGGTTGGAACAATTCTGGTTGTATCGTAGGGCTTGGCTGTATACAATCAACTGAAAAATGTGTCTGGGATGGAAGCTCGAAGCATGAAGGTAAGTGTAGTGGTCAGTAGGTTACTGATATAGGGTGGTGGAAATTTGTCCATTATTTAACTGTACTGTAGTGTCCAGGAAGTAGATTTCCCTTGTGGACTGGTCCAGGCTGAGGTTGATAGCAGGGTGGAAGTTGCTGAAATCCTTGTGGAATTCTTCAAGAGTGTCTTTTCCGTGGGCCCATATAATGACGATGTAATCAATGTAGCATAAGTAAAGTAGGGGTATTGGGGCAAGACCTGAGGAAACATTGTTCAAGATCAGCCATAAAGATGTTGGCATATTGTGATGCCATGTGAGTGCCCATGGCTGTGCCGCTGATTTGGAGATAGAAATTGTTTCTGAATTGGAAGTAGTTGTGGGTGAGGACAAAGTCACAGAACTCTGTAATCAGGTGTGCAGTGTTGTTATTGGGATGGTGCTCCTGATGGCCTGTAATCCGTTTTTGTCTGGAATGTTGGTGTAGAGGGCTTCTGCATCCATGGTGGCCAGGATGGTATTTTCAGGAAGACTATTGATGTTTTGGAGTTTCCTGAGGAAATCAGTGATATCATGGAGGTAGCGAGGAGTGTTGGTAGCATAGGGTCTGAGGAGGGAGTCAATATAGCCAGATAATCCTGTGGTAATCTCTGGAAATTGAACCAGAATATGTGAGCCACTCTAGGTGATGGCATCCTCTGGGATGTGTCAGCCTAAGTGAATCTGCCTAATCACCCTACTATCACTGTTCTGATACTGGAGGAGCTCTCCAATGGAATTACATACAGTCCCTAGCCCACAATGATACCTAAATTTCATATCATGGGATCTCCCAAAGATATCACAGAAAATTGACATATCTCTCACAGTATTTATCGATGAGGATTGACTCCAGAGCTGATTACAGGCCCCCACCAGCTGAGATAAGCAAGACGTAGAAAAGTAGCAGGCTGTTATAATCACAGAGGCCAGTCATGGAAGGAGAACATGAAGACCAACACACCCCCAGTGTATTCAATACACAACTATCTGCTTTGGAAAGCCTGCCCCCCGATTGCTGTTCATATCATACACTTTAATAAACTTAATAGGAGAAAAGAGTACATTTTACACATTGTTCTTTTGAAGCAATTTTCAGGGCGGCTTTTTCCATTGTGCACCATTATGAATTCTTCATCGCAAAAGAAGATCAGACCCCAGGCTCTGTGTTTTAAAACAAACAAACCCATCTCTCCAGATCAGTACAAATGGAGTCTGTGAAATATATTTTCAGATAGCCAGTGAAAACAGTTATTAAAAATTCCAAAGTTGAGTTTGCAAACCAAACAATGCATCACTGGAACCATACATGAGGGTGTTAATGACTAAAACTAAGTGTAATTTTGTTCTGCGTTGGTACCACACCTCAGATTATAGATTCCTGGTCCATGACTGAGGCTGTGAGGCACTACTACAATATAGAAATAATAATAACCATAATTTACAATAAAGAAAAGTAAAACTGACTAGTATATTCTCATTGTTCAAGCTGGATGACATTTATAAAAGTAAGTAGACAAAATAAAAAGTAAAATGTAAATTAGATTTTCAAAATGCTCCATCTTTTAATAATCTAAGGTGCTTCTGGTAACATGGGTAAAGAAATTTGTGTTTAAATATTTATGATTTTTTTACTTAATGGCCCTTTAGCTTGGTCTGAAGCAATCAGTTCTGTTCATTTGGGAAATATCAGGGGATGAAGTGGAATGATTGATGTATTTGTTTACAATATACATGTGAAGGATAAATGATGTATGATGGTATGTATGAAAATCAATACAAATTGTTATTTCAAAAAATACTGGGTAAGTTACAAGGAGCTTTACTGAACAAATGTACCAAGGTGCCTTCAAACATAAATAAAATGAACACAGTACAAACATAAACGGAATGAAAATAAAAGTGCATGTTAGGGAGCTCCTAAGAAATCATGAGGAATAAGAGTCCCAGCTATTAAAGATTGTAATGTTCTCACAGTGTGAAAGACTAGAGTTCATTGTTATTAAATCACTGGCAACCAATGTTCCCTCTGATTTTTTTCTATCCGTGTGCAGAATAAATTTTGTTATGTGCAACACAACATGTACAGATGAGCACTGCCAATAAAAACACAAGCTGCTGGCTGTGGGCCACTGTAGGCTGTCTGCTAATCATCTGGATGGCATGTGAATCTCTCTGAGGTGGCTGCCCACACGTATAGCTTACAGGGAACATTGCTGGCAACCCTTTACTTAGCATACGGAACACATCCTGACATTGTGCTCCCTGTCTCAAAAGTTGATGAATACAGCCTGCACTGTTTAGTGCCACCATAGGAAGAGCGAGATCCTGGTCTCATTGAAATCAATGGGAGTTTTGCCAGTGGAGTTTTCATGAGCTGTAGCCAGTCATGGGCTGGGATTTGCAAATGCGCTGCTCTCGCTGACTGCTATAGGCCCACTATGAATGGTGCCTCCCACTGCGTATATTGAAGACTGCATGACAGTGACAAAACAAAACAGAACTCCAACTACCAGTGTCAAGGTGAAGTCTGGATCAGTGAACTGTCAGTCGACTGACTCCAGAAGCCCAAGGGAAACTGAGCTATATAGCACATTTCAGAGCAGCTATTGCTTCCAGCATTAGATGCCAAAATTTGAATTTAAAAGTCAAATTCTTTGGCAAAATAAAGACCAAATGCAACATCCAAAACACAAAAAGAGAATTCATGTATCAGCAGTAAAATCTGGACTCTTCAAAAAGTTGAAATCCAGGTACTACATTTTGGAACCAAAATACAATAGGCAATTCAGAGTTGAAACTGGTATTACTTACCTGATGTATTTACCTTTCAGTAAGAATACATGACAGCATCTGACATAATAAAAAGGTAATGGACTTAAAACGCATAAACAAAAATATTTTTACACATATTATAAAATTAATGTTGGAACTTGCTAACTATTTTTGAGGCAACGAGTTTAGTGAATTTCAATAAAGGGAGTAAAACATTAATATGAATAAAAATAACATCTACAGTTGCACTATCTAGGATTACACCTCAAAGGGTTCTGCAGTCTTCCATCTTTAAGAAATAAAATGATCACCAAGAGCCACAGATATTGGAACTAGGGATCCTGGGTGTGCAACAACACTCCCCGCTTCTCTCTGGCTTGAAATGGTTTTCATCACATACAGGGTTTACCCTTTGGTTCTGTAGCTCTCTGTATCCCACTATACATATTTTTCTAGCACTCCTGCCCGTACCAGTTGTAGTCAAAGCTCAAGGTGGTTAGTATAGTATCCTGTAGTATTTGCAGGCCATCAGATTTTAGACATGACATAGTGAGTGTGAGTAACAGACACTGGGTAGGAAGGAGAAGAATTACAGCAATAGTATCAGGATGTCACTTATTGTAGGCTCATTCTAATAGTTCAACTGAAAGGTTTTTTTTTTAATTCTGATCTGACTCACTATATAACAAAGGAAAAAATGGTCAGGGCTATGTTTTCAAAACCAGTGGCTAAAGTCTTATATTAGCCTGTGGTTACTGCTGCTAGGAGGAGACATCTGAAACTGGAAAGAGTTTTTCAAAGTCGCAAATGGCAGTTAGGCACCTAACTCCCATATAAGATCAATAGCAGCTGAATACCTCACTGCCATTTGTACCTTTAAAAATCTTCTCTTAGTAGCCTAAATTTGGTGACCAGGGTAGGATCCAAGGTCCAGATCTCAAAGGTGTGAAGGCACCAATCTCCCAGTAGACTAAATACTTTTGAGGTAGTAGGCCTACGTGACTAAGATGCAGCTGTCTCACAGACATTCAATGGGACTTTGTGTCTAACTCCCTTCCACAATTTTTAAAAAAAAATCTCACCACTGATTTTATAAATATTGGCCTATGTTTTTAGTGTTGGGTTTTATAGTTGACTTTGATCACTAAAGATGCTATTGTGATCTAAACAACAACAAAGTATTATCAACCCCTTCATTTCTCTTTCCAGATACCTAGACAAAAGCAGTAATCTTAATTACTTAAATTAAGACAGTAAGACACATCCGATTATCCCCTTTTAGTCCACACCAGCTCCTAAAATGACAACTGATGCAAAAATAATTAAACCAAAACAGACGGAGGGGAAAAAAGGAGAAATAATATATTTAGAGTCTGAAGAGAAGTAATTAGCTTTGGCAGGCTATTTATTTATGTAAATTGAAAAATTAGCTATACAAGGCAGAATCAACAGATCTGAGTGTCTGTTATGCTGCCTGCTCCTGAGAAAAAGGGGAAAAAGTTATAGTAAAGGAAGTAATACTTTCTCAGACAATTTTGTTTACAGTGGAGACTGCTCCAGCGCAAAAGACTCACAATGTCCTCTGAATGCAATACTTCCAGAAACAGTCCTACTGATTTTACAACATGGGATTGTTTTCCACTATGAGACCGTTTTCCAGATTACATCCTTTGTAGGAGCTTTTCAGATCTTGAATCACTGTCAAAACAGTTTTGTTTTCTTGTCAGAGAAATGTCTCAGAGCTGAGAAAGTGAATTGAAGTGACCCACAGGTACTACTTAGTAGTTGGATCAGTGCGAGTTTCTGCAACAAAAGCAGAAGCTTGCAGGGCACTTTCTTTTAGAATGTCTTTAATGACATTGTGATTATTTTTCCAAAGAGTATGGATGCTCTTGGTTCCACATCTGAGAGGCTAAAATAATCCCTGATACTGGGAGTTATTCTGCCACCATGTTCACTGAAACAACTGAATGAAATACTGGCAAATCTGCATCAAGGGGAAATGGAAAATTGTCATGCTGCTGTTACTCAGTCCATTAAGTACCCGCTGCACTTGACTATTTATTCAATAGGTTTTTCCTTTCCTCCCATTGGTCCCATGTTTTTATCAAGCCCACAGAGGCAGATCAGGATGGTGATTTGTAGAAATGTATTCCTAAAGTGTCCATGAGCAAGACCCCAGACGCCAGACTCTAGGGTTAGCAGAGTTAGTTGCAGCACCTCCACATTCCATTGCCCAGTTTTTTAATAGGCTTATAGGATGCAGAAATACTGTTACCAAAAAAGTACCACTTTGCTGTGAAGGAGCTAGACACAACAGTCCACTGAAGTCAGTGGTAATCGTTTCATTGAATTCAACCGGTGTAGTATTGCCCTCCATATTGTTCTACCTATAGGCTTCAAAGCATCTTTGAAAAGAGATGTGTAAAGATTGAGCTGTGTATCTGACTGTGGGGCATGTAATAACAATTTACATAGTATTTAAGAAGTGCCAAGACCAAGAATAAGATTATTTGTGAGAAGCATGGGAGTTTCTTTAGATACACCACTGTAATAATTAAATAGAATTGACTTGAGACTGGGCTGGAGAAATCATCTCCCCTTCAATCATGAGTTCAGGGAGAGGGTACCCCCTCCCCCTCATTCACTCCTAAAATATATCAGACTTGTTATTGAAGTGTTATTAAAGGGTTCCTTAACTCATTTGCATACACTGTAATGCCTCCCTCCTTGCCATTGTGTTCCATTTGCTTGATCCCTTTTGCTGAGGCTGTTAGATCATAGCAGCTGATTCCTATAAAATGTGGACTCTGGCATTTTTGGATATATGATCCTTATACTCTCAATTCCTTAGACTAGCATAATCATACATGGGACATACACCCATTGGTTATAGCAGGAGAAGGAATCCTGGTTTCTAGTTGTAGTTTTGCAACTGAGTAACCTTGGGCAAATCACTTGACCTCTCTGCACCTTATTTTCCAGTGATCAGTAACACAAGAATAGGACTGATGTAATTTACAGGCATATTATAATGCTTAATTATTATTGGTAAAATACACTGACGTTACCATATGAGGGACATACTGTAAGAGCAGGGCAACAACACAGCATAGTTATTACTAACATTCCCTGGCTTTCACCCAGAAAGCCTCTCAGACTTTGAAGCACCCTTGAGTTGAATTCCAAATCACTGCAATCTACCCACTCTGCACAGAAGCAGAAAATAATGGGCATCAGTAGGACTATAGATTGGTTTATGGATGCTATAAATATAAATAACCCTTACCCATAAAGTTTCATTGGCATTGGAAAGATCTAGTCATTTATTTAATGCATGGTATGGCTACTCTGCATCACTCTGAGAAGCCGGATGCCCAGATGCTGTCAGAGGGAGTCTGTATTTATAACCCAAAATGTCCCTTTGACTAAAATAACTCTTTGGAGAGAAGAGTAGGACAAATACACAGCAGTAGTACACAGCGGTCATGCTTCAGCAGAGCACTAGTACCATAAAGAAGAAGCCAAAGAAATTTGAGGTTGTTGTCCTGAGACTCTGTCAGTATGAAGTCTGAAGAATGCTGATCCTTTCTGAGTATGTTTTCAGAAAGAAGCTGTAATGCTCTTCCTTCATTCTTCAGTGATTATTTGCTTTAATAGCGATACATTTATATTGTAATGAGTACAAAGAGCTCCCATATTCAGAAGTCAGAAAAATATATAAGGATCCATATCAAACATGAAGGTACCATTTGTAAATAGACGATAAACTATTCATATTTATGCCTTGCTGGGCAATATCTGAGAGTCATAGATGGATCCAGACCTAATTCTTACATTGGGGTCACTAACCTTTGGCATACAGCCCACCAGAGTAATGAATAGTCAGGCCACAAGACATTTTGTTTAAATTGACTGTCTGCAGGCAAGACCCATCACAACTTCCAGTGGCCACAGTTCGCCATTCCTGGTTAATGGAGCTATGAGAAGCAGTCCCTGTGTCCTGAGCTGCTTCCGGCAACTCCCATTGACCAGGAACAGTGAATCACAGCCACTGGGAGCTATGGCGATCCATGCTTCTGGACAGTCATTTTAAACAAAATGACTCTCAGCCTTTCAGCAGATTGCCCTGATGGACCACTTTCTGAAGATTGTTATAGGTTCAAGAAGACAACGCTGGATCAGTTACAGCCAGTTCACGTTTTCAAACTTTTCTCCCTAATCCTGAGGGAAAGTAATCTATTTTTGTATAAAAGCTGAGATGCTGATATAATCACATGACTCCAGAAGCTCGGGCCTAAACTCAAGTTTATAGTACTCACATTTAAATCCAGTCCTGGGTCTCCAGTTCTATTGTTTCCCGATCAAAGAGCCAGAATCCAAAAAACCCCTAACCCTGGGTAAAATTTTGATTCAGAAGCTGGGGCTCAGGCTCATCTCTCTTAGAAAGACAGTTCATACCACCTCTCCAGTCTGAATTTCCAGTCTTGATTCAACTATGGGCACTGCCTATCTGCTTGTGTTAGCATGTTCACTCCTCCAGGAACAGCCTATCCCTAAGCATCTCAGCTAGATATAAAATCTTCAAGTGGAACTAATGTGACAGCAAAATGAATTTTAATGCAAAATACATTTCTTGGCCTTCGTGGCCAAGGTTAGACCAGGAGGGAACTGCCTTATTTACTACCATTTCTTATCTTCCCATGAGAGTTCAGATGCCTCACCTTGCTTTCATTGCACAGGAGTAGGGACTTTAGCAGGTTCTAGAAAAGAACCACCATGTCCCTTTGGGACTGAGTCAGACAAGGTCATGGTTTAATGATGAAGGCAATATTCATCATTCCTGCTGCTAAGCAGAATGAATTATATCTGCCATGAATGAATGGTTCTTTATTTTCTGTGTCAATTAGAGGGTTTGACTGAATAGATACTAGTACTTTTAGTAGACGAATGCAAGCAAGAGTCCAGCATTCTGTTCCCGTGGCTGACACCAACTCATTGGATGACTAATGACAAGTCATTCGGTTGTTATATTCTGGTCCCTAGTTTTTCCACCCGCAAAACATCTAGGATAGACTTATCTACCTTGCAGGTCTGTTATGAGCTTTCTGAGTATAAGAGGCCCAGGTTGAAGAACTATTTTCATACATTGGTTTTCTACCGGCAAAAGTACCCTGTCAGCACTTTAGTTAATGAATCAATTAGTAGAAATTTGAAAAGCGTTTTGAGATCTGTGAATGAAGGGTGCCATTATAATTATTTCTGTGTTTTTTTCATGCTGATAGCAGGTAGCATGAAAAGATCCCTTTATATAATCTGCATGGCATGACATTCCGTAAAGCACTAAGAGGCTTGTAAAACGTACTGTGCAGAAATTTAACAACAATAATATTAATACCTGAAGAAATTCCTTTTGAGTCAAAGTCCATAAGATAAATCATGAACATCAATCCAAAATGATGGCCCATAACACAATACAGAATAACAGTGCATGAGAACTTTCTAAGGAAATATAGTTGATATATGATCATAGCAGCTCTACGAATAATCTCCCTTTGAGTGTTTTGTGTCATGATGGATTACATGATCATTAAAGAACCTTGTGATCCATTTTGTGACACAAATAAACGTATCAAAAAGAGCTTCAATGCTTGCCCTGTAGAATTTTCTTTATAGCCTCAAAGTTACAGGCAGCTATGTGTAAGCCTGAAAAGCGACATGAATTCTAAGTAGGAATATGAGATTATAACATGTCTTGCACCTGTATTTTTGCAGGTGCACAGACCTCTACAAATCTCACATTTCTAAGGAAAGACGAACTATTCCTCATGCAATGTGAAGAAAATGTGAGCCTTATTTGGTATAGATTGACATAGCTCTACTGATTACACTGGGAGAGGATTCAGACTTCTCAGAGACAGCATCCTCAATTCCTACTGATTATATTAGGAGCTGACACAGTACTTAGTCCATTTCAAGATGGAACCAATGTAGCCCAGACTAACTCAAGGTTCCTTTGTAAAGAGAAAACAATGATCATTGATAATCTCAGTGCCCATCCATAGGTAACATCCCCACAAGGGATTTGTGTTCTGTTCCTTGATTTTAAATAAACTTCAAATTCAAATTTGTCATTTTCAGTCACCAATAAATCCTCTCTCAGCAAGATGCATGTAGATTTTTTTCAAAAAAATCTGTCTCTAAAGATTCCCAGAATAATGCTTTTTTTTTTTTTGCAACAACATTACGCTGTTGATTCATATTTAGCTTGTGGTTCGCTATAACCCCTAGATCCCTTTCTGCAGTACTCCTTCCTAGACAGTCACTTCCCATTCTGTATGTGCAAAACGGATTGTTCCTTTCTAAGTGGAGCACTTCGCATTTATCCTTATTAAACTTCATCCTATTTACATCAGACCATTTCTCCAATTTGTCCAGATCACTTTGAATTATGACCCTATCCTCCAAAACAGTTGCAACCCCTCCCTGCTTGGTATTATATGCAAACTTAATAAGCTTGCTCTTTATGAAAATATCTAAATCATTGATGAAGATATTGAAGAGAACTGGTCTCAAAACAGACCCCTGCTGAACCACACTTGTTACGCCCTTCCAGTATGATTGTGAACCATTAATAATTACTCTCTGAAAACAAAACAGTCCAACCAGCTATGCACCCACCTTATAGTATCCCCATCTACATTGTATTTGACTAGTTTATCGATAAGAAGATCATCCCCCACCTATCCTTCCTGAGTAAGCTGTACCCTTCTATACCAATATTCCAATTGTGTGTATTATCCCACCAAGTCTCTGTGATACTAATGATGTTATAGTTGTATGTATTTATTAGCACTTCAAGTTCTTCCTGCTTATTACCCATACATCTTGAAGTTGTATGTATGCAATTAATATACTGATTTGATCTTGCCTCCCAGTTCTGCCTTGTCCCTCCTTTTTCTCTGCTATTATAGCGCACACTCCCTCTCATTTCCGACCCATCTCCCAGGTCTCCATGTTCTTCACTTACCTGTAGGCTTTGGTCACCTGTCCTCATCAAACCTAGTTTAAATCCCTTCTCACTAGGCGTATGTCTACACTACCCTCCTAGTTCGAACTAGGAGGGTAATGTAGGCATACCGCACTTGCAAATGAAGCCCGGGATTTGAATTTCCCGGGCTTCATTTGCATAAACTGGGCGCCGCCATTTCCTCGTGGAATGAGGAGTAACGGTAGTTCGGACTAGGAAGCCTAGTCCGAACTACCTAGTTCGTGCCGCGTGTAGCCGCGCGGCACGGGGTTCGAACGAGCAGGGATTTAAAAATGGCGGCACCCAGTTTATGCAAATGAAGTCCGGGAAATTCAAATCCCGGGCATCATTTGCAAGTGCGGTATGCCTACATTACCCCGCTAGTTCTAACTAGCGGGGTAGTGTAGACATACCCTAGGTTAGCCAGTCTGCATGCAAATACAGTTTTCCCCTTACCTTCATTACCTGCATTTAACCAATACTATCAATCTCTTGCTCTACCTTCATTGCTAAGGTAATGAAAATATTAAGTAACAATAACAGCTATATTTCAATTATTGAATCATTGTAGTTTGAGCCTCCCTTTGAGCCTCCAAGTGCATTTTATGTTGTTCATCTATTATTCAGGCATAATGCCCAGAGGCGGTGTGCAGCCACAGCTCCCACTGACTTCCTGTTTAGTTGTGGGAATTGGGAGAATACTCAGGGCAGGGACTTTATCTTCTATGCATTGTACAGTGCTGATCACAGTATTGGCTCTGCACAATAATGGTATGATTATTAGACAAGGTGTGTTATGTAAATAGAACGACTGGACAAACATTTGCCAACACCGCTGGTTAGAGAGATTCAAGTTGAGGAAGGTTATGGGGTTAGAGCTGATGGAATCATGTATAGACCCAATGGTATAAGTCTATGTCAGCTGTGTAACAGGAAACGCTGCGGAGTTTACCTGACTGGCAGCAGTCTGAGCTTTGGATAAGCCCCAGGACAGAGGTGCATTAAACTAGGCATGCTGGGAATCTTGCATGGAGTCTGCCTTTAACCAATACTATCAATCTCTTGCTCTCACAGGCACTAATTATCTCCCTCTGTTCCTGGCTCTGAGAGAATTCTTTCCCTTTAATATCTCCACACAATAGCAATTCATAAAGCAGAATCAAGAGATTAAGCTTTGCAAACACTAGAAAGCTATTATGAGGGAATCGAAATGTGGCTCAGAAATGCGAGGCTTTTAACTGATAGTAGCATTTGTTTTGGGACGTTTGCCTGGAAACGTTAGAAGATCTTTTAATAAATGTACTAAATAAGATGCATAATTTAGCTCCTTCTCAGCAGAACTTTGGCTGGCTGCCAGCTGTGGTCTCTCTCAGATTTGACTCAACGTCAGGGCTACCCGCTGGCCCAGTACAAATAGACTCATTAAAAAACGCTTGCTTCTCTGCATTTGGGTTCCCTTTCTCCAGCTAATGACTCAATTTATGCCTTTTGCTCTTGAACAAATAGAGAAGAAGCCTCCAGAAAGGATGACGTTCAGCCTTACACATTCCTCATTTGTGACTAAGGGCAACCTAGTGTAAGAAGAAATAATATTTTCCTACTGGTCATGGATGGAAAGGCACCTACACTGGCTGTCCCCTGTAACATGGGGCTAAAATGGCTGTTGGATGATATATATTTTTTGTATTGTAGGTATCAGATACCCCTGTCTAGCTCACGGCACTTACAAATCCATAGCTAAAGAGAGAGAGTCATTTATAATCTAAACACACAGAGAAGTGAGGTACAGAAGCAGAGGAAGGTGGCAGCTCCACTAAGTAGAGTCCTTGATGACCTACTTATTAGGCCATGCTGTCTCTCCTGTACAGCCTTGATACTAATATTTTGCTGGGCTTAGCAGTTGCCAAGCAAAATATTAATAACCAAAGCTTTTTCATTAAAATGTGCCAGATTTTTGATCTCACAAAGTTTCCACAAAATTGCAGACCCAGCTTCAGAACTGTTCAACAAAACGTCTTTGCCGACAGGCTGTTTGTGAAACTACGAAAAGTTTCATCAGTTAAAAAGAGGAGCTAAAAGATCTTGAGTTCTAGTCACACCTCGGCCATTGGCTGGGCCAAGAAAACACTGTGTGCTTCTCTGTATTTTAACATTCATATTGCAGTAGCACTCAAAAGCTGCAGCTATGAGTGCCGTTCTGCTATATGATACAAAAACACGTACAAAGAAATGGTCTCATCCCTGAAGAGCTCACAATCTCAGAATACAAATAACATACTAAAAGCAGGAGAAGCAAACAAACTTACACATTTGCTTTTTAAACCATTCTAATAAACAAAAAGTACAAACTGTCCTCTTAAGCTAGTCACCATTAATTGCTTTCAAGTCTTCACTTCAAAACCACTGTTAACTTATGAAGTAGGTCAAAATGAGTTTGTGCAGAGGGAAACATGTCCAATGTCACCTAGCAAATCAGTGTCAGGATTAAATTACATTGACACCCTATATCCCAGCTAGCACTCAGAAGCCTCAGCTCCTTTGGGCATAGTGCTGTACAAACATATAACAAAAACATGCCTTTTGCCCCAAAGCAGATACAGTCTAAAGAGATGCCATTGTACATGAGGCAGGCCATAGCTGGTTGCAGTATCCTAATCAGGAGGCTCTGGTTTCTACTCTGTACAGTACAGATGTGAGCCAAGGGAAGGAAGAAGTTCCCTGCATCTCTTATCACATTTAGTGATGTAGTTAAGGCTATTACCTAGGACGCAGAAGATGCTGGCTCTGTTCCCTCCCTCTGCCTGAGGAGGATGGACTTTTAATGGGGTTTCCCATCTCTGAGGCAACTACAATAATGGCTGCACTATATAGACAGTCTCACTTTCACTGTTGTCCATTATATATTTACTTATTTATGCAAAGTGGAATGATGTCAACAAGAGCAATTGCAAGAATATATTACCAGAATAGACCATAGTCCAGCAGTTAGGGCCCTCACCTGAGAGATGAGGAACTCCTGTTTAAATTTCTGGTGTCTGCTGCATCCCAGAGTAGTACCCAAGCCACTGGGCTAAAAGTTATGAGGGATGACATGTTGTGTGGAGTTAGACTATTTCACCAGTCCAGAGCATAGCTATCTTCAGCTGATGTGAGGGTCATGTTGGAGCTTTGTTGGGAGATAAGCATCTGAGTACCCACCTGAGGCAGCAACGTGTATGCCCAAAGGTTGAAACTTAGGTTCCAAAGGGAGTTTTACAAAGAAAGTTAAGTTAGTTACAAGGTTAGGCAGCAGTTATCCAGGGGGTTTGTGGATTGCAGTGATGGGATTTAGGGGTGTGATCTACAAAGGTACTTAGGCAAAACGTGGCTGCCATTTTTATTCAAATGAAGCACGGGGGATTTAAATCCCCGCTTCATTTGCAATGTCAGTATGTCTAATTTACATCCCTCTGGCGACAGAGAGATATAATCTAGACATACCCTAATTCTCTTTGTGGACATGTGTCTTGACTCCTAGGCACTTGTACCAACTATACATGTTCTCTCTCAACTAAATGTGGGATCATACTACAGGTTGCACCTCTCAAAACTGATAGTCTCTGGTTCGAGAACCCCAGTAGCCTAGTGACAGGAGGGCTATCCAGTAACAGGCCTGGGCCGAAGTTTGTGGCAGCCCCTTCCAGCCTGCAGAACCAGGGCAGATCTGGGGCTGTGGTTGGTGCAACAGCCTGAGGCAGAGTGAGGCCAGAACGCTGGAAAGCCCGCAGAAGTGAGGCCAGAGTCCATGGGTTGCTGTGGGGCTGGTGCCAGAGCCTGAGCCCCCAGCAGCCAATGAAAATAGGGTTGGGGCAGCCAGCAACAGCAGCACTGAGGTCAGATCCATTGCAGCACAGGGCCGGAGTCTGTGGCAGCCTGCAGCGGTGTGGCGCCAAAGCCCATGGCAACCCAGCAGTCATCCCAGCCAGGACCAGAGGTAGTGGGGGCCGCCCAAAGCTGGAAGTACGGAAGGTCAGCAAGCTGGGGGCGGGAGGGGGCAGTGGCAGGGGATCTCCCCTGGTGTAGCAAATTCTCTGGTTTGGGACTGGTCAGGTCCTGAGGGTGCTGTCCAGGGAGGTCCCACCTGTAATACATTCAGTTCCACTAAGATCAGAGTCAGGGACTGATTTGATCCATTATACAACAGACCAATGTTCCCACAAAGCTTTTCCATTGATGTGCAGAATAAATTTGTATATGCACCGAGGCATGTGCAAATGTGCACCATGAGTAAAAACAAAACCTAGCTGTGGGTGCTCTGTAAATCAGCTGGGCAGCATTTGAATTTTTCCTGAGAAGCTGCACAAGCGCTCAACTTACAGGGAACACTACAACAGACCTCCTCTGCAAAATTTCTGTGTGGATTTCAACCCCCCTGAAAAGACCACCTTCAGGGCCTGAGTCGCCATTGCATTATTCCCATTGGAATGGAGCCACAGCCACTGCTTAAGTCTTTAAAAAAAAACAGAAACCAAAACAAAACAAAAAACAAAACAACAAAACAAAAAAACATGCGGGAACTCACTTTTTTGCTGTTTGCTCAGGCCAGGCTAATTTGCTCACAGGCAGAAAAGGGGTGGGAGACAGTGTTCCCTCTAAACTGCATGGCAGCACAGCTTCACAGGTGATTAATCAGCCCTGCCCAGTCAGTCAGCTCTGTGCACAGAGTCCTGAGCCTCTGACTGGGGCTGATTTAGAGGGAACACTGGTGGGACAGGCACTTTACTTCCTCCAGGACTTTTCAGGCTGTGCAATGCTAAAAGGTTCACCACTACTCACCTTCTCACCCCTGCCTTGAGGGGGAAGGTGGAGGGGCCTGTAGCACTGACCAGAAGGGAGGCAGAGGAAGGTGCACAACAAAGCAGGACCAGGCTCCCCACTTGATGAGCTACCCAGGAGCTGCCACCTCCCTGCCTAACTATGCCTGAGACAGCAGTGCAGATGAGTTCTATAACATGGGACTAATTTCCCTTCATGGAGATAGAATGTCCCAGAATCCAGGCTGTGGAGTTTCAGGAAGAACCAGGGCTTTCCCTCCCCATCTGTAGCAGCAGAACAACAGCAGGGATTCAGGCCTCCCCAGTCCATCACCAGTTATAGGGCCAGGCCCCTGATTCTACAGCCACCCCACATGGCTCTCTCATTCATGGGGGGGGGGGGGGAGAAGGGAGGGAGAGAAGCAACAAGAGTTGGGTCCTCTCACAGTTGGCCAAGGGAGGGCCTGGGAACATCATCCCAGTTCTCGAAACAAATGCCAGAACACCTTTCCAGTCCCGCTTGAGCACTGGTCACAGCTTTGCAGAACTAGAGTAACACTTGGTTGAATCGGCCCAGGTCTTTAGGTAATTTTTTGTCCAGATATATGTGGAGGAACTGGTTATTTACAGCTATACTCAAGATTTCTAGATAGACCTCTAGGTAATCATGACTTGCTCTCCATTACAACCCTTTTATTCTCCCTCCCTCAGAGAAGGCCTTTTGCCATTTAGGTCTCTTAAAGCTATTTTTGCACCTTTCCAACACAAAATGATCAGTCCCAGTCTTTTCCTCTTAAACCAGACAGAGGGAAGAAACAAACACCTGCCACTCATTAGTGCTCTCTGCTTAGCACAGCTAAACTGCTCTTCCTCTTTAAAAGGACTGCACTCAGACCTTCCCTTCAGGGTTTTAGGAGGCAGCATACTGGTAGGACTTTTGTAAGCAACAGCTTCAAAAGCAGGGGGGATTTCAGGGAGGTACAATCTTTCTTTTGGCATTGTAGATTTGAAAGAAACTACTGGACCTTTAGATATAGGAAACTAGTCAGGGAAAAGTTCTGGTGAATAAATTGCAGGGACCAATCCTGTCTTTTACAGCTCTGACTTCTTTGATATTATGTCTGTGTTGAGCAGTACTGTACAGCTAGAAGGCAGCCTCCCTGCTAAGTTATGCTAATTAAGTGGCTGAACTTTGCTAATTAGTGAGAAAGCAAAGCAAGGGTGCTGCATCATGGACTGAACAGTAGTCTGAGACATGCCTGCCAAAGTATGTGTATAGTACCTAGCACAATGGGGCCTAGATCGTAATCTTCCTGGAGTGTATATATTAAATAATTTATTCAGCAAGTATAGTTAATGTTTTATAATAAGGCTGCTATTTCCCATGATATAAAATGGGACTCTATTTCTGTAAACAAATATGCTTATGAGTGAGTTCTCCAGTGCATAGATGCTGGAATTAAGGGCATGCTGCAGTGTCCCAGGCTTGACACAGATTCCATTATATACAAAGTTTGCAGTTTAGTGCAAAGGCTTTCTGCACCTCTACTTTACAGATTGTGCAAGGGGAGCTGTGTTTTAATTTCATATTCCCTTGGAAGGTATTTCTACACTGCATGCTTATTCTGAAATAAGCTATTCCAGAAGAAATGCTCCAAAATAGCTTATTTCAAAATAGCATGTCTACTCTACAGGGTAGCCACAAAATTAGTCCAAGGCAGGCTTCCCTAATGTGGATCAATTTAGAGCCCCAGGAGGCACTGTAGCTAGTTTGAATGGCCCTGGGGAGGAGCTATTTCGAAATAGCAGTGGAGTGTCCATGCTACTGCTATTCCAAAATACCCACTTTGGAATAGGCATTATTCCTCATGGAATGAGGTTTACAGAAGTTGGAATAAGCTCTCTGTTCTTTTGAATGTATTTCAAAATAATAGAATTGCTCTGTGGATACTTGCATTGTTATTTTGGAATAATGGCCATTATTCTGAAATAATGCTGCTGTGTAGATGCACCCTTAGTGAGACAAGATAATGTTGTGGTTAAGGAATGGGACTGAGATTTGGGAGGCTGGAGTTTGATTTCTAGTTCTACCACAGTGTCACTGTGTGTGACTTTGGGCAAATCCCTTTCCTGACAAGCTTTACTTCCCAGATATAGAGGGCATAATGTGTGTACATTATGTGTGTGTTTTAAAGATAAATCTATTGATGTGTGCGTGTGTGGCATTCAGATACTGTTGATGGGGGGAACTTATATGTACTTAGATGAAAAGTAATTTATTTTCCCTTAGGAAAGTGTAAAATAGTTGTTACTAATAATTTTAAAAGCAAACAAATATGTATGCAATATGTACCCTGGTATAACAATTTTATAAAACAAGATGTCATGATTTGTTTTGCTACAGTATATTTACAGCTTCTTAAATCACATGTGGCTGAAAACCAAGTAAAACAAGAATCCACTTTCCCCAGTCAGACATTGCAGTAAAAGAGCCAAATATATGAAAATCAACAGGATGTCTGAGGTAACCAAGACAATGGGTCTGATTCTGATCTCATTTACAACAATACTACATTGAAGGCATGTCTTCTCTGCAGGCTGGATGGACAGGCCGTGACCAAACTAGCGGGGTCAATTTCATAACATCTAGAGGATGCAATAAATCAATTTCTGAGCCCTCTCCCATGGACTCTGGTATTCCATCAGAATGAAAAAAATAGGCTGAGTCACCAGGAGAGTATGAACTGTCAACTTACCACAATGAAAACGTTATAGTAAGCAGACCTAAATACGTCTGATTCAGCTATGTTATACGCATAGCTGAAGTTATGTAACTTAGGTTGACAACCTATGGGAGTGTAGACAAGGCCTCATATTATTTCTGAGAGCTTGGTTCAGGCACCAAGGTCAACCTTCCCAAAATAGCCTTCAGGATCAGAGATTTGGTTTACTGGGTGTCTAAATTTCTGGAAGGCAATAAGTAAAAGGATACATCTCTTTCTTTGGGGATGACCTGTCTATGTGGGTCTAGGAAGGACCTCTTATGGCTCAGGCATTACTAGTGCAGTTGATTATT
This sequence comes from Pelodiscus sinensis, assembly GCF_052426305.1. NCBI lineage: Eukaryota > Metazoa > Chordata > Testudines > Trionychidae > Pelodiscus > Pelodiscus sinensis. Next base: position 38,176,322 of record NC_143056.1, read on the forward strand.
TGATTCCTTTTGTCTTAAAGGGTTACGAGTTGTAAGCCACTCATAGTTTTAGGAGTAGGATGCTGTAGTCAAATACAGGAAGGAAAATGTAATTTGATCAGATGTACCTGAACCCAGGTCCCTTCACTACCTCCCTGCCATGGTCCCTTCTCAATACACCAGATCTGCTTCCTTGAGTCCCTCTTTGGGGGATTGTAATTATGGACTCAAGTTGTAGAAAATGCCGCCTTGTCCAATACTGTTTGCAGGGTTGTTGCAGCCATGTTGAAAGCCTAGCTTTCACCAGCAGAAGTTGGTCTAATAAAAGATATTACCTCACCTACCTTGTCTTTTCTTGTCCAAGTCACATCAAATTAGCCACTGTGATTCTGAGGGGAAAATATGATGCATCTGCTGCTCCAGCCTATGGAATGCAGCCTGATTGACAAGAGCAAGCAACAGTCAACTGAATCTGGCATTTGATTTTTATCTCTGCCCATCCATTTGGATTAGTCACTAGGTTAATAACAAACAGAGCCAAAATGTTCCAGGAAAAGTGTAGCTGAAAAATCATTTATTAACGATGGGGGGAACGCCCAGGCTGAACAGTGCCTAGGTCTGCAAGCACCAGGCTTGCAAATACTAGGTAGGCTGAGATCAAACAAGAACAGACAGATAAATTGTGAAGCTGAACAAATTATTTAATAAGCTGTATGGGCTTGTACTGATTAGCTGAATAGACTCAGCAGTTCCAGTACACATAATGTTATGTACTCAAGTATGCATGGAAATAATTCACAGCCACAAAACCTATTAAGTCTTTCCAGTTACAAGGGCATCCTGGGGACAACTCAGGGGAGGGAGAGCAACCAGCAAGGCACTTAATTTTGCACAACACTACAGCACAGTAACAGTAAATCCAGAATCAAGAATTATAAATATATCCCAGCATTCACTTTGAGTTCTGATTAGAAGGAAATGAATGACAGCACTGGAGCCACTCTGGCTAATTAGCAGTTTTGCTGCATTATACAATTTCACTATGTGATTTTTGGAAAGAGGGATTGCTCTGGAGGATAGAGGGTAGTATGAGGATTTATGTCTGTCAAGTCTGGCCCTTTCCTAGTGCACTAAAGTTCAATGCTGATCTGCAGAAGACTTCAGCAGCAGTGTGTGTTTCATCCACAGCACAGCTCACCAGTGTGCCTTGTACCTGCTGCAGAGGGCAAACCACCTTTGCATAGTAGAGACTTCATGGCCTGGTTGAGCCTGGGCTTCCTGGATGAAACTGAAATGCTGATAGTAGTGGCTCTGTGGTCTCATAGACACTCAGCCATCAGGAACTGCACTGAGACCATCAATTCATTTCACATAGGCAACCGCCTGGTCATCAGATGGTAACAACTTTCAACCATGACCTATATGGCCTGAGCTAGAACCAGTGACCTTGATTTGAAAGAGTCAATACTCCATTAAGTGGCTGGAACTATCCAGTGCCTCTTTTTAAATATGCTTTAATAGTTGCACGGAGAAAGAGAAGGAGCCAGTTTCTTTGCCTGCTAATAGCTTTGCCTTCCATTCCTGCTGCCTCTGGGTTCTTATTAATATGCTAACAGGAAGGCAGCGTTAAGCCCTTTTGCTCCAGTCTCATCGGGATCTCAGGCAGATGGGGTCTTAGGTCATTAACCTACAAACCAGTTAATGACTCCTGGTACTGACTAATTGCTGAAGGATAATTGCTTAAGTGCTTTGCTATTAAAAATGATGTGTACAGGAATGGTAATTTATTACAGCAGATCCAGGATTCCATGACCTAATGAGAGGTCGGGTGGTTGGCTCTTTCCAGAGCATATGTATTATCCTTGGCTTATTAGATCAGAGGAGACCAATGAAACACAAAGCTGCTGGGTTGAAGCTTTATGAGCAATTATCATAAACCACAATCAGAAGGAGAGGGGGTGGGTGGTAAGGTCTTGAAAGTTCTTTTTGTTTCTCCTATCAGCTGCTCTCTCATCTTTCAGAATGCAGGCCATCTCTCATGTTGTTTTCTGAGCCAGAGAGGGGCACAACTTGTAGATGGGAGGACTGGGATTGAGGGAGATGGAGGAAGGAGTGATAGTGACTGAATTTTGCTTGGGCCATATATTACGCACTGTTGGGCAAGCTCAGGTATGCTGGTGATGAAAGAGGTTTAAAAACTAGAATGCAAGGGTACGTCTAGACTACATGGCTCCTTCGACGGAGCCATGTAAAGTAGTTTACTCGACATAGTTAAAGAAGCGGCGATTTAAATAATCCCCGATTCATTAAAATAAAAATGGCCACTGCGCTGTGCAGACGATCAGCTGATCTGGCACAGCGCGGCGGTCTAGATGCGGTGCAGTCGACAAGGGAAGCCTTTGTCGACCACTCCAGTATGCCTCGGAGCGGTCGACAAAGGCTTCCCTTGTCAACCGCTCCACGTTTAGACTGCCACACTGTGCCGGATCAGATGATCGTCGGCACAGTGTGGCAGCCATTTTTATTTTAATGAATCGGGGATTATTTAAATCCCCATTTCTTTGACTATGCCGAGTAAACTACTTTACATGGCTCCATCGATGGAGCCATGTAGTCTAGACGTACCCAATAGACTAGACTAGCAATCTCTGTGTTGCTATCAATGCTAAAAGAGGATGTTTTAGATAGGAGTGTGATGGGGTGTGGTCACAGAAGACCCTTGGGGCTGCTTTCAAATGTGCTGCCCTCCCTAAGAGCAATAAAGACATGGTTCAGGTCTGAGGAGAATGCAGTTTCAGGCACAGCTTCCAGAAAACTCCCTCCCCAAAATGGGATCAGAACCCAAATAAATCATTCAGGTAAGTCCCTTTTAATAATGAAAGAAGGATGTACACACTGATTGCTCCCCCCAAGTAACAATTATTTACACTGGGCTTGATGGTAAATAAAAGTAATTGTATTAAATACAGACAGTAGGATTCAAGTGGTTACAAGTGAAAACAGGCAGAGCAAAGTGAATTACAAGTTTAAAATAACAGAAAGCATGTAGCTAGTTCTAGTATCCTAAAGCTTATTACAAACGTACCCTAAAACTGTTCTTATTTCAGTTAAACTTCCAAGATAGGGAAGAACTTTTTTCCCTGGCGTCTCTGGTTATTCTCTTGGGTGTGTCCTGCCAGCCAAAGACAAAAAGCCTGACAAGTTTGCATCTTAAATAGCTTTCTTTTTAGGTGGGAATTCTTTGTTTCACATGCTTCCCTTCCATGGAAAATTACCTGGTCAGACCCTACCAGTTGGGGTGGTCACCTATCTTCCTAAGACCAACCACTACTCAGATTTAAAAGATAAAGGAAGTATGTGCAGGTGTTACCTAGACATTGAGGTGTCCTAGCATTGGAAACACCCTTGATGGCTTTCATTTGCACATTTAAAACCATAAACCATTTCCTATTCCATATTTCTAACTTTACATACAAGAGTGATACAAACACCAAAATAAGAAATGCAGATCCTGTGGATTAAGACATTAAAATTGGCTACAATTGGCTACAATTCTTCTATGGAGTTGCTTATCTGTTCTGGGTCTTGCAGTAATTAGCCACCTGCGTTCCCACTGACTTTAGGTAACTTCCCTCTGGAACTAGAATGTAATCCCTAGCTGAGATATGCATATGACATTTATAGCTGCAACTGTTTATGATCAATTGCTGGGCTTGTAGCATCTAACATGTCCCAAATTAAAAAAAACAGAGGGAACCAAAAAAGTGCCACCGTGGCTTAACAACCAGATAAAAGACGTAGTGACAGATAAAAAGATATATTTTTAAAAGGGGAAGTCAAATCCTAGTGAGGAAAATAGAAAGGACCATAAACTTTGTCAAATTAAATGTAAAATATAATGTAAACCCTTTTTTCCTCCCTGGGTTACTCGGAAGCAGGTCACACTCACAGGTGTTCCTGGGCGCCTGATGGTTTTAACATAAAAGGAGATCCTGAGTACCCCAGTGGTGATGTTGTTTAGTTGGGGATTCCCTATCCACTCCCTTGCTGCAGTCCCTGGCTTATAAAGAATATGCAGTGGTGGTGCCTCCATCTAGCTGGCCCTGTACACACTTAATGGTGTGCTTTGGGAGCCTCCAGGAATAAAATTATTCCAGCAATAATCTGGATCTAACTCCAGAACAAAAATAATAAATAATATACATCTAACTGATTACATTAGAATGGACACACCTTTACTTAACAACTTAAAGAAACAGGGCTTAAGAGATTAACAGTGAATAAAATTAACAAAGTACACAGAAATAATAGGAACTTATCTATCTGGCATTTGCACTGCCGCCATCTGTCCCACCCCAGAGTGTGCACTCCTCTGGACTCTGAGTCCCAGACACTTGCTTATGTGGGTGCGCTTGAAGATCTGCAGCTGGGGTGCAGGTTCTCTGTAGGTTGTAGGTGTGTTAGTCCAAGCTGTGCAGCCAGCTGCAAACTCCCTCTGCCATTGGAGCAGGCTCCATGAAATGCCAGCAGCTCTAGTTCATTGGGCAGGACACTCTGCCTCTCTTTGGACCCAGAGTTAGTCTATATCTCTGAGTCTGTCCCAGGCAGCACTTTCCCAAAGAGCCCATTTACTAACAGCCTCCTCCTGTGTTCTGGTTTTTGTTTAGTTCTCTTCAGCCACAGTCTCTCCCCTCTAGGGCAATCAGCGTCCTGCTAGATCCAAGCACCGCAGACTTTCAGTCCCAGTCTGTAGCCACAACCCAACAGCTCCTGGGCTGGACAGAAGGCTCTTCCACAGCAGTTTGGCTCCCATCTTCCAAAATAGAGAGCCCCAGACTGCTAAGACCCTCTCTCAACATACCCGGACAAGTCCTCTCTTCCTGGTTTCCTCAAGGGTTCATGAGAGTGATAGTCTCTAGGGCTAGATTGCAGCACACAGGATCCTCCCAGAAAAAGTCAGAGGCACCTTTAGTAAGAGGACTACGTAATAAGAAAAGCCAAAAACAAGTTTGAAGAACAGCTAGCCAAAAACTCAAAAACTAATAGTAAAATGTTTTTAAGTACATCAGAAGCATCGAGACACTAAAGAAGCACTCAGAGATGATCATTTCAAATCAGAGAAGCTAAATGAATTTGTTGCTTCAGTCTTCACGGCTGAGGATATTAGGGACATTCCCAAACCTGAGCCCTTTTTTTTAGGTGTCAAATCTGAGGAATTGTCCCAGCTTGAGGTGTCATTAGAGGAGGTTTTGAAACAAATTGATAAACTTAACAGTAACAAGTCACTTGGACAAGATGGCATTCGCCTAAGAGTTCTGAAAGAACTCAAATGGGAAATTGTAGAACTATTAACTGTGGTTTGTAACCTATCCTTTAAATTAGCTTCCATACCTAATGACTGGAATGACTAACGTGTCACCAATATTTAAAAAGGGCTCTAGAAGTGATCCTGGCAATTACAGACCAGTAAGTCTGACATCAGTACTGGGCAAATTAGTTGAAACTACAGTGAAGAATAAAATTTTCAGACACCATGGATGAACATAATTTGTTGAGGGAAAGTCAATATGGTTTCTGTAAAGGGAAATCATTCCTTAGTAATCTACTGGAGTTCTTTGAGGGAGTCTACAAACAGGTGGACAAGGGGGATCCAGTGGATATAATATATTTAGATTTCCTAAAAGCCTTTCACAAGGTCCCTCATCAAAGGCTTTTAAGTAAAGTTGTCATGGGATAAGAGGGAAGGTCCTTTTGTGGATTGGTAACTGGTTAAAAGACAGGAAACAAAGGGTAGGAATAAACAGGAAGTTTTCTGAGTGGAGAGAGGTAACTAATGGGGGCCCCAAAGGTCTGACCTGGGACCCACCCTATTCATCTTATTTATAAATGATCTAGAGAAGGGGGTAAACAGTGAGGTGGCAAAATTTGAAGATGATACCAAACTGCTCAAGATAGTTAAGACCAAAGCAGATTGTGAAGAGCTTCTAAAAGATCTCACCAAACTAAGTGATTGGGCAACAAAATGGCAAATGAAATTTAATGTTGATAAATGTAAAGTAATGCACATTGGAAAAAATAATCCAAACTATATATACAATATGATGGGGACTAATTTGGCTACAACTACTCAAGAGAGAGATCTTGGAGTCATTGTGTATAGTTCTCTGAAAACATCCACTCAGTGTGCAGCGGCAGTCCAAAAAGCAAATAGAATGTTATGAGTCATTAAAAAAGGGATAGAGAATAAGATGGAAAATATCTTATTGCCTCTATATAAAACCATGGTATGCCTACATCTTGAATAGTGCATACAAATCATAGAATCATAGAATCATAGGACTGGAAGGGACCTCGAGAGGTCATCGAGTCCAGCCCCCCGCCCTCAAGGCAGGATCAAGCTCCGTCTACACCATCCCTGACAGATGTCTATCTAACCTGTTCTTAAATATCTCCAGAGAGGGAGATTCCACCACCTCCCTTGGCAATTTATTCCAATATTTGACCACCCTGACAGTTAGGAATTTTTTCCTAATGTCCAATCTAAACCTCCCCTGCTGCACTTTAAGCCCATTACTCCTTGTCCTGTCCTCAGAAACCAAGAGGAACAAATTTTCTCCTTCCTCCTTGTGACACCCTTTTAGATATTTGAAAGCCGCTATCATGTCCCCCCTTAATCTTCTTTTTTCCAAACTAAACAAGCCCAGTTCATGAAGCCTGGCTTCATAGGTCATGTTCTCTAAACCTTTAATCATTCTTGTCGCTCTTCTCTGTACCCTTTCCAATTTCTCCACATCTTTCTTGAAATGTGGCGCCCAGAACTGGACACAGTACTCCAGCTGAGGCCTAACTAGTGCAGAGTAGAGCGGCAGAATGACTTCACGAGTTTTGCTTACAACACACCTGTTGATACAACCTAGAATCATATTTGCTTTTTTTGCAACAGCATCACACTGTTGACTCATATTCAACTTGTGGTCCACTATGACCCCTAGATCCCTTTCCGCCATGCTCCTTCCTAGATAGTCGCTTCCCATCTTGTATGTATGGAACTGATTGTTCCTTTCTAAGTGGAGCACTTTGCATTTCTCTTTATTAAACCTCATCCTGTTTACCTCCGACCATTTCTCTAACTTGCTAAGGTCATTCTGAATTATGTCCCTATCCTCCAAAGAAGTCGCAACCCCACCCAATTTGGTATCATCTGCAAACTTAATAAGCGTACTGTCTATCCCAATATCTACATCATTGATGAAGATATTGAACAGTATGGGTCCCAAAACAGACCCTTGAGGAACTCCACTTGTTATCCCTTTCCAGCAGGATTTAGAACCGTTAACAACCACTCTCTGACTACGGTTATCCAGCCAATTATGCACCCACCTTATCGTGGCCCTATCTAAGTTATATTTGCCTAGTTTATCAATAAGAATATCATGCGAGACCGTATCAAATGCCTTACTAAAGTCTAGGTATATGACATCCACCGCTTCTCCCTTATCCACAAGGCTCGTTATCTTATCAAAGAAAGCTATCAGATTAGTTTGGCATGACTTGTTCTTCACAAACCCATGCTGGCTATTCCCTATCACTTTATTACCTTCCAAGTGTTTGCATATGATTTCCTTAATTACCTGCTCCATTATCTTCCCTGGGACAGACGTTAAACTGACCGGTCTATAGTTTCCTGGGTTGTTCTTATTCCCCTTTTTATAGATGGGCACAATATTTGCCCTTTTCCAGTCTTCTGGAATCTCCCCTGTCTGCCATGATTTTTCAAAGATCATAGCTAAAGGCTCAGATACCTCCTCTATCAGCTCCTTGAGTATCCTGGGATGCATTTCATCAGGACCTGGTGACTTGCTGACATCTAACTTTCCTAAGTGATTTTTAACTTGTTCTTTGTGTATCCTATCTTCTAAACTTACCCTCTCTCTGCTTGTATTCACTACGTTAGGCACACCTCCAGACTTCTCGGTGAAGACCGAAACAAAGAAGTCATTGAGCATCTCCGCCATTTCCAAGTTTCCTGTTACTGCTTCTCCCTCCTCACTAAGCAGTAGGCCTACCCTGTCCTTGGTCTTCCTCTTGCTTTTAATGTATTTATAAAAGGTCTTCTTGTTTCCCTTTATGCCTGTAGCTAATTTGATCTCATTTTGTGCCTTTGCCTTTCTAATCTTGCCCCTGCATTCCCGTGTTGCTTGCCTATATTCATCCTTTGTTATTTGTCCTAGTTTCCATTTTTTATGAGACTCCTTTTTTATTTTGAGATTGTGCAAGATCTCCTTGTTAAGCCAAGCTGGTCTTTTGCCATATTTTCTATCTTTCCTACACAGCGGAATTGTTTGCTTTTGGGCCCTTAACAACGTCCCTTTGAAATACTTCCAACTCTCCTCAGTTGTTTTTCCCTTCAGTCTTGTGGTCATCTCATCTCAAAAAAGATATATTGGCATTGGAAAAAGTGAATAAGGAAAAGTTATTTACTTATTCTCACAATATAAGAACTAGGGATCACCAAATGAAATTAATAGGCAACAGGTTTAAAAAAAAAGGAAGTTTTTATTCACTCAGCACACATTCAACCTGTGGAAATCCTTGCCAGAGAATGCGGTGAAGACTAGAACTTTAACAGGGTTCAAAAAACAGCTAGATAGATTCATGGAGGATAGGTCCATCAGCAACCGTTGGCCAGGATGGGTAGGAATGGTGTCCTTAGCCTCTGTTTCTCTAGAGATGGGTGATGAGAGGGATCACGTGAGGATTACCTATTGTGATCATTCCCTCTGGAGCATCTGGTATTGGCTACTGTCAGCAGACACAATACTGGGCTAGATGGACCTTTGGTTGGACTCAGTATGGCCATTCTTATGTTATAATTCAAAAACATTTTAACGTTTCCATGGTCACACACATGTCACAGGTCTCTCCCAATCTCTCCCATTGAAGCTTCTTTCACTTTGTGTAAAATAAGCATTCACTGGAGCAGGGCCTAGAACCTGATTCCCTCACATCCTGAGTAAGTGTTCCAAGCATTGGGAAGTAGTGTATAAGGAGAATCACAGCTATTTCTTCCTCCAGGTGTTTTGTGGGGAACCCAATCTTTAGAGCATGCTATCAGATCAGGATCCACATGCAAGACAAGAAGGAAAATGCCTAGTCCTTGAAAGGTGACTTTCTAACTCTTAAAAGATTTGTTTAAACACTTGTAATTCATTAACATGACATGAATGTGCCTTTTAACATCATTTCAAGAATTGCAAGATTTATCTTTAGTGGTAACATATAAGTAAAAATTAAAACATTAAAAATTGTTCATTGGCCTGATTCTGGGACAGCGTGCTCACCTAGATTTTGTTTTGGCGTTAGTGAAGATTGTAAATGCACAGGACCAGTTTTTCAAAGGTATCTAGGTACCTGAACAAGCAAATAGGCATCCATTTTGAAAAGCACAAGATGCACAATGGCAGTTAGCTCTTCTAAAAGCCAGTGTACACTGGGTACCAGGAAAGCCCACATCTCAAACAGTTTCCTAGCACAGTGTGGATCATGAGGGAAAATCCAGTGTTTTTCCCCCTTCCCTAATCTGGATTTGCTTCCACTCCTGCCAAGAACTTCTGCTGGCATGGAGGCAGAACAGGATTGACTTTAGTGTTGTTATTTATTTATACCCATGAGTGTGCCTGGTTATACACTAGCAAGAGACAAAGCTTTGTGATGCCCATTTCAAACCTGAATTAACACATTTTAGTCTGCATGGCTGGAATGATTAATGTACTTCTCGGGAGGGCTGGAAGCAGGAGACATGCACCTAAAATACAAATTAATCAGCACCGCACCAAGGTCTTCTGTATCCTATTGATTAATGATATTAATGAACAGATACAGATTTAATCATTTTAGCTAATGGTTTTTGTTAGTGATGGCAGCATTGAAAAGTTACATTCTGATTGGTTTACAGAGGTAGGAGATAATCTTCAACTAACTATAGACCAGTCAAAGACTCTTTAGGATATTTTCCCTATGAAACTTATAGGGCAAGATTTTTAAAAGAGCTTAGTGACTTTTAATGTCCAAGTTGATGTACCTTAAATGGACCTAATTTTGCAGAGAGCAGTTGCTCATTACTCTCTAAAAATCCATATCTCTGTGAGGTGTCTCAGATTAGGCACTCAAAAATTGTGGCATCTAAAATCACTAGATGCTTTCAAAAATCTTGTCTTCTCTGCTATTTGATAAGTAATCTGATTTCCAGCTGGCTAACTCCAGGCTGGAACACACAACCTGTAACACTAATGACCACAATGCTGATGTGGCAGCAACCTGAGAGTTGCACCTAATTTATAAAAGAATTGGATTCACCTTGGAAAATTTGAATCCATATTTTGAATATCTCAAAGATTAGGTGTTGGAATCTCAACATTTGATTTGAATCCATCTCTAGCTGGCTTGTACATTTTAACATACTGTTCATTAACAAAATTCAGTGTGTGTGGTCATAATTTTGTTTGTCTATTTCACAAGATTGATAAATTAAAAAGCAAATTTTTTTACTACAAAGCTTCAGAGAGGTAGCCAAGTTAGTCTGTAACTAGAAAAACTTAAAAAACAACAAATAGACTATTTGTTGTTGGCTATAGGTAGACAAAATGAGATTGGCAACACTTTGCATAACCAGTGATATTTTAGTTTTTCAAATATTAAAGTTGGGGCTTCCAAGTTGGTATCTATCTAACGTCATGGGTTGATATTCTCCTGGGTGCCACATTTTGTTTCCGTGCAAAACAAGATATCTTCATATAAAGATGAAAAGTTATGGCATTTCTGTCACATATGGGACACCAATTGGCCTCTGTAGCTAGTGAGCATAATATAACCCACTTTCCTTCTGTGTCTTTCAGACAGTTGTGTCCTCTAATGGGAAATCCAAGTACTAAATTGATCATTTTGCTATGATAGCACCTGTGTCTCCTGACTGACAGAGGAAAAAGCACTGAGGGACATCAGAGGTAGTGGCATCTAGACTTAGTTGATGACAGAAGGTTTGTCATGAGGGAAGGAAGCATAGTGAGAGAGAATCTATGTTTATCTTGGATTCTATTGTACATTAGATGTGATTTCACTGTTATCTAAATGTTGATATTGCATGAAAAAATAAAGAATGGGGGTATTTTGCCAGGATTTCTATCTCCTTTCCTGTACCTTTTTATTTTTCACACGAGAATTTCCTATGCATGCAGCATGAGTATTGACCATTATGGATCTCAGTTGGCAAACTGCTGCAGACTTGCCCTGGGGTCAATCACTTTGCATTTTGCATTTTTGACCCACATATTTCTGATAGTGACAGCAAAGGAAACTAATGTATTCATTGGCAGTGACACACAAGAGCCTTAGAAATCTGAATCGACAACTTAAAGATCCTGGTAAGCAAAATTGTTCTTCCCATTTCATCCTCTGGTTAGTGAAGGAAGGAATGAGGCTGGAAATGCAGGTTTAAGGAGCTTATTTTAAATTCAATTTCAAATAGGGGCTTTTGGTCACATAGGCAATGAAAAATTTCTTGCATTCTTTCAGCAGTAGCTCCCAGGTATTAATTTAACAACAACCAGAAAGCAAAATGATGAAAATCGGATGAATTCTAGATTACTCTCAATGTCTGCTGTAGGGGGGTGTACTGCATAAAAGAAATCCTAAGGCAGAATTCCGCTCCCTTATCCACAGGGTGGATCTCAGCACTGGTAACCTGCTTTCCTCTGTATTTGGTAACTTCCCATGCTGTACTTTGGATAGGGGAGCTGCATTTTTAGGTCACTCAGGAACATTCCACCTTCATTTGTGTTCATTACCATTATTTCCCCCATTGATTCTTAGGGTATGTCTACATTGCAACACTATTTTGAAATAGCTAGAACAATTCTGAAATAACTTAGTCCACGTCTACACAGAAGACAATTTTTTTGAAATAGTGTCAAAATACTGTCAAGCTGTAGGACTTATTACTCCGACTCCTTTAACAATCATTGTACGAGGAGTAAGAGAAGTTGGAGGAAGAGTGCTCTATTTCGAAATAAGTGTTGTGTAGACATTCCCTATTTCAAAATAAGCTATTTCAAAATAAGATACATGATTGACGTAGCTCAATTTGCATAGCTTATTTTGAGTTAAACCTTGCTATGTAGACACACCCTTATATGCAACATATCAACAGCCACCTAAAGCTTCATGATGGTTCTTGTGTAGCACAAGTTGTCCTCATAGCTAAAGCCATAACACAGGGATATCTGCTTCAAAAGACCAGATCTTGGCCTGTCAAACATAAAGGAGCGTCTTCTAGAAGTAAAGGGCTATGACATGACACACAGTTGGGCAGTTCTGATTGGATGAAGTATAGTACAGGGAGGGGCTTGCATATATATACTAGGGCCATGTCTACACTGGTGCGATCGTGCACCAGAGATATGCAAATGAGACTAAGTGTGGAATATCACCGAGTTTCATTTGCATATCAAATGAGCCACCATTTTTGCAAAAGAGGCTGTTGCACAAGAAGGGGCTATCTACACTGCCCCTTCTTGCGCAAGAAAAACCCTCTTGTGCAATGCCACTACGCTGATTATTTTCGGGAATAACAGCATTGCGCAAGAGGGTTTTTCTTGCGCAAGAAGGGGCAGTGTAGTCAGCTCCTTCTGGCGCAAGAGCCTCTTCCGCAAAAATTGTGGCTCATTAGATATGCAACTGAGGCTCGGCAATATTCCACGCTAGCCTCATTTTCATATCTTTGGCGCAAGATCGCGCCAGTGTAGACATAGCCTAGCTGTCTAATTGTTTTCATTATATGGTCTCTATAGAAGAGGGGAGTCCTGAGTATTAGATGCACAGCAGCACAATAAAAATTTCTAAGCTGTTTGTGAGACAATAATGTTTGAGTTTTTGATTTTGGCCTGTGACCAGCTGAAAACCTTCCCACTGAGTAATAACTGAATAATGAGTGACTCCTTCAGCCAATTCCTAAACTCCATTCTGAAAGTGGAAAGCTCCAGTGAATTCCTGAGTATCTAAAGATGAGCCCTTAGTGATTTGAAAATGTATTTGGCAACAGCAGACTCTGTAGTTCTTTGTTGTCACTGAATACAATTCTCACTTGCGGCAGCTAAAAATGAAAGCAGGAACATAGAAGAAGGAAAGAAAACTTGCACATCATATCACAGAGCAGCTTCTCTCTCTCCTTTCTCTGGGGAGAGCACAACTATGATGCTGCATCCAGCTATGGCTACCTTAATACCACAGTGAAAAATTCAAAGGGAATCCAGAGAAGATCAGCAAGCTTTACAAAAAAGATGGAGGATCTGATTTAAAACAAAGATTTTGGTGAATGGCCTTGTGTGTATATGTGAATACCCTTTGCTGCATGGAATCAGAACTGCTCAACTGTGTTACAGACAAACCTAAGTTCAATTAATAAGTTGTTAAACAAATTTTGGTTGATTTTTCAGTGTGAGAGTTGTCTGCGCAAAGATCACAATTTTCTTCAGTTCATTTGTTACTGCAATTGATTTGTCAAAATAAGTTCAGAATAGCTCATCCCATGAGTATGTCGCTTTAAATATTTGCTATGGAAAGTTCAGCTGTGTTTTGATTGGCTGCATCAATCACATGACAAGAATTTGTTCCCTAATTAGATGAACGTTCCTGCTTGCAAATGTATTTGTTATTGGAAAGCAAGCCAGAAAGGGCAGTCTCAGTTTGTCTAAAAATACGAATGAAAATCTGAGTAAACTGGTCCTGAATTTTCAAACAAAACCATTTTTCAGCAGCAACCCTTGGGAGCCATTCTAAAGCAGTAAGTGTTCTGGTGTCAGATTGTGGGCAGGGCTATGCTGACCATTTGTGAAGGCATTGCCTTCCCGTGCCTATTACACCCACTGCCCATGTCCATTAAGCCGGGACCCTGAAAGCCAAGGGATCACTAGTTTCATTTGACCTGATGCCCCAGTGAAATTAAACAAAGGAAAATGTAAGCTGATCAGCAGAAAGAAAGTCCAAACTATGGGTATGTCTACATTTGCACCCTCTTTCAAGAGAGGGATGCAAATGAAGACATTCAAAATTGCAAATGAAGCTGGGATTTAAATATCCTGTGCTTCATTTGCATAATCATGTTCTGGCACTATTTCGAAATAGCGCTGTTTTGAAATAACAGATGCTGTTAAGATGCGGTTATTTCAAGAGAAAACCCTTCTCTTGAAATAACCCTTATTTCTCATACAATGAGGTTTACGAGTTATTTCGAGAGAAGGGTTTTCTTAACCGCATCTTAACAGCATCTGTTATTTCAAAATAGCGCCATAATGCGATTAGGCAAATGAAGCACAGGATATTTAAATCCCGGCTTCATTTGCAATTTCGAATGTCTTCATTTGCATCCCTCTCTCAAAAGAAGGTGCAAGTGTAGACATACCCTATATATGGTCTATATCAGGCGGTGAAAAACGTTCTCTGGACAAATGGTGGAAGTGTCGTCACTGGAGAAATGTAAAGCAAGACTGGACATTCTACGGGAAATACTCCTGTGTCTGCATTGGCCATTGAGAGGGATGGACCAATTCTGCTTCTGAGTGGGCAAAGGAATAAATATTTATAGCTTTGTTTCCAAGCTCCTTCTCCACTTCTGATTAGTGAGCAGAGTGGAATCTGCACATAGCGAGCACATCTAAATGACTCAAAGCTCATTTCCATTTAGAATGTCTGTTTAAATACTGATTTGACCTCTGGATGTATTTGATGTCGGGTAATATATATAAAACTGTCACTAAAATTGTGTGTGAAGCACAAGTTGAAATGAAAACATACTGTACCTTATTGGCTTTTTTTGATTCCCCTTCAGGAGAAGAGGGGGGAGCCAGATAATCAATAAGGCAAGGAGGGAGCAGGATATTTGATGTACAGCAGCAGTGAAGGGCTGGATTCTTTTTATTTCATCATTTTTAAAATGTGGTTTATAAACACTCTCTTAGAATCTTGAAAGTGATAGTCTGTTCAGGGCTCAGATACCATGTTGATGAGCATGCTTCAAATGCCTAGCCAGCTATGCTATACCAACTGTCAAGTAGCTCAAACCTAAATTAGGTTTTGTTGAAAAATAGAAAAACTATTATGAACAGAAACCTTTTCACAATTTCCTTTTATATTTTATATGAAAACAGGGAGGTTGAAAGTAAAATGTTAACTTTCCCTGCAGTGTTTGAAATCAGCCTCAGTTATAGTGAGAATTAGAGTGAAAAGTGACTAGAAATAAAACAGGAAATTACCAAACTGAGTAAAGTACAAAAGGTAGGAAAAGTGAAACTCAATTTATAAAAATTCTTAAACTGTACTAATCTAAATTAGGTTACATATATATCATATAGCAAGAAATAAAGTATTGTAAAAATGCTATATGAGGCTGAATAAATATAAAGGGCTGTATCATACATTTTTTAAAAAGTTTAGTGGTACCACGGTTGTCCCTCTCCCTCTAGGTTGGAGGGAGACCACACTGCCTTGCTACATCATTGGACTGCTTCGTAGTGTCAGAGGAATTAGCCTTAGGTGTAATATCTTGAGCAGCCTAATGGGCTGCACAGCCATCTGTCTATAGCTCTTGGACCTGGAATGCAAAAGCCCTGCATTGATTAGTCTATGGCCAGCAATCAATTAGCTCTGGTAGCTCAATGTAGAGACAGAGAACACCTACCAATCAATTAGCTGTAGCTTCTTTTTTCAGTTAACTGTGGCTTCTTGGTTCTGATGCAAAGCACACTCAATAGCCAATTGGCTAATGCTTTGAGATTCAGAGGCAGAGCATACTCAGCAGTCAATGAGTTCTTGTCCCTGGATTCAGAGGCAGAGCAGCTTGAGTGGTCCATTAGCCCGATCTCTTGATTCAAAGACAAGGAAAACCCAATAGTCAATTATCAGAGGGGTATCCGTGTTAGTCTGAATCTGCAAAAGCGACGAGGAGTCCTGTGGCACCTTATAGACTAACTGAAGTGTAGGAGCATAAGCTTTCGTGGGCAAAGACCCACTTCGTCAGATGCATGTAGTGGAAATTTCCAGAGGCAGGTAGGCCGGTCCTTGCCCACAGACAACCCGCCAACCTGAAGCATATTCTCACCAGCAACTACACACCGCACCATAATAACTCGAACTCAGGAACCAATCCTTGCAACAAACCTCGGTGCCAACTCTGCCCACATATATACACCAGCAACACCATCACAGGACCTAACCAGATCAGCCATACTGTCACTGGTACATTCTCCTGCACATCCACCAACGTAATATATGCCATCATGTGCCAACAATGCCCCACTGCTATATACATCAGCCAAACAGGACAGTCCCTACGTAAAAGAATCAATGGACACAAATCTGATATTAGGAATGGCAACATACAAAAACCTGTAGGGGAACACTTCAATCTTCCTGGACACACAATTGCAGATCTAAAAGTAGCCATCCTGCAGCAAAAAAACTTCAGGACCAGACTTCAAAGAGAAACTGCTGAGCTACAGTTCATCTTTAAGTTTGACACACTCAACTCTGGATTAAACAAAGACTGTGAATGGCTTGCTAACTACAAAAGCAGCTTCTGCTCTCTTGGAATTCACACCTCCAGATCAACTGCTAGAAGTGGGCCTCATCCTCCTTGATTGGATCCACCTGGTCATCTCCAGCCTGATCCTGGCCTGCATATTTATTCCTGCCTCTGGAAATTTCCACTACATGCATCTGACGAAGTGGGTCTTTGCCCACGAAAGCTTATGCTCCTACACTTCAGTTAGTCTATAAGGTGCCACAGGACTCCTCGTCGCTTTTGCCAATAGTCAATGGCACTTGTCACAGAGCCAGAGGAAACTCCTACTTCCAGTTAATAACCCATGGGCACAGACCACTGAGCCTGGGAAGGGGAGGCTGTCATCCCAAGAGTGGGGTCACAGGAGGAGTCTGGGTCCATCCTACTCCACCAGACCCTGACCCAGGACTCTAGGAGTGGTACAGTGGTTTGCCATTAGGTTAGCAGGGATTTCAGTTGCCACATACTTACCATTCCTCAGGCAAGTCTGCAATCAAGCCGAAGTTGGATGCCCCGGGCCACTTCCTCACCTTACCTCAGGGTGTCCCTGGTACAGCAGGGCGTCCTCCATCTCTTCTGGATAGTGGCAGTGCCAGCAGATCCCTTGCAGGAGTGGGCTTCCCAGCAGGCAAGGCATCACTGGGTTCAGCAGGAAGGTAGGCAATCAGTAGTGAGCAGGGTCTGTCTGTCTCTCTCTCTTTTTGCATGTAAGCAGGAGGAGAGAGGCAGGTATGGGTCTGCCTATTTGGGCATGGAGGGTGACTCCTCCCTTTCTGCATCAGAGGGAGGCCATACTGTCTTACTACAAAGTGGTAGAAACCACCAGGATCAGAGACATCCTGGACTACAGCAAGAGAGATTGGGTGGATCCCCGAGTGCTTGCTACATGGGGCTCTCTTTCCTTCAAACCCCCGTGCGCATTCTCCAGGTGGTGTGTGCAGCCTTGTTGCACTCTGCTCTCTCATTTTCCTGCAGAAAATCCTGCAAAAGACTATGTCCTGCTTCCTTCACTGCAAGCCCTGTGGACCTTTTTATTGAGCCCCTGTTCAATGACCCGCCCCTCCCGCCCCCCCAGCCTTCTCTCTTTTGCAACCCTAGATGGCAGCATGACCTGCAGCTTATTTTCTGAACTGTGCCCAGAGGCCAAGTGTACATGCTTGGGCTCTACATGTTCCATTTCTTCACCCTTGTGACTCACTCTGATAACAAATGGTGGCATTGTTTATAGAGGGTGAGGAACCCTGATAGGTCAGCCTTTAACCCACCCTGGTCCACGTCCTGCTGGGGATATCAGTTGGTGGCTCCTTCATTGAATCATGAACACAGGAGTGTACCTAGCATGGTTCACACCCTTTCCTGATGCCTGCCCCTTCTGTGCTGAGAGGGAGAACCTGGTGCATGTCTGTCTTGAATGAGCCATGTTGCAGCCCGTATTCTGGCTCCTCCAGAGCCTCTCATTCAGTTTCCTGCTGCACTTTTCCCCACACCTGTTCATTTTTGCACACCCCATCCGTGGTCCAAGATCTCAAGACCTCCTTGTCATCTTTGCCCTGGCCCTGACTTTTGCATTATTCATTGTACTATATCTACATTCTACAGTCTAAATATTCAATACATTACAAGAAACCCTGCGTTACTAACTCGATGGGCTCACATTTTATATTAATCGTAGCATAAGAACATAAGACTGGCCATACTAGGTCAGACCAAAGGTCCATCTAGCCCACTATACTGTCTTCTGACAGTGGCTAATGCCAGGTGCTCCAGAAGGAGTGAACAGAACAGGTAATCATCATGTGACCCCTCTTCTTTCATACATTTCCAAACTCTGACAAACAGAAGCTAGGGACACCATTTCTACCCATCCTGGCTAATAGCCATTGATGGACCTAACCTCCATGAATTTAGATAGTTCTTTTTTGAACCCTGTAAAAGTTCTGGTCTTTACAACATTTAGAAATAGTTTACAAAAGGTTAATAAATGATTAATATATGGTTTAATAAAGGGATAAGCAACTGTTGGAGTCCAGTATGCCAGTTGCTTATCTGTCTCTAGGGGTATGTCTACACTACCCTCCTAGTTCGAACTAGGAGGGTAATGTATGCATACCGCACTTGCTAATGAAGCCCGGGATTTGAATTTCCCGGGCTTCATTAGCATAAGCGGGGAGCCGCCATTTTTAAATCCCCGCTGCTTCGAACCCCGTGTAGCGCGGCTACACGGGGCTTAAACTAGGTAGTTCGGACTAGGGTGCCTATTCCGAACTACCGGTACACCTCGTTTCACGAGGAGTACCGGTAGTTCGGAATAGGACCCTAGTCCGAACTACCTAGTTCGAGCCCCGTGTAGCCGCGCTACACGGGGTTCGAAGCAGCGGGGATTTAAAAATGGCGGCTCCCCGCTTATGCTAATGAAGCCCGGGAAATTCAAATCCCGGGCTTCATTAGCAAGTGCGGTATGCATACATTACCCCGCTAGTTCGAACTAGCGGGGTAGTGTAGACATACCCTAGTATAGTCTATTGATGTGGTTATAACCACTCATAAAATGCACTATTTATGTTTGTAATATGTTTAGAGTGGGCGTAGAACACAAGTAAGAACTCATTTCTCTGTCCCTTGGTTTTCCTGTTTGTCAAACTGGCCTAACAATAGTTACCTACATCCCAGAAGCATTGTGAAACTTAAGTCGTTAATATTTGGAAGGTGTTGTGCAACGTTGGGGTTTTTGAAAGCTGCTTTAGAAAGGCAAATAAATATGATGTACAAGCACTCAAGCTTTATTTCTTTTGTGAGGCATAAGCTGGCATTTCACCAAACTGATTCTTTAAAAAAAATAATTACAAAGACTTTATGAATACATATGTAAAATATTGTATGTGAAATGTTGGGTGTCCCAATCTTTGCAATATTTCTTTAAAGTCCAGTTGAGCTGAAAAGATTTTTCCCCACAAGAATCAACACCTTCATTTAAAACTAAATTGCAATTTTTCCTATATGAGGAGAGTCATTAACCTTTGCCAAATCGTTACCTCCGGAGATAATTAACAGTGATCTTATAGAAAACCTAACTAATAAAGTATGCTCTTGAAAAATAATACCAAGAACAAAAATGTACTCTACCTCCCAGCCAATGGACTAATTTCCCTGGGGAATGTGGATTTCAGTGAACTTTTTAAAAAAGATACCGACTTTTTTAATCTATTAAAACCTCAGTCATTGGCATTTAACATCAGCTCTGACTTTGGAATGCACAGTTAACTCCAAGTATATTTCAGATACACTAGCAGAAGTGGAATCAGCAATAAAACTATTTGCCAGAGATCTCAAGACCTCACCATATCCTTATGAGGTAATATTACCTAATGCCAAAAGTGTGCTAGATGCTTAGCAGCATGGAGACAAGGCCCCTCATCTATTGATTTCAGTGAAAGTTCAGCACTAGGAGTAAATTCTGGCCCCATTAAAGCCCTGCTATTGAGACAAGATTTCACCCTCAGAGGAGATGCGACAGGTGAGGGAGGCACGGGGGGCCACTGGACACATGACTGCCCACCCACAGCCTGGGGACGGGATGGGACAACCTCTCTGCTCCACCCCTGCCCTGCCTCCCTCAAGCAATGTGGTCTGGAGGACTAGCGGGGTTGGAGGGGAGAGGGAGACAGGTACTGGCAGTGGGGGTCAGGCCCACCCACACTCACTGGTAGCAGCAAGCGAATGCATCGTTCCTTTTCCCACTGATAAGTGCAGGAGCAGTCCTGCCTGCTCCAAGTGACATGTCAGGAGAACAGAGTGAGCTGAGGCCCCATTGCTCTGCTTCCCCCACTGCTGCTTGTGAGTGCCAGGCATGAGGTGACCCTGGCTGTAGGTTCTAGGTCTGCCCCCCAATAACTCCTGCACACCCAGAAACTGGCCCGTCAGCTGCGGGCCCTTGCCTCTCCTGCCCATGGAATTTGGAGGCACGTTTCCCCTTGTATCCCACATCAAAAGTCACTCCTGCCTCACAGTGCCTTCAGAGTGAGCCCCATTTAACTACCTAAGGGTATGTCTACACTACAGCATTAATTCGAGGTAACTTAATTTGAAATAGTTAATTCAAATTAAGCTAATTCGAAATAACGCATCTATACACAAAAACTATTTTGAAATAGCATTTTGCTATTTCGAAATAGTGCGTCCACACTGAGTGGACCCTGAACTGAAGTTAAGGCTGGCTGGAACCAGTTCCATCAGGGCATCAGGTTAGGACTTGGGGTATGTCTACACTACCCCGCTAGTTCGAACTAGCGGGGGTAATGTAGTCATCCGCACTTGCAAATGAAGCCCGGGATTTGAATTTCCCGAGCTTCATTTGCATGAAGCCGGCCGACGCCATTTTTAAATGCCGGCTAGTTCGGACTCCGTGCCGCGCGGCTACACGCGGCATGGACTAGCTAGTTCGGATTAGGAAGTCTAATCAATTTCACAGTCACAGGATTTAAAAATAATACATTTAATGATTTCTAATATTTAAATCTGAAATGTCCTGCTGTTTAACTGTAGTCGTCCTGATCTAAAAGGGGGCTGCATGGGGGATGCAAGATTATTATATGGGGGTTGTGCTATGGCCACACTCTCTTCTTTAGTATTGCTGGTGATGACACTCTCTTCAAAGCTGGGCCACAGGAGAGTGGCAGCTGCTGACTGGGAGCCCAGATCAGAAGGCAGCACAGCCAGCAGCAGTGCAAAAGTGAAGTAAGAATGGCATGGCATGCTGTGGTATTGCTTCTGTTACTTCTGTACTATGGCCTGCATACCTGGACCCTTTATCTTGTCACCTGCTGGATGACAATAGTCTATTGGTTTTGAGGTCCATATTATAACAATATAATGCATCCAGGTCTATAGACAACAGCCATAATTACTATATTATTCTCACACACATACATAAGGATGCAGGATATGAGACAATGTCCTTCAGCTCAAAATAAACTGAAGATGCTACCACCTGAGCAAAAGGAAAGCTTTTTTTTTAGTTAGTAGCAAGTCCCTCTGTGGGGCATCACTAGAAACCTACCTCACAATTCATTCTTGTGTAGAAAGCCAATACAATATGACAGGCAGAGTGGTCTAGCAGATGGAGCACTAACACAGAAGCTCTGGGGTTTATTCCTGGTTCTGCCACTAACCAGTTTCCTAAATTTGGGCAAGTCACTTCATCTCTCTTTGCACTCCCATCCATTGTCTTTTTGTAGTGTTTATTCACTGGGGCAAGGACTGTCTCTTACCATGTGTCTTTGTAGTCACTAGCACAATTCAGCTCTAATCTCAATTGGGTCCTCTTACCAATAACTTAACATATTATTAAATAATAAAATATACTTGCTGGTAGAGCTGGGTGAAATATTTTGACTGGAAACTTTTTCAGTAAAAAATGCAAAGCCATTGACACCACAATATCATCTCTAGTTTGTCAAATTGTTTCAATAAAAAAAATCAGAAAAACTCAAAATGTTTCAGTTTTTTAAAAATTTAAAATGGCTTTTAGTTCCCAAATTTCCTTTAACTTGATTTTATTTTAGAATGTTAAAAATGTTTAAAATCAAAACAAAGGATTTTGTTTCAGGTTAGCAAAATGTTTTGTTTAACTCTAAATGATTTTTTCCATTCACTGACAATTTAGAAAAATTTTGATTTTCAACTGTGTAGGTTAGCTAATTGTTAAGACAAATCACATATACTTGTTCTGTTTCCTGACTGGATAAATATTCATGCATTTCTAAAGAAAATATTTGCATGAACAAATTTAAAGTTCATTTTCCATTGCACAGGCATGTGACTAACTTTCATTTTCCAAGAACATTCATGACAGTCAAACTCAATCTCATGGATATTCACAAAGAAGAACATGACATGGGAAATAAGAACAACCCAGGAAACTTCAGAACAGTCAGTTTAACTTCTGTGCCAGGGAAGATAATGAAAAAAGAAATTAAGGAATTATTCTGCAAACAACTGGAATATAATAGGTAACAGCCAGCATGGATTTGTAAAGAACAAATCATGACAAACCAATCTGATAGTTTTCTTTGATAAGATAACAAGTCTTGTGCATAAGAGAGAAGTGGTGAACATGGTATATCTAGACTTCAATAAGGCATTTGATACAGTCTCACATGACCTTCTTATCAATAAACTAAGGAAATACAACCTAGATGGGGTTACTGTTTGGTGAATGCATAACTGGCTCGATAACCATTCTCAGAGAGTAGTTATTAATGGTTCAGAGTCATGCTGAAAGGGCATAACAAATGGGGTTCCACAAAGGTCTGTTTAGGGACCGATTCTGTACAAGATCTTCTATCAATGATTTATATGATAACATAGGGTATGTCTACACTACCACCCTAGTTCAAACTCCCTGGCTTCATTTGCAACTTTGGTTGCCCACATTAACCACCCTAGTTCGAACTAGGGTGGTAGTGTAGACATACCCACTGAGAGTATGGTTTTTAAGTTTGTAGAAGATACCAAGCTGGGAAGGGTTGCAAGTGCTTTGGAGGATGGGGTCATAATTCAAAATTATGTCAACAAACTAGAGAAATGGTCTGAGGTAAACAGGATGAAGTTTAATAAAGACAAATACAAAGTGCTCTACACACAAAGGAACAATCTGTTTCACACATAGGCTGTGTCTAGACTACATGGCTCCATCAACGGAGCCATGTAAAATAGTTTACTTGGCATAGTCAAAGAAGTGGGGATTTAAATAATCCCCACTTCATTAAAATAAAAATGGCCGCCGCGCTGTGCCGACGAGCTGATCCGGCACAGCGCGGCAGTCTAGACGCGGTGTGGTCGACAAAGTTTTTCTGTTAAAAGTATTTGCGCAAAAGCATGTCTAGATTGGTCCCGGAGTTATCGTTACAACGATGTGCTTTTGCGCAAAAGCGCATCTACATTGGTGAGATGCTTTTGCGCAAAAGCAGAAGCCTGGAACCATTTTGAAGAGGGCAAAAGGGCACCAGCCCTTTCCGGGGGTGGGGGCTGGAGCTCCTTTGACACACATGCTTAAAGGGATCTTCCTGGACAGCCGTTTCTCTTCTGCTGCGAACTTTAGGACCTCTTGCAGGGACTGATGGCCATAGCAGTTTTTGTGGTTGCCCTCTGCCTTTTGGACACCAGTGCCTTTTGCCTGGAGGCGCAGATTGCTCTGGAAACCCTCACCACGGAGGCCATGGCGTCCCAGTGGCATCCCCACCCCAGCATGGAGAGGCCACTGTGGAGACTGGATACCAGTACCGACTGGTGGGACTGGCTGGTCCTGGGGCAATGGGACGACCAGCAATGGCTCCAGAACTTTCGCATGCAAAAGCAGACATTCCTGGAGCTGTGTGCCTGGCTCGCCCCTGCGCTCCAGAGAGCCACCACCCGGCTGCGGGCACCCATCCCCGTCAACAAGAGGGTCTCCATCACAGTCTGGAAGCTGGACAGCCCGGTCAGCTACTGATCGGTGGCATACCAGTTCGGGGTAGGCAGATCGACCGTCGGTGTTGTCGTGATGGAGGTAAGTCCCAGGGGAAGTGGGGTGGGGGGAGGGTGCTGCACTCCATGCCCAGGGGCAGCCAAGACTCCAGGCTGGGTCACCCAGGGGTTTGGGGCATCCCTCCCTTGAACAGGTCTGCTGGTGGGGTGGGGAGGCGAGGGGGCCCTCGTGTGTGTGTGTGTGTGCGTGAGCACAGAAGGCATCACGGGGGGGCCCAAGGGAGCGCACACTCACCCTGCCTTATGTGATGTGTTCCCCTGTGTTTCTCTGCACCCTTCTGCAGGTCGTCCATGCCATCAACGACATCCTGCTCCCTAGAGTCATCCGCCTGCACGACGTGGACACTACAGTGGCCAGTTTCGCTGCCCTCAGGTTCCCCAACTACGGGGGAGCCCTGGATGCAACCCACATCCCCATCCATGCCCCGGAGCATCGAGCGGCCCATTTTATGAACAGAAAGGGCTACTTCTCTATTGTGCTTCAGGCCCTCGTGGACCATCGTGGCCGCTTCCTGGACATTTATGCGGGCTAGTCCGGCAGGGCACATGACTCCTGCATCCTACGGAACTCCAGCCTATTTTGCAGGCTAGAGGCGGGCACTTAGTTCCCCCGGCAGGAGTTTACTGTCAGGGATGTGCCTATTCCCATCTGTGTTGTGGGGGACGCAGCCTACCCCCTGCTGCCCTGGCTAATGCGGCCCTACATGGGGCGGCCGGACCAGAAATGGGCCCAGTTCAACGACCGTCTCTACCGGGCCCAGAACCAAGTGGAGTGCATCTTTGGCCACTTGAAAGCCCGCTTCTGTTGTTTGCTCACCCGTCTCGAGATGGGTGAGCGGAATGTCCTGGAGGTAGTGGCCATGTGCTGTGTGCTCCACAATCTCGTGGAGCGGAAGGGGGAGGCCTTCCTCCCGGGGTGGATGGCAGGCAAGGGCCAGGCTACAAACAGCCCTGCACAGCTGCCATCTGCCAAGCGCACCCGGATGGGGTGCACAGCCAGGAGGCCCTGACAGACATGTTCTCCCAGGCCGCATAGTATGGTCGCCTTGGTCTCCCTTTACAACTCCCTACCATTCCCCCTTCCCTCCCCTTACCTCCCAATAAACACCAAACACAGGTGTTTTTTTTTTAACACAAACTTGTAACTTTTTATTTACAATGGGGAGAGGGAGGAGACCTTCAACTGGGAGGGGAAGGAGCTACTCCTGGGAGGGGTGGTCCCTGTGACTACTCCTGCCGGGACGGACCTGCACATGGAAGGCAGGCTGCATTGAGGCAGGCAGCATGGGGAGGTGGGCAGGAGGGGCAGGGACAGGAGCAGGAGGGACAGGAGCAGGAGGGGGCAGGAGCAGTGCTAGGGGAGTGATGGTGGGTGCATGGTGCAAGGCCATGCCATAGTGGATGGCATGGCCAATGTGTGCAGTGAGGGTGGCTATTGAATCCACCATGTGGACGCACTGGGCCTGGAAGGAGCCCCAGGCTTCCTGGCACCACTGCAGGTCCGCCTCCAAGCGCCGAGTGATGGCTGCTCGGCAGCCTGCACATGGCACCGAAGGAGCTGGTCCCAGTGGCGGAGCCACCGCCTTGGTGGTTGGGCGCCTGGAGGTGCTTCTGCTGCCACTGCTGCAGGGCTAGAGGGTCCCCGGCTTGTGCTTGGTCCTGCTGCAGAGAAGAGAAGAAAGGATGGGTCAGTCAGGCAGCCCAGCCATTGTCCCCACACCTCGTGCCCTCCCCCTCTGAGCCCAGGTGACACTACATTAGTTACGCCCCTCCCCCCCATGTTGTATGTTTGCATATAGGACTGCCCTTGGAGTAGGGTCCTCCTCCATGTATTGTAACCACCGGTCTGTGTCCTGGCCCCTTGGAGGGTGGGAGGGCGCTTGTGTTGTATTAACCTGTGGAACTCCCTGCCGGTGGAGGCTGTGAGGCTTTGGGCTAAACAATCGTGTTTGACAGGGAGCGAGATGAATCCCCACACAGTGCCTGGGAGCACATCTGGCAGACATGGTCTGGGCTCTCAGATCCCCATTACGTGGGATGTCTCCTGGACGGAATCAGTTGAGTGACTGGGGAGTGTACCATCCTTGCAGCAAAACTCAGGCGGCCCTAGGGCCGGCCCGAGCGCTTCCCCCCTTCCCCTCCTGCTAGCCCTCACACACGTAGCCCAGGGATATGTGTGGCCACAGTGAAGACTTCCCTCAGGGAACGAGCCAAGGCGCCGGGAGCAGGCGAGGGGCTCAGTGGGGGCCACGTTCACAGGGCTGTGACGCTGTGGTTTTCCCAGGAGCAGCTGGCTGTGCTTCACAGCCAAGCATGGGACAGAGTGCCGTTCTGCGCGCTGCACCCTTGTGGAGGTGCGGACTCTGGCCTGAGCCCCTGGGGCCCTGGCTGGTTCCAGCCGGCATCCACCCTTCCCTCTGGTCCTGCCGGATATGTGTGAGCAGCACAGTCACAGGTGTGCCCTGCAGCTGCCTGCTGCGGCCACATGGTTGCATGTACTGCATACTGCCTAATGCTACACTGTCCGTGCAGCTCACGTGGCCTGAGTGACGTGCTCTCCCCCTCCCCGCTCTGGGCGCCTGGCTCCCCCTCCCCCCTACCCTTGTGAATGCAAAGTGCAACACTCACCGGTGGATCCTTCCCCAGCCTCCAAGGATGCATGGGCACGTCAGGGCTGCCGGAGGGGGCCTGCAGGGTGGCAGTGCTGGCCTCGTCCTCCGATCCACTGCTGCTGTCTCCTTCCCCCGCCTCGGTGGTCCTGGTACCAGGGGGGCACACGCACGTGGCCACAGGGATGGCCAGTCCCTGCGGTGCTCGCTGGCCCCAGGATGGCATGGAGCTGTCGGTAGTGGGGGCAGGTGTCAGCTCCTGCCCCCTGGCCCTCACTGGCCTTCACATAGCCCAGGCACAGTTCTTTTCACTTGCTCCAGAGTCCAGGCTGGATGTCCATGCTGGGCAAGCACCTGGGCCATGTGGTGAAATATGTCTGCGTTCCGGCGACAGGAGCGGGTGTCATGCAGGGCCTCCTCCTCCTGCCAGAGGTCCAGCAGTGCCTCCAGCTCCCCCGAGGACCAGGATGGAGCCCTTCTTTTTTGGCCCCTTGGGGCCTCCTGTGCTGGGGGTGCAGGTGCTTGATCCCCCCCTGGAGCTGCCATCATGGTCTGGGTATAGTTGGGGACAGCAGGGGCCACGTGGCAGAGCTGTGGCCAGAGGTCCCAGAAGGATTTCTGCCTTGTGGCCTCAGCAGTCTGGTCTGCCTTTAAGGGGTCTCGGGTTACCAGGATGTCAGGAGCAGACTTGCAGCTACGGAGCGTCCGAGCAGCCACTAGGGCTTTTTTCTGTTTAGCCTGCTTTTCAGCAAAATGTCTTAGCTGCCTGTCTACACTGGCCCTCTTGCACAAAATCATTTTCGCAAGAGGGCTTTTTCCTGAATGGGAGCGTCAAAGTATTTGCGCAAGAAGCACTGATTTCGGACAGTAGAATGTCTGTGTTCTTGCGCAAAATCAAGCAGCCAGTGTAGACAGCTGTCAAGTTTTTGCGCAAAAGCAAAAGTCATAAGGTAGAGTTACATTGCAACCTTCCAACAAGAGTAGCTTATGTTTTTAGCTAACTTCTCTGTGTGTACACAATGAAATGAAACATGGAGAGTCATGGTAAGGAACAGAAAGAGAAGACCAAGACATTGACACAGAAGCCTTGTGACAGTGGGGAGTATCAGTGTATGTGAGTTCTTTAAGATAAAGCATAAAGGGGTGGAGGAAGTGTTTTAAAAAACAGAAGGGTGATTTTGAGAGTGACTGAAATGTCTATGGGAACTTGTGAAGGTGAACTCAAGGTGACTTGCAATTTCACTAAATGTTGTGCTAAGTTCAGTATGTCCGAGTTTTAATTGTACCTGCGGTGTTTACCTGAATAGCTTTTACTGCTGGAGTTTGGGTGTTACCCCAGCAGCGCTGCTTGATTAATATTCAAATCAATGCCTGCTATGAGATGTCCTTCACATTTCCTAAGGATAGAAATGAACAGCTAATGGACATAGATTAAGATCTTTGGTAGAGATAAATCTTTCCAGATAAAGTACTGAAATGACCACCTAGGTTGTAGAAACTATAATCCAACACAATGTTCTTTAACACAACATTCAGAAATGGATATCACCAAAGAAATGACCATCCTTAAAAAAAGTCAGACATCTTCCCACAAAAGGCAGAGGGCCAGCAAGTAAAAGGCAGAGGCAACATGAAGAATAGTGGTAGAAATGTAGCCGTGTTAGTCTGGTGTAGCTGAAACAAAATACAGGACTATGTAGCACTTTAAAGACTAACAAGATGGTTTATTAGATGATGAGCTTTCGTGGGCCAGACCCACTTCCTCAGATCAAATAGTGGAAGAAAATAGTCACAACCATATATGCCAAAGGATACAATTAAAAAAATGAACACATATGAAAAGGACAAATCAAATTTCAGAACAGAAGGGATGTGTCTACACTGGCCTCCCTTTCGTAAAAGGGATGCTAATGTAGCACTTTGGAATAGGCAAATCCGCGGGGGATTTAAATATCCCCTGCGGTATTTGCATTAACATGGCTGCCGCTTTTTTACGGCTTGGAGATAAGCCGGAGAAAAGCGCCAGTCTAGACGTGATTCTCCGGAAAATAAAGCCTTTTCCGGAGGATCTCTTATTCCAAGTAGGAATTCTACTTGGAATAAGAGATCCTCCGGAAAAGGCTTTATTTTCCGGAGAATCACGTCTAGACTGGCGCTTTTCTCCGGCTTATCTCCAAGCCGTAAAAAAGCGGCAGCCATGTTAATGCAAATACCGCAGGGGATATTTAAATCCCCCGCGGATTTGCCTATTCCAAAGTGCTACATTAGCATCCCTTTTACGAAAGGGAGGCCAGTGTAGACACAGCCAAGGGGAATGGGGGGGGGGGGAGGGCGGAAGGTAAATGTATGTGAGCTAATGGTATTAGAGGTGATAATTGGGGAGGCTATCTTTGTAATGGGTAAGATAGCCAGAGTGTTTGTTGAGCCCCCTGCATAGAGTGTCCAATTTTAGCATGAATGACAGCTCAGAGGATTCCCTTTCAAGTGCAGATTTAAAAGGCTTCTGAAGCAGGATGCAGGTAATTAAGTCATTGAGACAGTGTCCTTTCTGGTTGAAATGGCAAGAAAATGTTTTTTCTTTGTGATCCTGTCTAATATCTGTTTTGCGGGCATTGATCCTTTGGAGAAGTGTCTGAGACGTTTGTCCAATGTACAAAGCAGATGGACACTTTCGGCACATGATAGCATAAATTATATATCTGGATGCGCAGGAATATGTGTTCTTGATCTTATAACTCACTTGGTTAGGTCCAATAATGGTATCAGCAGAGTGAATATGTGGACAAAGCTGGCAACGGGGTTTGTTGCAAGGGAAGGTGCCAGGGTTGGTATTAGTGTGGTATGTCCTGTGGTTGTTGGTAAGAATCATCTTTAGGCTAGGTGGTTGTCTATAGGAGACTATGGGTCTGTCTCCCAGAGCCTCTTGGAGTTTAGTATCCTGTTCCAGTATAGGCTGTAGTTTATTGATAATGTGTTGGACAGGTTTAAGTTGGGGGCTGTAGGTGATGACAAGTGGTGTTCTATTGTTGGTTTTCTTGGGTCTGTCTTGTAGTAGATGGTTTCTAGGTATTCGTTTGGCTCTTTCAATTTGCTTTTTTATTTCTCCGGGTGGGTAGTTGAGGTTTATAAATGCTTGGTAGAGATCCTGAAGTTTCTGGTCTCTGTCAGTGGGATTAGAACAGATGCGGTTGTATCGAAGGGCTTGGCTATAGATGATGGATCGTATCGTGTGTGCTGGATAGGAACTGGAAGCATGTAGGTAACTGTATGAATCAGTGGGTTTTCTGTAGAGGGTGGTGTCTAATTTTCCATTGTTGATTGTACTGTGGTGTCCAGGAAATGGATCTCTCGTGTAGAATGGTCCAGGCTGAGGTTGATGATGGGGTGTAGGTTGTTGAAATCTCTGTGGAACGTCTCCAGTGTTTCTTGGCCATGCGTCCAGAGCATGACTATTTTCAATCATCCAGACTATTTTCTTCCACTATTTGGTCTGAGGAAGTGGGTCTGGCCCACGAAAGCTCATCATCTAATAAACCATCTTGTTAGTCTTTAAAGTGCTACCTAGTCCTGTATTTTGTTTCAGCAACATGAAGAGACACTCCGAATTTTTTTCATTGTTGTTTCATCTGACAGGGATCAGAGAAAGTAGAAAAGTTTCTGTCATCTGATATATTCAAGTCATCATTCAGTGCTCAGTAGTTTCCCATGGAATCTGATTAGGCATATGTTTTCCTGTCTTACTGCATTTCTATTTCTATAAAAATGCCAATGAAAACCAGCACTTAAACTGAATTGACTTTTTATCAAATTTAACTGGGATGTCTCCTGGTTGATGCCTGTAGAAAAGCGAGCCAAAACAAGATGAAGATGAGTTGGGAATGGGGAAAAAAGCTGGTTGTGATGTTCCTCCACAGAATAACCAGTGTGGGCACAAACTGGCCTCCCCGGTGTTTGCAACCATATTGCTATTTGAACACATGGGATTAATCAAAGAGCAGCAAAGACGGACATCAGGGAAATAGGTGACTGTGGGAACCAGGAATTCAGAAACTTGTATTAAAACCCTAGATCCAGACACCCTCAAATTTTAAGAAATTGTTTGATCCAGCTATTAACTTTGATACTCAGGCTCAGCTCTCAGTTAGGGTTGGAACCCAGGTACAGGCCCAATTAAGGAGTGAAGGTTTAATTAGGGATTATCAGATCAGAGAGTCATTCCAGTGCTTCCAGAGTAAGACTTAACGGAGATTATGTACTTAATGTTTGCATTAGGAAAAGTTCTGTTCTTTCAGCTGAGTGTGGGATAAGATCACCCCCACTGAAGAAACTATGGCAAGCCACCAAGAAGTTTAAAAAGTAACATATAAATGGTGTCACTTTCTCTTAATTTATATTATTTTAATTTGGGATTATTATTTTCTGCAAATATCAGCTTCTGTTTTATTTACACTTCTCCATAGCATATTAATACTTTATATGGAGTTGGTGTAGAAGATAGTTAATCGATAAAAATGATTTCAATGCACTTTAATACTCCAAAATCTCGAGTGTGAAAATGTTTAAAGGCCAGCACAGAGGCATCTGAGATCATTGTTAGAGTGTGCGTCTGTGTTCCAATTTCATTGTACAAGAAAGGTGGCATTAAAGTTTGCATCCTGCACTGTTGTAATATTTTCTGTATCTCTTCATTCTCTCTCCTCCCCTTTCTTACTGTGCATTGCTAGGGTGTTTGGTGCTGTGATGCAGTTAGACCTGGAATACATAGTTGGCTTTCAGTCACTAAACCTGGGCATCCCAGCATTCCAGACAATAGATTCAGCAAGACATTGTCCAGCACATATGTGTAATTAGCAGCTGAATCCAAATTAAATCCTAATCCAAAAGAGAGCTGGCAAATCAACTGGGGATTTACTGACTTTGATTCTCTTTTTGGTTTTGATTCCCAGTGCTGTGTATAGGGATGATCCCTTTCATTGTTTATGACCAGGACTTTGAAACACAGAAATAGAGACTGACAATAGAATTATACAATCGGAGGACTGGAAAGGACCTCAAGACGTCGTCTAGTTCAGTCCCTTGCACTTACGACAGGACTAAGTATTATCTCTAGACCATCCCTGACAGGTGTTAGTCTAACTTGCTCTTAAAAATCTTCAATGATGGAGATTCTGCAACCTCCCTAAGCAATTTATTCTGGTACTTAAACATATTAGGACATTTTTTCTAATTTCTAAACTGAGCTACCCTTGCTGCAATTTAAGGCCATTTCTTCTTGTCCTATTCTCAGAGGTTAAGGAAAACATTTTGTCTCTCTTCTTATGGTAGCCTTTTATGTACCTGCAAATTATTACCATGTCCTCTGTCAGTCTTCTTTTCTCCAGACTAGGGATGTAAGCAAGAAGTGAAGTCAACTAGTCGACTACTCATATATCCCTCCCCCCTTGCTGCCTCTGTTTCAGAGGCAGCAAGGGCGGGAAACAGGAACCAGTGCTGGGGGCTTCCTGCCCAGCTCTTACTGCATTTAAACTGCAGAGTCGCAGTGGGGGGTAACTCCTGAAGGCTTCCTCCCTTATAAACTACACAGTTAGCTGATTATTCACTTTCTAACATCCCTACTCCAAACTAAACATTTTTTCAATGGACATGACGCTCTGTTGAGGCTTAATCATCAGAGAGTAGAGCAAAATAATTGTTTCTCATGTCTTGCTTACACTTCCACTGATACATTTTAGAATGATTGCTTTTTTGGCAACAGTGTTACACTTTCAATTCAGCTCATGAGTTGGTCCTGCTTTGGTAAGGAGATTGGACTCGATCTTCTGAGTTCTCTTCCAAACCTACGATTCTATGATATTTAGCTTAAGATCCACTGTGACCTCCCAAAATCCCTTTCTGCTCTACTCCTTCTTAGGAAGTAATTTTCCTTTTGTATGTGTGCAAGTGATCGTTCCTTCCTAAGTGGAATAGTTTTCATTTCTCCTTATTGAATTTCATCCTATTTACTTCACACTATTTCTCCACTTGTCCAGGTCATTTTGAATATTAAACCTATTCTCCAAAGCACTTGCAATCCTTTACAGCTTGATATTGTCCACAAATGTTGTGTGTGTTCTTTATCCCATTATCCAAATCACTGATGAAGATACTGAACAGAATCAGACCCAGAATTGGTCCTGCTTTCTTTGCACTTCCAGCTTGACAGTGCAGTACAGTCAGCCTTGACTTTCAATTTATTATTTGTATGAAGCAGCTCCTAGCAGCCGCAACCAAGATCAGGGACTCATTGTGCTAAGCACTGTATCCACTCAGACAGTGAGAGACAGTTCCTGTCCCTGCATAAAAAAAAGGAGGGGATGGAAGGGAAAACAGATGCACAGAGTGGTGAAGTGACTTGTTCGAGGATACTCAGCTGGTCAGTGGCAGATCCAGGAGTACAGCATCAATCTCCTAGCTCCCCAGTCAATACCATATTCTCCAGTCCACTTCCCTGTTTACAGGGTAAATATAGACCTGTCAGCAAACATCAGTCCTGGACAAGATAATGGGATGGCTTATACAAGACTCAATAAAGGAGTAAAGGAAGTTAATGTATTTAATGCAAATCAACCTGGGTTTATAGAAAACAGATCCTGGTAAACTAACTTGATATCTTTTTACTGAGATTATGTGTGGTTGATAAAGATAATAGTGTTGATACTTAGACCCTGCAAGTTATTTTAATTCCTACTGTACAATATTTGATACAACACTAGATTGATATACAATTCACACATTAAATGGACTACCAACTAGCTAACTGATAGGTCTCAAAAATGTAGCTGTGAACAAGGAATCAAGCAGGTGTATTTCCTGCAGGTTGCCCCAGGGCTCAGTTTTTGGCTTTGTGCTATCTAACATTTTTATCAGTCACCTGGAAGAAAATGTAAAATCATCACTGATAAAATTTGCAGATGACACAAACATTGAGGGATTGGTGAATAATGAAGAGGACAGGACACTGATTCAGAGCAATCTGGACTGCTTGATAAGAAACACACAATATGTGCTTTAGTATGAATATGAATATGAATAAAGGTAAATGTGTATATCTAAGAACAAAGAACGTAGGCATGAGAGACTCTATGCTGGGAAGCAGTGACTCTGAAAAAGATTTGGGGGTCATGGTGAATAATCAGCTGCATATTCACTTCCAATGTGACACTATGGCCAAAAGACTTAATGTGATCCTGGAGATACATAAACAGGAGAATCTTGAGTAGGAATAGAGAAGTTATTTTACCTCTACACGTAGCACTAGTGTGACCACTGCTGGAATTCTGCATCCAGTTCTGATGCCCACAATTCGAGGATGTCAATAAATGGGAGAGAGTGCAGAGAAGTCAAAAAAATGATAAAAGATTAGAAAACATGCCCTAGCGAGAGAAATTCAAAGAACTCACTCTACTTAACCTAGAGATGGTTAAAGAGTGACTTGTTTGCAGCCCACAAGCATTTGTATGAGGAACCAATATTTACTAATGGGCTCTTCCATCTAGCCAACAAAGTTATAACCTGATCCAATGGCTGAAAGTTGAAACTAGACAAATTTATACTGGAGCCAAGGTTTCCATTGTTAATAGTGAAAGTAATTAACCATTGCTTGGAACAATTGTGGTGCTTTGGAATTATTTTGGGGAAGTTTCATGGCCTGCGTGACACACAACATTGGATGAGAAGATGACAGTGGCCCATTTTGGCCTTTGAATCTATGACCTCTAATGGCACGGCAGGGCAATGTGGGAACATCAAGCAGCACTGGCTCTGTTAATTAGAGTTAATGAGTACAGGGTCCTGTAGGTCCAGTTGTCACAGATGAAGACACTCTTTATATTTATTACAACCACTTTTCTCATCCGCAAGGGACATCAGCAGAAACAGATCCCCTTCTGCTCCTCTTAGAGTTCACTCGAATTTTTCCATGAGGTTCAGCATGGCATTTGGAGAGTTTGTTGCCAGAGCTGGACGTATTCAATAAAACATAGTCATTTGTTGTCACACTGACATAAAATGCACTGAAGACTTTTGTAGACCCGGGCTACAAGGCAGGCTTCTCTGTAGCATTTTGAAAGGGTTTCCAAGGAAAGACAGACATGGTTTATGCACCCCTCATGGCTGACGTCTGGTGCTTTTCATTTTAAGATGTGAATTAACTGTTAGTAATTCCTGATTTTGCTGTCAGCAGGAGGTGTGAAGCAGCAGGAAGAAATCAGCAATTATCAGCAGAAGGAGTGTTGAGCAGCATAAATCAAAGCAAGTTACCAAACCCAAAACAAAACATACATAACTAAAAGTTTCCTCCATCTGGGACTGGCTGAGAACTTGTCTGTGTAGCCTTATCTTACCCAGCACACTTTCCTCTTACTGTCTGTCCAGCAGCATTTCTTACAGCTTTTCCCCAAAGTGGTGCACACCGGGAAAAATAAGTGGAACTAGCCTCAATCCCTAGGGGTATGTCTACATTACCCCGCTAGTTCGAACTAGCGGGGTAGTGTAGACATACCCTTGGATACTGGGGACAAGGCAGTGTCCTAATCACAAATCTTCCCTGTGCAGATGAAATCAAAGCATTGGGTGAAAACAGGCATAGTCCTCTTTCCCTAGCAAGGTGGATTTTCCTCCAGTACCTTTAAAGGCTGGAGAATTCCAGATGTCAAAAACCCTCTGGGGAGACAAAGTAAAACATGTGTAGTCAAAGGGACCTCTGACTTTTTCTGGGAGGATCCTTTTTGCCACAATCTATCCCTAGAGATTACAACTCCCATGAACCCTTGAGGAAAAAATGGGGAACAGTGCCTCTTCCGGGCAATGCAGACAGAGAGTTAGGCAAGGCTCCATTTTTGGAGAGAGGAGCCAGGCTGCTGGTGCTGGAGGGGAGAGACTCTGACTATGCCTGTGTCTGGGAAGAGCTTACATAAACCTACACAGGAGGTGACTGTGAGTAACTGGGCTGTTTGGAAAAGTGCTGCCTGGGAAGGAGCACATAAGACAAACTGACTCTGGGTTCAGTCAGAGCCAGAGTGATCTGCCCAGTTAACCAGAGCTGCTGGCATTTGGTGGAGCCTGCTCCAGTGACAGAGGGATTTTGCATCTGGCTGCTCAGCTTGGACTAACAGACAGGACCTGCACAGTGCTATCTCCACTCCAGCTGCAGCCCTCCAAGTGCGCCCATGCAAGCGTCTGGGACTCTGACTCCAGAGGAGTGCACACTCTGGAGTGGGATAAGTGGTGGCAGTACAAATGACAGATAGATAAGTTCCTATTACAGTAAAACCTGCACTATCTGGAACTTAAGCATCCGGAAAACTGTAGAAATCAGCAAAAAAAAGCCAGGAAGGAGAAAAAAAAAAGGAAACCGGACGGCCCTTTAAGTGCTGGGACACTCTTCAGATGAGTGTGCAGCATGTTCCTGCGGGAGGGGCAAACGGCAGCCGGAAGCAAGGAGCAAGTGTCTTGGCTCCCCCCCGTGGCTCCTGGCACCCCTGGCAGATAACCTGGCTTCCTAATCCGAACTAGCTAGATTTTCCGGAAAAACTGGCCAGTCTAGACACAGCCTATGGCTATAGGATATACAGGGTAGCTATAGTTGGGGCAGATGGGGAAAGCTGCATGAAGTTTATCACACATTTCAGAAATAGGAGAGAAATGGGGAACAGGACAAAATAAAATGCATCCTAGTCCAACCAGTCAGTCATAGGATTTTTCATGTTGGGTCTTACCAGCAGTACCTCAATATCAATGTCCTTCTGCTAGCACTGGTCAACACCCAGTGCTTCAGAGGAAGGAGAAAATGCTAATAGTTCTCTTCACTAAATAGATGCTTCTATGGGAGAGCAGAATTCCTTCCTGACCCCCAAAAACATCAGGTTAGGCTCTGAAGCAGGTCATTTTTGCATGTATAAACTAGCAAGGCTTTTAATGCTCATGAAATTCTGACCTAATTGAAAATCTAAAATTAACTATAAATGTTGTTCTCCTGTTTTTCTTCCTCTTCTCTCCATTTTTCAAAGACTTGTAGAAGATGACCCCTCGAGGAAAGGTCCTATCAGAGCTGATGGCACTCAGCACTTCCAAGGAGCTAGACCCTCTTCTTTTAGCCATATCATTCCTGATTTTCATGCAAGTTAGTGCCGCTTCTAACAGCGGACCTGGTTTTGTCAGTGCACCATGTCAGAGTGCTAGTCATTAATAACTCATTCCCAGATAGCATCAACAGCTGCTCCAGTGCATCACTAATGCCATCTGTGCCCAGCTCTTCACCCTCCCCTTTTTAACACTCCAAATCTTACTCTCCAAAACATGCCTCACATCGCAACATACCTAATGGAAATGACTAGCACAAACACACTGATAAATGGCTCCAGCTAACCCAGGGAGCTCAGGAGGGAAGTGATAGCATAACTGCAAAGTCCAGCTGAGCTCTCAGCATGAGCAAACACCACTATAATGGACAATACGCTGCTATAGCCCATTTCCCAGTGAAGCTCTCGCCTCCTGCATGTCTGATTAAAAAATGAATTGCATATTCCACTGTCCTCATTTTCTCTGAGAAACATTAAATAATAATAATAATAATAATAATAATAATAAACCTATTGAGGTTTGTTTGTTTGTTTGTTTGTTTATTATTGATATATTTTGAACAGCTTGAATCTCAGACTTTTTTTCTCAATTAAGGTTCCAGCCAATGAAAATTTTCCAACCACATTTCCTTCTCCCTGCTGCCCCATTGGGACAATCATAGTTCTGAGTTTCAGGTGGTGTTTTGGTTTTCAGTGTGGAATCAGTAGCTTAAAAAAAAGGCATTCCCTTTCCACTGATACCAAAAACACTAAAGATACTAAAGAAAATAATAAAGCATCAGTATTCAGTTGTTAGGTCAAAATTTTTGCAGGTGAACAAAGTATAACTAAGATACGGATTTGTGTTCCCTCTAAGCTGCATGACAGCACAGCCCCACAGTTGCTTAATGTGCCCCACCCAGCTAGGGGGTCAGGACTCACACACGGAGCTGCCTGGTGAGGGGGAGACTCACATCTCTCTCAGCAGGTGTTTCCTGTTGAGGACAAAGCACTGAGTTTCTCCCAGCCAATAGTGACACATCTCCTCCCAACCAGCTGGAAGAGATTCACTGCTCTGTCCTCAGCAGGGAGCTGCTGCTGTCACTGAGGGAGAAGTGCCTCTCTCTCTGACAGGCATCTCCATGTGCAAGTCCTCAGCCCCTGGCTGGGCAGGGCTCATTAAGCAGCTGCAGGGCTGTGCTACTACACAGGTTAGAGGGGACACTGATACCAAGCATGAATTGCTTAATGTGTTTGTGATGGGCTGATTGCCCTCCTCTGAAGTGAAAAGCACTCAGTTAAAAGTTAAAACAGAGCCAATCAGGGCCTGAGGCAGCCAATCAGAGCCCGGGTGGGCCTTATAAAAAAGGCTCCTGAAGAGAAGGAGCTCAGTCTGAAGCCAGTTCTGGAGGGAGAGGGGCCTAGCTTCCTGCTAGGTGGGGTACCTTGGACTGAGCAGTACTAGGGAAAGGCAGGATCAGGGGAGCTAGGGCCTGAATAAACCCAGGCTGAGGTCTAGCGACAGGGGCCCAAGTAGATACTATGGTAAAGAGGAACAACCAGATCAGAAACAGGCAGCAGGTCCAACTCCTCCTTGCCAATGGTGAAGTGGCCATTTCAGATTGCACTTTGTCCCAGAGGGAAGGGGCTAGCTAGATTATGAAAATCTGTAGGTCACTGAGGCAAGGTGGGCTTAGGGGTATTTGGGTTCTCTAGCAGGGGAGGAAACCTAGTGCATACCACTAGGAGAGCAGAATCCAGGGTAAGAACATGATGATCAGGCAGGGACACAGGCCCTGATATGATGTGGTGGAGAACAGGAGAAAAAGATGGGTAACAGTGGGTGAAACATCAGGCAGAAGGTGTTCTGGAGCT
The DNA here is from genome assembly GCF_052426305.1 of Pelodiscus sinensis. NCBI lineage: Eukaryota > Metazoa > Chordata > Testudines > Trionychidae > Pelodiscus > Pelodiscus sinensis. The sequence goes on from NC_143056.1 coordinate 38,215,018, forward strand.
GAAAGTACTAATTCCTAGACTGACAAACAGGTGTCACAATGGTGAGTCCAACCTGTCCCAAGTGGTGGAGAATTTGGGCACAAGCAGTCCACCCTTCTACAAGGGGAAGTAAAGGGAGACTGGAACTATTGCAAGGAAGGAAGTTGAATAATTGAAGCAGGGATGATGGATCCTGGATATGTGGAGGTATTCTTTGCAGAGGATTCCTATGCTGTTCCACGCTGGGCTTCAGGATCAGTTCCCCTGGGGAAAGTGGCAGACTGGCAGCATGAGAGACTTGAGAGCAAGGTGCGGGAGATTCAACAAAAGGCACTAAGAGGCACAGAGGGCACTGCATAAACAGGTGGGGTGGCTGATGGAAGAAGAGCAGGCCCTGCTAGAATTCCTAAGGGGGGAGTTTCAGTAGAACCAAAGAGAGTAGGCTGAGAAGCCCAGCACAAGGGCTATGAGGCCAGTGGCAGAGCAAAGCATGTGTTATGCCTGCAAAAGGTGTGGACATATAAGGAAGGATTATCCCTACTAGGACGGGGCAGAGAGCTTTACCCAGAGTAAGGAAAGGAGCAAGTCCCAGAGAGAGTTTGCCTGGTGAGGGACACTTGGGGTCAGACATGTTGGATCTGTGGGAGCAGAGGACACCTACAGGGGAACTGCCAGGACCAGGTTTTGGAGTCAAAGTTAGCCCCTGGGAGAGGGCTGTGCTGGAGAAGGACCAAGGAAGGCCTAAGGCCAGAAAAAGATGGGGATCCTGCTTCATTTGCATTGAGTGGGGCCACATCAAGGAGGCACTTCCCCATCAGTGGAAAGTTGTAGAAGAAAGAGGTGTGTGAAGACTGAAAAGGGTCACATCCAGGCTGGGAGGATGCTCAAGTAGATGGAGCCATCTGTGGGAGGTGCATAAAAGGGGACTGGGACAAAGAGGGCCTATCAAGAACCTGAGATAAATAACTTTCTGGTGTGATAGGTTACAGTAGGGAACCAGACCTTAAAAGTAGAGAATCCAGAGGATTCTGGACTGTATACATGGCTGTGACAGTGTAGTAAGCCTGGTGCCAGGCAGAGGCAAACTTAAAGGACATGGGCTAAGAGTATAATGCCACCATTGAACAAAGATCTTCTTCATAAGCAGCTACAAGAGATGGAAAAGAGGCAAGCATGCATAGAGGGGCATATGTCACACAGAGAAGGAGACCCTGTCTCCCTCAAGGGTGGAGTTTTAAGACAGAGGATGAGTGTTGGGATGGTTGCCTTGCACTGGAGTTCAAAGTGTTACCTGGTAGAGGCCTGAGGCTGAAAGCCAATCAGAAAAGGGCTTGAGGAATCCAATCAGAGCCCAGCTGAGCCTTATAAAAGGATATCTGGGCAGGAGGAGCTCAGTGTTGCTTCAGTACTCCTAACTATCTTTGAGATACCACTGATTTCCTGAGGAAACTACAATCCACTGATGAGCTTCCAGAAAACACCATCCTGGCCACTATGCATGTAGAAGCTCTCTATGCAAACATTTCATGTTATGATGTACCACAAACCATCAGGAACTGTATCCTCAATGATTTCACAGCACAGCCAGTGGCTGAGCTTTGTGACTTTGTTCTCGCCCACAGCAGTTTCAGATTTGGGGACAATTTATACCTTCAAGTCAGCAGCACTGCTTTGGGTATCCCCATGGGCCCATATTATGCCAACATTTTAGGCTGACTTAGGACAATGTTTCCTCAGCTCTTGTTCTCAAGTGCCCCTCCTCTACTTACACTATATTGACGATATCATCATCTGGACTCACAAGAAGGAGGTCCTTGAAGAATTCCACCAGGATTTCAACAATTTCCACTCAGCTTGGACTAGTCCACCCAGGAAATCCACTTCCTGGACACTACAATGGAAATAAGCTATGGTTACATAAACACAACCCTGTATCAGAAACCTACAGACCACTATATTTATCTATATGCCTCCAGCTTTCATCCAGAACATATCACACGATCCATGGTCTACAGCCCTAAGCATTTGCTCCAGTTCCTCAGACAAACACTTACAGGATCTCTACAAAGTGTTCTTAAAACAACAATACCCACCTGAAGAAGTGAAGAAACAGATTGACTGAGCCAGGCAGGTACCCAGAAGTCACCTACCATGGGACAGACCCAAGAAAGAAATCAATAGAATGCCACTGGCCATTATCTACAGTCCCCAGCTAAAACCTCTCCAGCACATCATATAGGATCTACAACCTATCCTAGGTGATGATCTCTTACTCTCACAGAATTTGGTGGCTGGCCAGTCCTCACTTACAGACAGGCCCCCAACCTGAAGCAAATACTCATCACCAACTATACCTTCCACAACAGAAAGGAAGGAACCAAACCCTACAACAAACCCTGTTGTCAAGTCTGTCCACATATCTACCCAAGTGGCACCATCATAGGACCTAATCACAATAGCCATGCCATCAGAAGCTCATCTACTAATGTGATATACATCATCATGTGCTAGCAATGCCCCTCTGCCATGTACATTGGCCAAACTGGACTGCCTCTATGCAAAAGAATAGATCAGACATCAAAAATTGGACATGAATTAAACATCAAGAACTGTAACATTCAAAAACCAGTGGAAGAGCACTTCAACCCCCTGGACACTCAAGGTCTGTCTAGACAGCAGCACTATTTTGGGATATGTCTGGTATCCCAAAATAGCATTTTCCGCATCTTAACAGCACGCCTATTATTTTGAAACACAATTGAAATAACAGGCTTGGTATTCTGACGTCTCGGTAAATCTCATTCTATGAGAATTAAGGGACTTTTCAGAATAGCAACCTATTTCCAAATCTTGGCACTATCTATGCAGTGCCAAATTTCAAAATAGACTATCTTGAAATAAGCTATGCAATTTGTGTAGCTCAAATTGCATAGTTTATTTCGAGCTATCACCACTGTATAGATGCACCCTTGGTAACAGACTTGAAAATTTCTATACTTAAGGTAAGAAACCTTCAGAACGAGATTGCAGCATGAAACTGCAGAGCTGGAATTCATATGCAAACTTGACACTATCAGACTGGGTCTGAATAGAGACTAGGAAGTGGCTAACTCATTGCAAAAAGTAATTTTCCTTCTTTTGATATTCACACCTTCTCATCAACTGTTAGGAGTTGGCCACACCCACCCTGACTGAATAAGCTTCCTTAGCACTGGTCCTCTACATAGTAATGCAACACTCATCTTTGCATGTGTCTATATCCCTGCCAAACTGAAGTTTCCATTTCATGCCTCTGATGAAATAGGCTTCAGCCCACAAAAGCTTATGCCCTAATAAATGTGTTAGTGTTTAAGGTGCCACAGGAATCCTTGTTTATTTTTAGAGGTAAATTTGTGGTTATTATTGAACCATGCTGTTAATTGCTGAGGTATACGTGGTGACATCAGATAAACCTAACTGCTTTCTACCAGAAACTCACAGTGTTTCTCACCAGTTTCTTGATCTTCACGGTGTCTTAAGGACTCCAGTGACTTTAATGATCCATACACAATGAGTACAATGGAAATAAAAACTGAAAATCCTAATATTAATATAATCACATAATATATAAGAGGAAGCATATTATTATCCAGCCTCTACACAGCCAAATTTCTAATATAATGTAATGAGGTACCTCAGAAGGTCCAGATGTTGTCTTTCTAAACCAACAATGAGAAACCTAGGCTAGTGAGTGGCTACATAAGTTGCCCTCCTTCATCTCAATGGGCACAAGATTGTTGTAACCAAGACAGCCTCCCAGGATAGAGTACTTTTGCTAACTGTCTTTATGCACCTAGAATTGGCAGAGTGTGCTAGATGAACCATAACAGCACTTTGGATACAGAGGGAGCATTCAATTAGCATGCACCTCAATTCTTGTGTCCTTTGCTTTACGTGCGTGCCCCTATAGTAATACTGGTAGAAAAAAAACTATACATTTGGAAACCAGCATAATCTGGCAACCCTGCATGTAGGCAACAGTAAACAAAATGTCTCATGGGCCACACATAGAACCTCAGTGCGTTGCAGGTTGTCCACCACTGCCTAAAACTATACACACATATAGGACTTTGCCAAGTCAAGCGTCCCCATCCTCTCACACTTCAACTTTATGGCTACGTCTACACTGGCCCCTCTTCCGGAAGGGGCATGTAAATTTCAGCAGTCGTCGTAGGGAAATCCGCGGGGGATTTAAATATCCCCCGCGGCATTTAAATAAAAATGTCCGCCGCTTTTTTCCGGCTTTTAAAAAAGCCGGAAAAGAGCGTCTAGACTGGCCCCGATCCTCCGGAAAAAGTGCCCTTTTCCGGAGGCTCTTATTCTTACTTTGAATAAGAATAAGAGCCTCCGGAAAAGGGCACTTTTTCCGGAGGATCGGGGCCAGTCTAGACGCTCTTTTCCGGCTTTTTTAAAAGCCGGAAAAAAGCGGCTGACATTTTTATTTAAATGCCGCGGGGGATATTTAAATCCCCCGCGGATTTCCCTACGACGACTGCTGAAATTTACATGCCCCTTCCGGAAGAGGGGCCAGTGTAGACGTAGCCTATCAGAAGATCTCTTCTTTCAGGGAAGGACAGATAACCTTTAAGATTCATAGGGCATCTTGCCCTGAACCCACATCCACTTTTAGATAGCAACCCAACAACTGATTATATTTTCTACAAATGTAACCTCTTTTCTGCTCTCCATTTTGCCTAGCCAAAAACTTTTTCCAGTATCACCCATTCCACCCCATTCATGGTCATTTCAATATATCTGTGACACTTTTAATTAAAGTGAAGAGTCATAACAAAAACTCTAATATGGATTATCACAACCTGCCTATGTCAATTCAATCCCAAATTTCAATTTGAGAAGTTAGTCTTTACTTCTCTCCAAAGAAAAGTGTTCGTCCAGGGTTCTGGCACAAATGGCTGTTACATTCCATCCTAGAAATGTCTGTATTTCATTAGTGGGTAAACCAACCTTCAAACCACTTTGAGATTCCTCATCACTCCATACTTTTCTGTGATTATTTGTATCGCCATATGAACTTTTTCTTTACTGGCATTGATTTGTTATTCACTGGACTCATTATGGAGTCCCATTTGTAGCCATGTAGAATAACACAAATTGGAACTTCCTAGCATACTGATGACGTGATGATTCAATCAGGCGTAGGATATTATGTCAGAACATTATTTTAATAAATGCATGGCACCCAACAAAACAATAACTACTCTCTTTAGCAGAACAATTCATCACAGTGCAATGTATACCAAGATCCCCAGTAGTTGCTTTGACCTCTGGAGTTACCATGAAGAAATTCAGATCTGCTACCAGATGGTAACACTCAAAAGTAATTCCTGTCTGACAGCTGTTTATCAACCAATATGAAACAAATTGGGTTGATTATTACTAGCTGTACATATTATAGAAGTACAGAGATGGCCAGAACTAAAAGGGGCATGATGGCTGAACGTTGCACATTTTATGTGATGCTTCCATTTATGAAGGGATAATAGATCATGAACAGATGCTTTTACAAAAAATTAATCAGGTGTTACAGAATGCAACAGGCCAATAGATAATTCAAAACCATGACTTATAAGCATCTATAATGAGTCTACTGATGTGCTTCTTATATCAAATGCATGCTATTTGAGTTTTTAATATATTTATTACAGTGTTATAATTATGTATAAGCCATTTCTAAATGGAACTGTAATACAAATTGTGAGTCTGAACTCCCCTCTCACTCCAAGAATAGAATCTTCCAGGCCAGGGTGGAGACTTTTCGGTATGTCTACACTACCACCCTAGTTCGAACTAGGGTGGTTAATGTAGGCAACCGAAGTTGCAAATGAAGCCCGGAATTTAAATATCCCGGGCTTCATTTGCATCTTACCGGGCGTCGCCATTTTTAAAGCCCCGGTAGTTCGGACTCCGTGCCCGCGGCTATACGCAGCACAGAGTAGGTATTTCGGATTAGGCTCTCTAATCCAAACTACTGTTACTCCTCGTGGAACGAGGTGTACCGGTAGTTAGGATTAGAGAGCCTAATCCGAACTACCTACTCTGTGCCACGTGTAGCCACGGGCACGGAGTCCGCACTAACGGGCATTTAAAAATGGCGGCGCCCGGTAAGATGCAAATGAAGCCCAGGATATTTAAATCCCGGGCTTCATTTGCAACTTCGGTTGCCTGCATTAACCACCCTAGTTTGAGCTAGGGTGATAGTGTAGACATACCCTTTGTGACATAATATGGGGAAACCTTGTCCTCCTGCTATCTATGCCATACAAATGGAAGGTTTCAGCCCCCAATTCTGTGAATTTGGCAGTTGTTACTAATGCTAACACTAACCTCAAATATTAATATATTCCTACACAGAGCTGTGCAGAGAATGGACTAAGAATTGGCTCAGACATTCCTCTTCTACTTTGAGTTCAAGTGAAAATTTTAAACTGATGAAGGCCAGATAACAGGATTGGTACACAGAAAAGCAGACAAGTGGAGATTTGCTAGGTCTATGCTGGGCCCTTTTCGGGGAGGAAGTAAAGGGGAAAAGAATGACAGGAAGATTTTGGATAGAAGATTGTGAAAATTAAAACAATTTTTTGATGTTAAAATTTCAGTTGACCCTTTTATAGGGAAGCAGCCTCAAATTTTATAGCTTTTCAGTGAAAAAAGTGGTTGTTTCTAAGGCTACATCTACACTGCAGAGCTATTTCAGGATACCAAAATAGCTATTCTGCATCTTTTGAACGCACCCGTTATTTTGAAATATAATGGGCTCGCAATTCCAATGTCTCTATAAACCTCATTCCAGGAGGAATAAGGGATGTTTTGAAATAGCGATTTATTTTAAAACAAGAGCTCTGCAGACAGCACAAAATTTCAAAATAAGCTATTTTGAAATTAACTTGAAATAAGCCGTGCAATTTGAGTAGCTCATATTGTGTAGCTTATTTCAAGCTACGGATACAGTGTAGAACAAGTGAAAAATAATTAGAATTTCCAAGTACTACAAATTCAGATATTTTTCCTGATAAAAATAATTTTGCATCGTAAACATGAAAATTTTTCAGTTTCCTCTGATTTCGAAGCAGAAAAGTTAATTTGGGAACTATCACATGTCCCAGTCCGTAAAGCAATGTGGAACAAACAGCAGCATTTGTGAGTATCTGTGGAAAAGAAGTTGCCTATCACACACAGCTGTAGTTTTCACAGCTCGTGGAAGGAGCACGTAGCAATGCAGGAGGAAAGTTATGCAGCTTGTTGGAAGGTTTGTCCTGGGAAAAGAAAAAAACAATTTTGAGTGGCTGCTTGTAATGGGAGAGACAGTTTAGCTGTTAAAAAACTGGGTAGGTTGGATGTGTTTCAACCCACTGTTGAAAACTAGAGATGTAGCTGTTTAAGGAGGGTCAGGCAGGTTATAATGGATGATTGACATAATCTTATGAGTAAGTCCAATATCGTGGTTTAGTATGTGTGATTGTCAACTGCTAATGGCTGTCCCCGGGATTTACAATAGCCTGACAAGTACACCTAAAAAAAATTATCTTTTAATTTAAGTGGTAGGGGTCTGAGTTCATGACCAGGATATTTGTATGTTGCCACAGTTCATTATATAAGCATGTTGGATTCTTGACTGTACCCATCTGGAGGCAGGAGACAACCTGAGAAGGAAAATAGCCTGTGTAACTTGAGGTCTTTGGCTTTACAGGCTTAATTCCATCTATCTTATGGAGCAGATTTTGGCCCTATGTTTGCAGAATTTGCCTGTCATGGGCATGTGAATGGCACTGCTTATATCAAGGTTTTCAGTGTCTACCTTACATTATTCTAGAACTCCAGAACACTACAGGAAAGCCGAGGTGATTAGACTCCAATGGGAAAGCCAGATGTGAGAAAAGTCATAGGGAAGGGCTACAAATTTTGACAGACCACAGAGCAGGATTCTTCATTAAACCGATTCTGGGTTTTGCCTAAGGATCCAGGCTGATTGTGAGCAATGTGACACCACACAGGTCTGTTTTGAAAAAGGAACAGGAGAGAGGCTGTCTCATGTCTGATCATTATTCTGTCTATCGAGCTGTAAAACACTGTTCCCCTCAATCGTGTTTTCAATACTACATATAAAATCATCAATAGTTCTTGTTTGTTTTTTATAGGTTAAGCACTGGCAAGACTTGATCTTATCTTTCAATTCTGCTTCCCTTGTGCCTTTCATACCATTAAAACATAAAAAGCCAGCTCAGTCTTTCCCAGGCAACTGGAAGCATGAAAACAAATCTAATTGATGATTTTAATTATCACAAAAACATTTAGGAATGAGCAATGAAAAATGTTTCATTAAATGGAATTCTAATTAAGACAGTGATATACATGTTAATGATCAGGTGGGATTCTTCAGGCTTTGGGGCTTTTGTTGATGCTGTTCCCTTGGTGTATTTTAAAATTAAAAAAATGTTTTATTATAACTGCCAGTTCACTCTAATGTGTTTTAATACAAACAAAAGTAAATGTAGGAAGTGATTCTATATAGAAAAGAACAATGGTTTTGTGTTGAAATGATATTAGCAACTTCAGGTATCATGATCAGCCTTTTTGTCATGTCAGAACAAAGGTCTTAAAACCCTCTTTACAATTTTTTTAAAATCTCCTTGGATGCTGTATATGAGAGCGGAGGCACTGAATATATCAGTATCTGGTCTGGACTGGATGGAGTGTTTTGCGTTCATTCATTGCAGATTAAGTTCATCCTATGTAGAGGGCCTGAACGAAGACTTATGCTCCACTACAGTTTCTACCCAGAGTTTAAAGTGGGATTGAAAGGTGACCTACAAAGGTCTTTTGCCTATTTGTGATGGATAAAAAAGGTCTGGAAAGGGTTTTTTTATTATTATTTCTTAATACACAGTGTTTTGGCCTGTTTGTATTTTTACCTTAGAAGTATAGAGAGTATCAAATCAGCCCTTTTCTGTTTTTTCTAGAGGACCTCTTGGGATTCCTAAATCCACTTTTCAGCAAGAGACTAAAGAAGCTTGGTCTATTTAGCTCAAGAAAGGGAAGGTTAAGAGTGGCTGTATTGAGGTCTATAAGTACCTACAGTGGAAAAGTTTTCTAATAAAGATCTCTTTAATTTACACTCTCCTCGCCTCCCCCTCCTCTCTCCGCCCCCACACACACCAAAAAAAAGCACAATAAGATCCAGTGGCCAGAAACTCAAATTAGGTGAATCCAGACTGCAAATTATGTGCACATTTTTGAAAGAGATGGTAATTAACCATTGGAACAACTTACATAGGGACATAATAGATTCTGTGTCACCTGAAATCTGTAAATAATGTTTGGATGTCTTTTTAAAATATATTTTCTAGCTCATCCAGAAGTTGTGGATTTGATGAAATTATCTGTTTTATATGTAGGACAGATTAGATGGTCGTAATGCCCTTTTTGTCACCTTAAAAGTTCTGAAAGTGAAGGGTTGTGAGTTCTCAGCTCCTAACCAAAGGAATAGGCATGTAAAATCTTTCTCAGAAAGTGATTTTTTTCTCTATCATTGAAGCCTCTTGGCTTCCTAATTAAATAAACAAAGTGAGTAAACCCATCACACACTTCAGAACACTAGAGAGAACCTTAATGAAGGAGTCAGGGAGAACAGCAAAATGGCAGAGCTGTTTCATTTTTGTGCTTGTGTTTGAACAAAAAATGCTGTGGACACCTAGTATCAGCAACCACATTCCAGCAGTTCACTTTTCTCTCCGCTAAGTCTGATTCTAATGTCAAAAGTTGCTTTGTGCACATGCTTTAGCTGTTCATCTCACCCACTGCCATGTTTCCCATATTTTATTCATTGTTTTGTAAAGTGCCTGGAAGCAACTTGGCTTTAAGAAGCTTTATAACACCACTGTCTCTTGAATTCTCTGCTGTGAAAATAAAATTTCCTATCACATGATCTCAGTGTAAAGAAAAATATCAATGCAAAGTATTTTAAAGCTGTTCCTACTTTGCATTATATTAGATCAGTTTGTGCCCAGGAAGAGATGATACAAAAAGGCAGCATGTCAGATCTGATAAATTACTGCATGCTATTAGCTCATAGATTAAGGTGCTTCAAATAAAATAACCCTTCTCTATATAAATATCCATGTATGTCATTTCTTTATCCCTGGCTAAAGCTCTTTTAAGGTATTTCTGTAGGAATGCCAACAATCATAAAAATAATTCACAGTGCACAAAACCGTCTAGAATTTAGGTGGCAAATGTATAGCAGCTTTTGATTTGTGCTCACTCCTGAGACATGTTAAAGAAAAGTCTGCACCACACCAGACTAAGTGTTATTTATTTCTCTCTTTTTAACCTGCAAGTGACATTTACATGCTCATGAAATAGAAGTGCTGATCGCACAGGCTACTGACAGGCATCATGTAGGCAGATTTCACCCTCCTGTTCCCTCTACCCAACTGCTCTGTCAGTTTACTCAGTACCCACAGTGTCAGAACCATCTGATATTCCAGCCCTAGGCAACCATGCAGGGCACCTCACTCATGACCTGTATCGCTCCCGGTTGTTCCAGTTTGATCCCTCCCTCTCCCCCACCCCGTCCCCTCCTATACACCTCTGCCTGACCTGGAATCTATTCTCACTCTCCACAACCCATTCTTCCTATTTATTTTGGATTTCAAAATCCCCTACTCATAATTCCGGTCATCTGAAGAAGTGGGCTGTGCCCACGAAAGCTCATGATACCATCTACATGTTTTGTTAGTCTATAACAGTGCCAAGGCACCCCGCCGGGGCATTTATGTGCGCCCGCCGAGTGACCAGGGCTGGCCCAAGCCATTCTTGCGCCCCAAGCCCTGGGCACAGCAGAGCCGGCTCGAGCCATTCCTGCGCCCTGGGCAGCGGATGCACAACACATGAGTGGCCCCATCCCCCGGCGCACTGCACACCTTACAGCTGCAGTTGGGTGCTCAGCACCTGATAGCAACTCTAAAGGGTGCGCGCGGCCGGGCGTGCAGCGACCCATACAGATGCCATCATGCACCCCCCATAGGTTGGTGCCGCGGGCAGCTGCTCAGCTAGCCCCCCCCCTTAATCCAGCCCTGCGTGTGGCGCATGTGCGGCCCTGCTCCGGATGCGTGGCACATGCATGGCCCCGCCCCCTGCACGCATGGCGCGTGCGCAGCCCCGCCCCCAGACACACGGCGCATGAGCGACCACACCTCTGGGCGCCCAGCAGCCCCAAAAGGTTGGGTACCACTGGTCTATAAAGTGCTACCAGACCATTGGTTGTTTTTTTCTGTAACAGACTAACTCAGCTACTCCTTGAAGCTCCTGGATATGATAAATCAGGGTATGTCTACACTACCACCCTAGTTCGAACTAGGGTGGTTAATGTAGTCAACCGAAGTTGCAAATGAAGCCCGGGACTTAAATATCCTGAGCTTCATTTGCATCTTGCCGGGCGCCGCCATTTTTAAATCCCCAGTAGTTTGGACTCCGTGCCCGCGGCTACACGTGGCACGGAGTAGGTAGTTCGAATTAGGCTTTCTAATTCGAACTACCTACTCCGTGCCGCGTGTAGCTGCGGGCACGGAGTCCGAACTACCGGGGATTTAAAAATGGCGGCGCTCGGCAAGATGCAAATGAAGCTCGGGATATTTAAGTCCCGGGCTTCATTTGCAACTTCGATTGACTACATTAACCACCCTAGTTCGATCTAGGGTGGGAGTGTAGACATACCCTCACTGTTTGCTCTTATGCACATAGTGCTCGGTCTCCCCTCTATTTCAATCATGGCCACTTTCAGAGGAACAACTATTACCCACCCTGTTGAGCAGTGGCAGAGTATGGTATCATTTTGTGATGTGCAAAAACCACACACAGAAAAGTCTTAGCTAATATCTGGCCCTAAAGAAACCATCGGGTTTAATCTGAGCTTTCCCATCAGTTGGTACAGGAATCTAATAAAAATGCCAGAGACCTGTTAGGATAGTGCAGCATAGGCATAAATCACCAGTGCAAATATCTAATCAATGTTAGGTCTTCAATACATTACACACCTGTCCCATCAAATTAGGGTCCAACACATGTGTTCATTATGGAATGTAAAAGGAATGATGGGGAGAGTCTGCAGTCTTTGCACTTCCCAGACACGGAACATCAGTCTACCTCTAATGTACTGCAATATGCTACTTAGTAGTGTGCATGCAAAACATTTGCCTCTACTACTAATGAATTGTAGTGCTGATGAAGGGTGCTGGATTGATCTCATGTGATATGATGTCCTTTGTCTAGAATAAAACATGGGTAGTGGCAATATAAAATTTCCCCATATACTGTCCCTCCACAGTATGTGCACCCTTGGCTTCAAGAGTCTACAGGTGAAAGTGTGCTTTGTTAGCTAGGAATATGATGTAAGCTCAGTTCCCATTTGAATAAAACATTTGGTTATTTGATGAGGCTGCCCTGAGTCCAGGAGGCACTTATCTCATGGGAATTGGAGTGATATCTATAAATGTCATTTCATACGGGCCACCATATGACAATCAGTAACATCTTTGGTTACAACTGAGATGGGAATGAATTTGAATAGGCAACCACAAGATTTAAGGCTCCTGTAACCAATTCTCTGAGGTCTTCTACCCTTCTCCACATGTAAAATCATAGAACACTAGAACTGGAAGGGACCTCAAGAGGTCATCGAGTCCAGTCCCCTGCTCTCACAGCAGGACCCAGTATCGTCTAGACCATCCCTGATAGATATCTATCTAATCTGCTGTAAAGTACCTCCAGAGATGTAGATTCCACAACCTTCCTAAGCAACTTATTCCAGTGTTTAATCACCCTGACAGTTAAGAAGTTTTTCTGAATGTCCAACCTGAACCTCCCTTCTGCAGTTTAAGCCCATTGCAGCTTGTCCTATCCTCAGAGGCCAAGAAAAACAATTTTTCTCCCTCTTCCTTGTGACACCCTTTTAGATACCTGAAAACCGCTATCATGTCCCCTTTCAGTCTTCTTCTTTCCAAACTAAACAAGCCCAGTTCTTTCAGTCTTCCTTCATTGCTCATGTTCTCTAGACCTTCACTCATTCTTGTTGCTCTTCTCTGGACCTTTTCCAATTTTTCCACATGCTTCTTGAAATGTCACCATTTCTTCCTAGTCTAAGATTTGTGACCCAAATTTTTATATCCATCATTTTAGAAAAAACACACTAAAAACAGTATTTTTATGTCCATTTTTCTTTCCAAGGAAAGGGATTCTATGTTTTCTAGGTTTCATTTAGGAGTAGAAATCAGAGTATGCAGAGAACAGGAAAATTGACTCTGCTGGGCCCATTCCATGCCAGGATATTGTGAAGGTTTCCATTCTCATCATGGGCCCATCCTGCAGGAGTTTGAGTACTATCAAGTGGTGCCAGTCCATTGTAATCAATAGGAAGTAAAGACCTTCACAGGATTGATTCCTTATTAATGGGATTTTTGTTAAGTCTAGGGGAAATACAGGCCGCACGATTTGGCCCTTAGCCCCAAAAGAGCAGCACAAACAATATCCATATTCATTAGGCAGCTGACAGGAAAAGGCAGAGAGCCAGGCTGTACAGCATCCTGTCTGTGCATTTGAAGAATAAAATAAAAAATAAAAAATTAAAAATAATGAGCTTGCAGTTCAAAAGAACCCCTTTAATGTGCCTCAAGCCATTTTGCTAACACAAGTAACTACAGGAATTTGCTATTTAGCAATGATGGGTCATGTCAGTGCTAGATTTCTCTTGATCTCCCGTGGAGTTGACAGCATGCACTGCACACTAGTCTTCTGCCAACATGAAGCGAGTGTTAACAGTTTGTCTCTTAATGAGCTCATCAGACAGAAGCACCAGTTAAAGAGAGGAGGTGAGAGATTTGTGTTTGTTTAGCTGTCCTGAGACCTCTCACTTCTGAATTCAACATACAAACTTGTCCTGTAAAAGGAAGTTCTTCCAGTCTGCTGCATCTGATTAGTCTCTGTCCTCATACTTGTACACACTCTCCACCAGAACCTCAGCAGGTGAGTTGGTTTAGCTCCATTGACTGCAATGGAGCTATGTTGATGTATAGTTTGTGGATCACCAGACAGAAACTAACTTTGAGTCAAACTGATGATAAAATATCTGGTGAGGGACCAATTCCTCAGAGAGGGTTGATTACAATGAAGCTGGGGATCTTGTTATGCTTATAAGAAGCACACGGGATCTTTATAGGGGTAAAGGCAATATATTGCATTTATTGAGAATACAATGGCATAGTAGTTAGCATCTGCTTACATTGATAGACACACACACACACACACATACACATACACACAGGCTGTGTCTAGACTGCATCCCTTTTCCGTAAAAGGGATGCAAATTAGACACATAGCAATTGCAAATGAAGCATGGATTTAAATCCCCCGCACTTCATTTGCATAAACATAGCTGCCGCTTTTTTCCAGCTCGGGGCTTTGCCAGAAAAAAGCGCCGGTCTAGACGGGGATCTTTCGGAAAATAAAGCCTTTTCCGAATTTTTTAAGGGATCTTCCACTCTCTCTTTTTCTTTAAGAGGAATAAAGGATCTTTCAGAAAAGGCTTTATTTTCCGAAAGATCCCTGTCTAGACTGGCGCTTTTTTCCGGCAAAGCCCCGAGATGGAAAAAAGCGGCAGCCATGTTTATGCAAATGAAGCGGGGGGATTTAAATCCCCGCTTCATTTGCAATTGCGACGTGTCTAATTTGCATCCCTTTTACGGAAAAGGGATGCAGTCTAGATACAGCCACACTGTCCCACCATCTGATGTTATATTTACCAGTCCATAGATTGATGGTGGGTGGAGGAACAGGGGTCTATCCATCTGGGCCGATGCTCCAGTCATGGCAGGACATCCCTGCTATTAAAGCAAAACAGTTCTCCTTTTATAATAGTTCGTTCCCATCAGGATTAGTGAGCTTTGCATCATTGTGCTGATGGATGTTTGTTAACCCCAGTTGTTTCTCTTCCTCCTTATCTTCTTTGCTCTACTATGCTAAGCTGGTTCTGATCACAAATATTTTGTCCCAATTGATAAATGTTTGCCTCCTTTCAGAGCCATCGATTTGCCGACTGCTTACATCTCAATGGGGATATACAGTAATCTTAAGGTCTTTATGTCTGTTCTCAACTTCTTCCTAGAACATTTGGTCCAGTAGCCTTCGCACTTCTCGCTCATACATTCCTCACTCTCTCATACATAACAAGATTGATTTCTTACAGAGAAGTAACATGCACATTTGAACAAGGACCTCACATTACAATTAAAATCATCATGCCCTTTTACTTATTCACAATACTAATTTTAAAACTTAAAACAGAATTATAAGACTCAATATCTGCCTTGGAATTGGCTTTAAACACAAAATTCTGGCTGGTGCACTTTTCTAACAGTAAGGTAAAGATCCTTTCTGCTTTCAGAAAAGGTGCATGGCAAAGTACACTGAGGCACATTACGCTGCATAAAGCTACATTATAGCTACATGGCTACAATCTGGCCCTGCTGTCTCCAAAACAACCCATCTTCCCCACCCCCATGGAAAATATTATAAAGTGAATAGATTATTTGGGGATGGCACTTCCACTCTATCTAGGTCAGTGCCTTGAAGCTACCCTTTTAGATGCCATTCCTTCAGGGTGAGATCCAGACCTGTTCACAGCACCACCTCTCTTGCAACATCCCAGACCCTGCACAGAACCCTCTATGACTGTGGAGCTGGTGGGAAAAGCTGGGACTGATATGGAATGATCCCTGGGACTTTATTAAAAAATCCCAAGTTGTATTATCTTTGCTACAGCTTTCGTCTACACTGGGAAATACACTCCGCATGGGATGTTAGGGGCTTTGCCAGTGGGAGAAGCAGTCATGCTGTCAGAAAACTTGGGGCAAGCAATTCCAATGGGACAGGGCCTCTTCTAGAGTTTCACATTCTGTGGTGTTTGGGAGCAAGACCCTCTGCTTCTTACCCAAGAAAGCCCTGCACTTAAGATGGAAGAATTTAGAGGAAACCTCCAGAATTTTCCCTCCAACAGGCTACCTTCTACTATGTTGGATACAGGATTATTTTTCACTTCACATCAAATTTAACTAAAGTACCTACACACTATTTATCAATGATGGCTCATGTCCAAGCTGGATTTCTCTGAGAGCAATGGAGTAGGGATTTTAAATATCAGTTAACTTGAATAGTCGATTAACCTCATTAATTCTTATTGGTTATTCGACTATTCTATAGTCCCCAGGAGTAAAGTCAGCAGCCAGTGCACTCCTGCCCTACTCCTAAGGAGCCCCCTGCCACTCCAGGCTGCTGCCTCTGTATTGGAGGCAGCAGCACGGAGTGCCAGATGGGAGCTGGTCCATGAGGGGAACCAGTTTAAAAATCAGCTCCCCTCACGGAGCTATCTGTTGCCTCATGATGCTGCATCTGACACAGCACGAGCAAGGACTGAGTTGGGATGCTGGCTAGACTGCTAAAAAAATTCTGGCAAAGAAGGGGGGAAGGGAATAAGTGTAGTCTATAGCATTAACCTATAAGCCTTTGCTTATTGGTTAATCAGTTAAGCGACTACACTATTACATCCCTTCAATGGAGTTAAAGGAGAGATGAATTTGCAGCACTGCTAAATGTTTATTGCCTTCCCTTTCTGACCTGGAAGCATTTTGGTGGGTGGGTGAAGTGCTCATATATGCATGGACCTTACAAATTCACTGACAAATCTTGAACACTTTACTCAGTCCTTACTCAGGCATAAATTAATGAGATTTTTGCCTGAACATGGAGTAAAAGCTAAAGTTAAAGTTCTGATATTCACATTGAACAATATTTTACCCCTCCAATAGTCCCAATTAAAGACAGGAGATTATTTGTGATATTAGTTATTACCCTGGGTGAGTAAGAGTGGAGGACTCTGGAAAAAAATCAGGATCTGGATTATATAAAGTTTACAAAGAAAATTGGCACATAAATGCAAGATATTAAGTTTTCAATAATCAAATGTTATTTCCTATAGCTCCACAGTTGCCTCAGATCGGATAGCCTTTAACAAATTTCTGTAAGAAAGCAATCCTTATTACTACTTCTTCCAACATGCATCCTCCTTAGCTTTTGCTTAGCTCTAACTCAATCAATATCTGAGTAATTAAAATCCCATGACCAAGTCCTGGTCCTTCCTACCAGTTTCTTTTATCTGTAAACTCATCTCCTGATCCTTTCCCTTTCTCTAATTTCTCTGGAGGTCTCAGGAGAAATATGATCTGGTTCCTTTTAATGTCCTCAATTTTATTCAAACTTTCAGTCAAAACATTTATGCTGTTTCTCACTAAAAACTCAATAGACATCTCTCTTCAGGGTAGTTATCTCTCCTTTTGTTCCATTTTGCTTCTAGCTTTCAGTAAGTCCTGCATTCTGATATTCTAAGTCCCCAGATGCTTTCCAAGTTTGCCTACCTCTTTGTATAAATAGTACTACTCTTTTCCTTGGAAACATGTAAATCCTTTTGTGATGGCGGTGCTTAAAGGGGCCACACTGTGATTGCTTATTCAGGGCAAACTGCAAGGAATAAGGTAGACAATCCCCCAAATGGTGGCTTATTCTGTAATTAGATTCGCCAAACGAGTAACCAAACAGCTTATGCAATATCACATGGCTACCAAGAAGCTACCCAGCCTTTGGCTCCCATCCAGACTAACATGTTGAGAGATTACTGAAAACATTATTCACCATACTTATAGTTCTTCTAATTGCAAAAGACCAGACACATTGCCTACCAAGTCAATTAATATTTCAGATCTTATCCCAAAACACACATATAGCCAAGCCTTACTAACTAACTCTAACATTTATTAATAAAAGAAAAAAAAAGAGAATTATATTTGGGTAAGAGACCAATATACACATGAATATGTGTAAAGTCCTTGAGTTAATCTCATAGCAGAAAAGGTGAGGCAGCTGAAAAAAAAGTTAGGTAGGCAGTCCAAGCGCAGAGTTTGTCCAAAATGTCCCATGAGAATTCCAGAATAAATCCAGAGTAAACCTAGAGACCTCAGTCTTGTGGCTTAGACTTTCCCTGTCAGAGGTTAAGCAGATCTGAGATAAAAAGTATCAGGCCTGAAGGTTTCTTTATCTTTCTCTGACTACAATTCTCAAAACAGAGCCTTCCTCAGATGAAGAATAAGAGATGTATATTGTTACTCTGAGGCTAATCTCCTATTTCCTATGCATACATAGGTAACTAGTTGTATTCATTAAGATAAGGCAATTAATCACTGAAACTAACACAGCAGTTCAGTATGGCATAGGCAGTTATGCTGGAGCTGATGTAAATAATATCTTACATTTCCTGCAGTATTTTACATTTTTAATTTTAAGTGTTAACCGAACCATCCACATGCATCTATTACAATTTAAGACATGAAAGAGAATCAGTATCTACAAGTTAATCTGGTTACACTGCTAACTTCTAACAAAAGATATAAGTAAACACAGATAAACACAATTAGCACCCTTCAGTTCTCTAACAATATAGGCAAACATATTAAAGATTCTGGTCTACTTAACAAGGCTTTTATAATTGTCTACAAGGAATAGCACTGCTTACCATACCTCCTGTTAAGTTGTTATGGGTCATCTGCCAGTTGATCAGTCTGTCAGTGTCATACCATATCAGTCTGTCAGTGTCACATGCTAATTCTATAGCTTTTCTGTCTGAGATACATTTACCTTCTGTCTGTTAGCCTTCTGTGTGCTGAAATCTCCTGCGTTTGTACAGTGCTAATCTAAATGTTTTCTATTTTACCTTGAGACCCAAGAAAATGCTCTATGGTTCTATGAGAGCAAGCATGATCTTGTGATTAAGATGCTAGTATGTGATTCAGAAAGTTTGAGTTAATGTCCACTTCTGTCAAAGGTAGCCTGTGTGATTATATGCACATTGCTTAATGTCTCTGAATGTGAGTTCCCCCCTGCAAAATGGGGACAATAATAGTTCCTTTCTTCCAGCTTCTGTCTCTTGTCAGTGTGCTTTGTAAGCTCTTCAGGGCAGTCAATGTCTCTTAATAGGTCTCTAGTACAATGGGCTCCAATTTGGTTGAGTGTATGCAAATAATAAGTAATAATAATGTACTCTTTTCATTCTGGGTCCCTGTCTGCTTGTGGCTCCAGTGAAATCTGATTTATAACATCTCTAAGATAGTCCCTTTTTCATTTTTTATTACTATTTATTGTTTAGTACAATACAACTCCCTGAAGGATGGTTTGCTCCATACCTTATGGATTTTTCAGTCTAAACAGAAATCAAGCAATACAAACATAGGCTGCTCTTGAAAGACCAGAGGCAAGTTATCAAAGGGTAACAATGGAAATAATAGACTTAAATGTGTAGACGTGTCATCATCACAAAGTGATATACACACATTAGCCTCAAAGGGATGAAATCTGTGCCTCCTCCATAGCTCCCTCAAAATCTGACACTGAACACACATAAGGAGCAAATCTTTTAAGTAAGATGGTGCCATTTTCACAGTCACTTTCCAAAGCATAACCACTTGATGTTTTGAACCCCAGTATCACCATTAGAAATAGCAAGTGTCCCACTAAAGAATAACACAGACTCTAGTCATCCTCCAAATATTTTATCACCCATTTAGCTTTAAGGTAGTGTGTGTTTGGTGAGCCACAAACTACCCAGGATATATATAATATTCTGCCAAATGCAGTTGTCACTGAGTGTCATTTGCTTTCTAAGTCCTATTCCCTTGCATTAATGTTAATCATACTAGCTTCTATATAATACTTTTCTAAATTGCAAGGGTATATGCAAAGAAGAACTTAATAGACTAAGCACCGTTTTTTCTTGCATATTTCCATCTGACTTTGTAATCTAATCTAGCATGTGATATTCCCTTAAAAAAACAGCAGTAATTATATACTGTAATACTATTTACATTTTCATTTAGAGTAAGTTGTTAAATGGTTAATACATTTGGTTTGGGCTTTTTTATGTATTCTATCAATTCTATGATCTCTTCTTTTTCAGATTGAATGACACAGTTAGTTCTAATACTCCTTTGTGGGCTTTATTAACATGTCAGGATCTGCCTATTTTAGTTTTCTGGGTTGAATCATTCAGCAAGAACAAAATGTGCCTACAAAAACGTTCTTTATTAAAAGGATGCACTACTTAGTTTACTATGAAATCCTGTCAATGTTTACAAATGGGAACTGTGCTTTTTATTTGGAATTGTATTATTAATTACTAATGCATTAATTAGGATTCTTGGGAATAATAACATAATTAAAATTGGGCTGGAGTCACAATGTTTGGATCTGGAATCCTATTTCAGCTGCTCCAAAGGCTAGGAGTTAAAGCCAGATAAATTAAAATTAAAAATAAGGACACCTTTGTACCAGTGAAGGTGATTAATTGATAGAGAAAATGAGCATAATTTTCCAAGTCTTGAAGTTTTCAAATCAAGATAAAATGCTTTTCTGGAAGATTCACTTTTAGCCAAACACAAATTATTGGACATAATACAGTCATAAATGGATGCAATTCTATGGCCCATGATCTCAGAGTGATAGATGAGTTAGTCTGCAACTTAAAAATAATGAGTAATTTTGATGCACCTTAGAGATTAACCAAAAAATATAGAATCAAGAGTTCTGGTTTAGCTAGCTAGCTATCAAGTGGTCTTGATGTTCTGGATTTCCACATCAAAAGCTATGTATGTGATACATCCAGTCCACTTAATTAGCCTCATTAACACTAGTCTGTAAGCCTGTAAGGCTTGGGGAGGGCCACCTCCCACATGGGGTCAGTGGGTGGCCACTCTGCCCTACTACCCCCTGCTTAGTTTCTTGGGGTAGTCATTCGTAGTTGCAAATGTAGTCATTCGAAGTTGCAAATGAAGCCCAGGATTTAAATATCCCGGGCTTCATTTGCATCTTGCCGGGTGCCGCCATTTTTAAATCCCCATTAGTGCGGACTCCATGCCCGCAGCTACACGCGGCATGGAGTAGGTAGTTCGAATTAGGCTTTCTAATTCAAACTACCGTTACACCTCGTGCCACGTTCCACGAGGAGTAATGGTAGTTCGAATTAGCCTAATTCAAACTACCTACTCTGTGCCACGTGTAGCCGCGGGCACGGAGTCCGCACTAACGGGGATTTAAAAATGGCGGCGCCCGGCAAGATGCAAATGAAGCCCGGGATATTTAAATCCCGGGCTTCATTTGCAACTTCGAATGACTACATTAACCACCCTAGTTTGAACTAGGGTGATAGTGTAGACATACCCTTGGGGAGTTAACCGTGGCTTTCAGCTCTTCAGGGCCAATGGCAGGCCAATAAATGGTCCAGAGCCCGGGCCCTTAGTTCAAGGCAGGGCTGAAAACAAGCAGTTCAGAGCCCCAAGCCTCAGTTCAGGGCAGGACAGCAAGAAAACAACAGTTCTGAGCCCAAGCCCCTGGTTCAGGGCAGGGCAACAAACAAACAGTTGAACAGTCTTAATATGAGCACCCAGCAGGGTCCTCTTGCTCAGACAGGGGTACAGCAGGTACAGGTTGATGTTCAATAACAGCCGAGGGGGGAGAGTGCCACTTAAGTGTGAGGTAGCAGGGGAGACACAGGCCCACCCACTCCACTGAATCTTAGCCCAGGGTCGTAGTAGCAGCAGAGCAGTCTGCTGCTGGGTCAGCGGGGATCCGTACTGCAGCATGCTGACCTGGTCTTGTTTCAGCCCAGTTGTGATTGGCTGCCCTTGGGCTTTTTCCACTCTCCCCCTCGGGTGGTACAGGTGTCCGGTGGAGGTCCTCTGGGCTTCACTACTCTGGAACCCCGGCCAGGCAAGCAGTCCTTCCAGTCCATCATCCAGTGTGGCCCTGGTGGCCCAGGCCAGTCCTCAGCTTCTCCCAGGCCCAGCTCCCTTCTTGGATGTGAGGGGAAGGCTTCTGGGTCCTCTGGTCTGCTTGGCCTTGATTGGCCTCTCAGGCAGGCCATTTATATCCCCAATCCTGCCCCCTGGCTTCTGGTCAGGTGGGTTGCTGGGGCCAGGTGCTGCCTACCGGGGCTCAGGGAGGGGCACCTCCTTTTGGGTTCAGTGGGTGGCCACTTTTCTCTACTACAGAGTTCTACAATTGAGAAGTATATACCTCTCTTAGTTTCTGTTATTTGCACTCCAGTTCATCTGATGACGTGCGTTTTACCAACAAAAGCTCATGATTCTATATATATTCTGTATATAGTCTCTAAGGTGCCATCACACTTTAAAGAAGTACCTTACTCATAGCTCATACCCTTAACATCATTTTAGAGCATTGAGACAGTCCTGATATGCATCACCTACCAAATCATCAGTATATTGTACTGCATCATCCTGTTTCAACAAATGTATGTACCAACAAAACCAGATGTCTTTGTTACAGAGAACAGGCACTAGGACTCAACACCTGCCATCCCATTGACTTTAGTAAGGCTTTTGATACTGTCTCACATGACCGTCTCATGAATAAAATACGGAAATATAACTTAGCTACTATAAGGAGGGTGCTAACTGTTCCCATAGGATAATTATCATACTGGAAGGGCATAACAAGTGGGGCTCCACAGGGATTGGTTTGGAGACCAGTTCTGTTAAATATCTTCATCAATGATTAAGATAATGGCATAGAGAGTGCACCTATGAAGTTTCTGGATGATAAGATGGGAGGGGTTGCAAGTGCTTTGGGCAGTAGGATTATAATTCAAAATGACCTGGACAAACCAAAGAAATAATCTGAAGTAACTAGGATTAAATTCAAGAAGGAAAAATGAAAAGTATTCCAATCAGTTGTGCACATACAAAATGGGAAATGACTGCCTAGTAAGGAGTATGGTGGAAATGGAAAGGGTCGTAGTGAATCACAAACTAAATATGAGTCAATAGGGTAATAATATTGCAAAAAAAGGAAACATCATTCTGGGATGCATTAAAGGAAGTGTTTCAAGCAGGACATGAGAAGTTATTCTTCTGCTCTACTCCACACTGATTACTCTTCATCTAGAGTATTGTGTCCACTTCTGGGTATTACATTTCAGGAAAAATATGGACAAATTTGAGAAAGTCCACAGAAGAGCAACAAAAATGATTAAAGGTCTAGAAAACATGACCTGTGATGTTAGATTGAAAAAACTGGGTTGTATAGTCTGGAAAAGAGATGACTTAGAGGGGACATGTTAATACATAAAGATTGTTACAATGAGGAGGGAGAGAAATTGTTCTCCTTAATTCCTGAGGATAGGACAAGGAGCAGTAAGGTAAATTGCAGCAAGGGAGATTTAGGTTGGACATTAGGAAAAACTTCTTAAATGTTGAAGTGATTAAACACAGGAATAAATTGCTAAGGGAGATTGTGAAATCTCCATCTGTAGACAAACACCTATCAGGGATGGTCTAGATCAGTGGTTCCCAAACTTTTCAGCATCATGCCCCCCTTTTTGATTTTTGAAAAACCCTCACCCCCTACCCTCCAAAAATAGTAGCAAAAATTGTTTATATAAAAAAAAGGGAACTGACCGGGGCAGCAAAACTTGATAGGGGGAAGGGTTGAGTTACCTTGCGTCCCCCCTGGAATTTCTTCACGCCCCCTCCAGGGGTGGGGGGACACCCCAGTTTGGGAACCCATGGTCTAGATAATACTCAGTCCTGACATGCTTGCAGGGGAGTATACTAGGGGTACATCTACACAGCAGGGCTAAAGTCAAATTGAGCTACGCAACTTCAGCTATGTTAATTTTGCTTTTGGTGCTGTCTACACAGTAGGAAGTTGAAGGGAGAACACTCTTCCTTTGACTTCCTTTACTTCTCGTGAAATGAGAATTACCATGTGTCGGAGTAAAAGTCCTCCAGTTTGGCATTATTTCAAAATAAAGGCTTGTAGTGTAGACACGCACTAGGGGTATGTCTACACTACATCCCTAGTTCGAACTAGGGATGCAAATGGAGACAATCGAACTAGTTAATGAAGCGGGGATTTAAATATCCCGCACTCCATTAACATGATCTCGCCGGCATGCTAGTTCGAATCACAGCTGATTCGAACCAGGAAGTGCGCGCAGGGACGCGTTAGTTCGGACTAAAGCCCTTAGTCCGAACTAATGTTACTCCTCATTTTGTTACATAATGTTACAAAAAATGAGGAGTAACATTAGTTCGGACTAAGGGCTTTAGTCTGAACTAACGCGTCCCTGCGCGCACTTCCTGGTTCGAATCAGCTGTGATTCGAACTAGCGCGCCGGCGAGATCATGTTAATGGAGCGCGGGATATTTAAATCCCCGCTTCATTAACTAGTTCAATTGTCTCCATTTGCATCCCTAGTTCGAACTAGGGATGCAGTGTAGACATACCCTAAGTTGTTTTGGAATAACTGAAGTTATTCCGAAATAATGCTGCTATGTTGACATAGCCTAAATGACTTCTCAAGGCGCCTTCCTGTTCTATGGTTCTGTTTGGATGGTATTGTCCTGAGCTTTGGAAATTAATCCTGAGCACAACTGGTTGAAATGTTTTGATGATAGGGTTGTTTTGTTTTTACAAAAAACAATTTTGGAAGGAACAAATTGTGTCATTAACCTTATTATTTTCCTGGGTTTTTTTCCAGAGTTTCAGTCTAAGGAAAAAAAAACTATGTCTGGAGAGGGGAACAACAGGGAAAAAAGAAGGGGGAGCCAGCTCCCTAAATGAAACAAACTTGAAAAATTGGAAACACCAAATTCCATTAAAAATTGAACATAGCCTTTTTTCAATTCTTCCTAAATATTTTGGTGGAAAACTTTTCTCTGTTCTCGGTTATCTCTATTTACTATAGAGAACTTTCTGGGTGTCTGGCTGATGAGTCTTGCCCACATGCTCAGGGTTTAGCTGATCGCCATATTTGGGGTCGGGAAGGAATTTTCCTCCAGGGTAGATTGGCAGAGACCCTGGAAGTTTTTTGCCTTCCTCTGTAGCATGGGGTACAGATCACAGCTGGAGGATTCTCTGCATCTTGGGGTCTTTAAAGTATTTGAAGGCTTCAATACCTGAGATATAAGTGAGAGGATTATTCTGGGAGGGGTGGGTGAGATTCTGTGGCCTGCACTGTGCAGGGGGTCAGACTAGATGATCATAATGGTCCCTTCTGACCTTAAAATCTATGAGTCTATGAGTCTAGTTCTGAGTATTTTCAGTCCTCACCAATGCCCCTCTAGGATTGTGGACAGCTGGAGAAGATAACTCAACTGCATAGCAGCATGCAATGAGCTCTATGATTTCCCCCACCAATTTCAACCTGACCAGCCTTGCAGAAATAAAAGCAACAAGTCTGTACCCCTTGTGCTAAAGAAGATCTCTCTCCCTTCTAATGGTAGAAGATCCTGTACTGGCTCTGTACACCAGCCACTAGAGGACAAGATCTCACAACCACTCATACCTATACTGGGTTTTCCTTTCATAATGGATTCAGGCCTGGGATGGGCTGATTAGAACTTAGTTTATATTGATGTGGCTGTAGGCTGCAATTTTGAATGAGAAGGATCAGTACAACAACCCCTCAAAGCTCTTGTGCTCTGAATTGTGTATAGGTGTGACATTTATATCTGAAATATGATTTGTTCAAGATGGGGTGGGAAGCTGTCATCTACATTTTCTAGTACTTGTATTAGAAAATGTATTTAATTTAGTTGTAAATATTTTATTTTCTCTCTGAGCCACGTTTCCCCTATAAAATACATCTGCCAATGTCCAGTATTGTTTATTTAGAGCAGCAGAGTGACCAATCATCTGAACACAGGAATGTAATCAGGAACTGCTGAGTTCTAATACTGGTTCTTCATAGTTTAGAGCAGGTCACTTAATCTCTGCCTCTGGTTCCCAATATGGGGATAAAAAAACCTATGAGTCTCAATTCTGTGTTGAGACCACATGGATCTCATTGCAAGGTCTGTGCTTTAGCTACTTAACTCCTTTGCCCCAGAGTATTATGAAGTTTTATTAGTTCATGTTTGTAATTCACTTTGAAAAGTGCAGAGTATTATTATTTATACCTTTCAACCATGTTTTCTGAAGGGAATATACTGCTTTTCCCACATACCAAAGACAGATCCCCAGATTATTGTACCTGCCAGAAGAAATGAGTCCATATCTGCCTATGCTCATATGTCCAAGTTTTGGAATGGTAAAAATGAGCTGAGCCTTATATGCTTCCAACCATACTAAAGCCAAATTACTATTAAAAATGTCCACTGGTGTCCTCTGAGGTTGAAAGGAATGAAATCTGAGAAGCAGATATAAGAATTTCTCCTTAAAATTAAGAAAATACATATATCTAGATGCAGTTCATGCATTTCTTCTTAATGAATATAATTACTGCATTGCTGAGAGCATGCCAGCAGCCTTTTTAAGGACCCAGGTGAGAGGTCTGTAAACACAGCTGAGAAATCATTTGGCACTTTTAATCAGAATTACTCATGAATATTTATGAAAAATGGCTAAATAATTGTAAAGGGACACTGTCAAGATAGAAACTATGAGTCAGATCCTGAGAGGTGCTGAGAGCCTATAACTTCCATTCAAAACTCCACTCTACTTTTGCACCATTTATACTCCTTACTTATCATTCATCTTGAGCAATGTGAATAAATTGCTCCGTTTCTTTTTATAGCTGAGATGGACTGGAACCAGCACCTAGAATCCAAAGCCTGTCTTGGCAAAGGAAGGATGAATTAGAAATTATTTAAGTCCTTTTTCAACTCTAATGTGTAAGACTCTGTGACATCTTTGATCATTTCTGATGTCATTGTTATTGTGAGGTGAAATAGCTGCTAGTCAATAATTTGTCATTTCTATAAAAACCTAAACTCCTTCTCATCACCTGATTTCTAGTAACATAATCATCATGATGCAGCTTTTCCTTGAGTGATGTGAAATTAATTATGACTGCAGCAAACTAGGAACATCAGGAAACCGTTTAATTGAAACCAACATCTTATATGGGCAGGTGCCTGCTGTTGAAGATTCTCAGGTATCTGTGCTGTGCTGCAGCAAATCACTCTGGGTAGACTGCAAGAATGAAACACATGCCATCAATAATTTTGAATATATTAAACAAATCCACAGCTACATCATTTTGTTCCAGAGAAAAAAATCTTAATATCCCACAAGACAAAGAGAATAGCAAAGCTTCACATGTCATATCCATGCAGGGAGACCTAGGCCTACCCAACAATCAAATGATAAGCAGAAGAGCAACAGAGCCACCCTCACGTGGAAACGGGAAATCAGCAACAGAACCTGTGCTGAAGCCCCCATTCACAATTCATCTTGAGACAAAAGAAAACCAGCCTGGCCTTTTTAACTGATGAATAATTTATAGGCAAGCAGAAGGGCTATCCAATCAGTTGATTACATGCAACTGTTTTGATAAGGACATAGGCACAATAGCCAGTCTCCATAGGGGGACCCCCTTGCCAATTCAGTTTCATACATTGAATGATGCTGGCTGACTCCCCATCCTTTTCTCTTCCCTTTGCCATTGGTTTGAAATAAAAGAAGGTTACCACCTCTCTAGCCTTCTTCATCCTGCCACAATGATAGAGGTTAAGTGTGGATAAGAAAGGCAATTAAAATAGATCCGTCACACGTTTGTTATTCCGATATGTCATGCTATATGCCTTCTCTGGAGTGAGCTGACACTGTAAAATGTAATTGAAATTCTTCACTGTTGACAGCTCATGACTAATATGGCGATTTTCATTACACGTTCCCCTGAATATAGCAAAAATGAATGCATATTAAATTAGAAATTTGGCAGGCTTTAAGGCCAGGGCAAACGCAAAATTTGCTGCGTTCTTTACCACTTTGGCAAGGAGCCAGCAGCCTGCAGGACTATTACCTGGTTTGCATAAAATGGAGTGAGTGCCCAAATCCAGCCAAAATAGCTGCCAACCCTTCAAGGTACACTCTAACCAGTAGAACACAAGGGTTACCTCACAATGCACTGAGTAGCTAGAGTGTAGCAACCACTAAAATCGTAAAGTTTAGGAAAGAAGAGCTGGCTGGTCAGGTCTGAAATCCCTTAGAGAGGGAAAAGAATTGTGGTGGCAGACAAGGTAAAAGGATCAAAAGGGAAAGGCAGTAAAGAAATGAGGGAAAGAAAGCAAAATGATATTATCTTCGTGTTTTTTACAACCTGTCACTACTGAATCTGGTCATTTTCCATGCATCTCAGGTATGTGCATGCTATGAAATTTATTCAATTATTATACTGAGTTTGTGTTTTCTTGTCAGAAAAGTGGAACAGAAATTACTGTGTGGGGACAGCATTGGTCCCCAGGTGTAGAAGAGTGGAAGGACAATTTTCCAGACAGTTACATATAGTCTTCTGGCATTACAGGAGAAATTGGAGACTCACTTCTCCCTCCTATTGGAGCATTAAATGTAAACAAGGACAGCCATCTCCATTGGCATTCACATGTGTGTGCCAGAGGGGGAGGTGTGTAGAAAATGATGATCTGTAGGGCCCATCTGCAGCTCTGAACTGTACATTAGTACACGTGCAATGAATCGCAAAAGATATAAGGACCAGAGGGTTGTAAATTACCGTTGTGCAAAAATATTAAAACTATACGTGTTTTTGCCTTTGAAACTCATCCATTTTTGCAATAAATCTTGGTAAATTAATGCATATTTTTAAAACAAACTTTGAAATCATACCAAAAAATCACTTTTGCTTGTTTATTTTACTTGTGCGTGTCTTCTGCAAATGATCGTATAAAGAAGTAGCATTCCATGGTGTAATGCAGATGAATTGACTACAATGCCATATGGATATAGAACAAAATACAGGCATTTCCACATCTCAAGGATATGAAAATAGCATTCTGCCTTTTCAGTAAAGTTAAATTAAATAAACTGGCAAACATTGTGTAAAACTGCATGAAAGAAAGACTGAGCATAGCTCCATTCAAGAGAAACTCTGCTGAACTCCAAACTGTTACAAAGCTCTTTGGTGAGGAAAGGCTTCCTCTCATAATATTTCCATTATTTTCTGTTTTTAAAATTTTTTGGAGATGGTTTTCATTGTTCCCTGATTTTGTCTCAATCCCAGTTGGATTTTCCCGATTTTGGAAATTAAAAGCCAAGAAGGTCAATTTTTCATGTGGTAAACTTCGTACCACTTCTTTCTGGTTTCTGCCCAAACCAGGACATTAAGAAATACATCTGGTGTAGAATATTTTTGAAAATAAACAACATTTTTTAAATCCCCCAAATGTTTAGTTCAGGCATACATCAATATTATATGGGCACAAGTGTGGATCAGTTTTTAATTATAGAATAATAAAAATGTAGGGCTGGAAGGGACTTTGAGTTACTATCAAGTCCAGCTCTCTGTACTGAGGCAGGAACAAAAAACATAGACTATCTCATGGGAGTTTTTCCAACCTGTTTTTAAAAACTTCCAGTCATGGGAATGCTACAACCTCCCTTGGAAGTCTATGTTAGAGCTTAATTACACCTTGTAGTTAGAAAGCTTTCCCTAACATTCCATCCAAAGGTCACTTACTTCAGATTAAGCTCATTAGTACTTGTTCTAACTTCAGTAGACATGCAAACTACAATCCTCTCTATTTCAGTATTTAACATTTAACATCAGGTCCCCATCAGTTTGTTTTTTTCAAAACTAACTACACCCAGTTTTTTAACATATCCTCATAAGAAAGGTTTTCTAAACCATTTACCATTTTTGTTGCTCTGTTCCAGACTCTCTCCAACTTGTCAAGTATCAGAGGGGTAGCCATGTTAGTCTGAATCTGAAAAAGCAATGAGGAGTCCTGTGGCACCTTATAGAGGAACAGCTTTATTGGAGCACAAGCTTTCTTGGGCAAAGACTCACTTTGTAGTGGATGTAGTGGAAGTTCCAGAGGCAGGTGTAAAGATACAGGTATAAGAAAAGAGTACTAATTAAGAGTAATGCTGGAAATAACAAGGTCAGTTCAGTCAGGGTGTATGAGACCTACTTCTAGCAGCTGATGTGGATGTGTGAACACCAAGAGAGGAGAAACTGCTTTTGTAGTTGGCTAGCCATTGTTTAATCCGAAACTGATGGTGTCAAATTTGCAGATGAACTGTAGCTCAGCAGTTTCTCTTTGAAGTCTGTTCTTAAAGTTTTTTTGTTACAGGATGGCTACCTTTAAATCTGCTACTGTGTGTCCAGGGAGATTGGGCTGCACGGGACAGATGGAGCCCACTGGAGCTGCAGCAGACCTGGAGAGGTGGTTTTCACTTGGCCCAAAGATGCTGTGGTGAGAGAAGTCTGGGGTAGTCCTCTCTCTCCAAGGAAGCCTCCATATTGAACCCCTCATCTCCAACCCCACCCCAGTGTCATCAGTCAGGATTCAGGGTCGTCCTGAATAGTTTCTGACAGGTCTTCTATTCCATCAATTATGATAAACTTTTGGCTGTGTGCATGCATGCATTTGCTCCCCTATCTAGCACATCATCTATCTGCAATTAGTCAGTATGACAGACTTTTGAGAGAGCCCCCCAAGACCACAAATCAGACAAGGATCAAAATCACCTGAACAGGTTTATTGCCAAACAACACGCCACTGAGCCATTACACCTTATGTAAGTCAAGGCAATGGACTAACATCCACTAAGCACCCTGGATTTCCAGCATACATCCCTCCTCATGGTCAGCTGGTGAACACCCTTTGAGGTGCACTTTTATACACAGGTACAAACAAATTACATATCACTCCTGATGTATCAGGTTGCCACCCTGTTATCTGGTTACTGCCCCTTATCTCACAGAAGGGGGGTTTACTTATTTTTCATCATGCTGTCAACCTACTATTAATCATGCTGTCAACTTCAACCCAGTCCTGAACCTAGGTCAGTATGTACGTTATTTGTAGCAGTTGGTACCAAGATGTTTCTCAGTGACGCGTTCTGTTATGACCCCTCTGGAATGTGCTTACAGCCTGTGCCCGGTAACTGTGCCCAGTACTTTTTGGCATTCTTTATGCTTGACCTGGCTTATACTATTTCTCTTTAGACAAGCCTCTTTCCTGCTTATCAATTTCCACTGAGCGAAAGTCTTGCTCACTAGATTTCAGGCTTGCTGTTTTTATGTAGCAGACCCTCAACTTACTACACCCAGATTTAAATGAAGAAACAAAAATTAATTGAGTTAAGGACCTAAGCCATACCTGGTAAATCTTCTAGTATTATATATTATGTGAACTGATTTGTCCAGCTGTATAAAGGAACATGAGATAAAAATGTGTTCCAACCTCATGCTCTGGGTGAAATCCTGGCCCCACTGAAATCCACAGCAAAACTCCCAATCAGTTCAATGAGTCCAGGTTTTCACCCTCTCTACTTTTTTTAAAGAATTGGAGATCAATTTAGTTCTAGGGAAAGGTGGCAGATTACCAGCCATAGGGAGAAATATCCTCTGTTTATCAACAGAGCAGGTATGGCCTGACAAGATGCAGTGCAAGCTTTTCCATAATGCTCAGTCAATCTGCATAAGTTCTTAACTGGAGAAACGACCAATCAGGAGCAGGCTGACCCATATAAGAACTACTGGGAAGAGCATAGTGAGTCACTCCCAGGAGGTCAAGGGAGGAGGGTTGCCCTGATTGCCCCGTAGGAGGGTTGAAAGAGACAGTATCATGGAAAGAGCAGTGCTGAGCAAGGGGTAGGGGAGTAAGAGGGAGCTCTAATGTGATGGCTGCCAGATTGAAGCTCTGATACCAAGGCAGAGGTGATGCTAGGGCTATGGGGAAGTGACCCAGAGAAACAGGTAGCAGTAGCTGGAGGTGATGCAGCACATGGCTGTTGACTAGAGGGTTCCTAGGTTGAGATCCATAGGAGAGGGCAATCCTGTGTTCCCACAATATACCTACTTGCAGCTGAGGGGAGTAGCCAGTGCATGGACTGCAGTTGGCCACTGAGTCAAGTGGCTGGAATGAGGACTGTTGGGTCCCCTGAAGCAGGAAAGAGCTGAGTGGAATGCAGCCAGAGGACTGTGTTCAGAAAAGGATGCCACAGTCCAGGAAATGATGGTGGTCCTAGAGGTGATGACAGAAATGATTGCGATGAAATGCCACCTAGGTGAATGTGCACTGGTAAATCAGAGCTAATTCTTAGAATGGCCAGCAGGAGGTGCTACAGTGGTAAGTGATGCCCTGTTACAAGGTCCCTAATAGGTAATGCTTTTGCTTTGTTCTGGTTGGTTTACTCTTCTGGGCTTCTGAGATAGAAGGAGATAAGAGGGTTGATTTTCTTATTCCAGTTTATTTGATTTTTATTCTTCCTCCGAAGATCTTATGCCTTAATCATGCTGTTCATCAGAGTTTCCTTTCCAAAGGTCTGAACAAATGTGAAACTATATATGGATTATCAATAATTAATGTTGCAATTTGAAATTTTTACTGGAACTTCTTATGCCTTTTCAAAACTATTTACTTATTATTGGTTTTATCAGTGTGCTACTTACATTGAGACTCGACTCTTTGATCCTGTAACCATGGATTATATAGCACTTGTTGGAAAAATCAATGAGAATATTACATTTAAAAGTACCCTCCATTCTTAGTTACTGGATTTCTTTAGAAAGAAAAACCTCTTAAATAGTCTATACCTCTCGAAATTAGTGCTCCCAGCACACTTTGTTTAAGAGGACATCCTCACTTGCTGCTTTAAAGGTTAGGTTATGTCTGTAGGTACAACCCTGTGTAAGGTCCATTGCCTCAGGAGAAACACCAAAGAGTACCTGTAAACCAGATAGTCACAATCCTGCTTTGCTCCCATTTTGCTTTCCAGCACCTTAACAGATACAGCATACTCACCCACTCCATGATGGCTCACTTCAGTATCTTGAGACTTGAAAGGGGAGGAATCAAGAATCTGTCCTCTCCTTACCCTTCTCCTCCACTTGACCATTTGCTTATAAAGTGATGAGGGATACAGCAGTTATGCAGTGGCTGCTTCCCTTCCTCACCTGCCTTTTGCTCCTGGAGCCCAGATGTGGGAGGCTACACAGAGCAGTGTGGAAGAAGAAATGTTACTCCCCCTTGTAACTCTGAATGACCCCTTAAGGCACAATGTTATCCCTTGTGAAAATGTTGTCAATAGAGGAAACCTGAATGATACATTGGAGCAAGAGAAGCTATCTTAATGGAAGTAACTCCATTATATGCTTGAGTGGACCTTAGTAACACAGAAATCTGTCCAGAAGTGAACAAGCACAAAACTAGTAAAGCACAGTCTGGACTGATGTACAGACACACTGGAATGTGATTGCTGGCTGAGTTGCCTTTTTCTGTCCATCTGAGACAGTCACTTAAGTGCTTAGTGCTTGTGAAATAGCTTTGCAGCAGGGACTGCCACAAATCAGTAGTTTCTAAAACCTCTTGCAGCAACTAATGTTCCTCCTTTCAGGGAAGGAAAATGACAGTGCTGTGGGGAAACCACTAGCAACAGAAGAGATGGAGCTCAGGACTGCAACAAACTTTGTGAGTAGCAAATAGGTTGACCTAGATTAACAGGAGTTGGCAATATTGTGCAATGGATAATAAATAAAATGAAATAAATTAAGATCGCCTATCTCCTAGAACTGGAAGGGACCTTGAAGAGTCATCAAGTCCAGTCCCCTGCCTTCACAGCAGGACCAAGTACCATTCCTGACAAATATTTGCCCCAAATGGTCTGTGCAAGGACTGAGCTCACAGCCCTGGGGTTAGTAGGCCAATACTCAAACCACTGAGCTCTCTCTCTACTCCTCTCCCAATAATACTTTGTCCTTGTTACAGCTCACTCTATCTCAGCCTCATGGTACTCCCCTATAAGAGGGTAGTATTATTTCCCACTCTACAGTTGGGCTGTGTCTACACTGGCAAGTTATTCCGGAAAATCAGCCGCTTTTCCGGAAAAACTTGCCAGCTGTCTACACTGGCCGCTTGAATTTCCGCAAAAGCACTGACGATCTAATGTAAAATCATCAGTGCTTTTCCGGAAAAACTATGCTGCTCCCATTCGGGTAAAAGTCTTTTTCCGGAAAACTGTTCCGGAAAAGGGCCAGTGTAGACAGCACAGTAGTGTTTTCTGCAAAAAAGCCCCGATCGTGAAAATGACAATTGGGGCTTTTTTGCGGAAAAGCGCATCTAGATTGGCCACGGACGCTTTTCCAGAAAAAGTGTTTTTCCGGAAAAGCATCCTGCCAATCTAGATGTGCTTTTCCGAAAATGCTTTTAACGGAAAAGTTTTCCGTTAAAAGCATTTTTGGAAAATCATGCTAGTGTAGACGTAGCCTTGGAGAAATCAGGGAACTGAAGTGAATTGCCCCCACACCATGCTCAGGAAGTCTTAGGAAGAACTGAGCATAGAACCCACCTCTACTGACTTCCGTCCTATCAGTATTTTAAAATTGAAACCACATCTCTGTGATATTGAGCCAGGGCTATACAGAGGCTCTCACAAACCCTCTAAAATTCTGTTTCTGAACTTGTCTAGTAGCCAACTATTAGAGCTATTCAGCAAACTGAATTTTTGCCATTTCAAGATCGGTTTCAGTTCTGATTCAGAACAGACTCAAAATATTAAAGAAAGTCTGACCAGCTCTGACTACCAACATTCCTTTGCTGGTTTGTAACAACACTCTGTACAACAGATAAAACAGAGGTAAATGCAAAACCACTTGAAATTTGACTGGTTTTAGATTTTGTTATAATGTTAGAATAACTTTGTCACAGGATTTGCTACAAGCACCTTAAAAATCCTAAACCCATTTAGGAGTTTTCTTTGAAATTAGGTGAATCAACTGTTTCCACTGAGTTTCACTTTCAGTTTTTAGCTTCCTTGCTAACTCAAAATCAAATTAAGAAGTTTGAACCCACATAGCTCAGAACAAAAGAAAGGTCCTCTTCCCCTTTGAAATGACAACAACCAGGGTCACACGGCTTGGTATATAGAGTTATTCCTGGATGATTTTTTTAAAACTAATATGGTAAGTTTTCACTGGCAATAGTTGGACTATTGCCTTCAGAGTCAGGAGAAAAGAAGATTCTTAAAGATATGCTTTGGGAAGGGAAATATGAGATGGAGGTAAGGAGAGGTGGGTTCTTGAGTGACCTCAGATAAATCAGTTCAGTCTCTGTGCTTCCATATCGCCATCTCTAAAATGTAGATAACTATGACCTACCTCATAGGGGAGCTGTGAGGCCTTATTTGTTGCTTGGAAAATGCTTTGGGATCCCCTTGTAAAAGGGCAATGTATTATTATTAAAGTGTATTCCACTTGGCTAAAACCTGTTCAGCAACCAATTTGACAGATGCAGTAAAGCTCTTATACAGTCACAGTCAGACAAATTCATTTCTTGGTTTCTCATGCACAGTCCAACTGTGCTTGTTGTTATCATTGCAACCATACACTGTCATCTTCATGCTGACAGTTCAGTAGATTTTGATGATTTGTAAGGACTACCTTTTTCTCATCAACTTTTATTCCCCCTATATCTGCCTCCCAACTGTGTGCAAAAGCTCTGATTGATGGTCTCCTAACTCTCTACCTCTAGTGTTTCAGAAGAGCGGCTTTCCTGAAGTTACTTCAAGGCCTAGGGTAGCTATTTAATCCCAGCTGAAATCTTCAAATATTCTTTTAAAAAATCCTTCACCACTGGAAATTTAGAGAGAGAATGGAAAAGATCAGTGGTCATGGTGTGAGATTTTTTTAAACACTTCATTTCCATCTTATTTCAAGTATCTGCAGTCTTTGAAATAAACAAGCTGACATGAGGTGGACAGCGTCTTTGTTTAGCAGCAGTGTGGCTAGAATTAACAATCACTTGATCACATATCTAAATACACAGACCTGTATACTAAGAAATGCAATTTTAAACTTGAAATCACGGCAAATATATTTTCAAGAACTTTGCATCACCTTCTTCCTGCCTCAGATGAGCTTACCATCAGCTTGATAAATGACATATTTTAATGCACTTGTAAGGCAAAGCTCTTTGCAAACAGAAAATATGGGATTTTTGTCAAGGCCCTGGTAGGCTGCATCTAAAAGGATATCTGTCTAGTGATTAGAGCAAGGGCCTGGGGATCAGGGTTTACCTTTTCTACTAATTCATTTTGTGAACTTAATGAAGTCGTTTCATCTTTCTGCCTCTGTTTTTCCATATTTAAGCTGGCTTAATATACAACTATTTTTCTAGGATGCTGAGAGTCTTAGTTGATTATTGAAGCAAAATACAGGACTATGTAGCACTTTAAAGACTAACAAGATGGTTTATTAGATGATGAGCTTTCGTGGGCCAGACCCACTTCCTCAGATCAAGTAGTGGAAGAAAATAGTCACAACCATATATACCAAAGGATACAATTTAAAAAAATGAACACATATGAAAAGGACAAATCACATTTCAGAACAGGAGGGGGATGCGGAGGGGCGGGGGGAGAGGAAGGAAGGTAAGTGTCTGTGAATTAATTATATTAGAGGTGGGGAGAGTTAGATGTCTGTGAGCTAATGGTATTAGAGGTGATAATTGGGGAAGCTATCTTGGTAATGGGTAAGATAGTTAGAGTCTTTGTTCATTCCTTCTCGGAGAGTGTCGAATTTTAACATGAATGACAGTTCAGAGGATTCCCTTTCAAGTGCAGATGTAAAAGGTCTTTGTAGCAGAATGCAGGTGGTTAAGTCATTGAGAGAGTGTCCTTTCTGGTTGAAATGGCAAGAAACTGTTTTTTCTTTGTGATCTTGTCTGATATCTGTTTTGTGGGCATTAATCCTTTGGCGAAGTGTCTGAGATGTTTGTCCAATGTACATAGCAGACAGACACTTTCGGCACATGATAGCATAAATTATATTTCTGGATGCGCAGGAATATGTGTTCTGACTCATCAGTAGTACAGAAGTGGGGAGAATGCAGGCCTCAGCACCCCTATACTTCACAAGTACAGAATTCTTTCACAATTGACCCCATACACATGTTTTAGTCAAATACGAGTTACTTGACTCAACACCGGGGTAACTGAGTGAAAAATTATTTGTCCTGTGTTATACAGGAGGTCAGACTAGATAATCTAATGATCCCTTCTGTCCTTAAAAATCTATGGCTGTGTCTACATTGGCATCCCTTTCCGGAAAGTAGGAATAAAAGATCCTCCGGAAAAGGGTTTATTTTCCGGAGAATCACGTCTAGACTGCCGCTTTTCTCCGGCTTATCCCCAAGCCGGAAAAAAGCGACAGCCATGTTAATGCAAATACCGCGGGGGGTATTTAAATCCCCGCGGATTTTGCTATTCCAAAGTGTCTCATTAGCATCCCTTTTCCGGAAAGGGATACCAATGTAGACACAGCCTATGAGTTTTTCAAATCCCCACCTAGGCTACATCTATACTGCAGTGCTATTTCGGGATACTGGTAGTATCCCGAAATAGCTATTCCGCGTCTTTTGAGCGCACCCGTTATTTCGAAACATAACAGGCTCACTGATCTAGCATCTACACCAGCGACACCATCACAGGACCTAACCAGATCAGCCACACCATCACTGGCTCATTCACCTGCACATCTACCAATGTAATATACTCCATCATGTGCCAGCAATGCCAATATACATTGGCCAAACTGGACAGTCCCTATGCAAAAGAATAAATGGACACAAATCAGATATTAGCAATGGCAATATACAAAAACCTGTAGGAGAACACTTCAATATCCCTGGACACACAATAGCAGATTTAAAGCTAGCCATCCTACAGCAAAAAAACTTCAGGACCAGACTTCAGAGAGAAACTGCTGAGCTGCAGTTCATCTGCAAATTTGACACCATCAGCTCAGGATTAAACAAGACTATGAATGGCTAGCCAATTACAGAAGCAGTTTCTCCTCTCTTGGTGTTCACACCTCCAGATCAGCAGCTAGAAGTGGGCCTCATCCTCCCTGACTGAATTTACCTCGTTATCTCTAGCCTGATTCTTGCCTGCATATTTATACCTGCCTCTGGAAATTTCCACTACATGCATCTGACGAAGTGGGTCTTTGCCCACGAAAGCTTATGCTCCAATACATCTGTTAGTTTATAAGGTGCATTAGAAATTATGAGGTGCTCAGATACTACAGTAATGAGGGAGCAAATTAGGACCTAAGATAATGTCTCATCTTGAACTTTTTATTTCATCTTTGCTAGATATCTATTTAAATAGCTGGGTTGTATGCTCATTGTTGCTGCAGGTTCTCTTTGCTGCCCATCAACACTACATAGAAAATGACATGTTAAAACAAATTCAGAAAAGCCTCTTGATATACTAATTTCTATGGGCTCAATCATTCAATCCTTAGTCAGGCAAAACCTCTGTTGGTTTCAGTGGAATACTTCCCTGAGTCAGGACTGTGTAAAGAAACACAGGTATTGGTTCTATGCTTCTAATAACCAAAAAAACCCAAACATTATAATTAAGTTCTTCATTTTTTTCTGTATGAGTATAAAGCACAATGTAAATGGATTAATTATAGGTAGGACAGCTATTATTAAGGCTGTCTGACACGTCCCATTATAAGACTCTATTTTCATTTGCTTACAACATTGCAAAGCTTTAAACGTTTGGAGTGACATTTTTCATGCAGGGTGTCTGCCTGTGGCTGAATTCTGGAAGAATTCAGCCTAAACAGTTCAGCTATTAAACATTTATTTTAAATTCTCCACTGCCATATTGCTTTGGAGCAGGGACTTGACATTTGACAAGAGAATGTGGGTTTTGTCAATGATGTGCTTTTGCCGTTCCCATGAAAATCTGCTCAAATGTCGTCAATTTATAAGGCTCTGAAAAATCATGGTTGCCTGTGCAACCTTAATTCAGCAGTTTTGTGTATATGCATTATGTTAAAGTCTTTAATTAATGTTAAATTGCAAAATTGATTTCCACAGTGTATGTCTTCACTGTCACAAACAAATTCATGATTGATGCAATTGAGATGTTTTCTGTGCAAAAGGAATTATAGGCAAGTGCTTTTGTAAAGGTGAACTGTACATAAGAGGATAAAGAAATAAATTCATCCTTTCTTTGCTACTCTTACTTTTCCTATTTGTATTCCCTTTATTGACTTTTCCCATTTAGCTTCTTAAACCACCTCCCACTATAAAATTTTTAATAAGAAAAACTAAATATATTTTTTAAAAGTAGAGAGATTAATATAACATTTGCCACACCTCACTCTGATCACTCTAATCACTGCTTATGGCCACATCCTTCCTCCCCAACATTTATGTGTCATGTCTGTGTAGACTGGGAGCAAATTGACCAGGAACTGTCTTTTATGTCATGTTAATACAATGTCCAGGAAGGAGGTGCGACAAGAAATGTGGGGCCCTTAGGAAATGCGGGGGAGGGGCAGCTCTGTGTTCCTGGAAGGCGAGGAACCTCTTGGTTGGGAAGAAGTGGGGCTGTAAGTCCTCCATACTCCCCAGATCAAATGACGCCTCCTCTTCTTCCTGTTCGCCCTCAGAGCCGTCCAGACTGCATGGCCAGAACTCTGGAATATGCCACCCAGTGCTCTGGCAGTGGTTTGAAAGGGCCCAGGGCTCCAGCTGATGCTGCTGTCATTACTACCACAGCAGAAGGAGCCAAAACCCCAGGCCCTTTAGAATCATTGGGCTTTGGGGCAACTGGTCTCTTTCCTCACTCCAGCGGCAGGCCTGACAAAGTCTGTCTAGCACAATGGCTCCTATTTTCAATTTGGGGCCTTGAGATTATATCAGTATACAAACAGTGACAATTGCCAGTGATAGGCATAGTCAGGCCCCAAGTAATGTGTTTAGGAATTGGCCTATGATTGCATCAAAAGTGTAGAAAGCATTTTAAAGATGTCTCTGATCTGACAAATTTATAATTTAACTAGGGCTTCTCATTCCAGGAGGCATGAACAAAAATTGGGGGAATGACAAATGGGGAGTGACAAATGAAGAAGACAGATTACTGAATCAGAGCAATTTGGATCACTTAGTAAGATGGACGCAACCAAACAATATGTTTTAATATGGCCCAATGTAAAATGTTTGGCCATACTTACAGGAGCAAGGATCCTAGAATAGATTTGGAAATTATGGTGGATAATCAACTGAATATGAGCTCCCAGTGAATGCTGGGGCCAAGGAATTTAATGAAATCTTCAGATGATTAGACAAGGGAATCTTGAATAGAAGCAGAGAGATTATTTCACCTCTATATTTGGTACTGGTATTACCACTGCTGGACTGCTATGTCCAGTTCTTGTGCCCACAATTCAAGAATTGTTGACAAATTGGAGCAGATTCATAAAAAAGTCAAGAGAATGATTAGAATTAGAAATTAGAATTAGAAAACATGCCTGATAGATTGAACTTCTTGAGTCTATCACTATTTGTCTTAATGAAGGAAAGATTAAGTATTAACTTGATTACAGTCTACACATACTTACATGAGGAACAAATATTTAATAATGCGCACTTTGGTCTAGCAGATAAAGGAATAACACAATCCAATGACTGGAAATTTAAGTTAGACAAATTCAGACTAGAAATAAAACATACATTTTTAGCTGTGAGAGTAATTCGTTATTGTAACAATTTACTAAGGTTCATGGTACATTATCCATTTTTAAATGCTGGCCATTTTAAAACCAAGATTGGATATTTTTCTTAGAGATCTGCTCTAGGCATTATCTGGGGGGATTTCTATAGCCTGTGTTATACAGGAGGTCAGACTAGATGGTCATAATGGTCCCTTCTCACCGTGGAATCTATATACAGGTGCTAGATGTCATGATAGGCCTGCCCTGCCCATGTTATTAAATAGGAAGGGGAATACGATCATGAAAAAGGATGAGAACTGTTCATGAAGTATGAGAGATGGGAGGCTGTAACAGCAAGTGATTGAATGGTGGCTGTTTAGCATGCAGCTTGTTAGTTCCACATTTGTATTTGTTTATATCACATCACTGGCAAGTATCATGATGCTTTCATACATTTTAGATAGAAACAAAGGCTAACAAAGAGTTATATGCATTCAGTTAAGAAATAAGTTTTCAGCTTTAGATATGATCACTATCACTGAGACTGACAACCAATTCCGCTTCAAGAGTGGAAGTGTGTGCCCACAGAACACAACGATGAGCGTAGCAAGTGCAAGCATGGCAGAGAACACAGAGAAATCAGCCTGATTAGATAGGAGACTGCCATGGACTTTGAGGATCTTAAAAGTCAACAGCTGCTCCTTGAACTCAATTTAATGGCCCGCCAATGTAATTGAATAAACATGCTGTGGAGCACGAGTAGTGAGGAGACTGGGAAATGAAGTGAATAGAGTTGTTCTGAACAGCCCACAGAGACCAGGGAGGAGAATGATTGGAGCAGGTGGAAGGAAGGAAGGTGATAGAATTAATATTCAGTGTTATTTTTATTGCAAACTGCAAGAAGGAGATAATAATGAATTCTAGACCTAGCTACTGAGATTCAGGCTACTTCGTTCCAGGCAGTGGAGATATGAATAATTAATATCCCACTTCAAAGTTCAGCACCTCCATCTCCTCCCCCCGAGGTAGTCTTCGCAGAGGCAATAGTCGGCTAAGAGAGCAACGACTCACAATGTCTTATGCAAATCAAGTCATCATCCACAGCTTCAAGATGTTCTGACCCGCATGGTCAAAGGGAGACTTGACACACACATCTAACAAGGGGCATTCTGCTTCCTTACGTTATCTTCTGAAAAGCTGCCACAGTCAGCTATCATTCAGAGGCATAAGAAGGCTTCTAGGGTCAGTGTGGTGTTAGCCTATGGTCGTTATAAAGCATTTTGTGCCCATCCCATGGGAGCTGGATAGACAAGAGGGGCCTGGCTCAGCAAAAAGCTCAACCCACATGAAAAAGTTCAGTCACCTTGAATAGGGTTTAACCATCTACTCCGGCAGTTGGCAGTATTTTATTGGATATGTATCATCAACTGACTGCTGCCATTTTTTCTGGATAGTTTGTGCAATTGATGCAGTACATTTTGGGAGGAAAATTCAACTGATTATTATTAACTCTTGTCCTTGTCCTTTGATCCCATATCTAACCCAAGGATCACATCATGAGAATAAATGTATTACTGGAACATCAAGTTGCTTGTAGAACTGCTTTTGAAATAGTGAGAGCTCCAGCTTTAAAAAAAGAAAAACACCTTTACCCATCTTAGAGAAAACTCTTTTTAAAATGTTCAAAATGTTCAGGTAAGTTTTGCTCCTGGAAACCTTGTATTTCTGGGGCTCATGCAAGTAAGTGTCTCATCCAAGACAAGTAAATTCATCCAAGAAGTGGATATGCCTGAGAAAGTGAGCCACATGTTTTGGAATAGGTTCAGAAACAGAGTGACATTGTCCCAGCAAGATGTCAGAAGGGAGTTTTACCAAATTTATTCTAGGTTTTGGGAAGCTTTTTGTCTTCTTCCTCAGAAGCCACAAAGATGGCAACAACTGGCCACAACTGGAGATGGGGTGCTGTACAGCATGAGCAGGTGCTCCGAGGTGGAATTGAAAATGTTCTCTCTCAGATGCTTTGCAGAGGCTCATTCTTACTCACATGCTTGGATTCTAACTGATTGCTATGTGTTAGGTTTGGGGAGGTTTTTCTCCCAGTTCAGATTGGCAGGGTCCTTGGAGGTTTTTCACCATCTTCTGCAGTGTGGGACTCTGTCCAGGATTATTGAAGTATATCTCACAATCAATTCCCCTGCCATTTCAGGGGCCTCAAATATTGGTGCACCTCAATGTCTCCTTTTCTTAGTCTAGTCTCCTGAGAGCTGTAACATGTTGGTCTAGTTTCGGTTGTTGAGTTTAGTGTCTGGATGCTGCTGGCCTGTGATATGCAGAAGGTCAGACCTGGTGATCTGGTGTTCTCTTCCGGCCTTAAACATGACTCTATCATGACTATGACTTAGGAAGTTCAGAGGTGGCTTAGTATCTAGTGCTCTACTCTGGTGAGGAATGAAAAAGGATAGCAATGTGGATACATCTCTGTAACATTTCCATATAACCATGTATCATTCTCATATAACTTTGTATTAAGAGAAATTTTGTAAGTCCTTTTATATATATCTTTATGTTAAGCTTTCTTATAGAATCCCTTGTATTAAGAGAAACCTTGTATCCAGTCTTTTCCATAGAAACTTTGTATCAAGCCCTTTATGTTATAGGTCTTATGAACAGTTAAGGTAAAGAAAAATGTCTTTTTCTAGGACTAGAATAGATCTCTCCCCTTTCCTGGATTGTCCTATTGAAATGAATGGAGAAGCCTTGAAAGGTGAGCACCTCCAGCAGCAGTTGCAGGGTGGAAAGGGACTGGGAGCCAGATCCAAAGACAATAAGACTTGTGAAGTGAACTCATTGAAAAGAAGATTGAACATATAGACGGCCTTGAGAGTCAAGCAGTAAGTGCCTGAAGGACCCTCTTTGAAGCAGCATTAAAAAAGCGTCACAAGTATCTCACTGCATATGTAAATGATGACTAACTGGCTGCATGAGAAGGATAAATATGAGGCATCTTGCAGAGGGATCCTAGGTTTTCGTCT
This sequence comes from Pelodiscus sinensis, assembly GCF_052426305.1. NCBI lineage: Eukaryota > Metazoa > Chordata > Testudines > Trionychidae > Pelodiscus > Pelodiscus sinensis. The sequence continues at coordinate 38,258,677 of NC_143056.1, forward strand.
TGTCAACATCAGAGCATTGATCTGGATCAACGGAAGCCTGGCTCCACCCCTCTCCCATCTAACTCACCTGGCCAGTGTAGTTAGGGGGAGCAACTATTGGTAACAATAAGATGGCGTGTGCTTGTGTGTATATGAGTGCACGAGTGTAATGTAACATATGCATATGATAAAGTATTGATTGATCTATGTATGTTCAATAAATGTGGAGTGTTGCCTTATTCCCCTGAAAAAGATCCGGGGTGCTTCTTTTAAGCACAACAGCAAGTTAAATGAACCAATGGGCTGCTCTGGTATGAACTGAAGTAGGATACTAGACTAATCAACCAGAGGACTTGTCTGGAATGACAATTCCTATGATCATCTCTTTCTCCTCATTGTGACCCTTTCATCTCCCCTTTTGGCTGTGGCATTTGTGTTCTGTTTCCCACTGTGACCCTGGGGATTGAATGTTTGATCCAACCCACTATGGAAACATTTTCAATCTTTGTGAATCTGCAGAGAAGAAGAAAGAACCATGCCAGTTTTGGTCCAGTTAGAAATGTTTTTATGCTTTGGGAATACATGATAGTGTCTTTGTTTATCCACTAGACGAATATTTAAGGACAAATTCTACCCTTGAGAAACAGGCACAACTCCCATTAGCTGTGTTTGTTACCCAGGGTTTTGCTCAACCAAAGAGTCATTGTACTTTTTGCAAGATGGTGTCAGGAACAAATCAAAAGGGGACATAGTACATCCATCTGATTAAAAATTACACAAACCCAAGTGCTCTTATCCAAACTTACTATTTTATTAGCTCTCAAGCACACACAAATAGGCAAAAGGTCTAGAGAAACCCAGTAATAGTTACCCACAATCTGGAGAGGTCTTGAGTGGTCAAATGACAAGATTCAAGTGGCCAGCTATCTGCGTATATCTGGGGATTCTGATAGATATCAAATCCAAATCACTCAGACCTGTCTGCTCCTTTTATGATAGTTACTGCTACAGTTATGTCAACAACATGTCAATCAAAGAAAAACCATTAAGCAAGCGCTTTTTAGCCATTAGTCATACAGATGTGTTTTTGAAAGTCTGCTATCTCACGGGCCCTGACACAAACACAAGAAGTCAAATATAGACATCCTGTCTTTCCAAAACCACATACTTCAGCAGTTTGAAAGGAGCATGAGAGGATGGCACAGAATCATGCTCAGTTCTGATGATCCCTCCTCCTTCTCTCTTGTCCAGCCTAGTTAGGCTAAGGCTGCTACAGGTAATTTTGGCACTAAGTATTATGAGAATTGGTATTCAAAGTTACTGTCAGTGACCTGGGCATTTTGTTGTACTATCAGTGTCTTCTCTAACATGCCCACTTACATTATAGATCAATTTTGTCTCTAGAAGCTATTTTTGTGATTCCACTTGGATTTGTCTATTTCAGTTCTAGGCTGGCTGTGGTACATTTTTCTTTACTACAGGAACCCAGTAAGAAAAGGGCACGGAGAGTAAATTTTAATGATGGGAGAATTTAATTTATTCTTCCTGCCTTCGGTTATTCAGTGGTTCTTAATCTGGTAGAAATTAAACATTATTTCTTATTGAAAATTTAAGGAAGTGTAAAGCTTCAGGAAATGACAGTGTGAATTTGGAGATAAGGAAAAAACTGGAAATTGGTGAAAGACCCCATCATTCACTTTATCCATCATGTGTACCTTACATTTGCGTTTCTCATAGTAGGCAACCCTTGGCAATATTTATGAGATACTCTTGTTCCAATCAGACATAATTTTTTAAAAGCTAGCTGGAAGAAGAAATGGGTTACATGCATAAGTGCACAAGTTCAAGCACAAGTGCTGTTTTTTATGTATTCATTTTAGGAAGCCATTTTTCATAACTGAGATTCTGTGATTTTTACCAAATGTGATTGGCACCATCCAATGTTTTATGTCTGTGGCATGCAGTGATTGTTGTGTGTGGTTTTTTTAAGTTCCAACTGATGCTAAAACATCAGCAGTGTTGACGAGAAGGCCTCCAATACAAACAAAAAATAGCTCTGGAATAAAGACCTATGTAGCATATCTGGAAGAATTGCCAAATGGAACCAAAATTATAATTCAATATGACTGGGTTTTATATAAGTGCAAAGTAAGTAGCTTGATTTCTTTTAAAACTCCAGCCTATTTGCCTCCATTCATTAACAGTTCACTAGTATTATTTAAATAGAGATTGAAAAGCTACCAGTGGGGAAGCTGTTCTAGATTTGATCCTAACAAATAGGGAGGAACTAGTTGAGAATTTGAAAGTGGAAGGCAACTTGGGTGAAAGTGATCATGAAATCATAGAGTTCACAATTCTAAGGAAGGGTAGAAGGGAGAACAGCAAAATAGAGACAATGGACTTCAGGAAGGCGGATTTTGGTAAGCTCAGAGATCTGATATGTAAGGTCCCATGGGAATCAAGACTGAGGGGAAAAACAACTGAGGAGAGTTGGCAGTTTTTCAAAGGGACATTGTTAAGGGCCCAAAAGCAAGCTATTCCGATGTGTCGGAAAGATAGAAAATATGGCAAAAGACCGCCTTGGCTTAACCACGAGATCTTGCATGATCTAAAAATAAAAAAGGAGTCATATAAAAAATAGAAGGTAGGACAAATTACAAAGGATGAATATAGGCAAACAGCACAGGAATGCAGGGGCAACATTAGAAAGGCAAAGGCACAGAATGAGCTCAAACTAGCTACGGGAATAAAGGGAAACAAGAAGACTTTTTATAAATACATTAGAAGCAAGAGGAAGACCAAGGAAAGGGTAGGTCCACTGGCCAGTGAGGCAGGAGAAACAGTAACAGGAAACTTGGAAATGGCAAAGATGCTCAATGACTTCTTTGTTTCAGTCTTCACCGAGAAGTCTGATGGAACGCCTAACATAGTGAATGCTAGTGGGAAGGGGGTAGTTTTAGAAGGTAAAATAAAAAAAGAACAAGTTAAAAATCACCTAGAAAAGTTAGATGCCTGCAAGTCACCAGGGCCTGATGAAAATGCATCCTAGAATACTCAAGGAGCTGATAGAGGAGTATCTGAGCCTCCAGCTATCATCTTTGGAAAATCATGGGAGACAGGAGAGATTCCAGAGGACTGGAAAAGGGCAAATATAGTGCCCATCTATAAAAAGGGAAATAAGAACATCCCAGGAAACTGCAGACCAGATAGTTTAACTTCTGTGCCAGGGAAGATAATGGAGCAAGTAATTAAGGAAATCGTCTGTAAACACTTGGAAAGTGGCAAGGTGATAGGGAACAGCCAGCATGGATTTGTAAAGAACAAATCATGTCAAACCAATCTGATAGCTTTCTTTGATAGGATAACGAGTCTTGTGGATAAGGGAGAAGCAGTGGATGTGGTACCTAGACTTTAGTAAGGCGTTTGATATGGTCTCGCATGATATTCTTATCAATAAACTAGGTAAATACAACTTAGATGGGGCTATTATAAGGTGGATGCATAACTGGCTGGATAACTGTACTTAGAGAGTAGTTAATAATGGTTCACAATCCTGCTGGAAAGGCATAACAAGTGGGGTTCCGCAGGGGTCTGTTTTGGGACCGGCTCTGTTCAATATCTTCATCAACGATTTAGATATTGGTATAGAAAGTACGCTTATTAAGTTTGCAGATGATACCAAGCTGGGAGGGGTTGCGACTAATCTGGAGGATAGGGTCATAATTCAAAATGACCTGGACAAACTGGAGAAATGGTCTGAGGTAAATAGGATGAAGTTTAATAAAGACAAATGCAAAGTGCTCCACTTAGGAAGGAACAATCAGAATGGGAAGCAACTGTCTGGGAAGGAGTACGGCAGAAAGGGATCTAGGGGTTATAGTGGACCACAAGTTGAATATGAGTCAGCAGTGTGATGCTGTTGCAAAGAAAGCAAACATGATTCTGGGATGCATTAACAGGTGTGTTGTGAGCAAGACACGAGAAGTCATTCTTCCGCTCTGCTCTGCACTGGTTAGGCCTCAATTGGAGTATTGTGTTCCATTCTGGGCACTGTATTTCAAGAAAGATGTGGAGAAATTGGAGAGGGTCCAGAAAAGAGCAACAAGAATGATTAAAGGTCTAGAGAACATAACCTATGAGGGAAGGCTGAAGGAATTAGGTTTGTTTAGTTTAGAAAAGAGAAGAGAAGATTGAGGGGGAACATGATAGCAGTTTTCAGATATTTAAAAGGGTGTCATAAGGAGGAGGGAGAAAACTTGTTCATCTTGACCTCTGGGGATAGAACAAGAAGCAATGGGCTTAAACTGCAGCAAGGGAGGTTTAGGTTGGATATTAGGAAAAAGTTCCTAACTGTCAGGGTAGTCAAACACTGGAATAAATTGCCCAGGGAGGTTGTGGAATCTCCATCTGTGGAGATATTTAAGAGTAGGTTAGTTAAATGTCTATCAGGGATGGTCTAGACAGTATTTGGTGCTGCCATGAGGGCAGGGGACTGGACTCGATGACCTCTCGAGGTCCCTTCCAGTCCTAGTATTCTATGAAACCAGATTTGTCTCAGCTATTAAATATTCCAAAAATCAAGCATTTACCAAACCAAAGACTAATCCAGATATGTCCTTCATTTTGTACTGTTTTGGTTCCCTCTACTGTTTTCTTGCCAAACAAATAAGCATTCCTTTGTAACATGTTCATGCCCAATTCTGAAGCATCATATAGAGCATGAAAACTGGAAACTGAAATCACCAGTAAACAAAAGCCTGATTATTTTAGTGGCTCAAATAGAGAGAAAGGAAAGGAAAAAAATGGAAATGACTGCCAAAGTGAAAAGGCATTTCCATTGTTAAAATTCTTTCCTTTTTAATAATTACTGTTATTCTATTAGTGACGGCTACATCTCGATATAATTTTTACAAAACTGACTTTTAACCAGTCTCCCAATTCTATGAGTGAAATTCCGAGGTTGAGGAGGAAGCACATTCATAAACAAGGATATCGTGTATCCCTAACCCATCTTCTGTGGGATGGTGAGCACCCTCAGTTCTCACTGATTTCAGTAGGAGGGGAGATTACTCTCCATATACAGAAAGTGTTTAACACACACAGAATTGGACATGCTGCTCTGTGATGTGTTAGCAATTATGCAGCTTTAAATAAAAAAACATAGCAGTGTCACTGTTCTAAAGATTGTCACTCCTTACAGGGAACAGTCCTTACTTTAGGGACACATTTATCCTTGACCTCAGACAATCCTGGTGGGATCTCTTTATTATAGCAAAGTCAAATGTTTTCATTACTTGCTTAGATTACATGCTCTTTAGAACAGGGACTGTCTCTTCCACTGTCTGGAAAGCACATTTGGGATGTGACTGAAATATAAATAACATACCAATGGAACAGAAAGGCCAGAAATACAGAATCAAGAAACTGAGGCTATTCCTACATCTGTTAAATCTTCCTGAACTCAGTTGTTTCTTATGTTCTTTATTTTGAATCATTGTTCCATATGTGAGCCCAAGCACAGAACTGCATGCCAAGGACTGATGGACCCTTCCCTCCTGTCCTTATTATGGCCTTCATCTCTAAGACAAAAGAAGCTTTTGGACAAGTTTCCAGTTTAGTTTAGTACGGCGCAGTGTGTCTCTGCAAGGTAATTAATAGTGCCAGAGGAAACCCTGCGATTGCAAATGATCTGAGCACCTTTGCCTGTTTCTTGTCTAAATACACTTTTCCCTCCATCTTCTCTTCCAAAGAATATCCTGAGCATTCAGTGAGTTTCTGATCACCCAGGGCAAGGTTAGTCAGAGCATCACTGCTGTCCCAAGCAGAATAATGGAGCTATCAATAATAGTTAGATCAGGGTTAATAAGTGAAAGATAATGAGGGGAAATGGGAGGTCACATTGACACATGCCGAAAACACCTTGGCTTAGAAAGACAGTTTGCAGCAAAGCTGGCTTTTCATTTCCACCTGATTCCTGGCAAGCATTCATTTTTATTCTCTATTTATACCGATTCAAGCTTGCTCACTTGGCCATTTTTTCTATCAGCTTTGGCAACTAAGGGCAAATATTGAGAGATGTTGGGCACCTGCAAATCCCACTGGAATCAGGCTCAAAGACAACTCACCCAAAAATACAGAACTGATGAAATTGTCCTTTTCAGGACTCTATTTGTCTAACACAGGGAAATAATATTTAGTCCTCCCCATTTTTAGTGCACTGAACACATGCTCCCTCCTGACTACTCCTCACAGAAGTGCATAGACGAGAGCATTAAGCCATCTGCCTTGCCTAGCAGAACACCCACAGGAGGGCAGTGGCAGTGCTACCACCACCTGGTCTTCTTGGGGGTTCAGTCCCCCATCGAGCAACCTGGCCCTGCTAGCACAGCTGGGAATGAAGCACCCTGGAGCTTTCTTCCCTATGCAAGAGCCAAGAAACATAGGCCCCTTAGGTGACAGCAGAGATTTCACTTTTTTTAGTGCTCTGCACTACATTCTATCCAAAAGCTGGTGCATTGGCCCTATTTGCACTCAGCACCTGCCAACAGAGCTGCCCAGAAGTATGGGGGGAATGTGCTGCACCACCCTAAAGAACAACTGTGGTTCACTCTTCACTCATGCTCAGTCCTTGGACCTCTGGCAAGACTGCCAATTCAGAATTGGTTGTAATTCACATTTTTAATGACTTAATTTAGATCAAAATAGAGTTTTCATTGCAAAATTTGTGTTCACACACACAGTTGCAATGACCTAGCAAAGGGCATGAATCACAGTCAAGTTAGTTAATTCCAGTTACTACACGGATGAGCCTGTAGAGAGAGCTACAGTGGTAGTGATCTTGATACAGGCTAGACACACAGAATTCATGTTGGCATTTCTTTCTTTTTTCCATACTGAGAATAACTGCCCAGACTTTCCCAAAATTTGTCATAGTAATATGGTAAGTGCAGACACTCTAGCGCGGGTGGCACATGGTTTTGCTGCAAAAACTACTGCTGAGTAGACACAATTCAGCTGTATTTGTTATAACCTGGTCAGACATGAATGTCATGACCTGCTGACAAAAATCATAGTTGTACCTCTAGTGTCAATAAGTCATAAGTTGTACAGTATGCTCATAAGGGAAGAGACTGGAGCCTCACCTCTTTCAAGTTTCTAATACCAAACACTGGGGAAGGTCCTCCTGGGAAAAAGCAGCATTGCCAGGAAGAGGAACTGGATAACTGTAAATAGATGCAGTTCCTGCTATGCTCTAAATCTGTGGTGTCCAACACTCTAGCCACATGTTGCTATTTGGTTGGTTGAGAGTAGCTAGTTGTCTTGAACAATGTTGCTATTTAGCCAGTTGAGTGTGGCTAGTTCACTATAGCAAAAGGGTGAGTATGGATAAGCATACTCCGTTTAGAGCCATGATGTTCAACTAGTTCTGAAGCAGTAGACACTATAGTTACGCAATCTCTCACACACACTATAGCGGCCACTGCTTCAGAACTGGTTGGACACCACGGCTCTAAATAGGGTATGCTTTTACTGCAGATTGTCCATACTCACCCCCTTCCCAGGATCTAGCTCTACTGGTAACTCCAATAACAAAAAAACTCTCAAGCCTTTCCCAAAGCTTGGATGTTCCTAAGGGTTTCCTCACAGAGCTTCCTCTAATCTCTTTTATATCCTTACTGGAGACTGATTGAGTTAGCAACAATTCCACTTTCATGGGAAGCTCAAATACTAGACAAGATGCATAAATAATGGAGTTCTGCATGCTTATTCAGTCTGCTTCTCACTTACACTGATCCAGGAGGTGTGATAGGTCCCATCTAGCTAGCTAGAGGGGAGTCCCAAACTTGTTTCAGTTGTAACATGAGGTCACAGTATGGAAAAGGTTGAGAACAGCTGTGCTGGGGGGTGGGTGATTGCCATCTCTAACATCTATGATTGTGTGAATGCCATGGCATGTTGTGGAGTCCGCTCCACAAATTTTCTAGCACACACCAATTTTGCTTAAAAATGAATTCTTCTTAAATATCACCTTGTAAGTGTGTGTATTCCTTAATACCAACACAGCGTAATTGGATGATGTTTAATGTCAACACAGCCGTGTGCTGCTCTCTGCCTTTGTTGCCTACTGCAGCTAAATACAACTCTTCACTCAGAGGAAAGTGATTTAACCTTAGCAATAGCTCTGGAGTGCAGCAGGATCAAAGATGTACATTTGGAGATTGCTTCAATAAAAAGCAATCTGTGTGTGTATATAAAGAGAGCTTAGTTTTGTGCCTGTACTGCAGCCCCCCTGGTTGGCAATCCCTTCAACAAGGACAAAAGCTGAATAAGCCCTAGAAACTTTACCACCCTCTTTGTTCTCTGTTGTGGTTTAAAGCTGTGGCACTTTGGCACAGAGTAAGGGTGGAAAAATGAGGTTTGAAGTACTGTGCACATAATGTGACCATTCTGGGACAACACAGAATACTTAAACCCTAAATATTACAGGGAGAGACACTTTAGCTAACACAGATTAGACAGACACATAGATTTAGTCCCTGTGATTATCAGGGTGACACTTTACATCATCGTCAGTTACATCTTTCCATAGAAAAAGGATTTTGTAGCTGTTTTAAAATATTTTATTGTTTGGCCAGTGAGGAAACATCTCAAAACAGCATAGTGGTAAACATGTTTGTGGGTGTGTTCATTTCATTACACCATACAGCTCCTCTTCCTGGAAAATGCCCTCTGAAAGATACACACACACACACATACACACTCATGTGTGCTCAGAGACACAGGTCCTCACGCATGCAGCACACCAGGTTAGACTCTCACACATCACCTCACCCTGACACAACCACCAAAGGGTACCTCTGTGCAGAGCATCACACACAATCTCTCTCACACAGTTTTTCATAGTGCTATTTCGGGGTTGACCAAGGATTAGAACGTTCTCCACTTCCATCTCCTCTGCCTCCGGGACTTTTTCCCTGTCTAAACAGAATCCCAAGTGAGATCTCTCAGCAATCTGGTGCCCTCTTCTATTTCAGTCTAAGAATACCTCCCTCGCTCTCTCTCCTTCCCCTTGCTGTGCACTGTTCTCACACTACATCACCCCTCCCAGGCTTATTCAAATAATCAATGGTCCTTTCAAACAGTCATCTCCTTCCGCTTCCTCACACAAGCCTGCATGCAGTGCAGTGGCGGCCTGCCTGCCCCTGAGGAAATTAAACCGTCGATCCAAATCCCACAGAGCTTTGAGAAGCCACCTTTACCCCTGCCCTCTCCCTGATGCTGTCTGTCTACACAGCTGGAAACTCTCCTCAGAAAGGAGAGAAAAGCAATCAATAGTGTCTTTAAAGAAGATGCCATCGGCGGCACAGTAAGCACTTAACCACTGCAGTGAACCACATGCCGCTGATTAAGATGCCTGGGTGGGGGCTGATTGATTTGTCTATGCATGCAGCATGCTAACCAGCAACCCAGTTTTCAGCTGCTTCCTTCCTCCCCTCCCCCAGAATGAAGAGAGCATACAGGTGAAAGCAGTAGTTAAATCTGCAGATAGAAGAAAGGCTGATGGCAAAGAGTTCTGAGTAATGACAAGCAGGGCCCAAGCTCCTAAAAGGAAGAGATAGAAATGGCCTGTTAGATTACGATTAGTCCATCCCTGGGAGACTAACACAACACTCTTCCTTACAGTGTGTTCTTCAGGACTGTGTCCAGTACAGTGTAAAATGATTCAAGCGGTGTGATTCTCATTGTTTCCTGCAGATTATTCCAGAGTTGAACAGACCACAATTATTGGAGCTCCTCTCCCCAAATATCCAGCCTATTTTTAACGTTGCTCAGTTTTGCTGTCTTCTAATTCCTCACCAGACCTGCCTCATTCGGTCACCCAAATTTCCTTTCTTGTTTCTCTCACTGGCATTCATTTGTACCCCTCTACTACTTGTGGATGGCAGGGTGGTTGTTATCATAAGTTATTTTCTAAACACTGACAATGTGCACTTACCACAGCGCTAACACAATAACAAAGACAGTCTTTTCCCTAAAGCCGTCACAGTCCTTGTTAAACGAAAGTGGAGAATATGTCCTGGGAAGGTCTGAAGGAGCAATAATGTAGGGGCCTGGGAGGTGGAGATTCTGCTTGGTTTGGAACACTTCTTCTGTGCATTGTGGAAATAGTGGGCAGAGAATGTGGAAGGGTGATAGCTACTTGGCAAGCAAGGATAACGAGAGCATTTCATGTCTTTGGATTGACATAGAAAAAGGTCCCGAACTGGTTATCATGTCATCCTGAATCATCATTTGTCAAGGCTCTTCCTAATTAACATTTCTTCACAAGTCACTACATCCAACCACTCAGCCATTCTTGCATCTCTTCTCTAAATACCTTTTGGTTTGGTCACTTCTTATGGGTACATTCTTACCAAAATCACATACAGTGCAAATCATCTCTGTGCAGAGTGCCAGCTCAAGGTTTATATATCTCTTAAAACCAATTTAAGCTCCCAAAATAGGGCTTAAAAGAGATTTAATGGATGCATATGTAATGCCGATAGGCACAACCAAACCTAGGATCTCTAGAGCTTTTAGTGCATGAGCCTCTACAGCTTGAGCTAAAAGCCACCTGCCTCTCAGCAAGGGCTGTAGAGCAGACTCATTCTCTCTCGTAAGTGGTCTAAGTGCCGCTACATGGGATAGTGAACCACACCTACTTGATATGGGTTACACATGTATTTTCTTGCTAGTTCTCTATGCATAGAAGATTTCCCAAAATCACTCGAGGTATATCACATAACAAGTTCACGTTCAATTTGCTATCAGCCTTTGTCAGTACTGCTTCCCAAATTCTTATATCTCTGGGTATGTCTACACTACAGCGCTAATTCGAACTAACTTAGTTCGAATTAGTTAATTTGAACTAAGCTAATTCGAATTAGCGCATCTAGACCTAAAAACTAGTTCGAATTAGCATTTTGCTAATTCGAACTAGCATGTCCACATAGAGTGGACCCTGAACCGAGGTTAAGGATGGCCGGAAGCAGAGCCAGCAGAGCATCAGAGTAGGACTTAGAGCGTGGAGCTGCTGTCTCAGGCTAGCAGAGGGCTGTGCTTACATAATAGAAGGACTAGAGGACACCAGCGGAAAGGAATGGGTAGCAGGCTTCAAACTAGTAACAGAAAGTAATTCTTCACAAAGCAAATAGTCAACCTGTGGAACTCCTTGCTGCAGGAGGCTGTGAAGGCTAGAACTAGAACAGAGTTTAAAGAGAAGTTAGATCAAGTAATGGAGGTTGGGTCCATGGAGTGCTATTAGCTAGGGGGTAGGAATGGTGTCTCTGCCCAACGTTTGTGGAAGGCTGGAGAGGGATGGCACGAGACAAATGGCTTGGTCACTGTCATCGGTCCATCCCCTCCAGCGTACCTAGGGTTGGCTGCTGTCGGCAGACAGGCGACTGGAGTAGATGGACCTTTGGTCTGACCCAGTACGGCCATTGTAAGCTCAGGGGCTCAGGGTTGGGGGTCTCAGTGGACCACCTTGATTTTCATGCTAACCTGCTCCTGGGTGGCCAGGCTGGCAGCTCTCCTGCCCTAGACGGCCGCTTTCCTGTGCCTAGTGCGGAGGTCGTGGACGAGGTCCACGATGTCTGCACTAGACCAGGTGGGTGCCCACCTCTTGCGGTACTGGGCAGTCTCCCGAGATCTGCCAGCCTGGTCCCGGGAAGAGGTGGAGGGCTGGGGGGCATCGGGTAGCTGGCTCAAGCCGTGCCAGGTGCAGAGTCTTCTGGCTGGTGCTGGCAGGCTTGCACTTGGCACGGGCACCGTAGCCAGTCCATGCCCCTTTAAGGGCTCCGGGGCCGCGAGGGGGGCATACGAGTTTCCCTGGTGGTGCCCAGAGTGGCCACCAGGGAAAGCTGGGGAGAGCTAGCCTCCCACTAGTTCGAATTAAGGGGCTACACAGACCTTAATTCGAACTAGTAAGTTCGAACTAGGCTTAGTCCTCGTAGAATGAGGTTTACCTAGTTCGAACTAAGCGCTCTGCTAGTTCGAATTAAGTTCGAACTAGCGGAGCGCTAGTGTAGCGCCTATCAAAGTTAATTCGAACTAACGTCTGTTAGTTCGAATTAACGTTGTAGTATAGACATACCCTCTTTCTCAATTAACATCTGGGTACGTCTACACTAGCCCCCTAGTTCAAACTAGGGAGGCTAATGAGGGCAACCAAAATTGCTAATGAAGCGCAAGATTTAGCCCGAAGTAACTGCCCGCGTCTACACGCGGCAGAGAAGCGCAATTCTGAGATAAACCCCTTAGTTCGAATTAACTGTTATTGCTTGTGGAATGAGGTTTAACAGTTAATTTGAACTAAGGTGGGGTATGTCTACACTACAGCGCTAATTCGAACTAACTTAGTTCAAATTAGTTAATTTGAACTAACGCATCTAGAACTAAAAACTAGTTCGAATTAGCGTTTTGCTAATTCGAGCTAGCATGTCCACCCAGAGTGGACCCTGAACCGGGGTTAAGGATGGCCGGAAGCAGTGAGGACTTAGAGCGTGGAGCTGCTGTCTCAGGCTAGCCGAGGGCTGTGCTTAAAGGGACCCGACCCCCACCCCGGACACACAGTTCTCAGGGGTGCCCCGCTTGCAAAGCAGTCCTGGCTTGGAGTGCCCTGAGTGCCCACACTGGGCACATCACAGCACTCGGCCATCAGACCGGTTGCACTTGCCGCAGGCTGCCATCTGAGGAGAGGGGGCAATTGAGGGGCTGCAGGAGAGCTTCCACCCCCAGAAGCCCTCAGAGCCAGCCCAGTCCTCCCCATCGGGGGCTCGTACCCCATTCCTCCCTCGCCTCCTTCCACTTACCCTTCCCTAGCCCCCCTTCCTGATGCACAAAATAAAGAAAACGTGTGGTCAAAAATAGAATCTCTCTTTATTGAATAAAACTCGGGGAGACTGGGAAAAGGAGGTGGGAGAGGGGAAGAGAGAGGCTGGGAGATGGGAAGGCAACTAAAATGATCAGAGGTTTGGAAGAGGTCCCATATGAAGAGAGGCTAAAGAGACTTGGACTTTTCAGTTTAGAAAAGAGGAGACTGAGGGGGGACAGGATAGAGGTCTATAAAAGCATGAGTGGGGTGGAGAGGGTGCGTCAAGAAAAGTTCTTCATTAGTTCCCATAATAGAAGGACTAGAGGACACCAAAGGAAAGGAATGGGTAGCAGGCTTCAAACTAGTAACAGAAAGTTGTTCTTCACAAAGCAAAGAGTCAACCTGTGGAACTCCTTGCTGCAGGAGGCTGTGAAGGCTAGAACTAGAACAGAGTTTAAAGAGAAGTGAGATCAATTCATGGAGGTTGGGTCCATGGAGTGGTATTAGCCAGGGGGTAGGAGTGGTGTCCCTCCCCAAAGTTTGTGGAAGGCTAGAGAGGGATGGCACGAGACAAATGGCTTGGTCACTGTCGTCGGTCCATCCACTCCAGGGTCCCTAGGGTTGGCCGCTGTCGGCAGACAGGTTACTGGGCTAGATGGACCTTTGGTCTGACCCAGTATGGCCATTCTAAGCTCAGGGCTCAGGTTCAGGGGTCTCAGTGGACCACCTTGATTTTCATGCACACCTGCTCCTGGGTGGCCAGGCTGGCAGCTCTCCTGCCCTAGACGGCCACTTTCCTGTGCCTACTGCGGAGGTCATGGACGACGTCCACGATGTCCGCACTAGACCAGTAAATTCGAATTAGGCTTAGTCCTCGTAAAATGAGGTTTACCTAGTTCGAACTAAGCGCTCCGCTAGTTCGAATTAAGTTCGAACTAGTGGAGCGCTAGTGTAGCGCCTATCAAAGTTAATTCGAACTAACATTCGTTAGTTCGAATTAACTTTGTAGTGTAGACATACCTGGGTTTATCTCAGAATCCCACTTCTCTGCCACATGTAGACGCAGACAGTTACTTTGGGCTAGTCAGTTTCCAAATGGTGACCGGCTGGGATTATGCTAATCAAGCAGAGGATATTTAAATCTCGCGCTTCATTAGCAATTTCGGTTGCCTTCATTAGCCTCCCTAGTTCAAACTAGGGGGCTAGTGTACATGTACCCACCTGTCTTTCTGATTCTTTCCTCCCATAAATATCAGCTTATATTTTTTTCCAAGACAGGCGCTGGTTTGTTTTCTACCAATATGTCAGTGATGTAGGTAGCTATGAAATTAATGGCTTATGTGTGCTTTACCTTTAAGTGTACCTGCCCTCTCCACCTTTAGAGATTTCAGCAGCTATTTTGCTCACATAGATCATCAGTATAGACCATCAGATGAGACATACACCAGGTACTCTGCCTTTCTCATGGAGAATTAACTTTTGTTCTTCCTTGTCTTGTTTACTGACTAAAAATATCCATGTGCTCTCATTGTCAGAAGAAAAAAAGCACAGTGTCCAAGCTCTGTTAGCTATAATATGTAAATGCTTCTCTGTTATTTTCTACTCCTTGGTGGCATTTGCAACACCTTCAAACTTAATATTACCTGTAAACTCCATTAAGAGATTATTTTATCCCTACTCTCAGATCATTAAAGAAAGTGTCACACAAGACTAACTTAACACTGAAGCACCTCAGTTGACACCAGCTCTTTGCCACTTGATACACTGCTGTTCTTCAATACCCTTTTGTCCTTTGCTCCTTCACTCAGATTTCAATCCAGGACTCCATCACCCTGCATTCATACATATGGCTAATTCACATCTTAAATAGACTCTTTCAGGCTCAGCAATTAGGGAAAATGCACAGGAAAATAATGTCTCTGATTGATAGCTACTGGCCATAACATTAACTAAATTCAGAGGCAGGAATACATCTATATAGAAGGTACAGTTGGAATATTAAAAAACAGTCTATATAATTATGCCCTTGGGAACTTTCCCATATCTCAACCACCAGGTGGCAATTTCATCACATTATATGTTCCATTAGGTAGGCAATGGCCTAAATGGTGTGGAAAGATGAATGTATTTTCAGTCCATGCAGTCTGCAGAAGGAGTGTGTCAGGCAGGAAGAACAGTTGAGTTCTCTGCATGGGGAAGTGGAATTATTCTCTTCTGCCATGCACTTGGTAGAATAATGCTCCTTTTTGGTTTGAGGCTTTTCTAGTTCCCAGACAGAATTGGGGAGGCTGTTAGGTTCAGACAACAGTCAGGACACAAGAAGCAGCAATGATACAAACACAAATGGCTTTAGGTTACACAGTGAGCACAATCCTGGTTTCACTGAAATGAAAGGGAATTTTGTCCCTGATTAGTGTAGGGCCAGAATTCCACTCAGGATTCCAGATCGTATTCAGATTAGGGGTGAGAGGATAACCCACTTCAGAGAAAACTGAATTGGATCCATACAGAACTTTCCCAAACAAAACTAAATATGTGCCTTTAGGATTAGATTCATTAGAGCAATATTCTCCTCTCTCTCCTGAGCCCTTAGATCCCTGCCCACAACCAAGCTGGTGATAGATTTTGCCAGGCCTATGCAATGTGTGTGGGGCACAGGACTCAGCTCCATGACTCCCAGAAGGGACTGGGCCTGGAGTAGAAGGGGTGGGGCTAGGGACAGCCAGCCCTCAGTGTTGCCCGGACCACACTGTGCCTCCCCCAACCATCCCTCACTGGTCCAGAGCTCCAGTGGTGATTTAAAGGGTCTAATGCACCGGCCACTGCTGCTGCCATGATAACACCAGCAGTAGCCCAGAACCCCAGACCCTTTTAAATTTTCGGGTCCCAGGGAAATTTTCCCTTCCATCAACAGCCTTGCCCATAACCTGCCTCCAAGCCTTTGTCTCCACTACCAACTTTTATCACTAAAAACTGCCTTTTGCTTACAAAACGAGAGCATTCACACTACAATGCAACTTTTGTTGGAAAAAATGCCCAGTTTTGGTGACAAAAAACTTCCAGTCTATGGGTATGTCTAGACTACATGGCACTGTCGACGGAGCCACGCAAACTAGTTAATCCAACATAGTCAATGAAGTGGGAATTTAAATAATCCCCGCTTCATTAAAATAAAAATGGCCACCGTGCTGTGCCGACAATCAGCTGATCCAACACAGCGTGGCAGTCTAGATGCGGATCAGTCGACAAGGGAAGCCTTTGTCAACCGCTCCCTTATGCCTCGTGAAACGAGGTTTACAGGAGCGGGTGACAAAGGCTTTCCTTGTCGACTGATCCGCGTCTAGTCTGCCGCGCTGTGCCGAATCAGGTGCTCTTTTATTACAACCAAGAACAGATTACAGAATCTTTGGGTGCACCCCCAAAAATAAAGGTCCTACTTAGATAAACCATAGCTGATGTCAGTCACAACCCATTTATCTTCCCTAGTTGATTGCTCAACACAATATACCATTGTGTTGAGTGTAGAAGCAAAAGTCACAGTAGGCCTGGTGAATTTGGTTGTCTCCTGTCACATCACTAGGCCATCAAAGAGTGAATCAGTAAAGGTATGCCTACATTGCAATTAAAAACCTGTGGCTGGCCCAGACCAGCTGCCTCTCGCTTGTGGGCATAAGACTAGGGAGCTGTATATACCTTCAGATCCGACTGCAGCCCAAATTCTGCATCCTCTCACCTTGCAGGGTCCTAGAGCCGGAGCTCTAAAACAAATAAAAGTAGGAGATAAGTGGGGCTCTGGCATATCTTGTTCTTAAACCCTAGATCAAATTTTTATATGAATTTCAAGGCAAAACAAGTTCAGGGTGAGTAAGGCATCCTTCTTCCACATTGACAGTATATTGGCCTGCATAACAAAACCATCATGTAACTGGAGAAGGCCCTAGAATGAAAAGATGTATGAAAGATTATGAATGCCGTGGGGAGGTGCAGAATGCTTGCCCTCATGATATGAGTCTCAAATCAGAGTCAGCAGCTCCTCACATTCATGTAAACAATCTTTAAAGGCTGTAAATGCTGAGAAAGCTTCCAAAGTGACTGGGTTACAAGACACTAGGACCCTTTGCTCTCTCTCCACCTTCTTGCTCTTTAGACTCTTCTTCCTAATCCTCACACCGGCTTTCCTTTCCTTCTCCCACTATTAGTTTCTCAAATGTTGCCCCTACACTTAGGACAGCCTGCCAATTTCCTCATGCCTTCTCTTTTTTTTCCCCCAGCAGACCCATAACCTGGTCTGTTTTGCCTTTTCTTAAATTTTGCCTTATTTAGATTATTAACTTTGGGGCAGGTGACACATCTCTTTCTATTTGTATAAAGCATGTGTGAATTGATGGCACACTCTGTAAATGGTTTCGAATAATGCTTGCATATATTGATAGTCGGGCCATATAAAGGAAGAATGTTTTACACTCAAAATATTAGCTATTAGAGCTTCCATTTGCAACATAATTGAAAGACATTATTGTAATTGGCTAGCAAAGCCACTGAAGTTTCAACACAGTCCACTGCAAAATGAAGATGCAATGAAAATGACATCTTAATAAGAATAATGAAATTCAAACCGCTAGTGCAAATATGGTGTGCAATCCAATACATAGAGATTAGATGACATATAAATACCTCAAGGATATGAGATTATTGATCTGACATTAGTCATCTGCTTTTGCAACCAGAAAATGGCAGACAATGGGGACGTGGATGAACTACCGTGCCTAAGTCCCATTTTGTCAAGGAGATTGAGCAGAAAATTTAATGGCCCTACATTGTCAGGCAAAGGCTTACTTTGAATTGCTTTTTATAATAAGATCTTGTCAAGATTTGGACAGTCTTGTAATTAATGTGGTAGGCCTAAGACTCTGGATCTGGGTTCCATTCCTGGTTCTGCTGCAGACTTAATCTTGCAGTGTTTCAGTTCCCTAAATAATGCTTCCCTACCTGACAGGGCTGCTGTAAGGAAAACTCAATTAGCATTTATGAGATACTCAGATACTGTGATGACGTAAACTATAAAAATCCCCAGAGAGAGAGAAAAATGTGTGAATCTAAATATGTTTGAACCAAACTAAATTATTATTTGCTGCTGGTGATGATTGGAGTTATTGAGCCTCCTTACTTGATAAAAATGAAGCATAACTTTTTTTAAGTCAATGGAGTTACAGTGGTGTAAAACCAAGGAAAGTAAAAGCATCAGAGATTGGATCTTGGCTCCTCAGCACTGGGGCTGGAGACTGAAGGAAGCAACAGCTTCTTTGGAGTTTGATGGAAAAGGTGTTTGTCTTTTTCAATTATTTGTCTCTTCACACAAGCTGATACCAACTCATGCACTTCTGGGCCAGATTCACTGTCCATTTTCTGTTCATGTGCACCATCAAGTCCATTTAGCTGGCTTCCAGCTTGGGGGAAAATCCCTATCTCTGTACAATTTGCTTCAATGTAGATATTTATTCGTTCCCCATCACTGTGCACTTCTCAGCATCTTACTACCCAATCACAGGTCATAGGAAGTCTAGAGTAGATCAAAGAAACAAAGTCAGCTCTCCTGTGGCCTTGGTTAGCACCCCGCCACTGACCACCTCTATCCAAACAAACCAGCAGCCAACAGCATGTGGAAATTCACAGGACTGGGGAACTCTATTTTGCTTCTCCTTGGAGCACTCCACTTTTCATCTCTTGGGGACAGGGTATTTTAATTCAGACAATTCTGCTGGTGCCCCTAGTTGCACAGCCACGGCATGCGTGTAAAGGTTAGCACCTGACACCCCAACAGCATTTCTCACATCCCATTTTCAGCCCTACAGGAACCTTGGTAGAGGAATTTAGAATACATGGGGCCAAATGCTTGTCTCACTGAGGTCAATGGTCCTGCTTCTGATATCACCTGCATTAGTTCTACACCAGTGTCATTACATTGATTCTGCTGCAGTTACTCCTAGTTTATGGTAGACTCAGTGAGAGAGGAGGGAGGCCACTGAAACCGGAATTCAACCCAACAAAATACCAGTGAATTGCAAGAGTGTACAAGTTACACCCTCCAAGTTGTAACATATTTGAGTGTCTAATGTACTTGGGTGTAAGTATTTGCATCAATGAATGATGCCCAAGGAACCTTCAGTTTTATAGCCCTGCTCAATCACTACATCACTCCTATACTCTCTGGGCATCATTGTTCTCCAATTCATTCCAGTTCTGGACTGGAGTTACTCCAGATTCATGTCAGTGTAATTGAGAGCAAAGTCAGGCATTCTAGATGTTCATATTGTGGTTACACTGTGATTTTGGTATTGGAGTGCTAACATGCTTGAGAAAATCAAGAAGAGAGCCCAGATTCTTTCCACTCCAATTAACAAATTAAATCAAATGATTCCTTCATTAAGCACTTGCTGCCCTTGTCTCTGTATCTATAGCTGCAGCCAGAAATAAAATCTGCCTTTTTCTGTTTGAGCTGTCCATATATATACAGCATACACAGAAAGAGTGCCAAGGTGAGTGACAAAGAACAAATGTATTGCAGGTCTGTGTGCCTTTGCTTGAATGCACTAGCTCAGAGGGCAAAAACTATGTGCAGAAAAGTAATTTGTGTATCTTGTAAGAGGCAAGTAGGACGGTCTTTTGACTAAGGCACTCCAGTGGCTCTCAGGGGACCTGATTCAATTTATAGTCTGCCATAGACTCACTGTGTAACCTCAGGCAAGACATTTATTCTCTTTTTGCCTCAGTTACCAATCGGTAAAATGGGATAATATTCCTTTCTTTCCACCTTTTTCTTGTTTTAGATGGAAAGTTCATTGGGGTGGGGATTTCTCTCACTATCTGTTTGTACAGCATCTAGGCCACTGGGGCCCAATCTCACTTTGGGGTTTTGGACTCTAGCACAACACAAATCATAATGATTGTCAATTAAATAAACATGGCAAACTACCTACAGCATGTAGTTTTGTGTACATATTATGGTATGCTTGCTAGGTTCCATAAAAATCTATAGCCACGCTTCTCCTTTCTCTTCCTCAACACATGCACATTAAGGTTAATCCTAATTACTGAAACACACTGTTGTGGAGTTATGAACCTGCTCCTGACTGCAAAGGAACTGTCATTAGATTGCTGGTGTAAGATTGCCTGCGAGTGCTGAAGCCGGACAGACTGTCTTGGTTTTCCACAGCTGCTCATGTGCTTCTCGTCTGCACACAGATTATTATTATAGAGCTGCTTGTGCACAGCAGGGCTCTGTACACTGTTTTTTGTACTGTAGCAATGCCTGGGAGCATGTATTTGCTTTTGGCAAGGGAATAACAAAGAATTGCATAGACCCGGCAAAACAAAATTTATGGAGCCAAAAGGGAAGTTACATTTTCTTACCAGTGGGTTTTTTTGACATTACTCCACCATCTCATTTTCTGTAATATCCTCACTCTTACAGAGTGACCAGGGAAGCTCTCTGCATTATAATGAACCCCTTGCCTATTTAAATGCTCTCTGCTTTTAGAGATGCATCCTGAGGTCTTTGTTTGTCTTGCCTTCTACCACTGTCCAGTGCAAACATTACCCAGCTGATTTAAGAGGCTCCTTCACAATGCCCTGCAGGGCTCTCTTCTGTGCTGTGTGTTCTGCAATCTGTTTCTACTTAAACCATGAATACTTTATTTCGATGTTATTAATGTCTTCTCAGTCATTATTTACTTTTCTTCTGCTGTGAAAAGACAGGAAATATCAAGTGGACTGGGAAAATCATTTGAGTGGTACAAGTGCAAGAGCTGATAGAGGATAAGCAAAAAGTGACTTCCGGCTAAGACCAGCAGTGTATCTATCTCTCCTTTGGCTTCTGATACTAAATAGCAGGGAAGTTAGAATTAAACAGACTATTAAAGTAGTGTAATCCAGTGGCCAAAGCACAAACAGTAGGAATTAGAAGACCTGGGTTATGATCCTGACTCTGTCACTGACCTGCTCTGTACCTTAGGAATTTATTTCACCAGGTTTTTTTTTTACCCCAAACTTTATCTGCTTCATCTATTTCGATTGTAAATATTTTGGGGGTAGGATGAACTATGTCTTACTCTATATCCATATAGTGCCTAGCACAATGGGACCCCAACCTCAGTGGGGACCTTTAGACATTACTGCAATACAACATTCACAGAAAGCAAATATTGAATTTATTATGAGTGTCTGCATTAGACATGAGTCTGAAGCTCCTATTCATGCAATCGGCAAATAGAAACAATACCATGTGACCTATGCATGCATCCTAAACTGCTTACATTCCAAGAACTGAATATTTGCAATAAATTGCAGACTAGGTTATTCATGGACTGTATTCACAAATTATCTGAGCACCCCGCAAATAGTAATTAATGTAGCCTCACAAAACTTCTGGGAGGCAAACAAGTATCTCGATTGCACAATGTCTTTCTGGTGCAAGAGACCTGAACATAGCAGTACAGTGCAGCCTCAGTAGAGCTACCTATCTGCTCCTTTCTCAAAGTTGTTTATTTTACCGCTATATTTTATTACCAGCTCATATCTAATTAAGACAATAATCTCATGGAAGTGATATATCAGGGGAAATGAAGACTTCACAAAGTGTAATTACCTTCAGAAGGGAAAGGCTGACACTGAATCCAATTTCGCTTGTCTATTTTAAATGCCACCAAATTTTCTCCCCTAGTTTTTTTCCTGCTATTTTTTCCTGTGTGTTTCAGAGGCTGCTTGCCCTTGGTCCTGAGATTTCTGGCTACCAGGACAGAGCAGGGAAATGCTGATTACTGTATCTCAGCGTCAAAGCTTATTTTAATACATTCTGCCTTACCCCACTTTCCAGTCATTGCTTCATATGCTGCTTCTATGCCACTGCATTCAAACCTAACTGCAGCTAAAACACCCAGGTCCTGGCATGCTTCTTTTTTATTCTGAAGTCTTTTGACTCTAAGTAACAGATTATCAAAAACATTAAAATCCTTCTGGTCTTTTCACCAGCCTCCAGTCACAGTACAGCTTGCCAGAGGGATGATGGCTCACACTGAGGAATAACTGCTTGCAATGGCTTGGGACCCACAGCTTTGTCTTCGTCTACAGATCAACAAGATGCATCTCAGTCTTCTGGGTTGATGAGGTTTGTACCTTAGCCAATAAGCAAAAGACTGTTTGGTTTGCTGTGCCTCACATTGATGAATGGTATGTAGTTTGGTTTTGTTTCAATTTTGTGGGTAATTTTTTTTTTTTTTTTTTAAGAATTCAACAAGGAGGACAAATAGATCTGGATTGAGCAAGGAATAGGGTGAGCAGTACTGGCATATATTACTGTATGTATCAAGTCAATGGTACATCTATTCTTGTACTTTGTCAGCCTGCACCATCTGCTTCAGTTAATCCCCAGAATGGGCAACTAGTTAGTGATATGTCATTGTCATTTGGTAGAATTTCCTCCTTTGCCCATGCTGTCACTGATTGCCTCACTTCTGCATATCCAGTTTCCAGACGTATCCTACTTAGTTAATAATACCTTTACTAGGTCTTGCACACAGTCCGTTCTTCATACAGTTCCACCATTGCACCTCAGTCCAGACCTACAGCAACCCCTGTTCTTGCAAATCTGGGACCCCTCCAGCTCTACTAATGCTTCCACAGCCCTGAACCAAGGAGACCAGGAACCAAGAAGATCCCAACCCTCTTATTACTATCATGATCTGTATTTGAGCTTATGTCCTTTAGGTAGAGCTAGTCAGCATGCAAGTTTACTGTGGCATCTAGCTCTCTGTGTTACATTAGCAAAAGAAGCGTGCAACTCCCTGGAGAACTGCCTCCCCAAGGCCTTGCCATCTGCACTCCATCTGCTGCCCAGTTTCTCACATACCAAGCATGGCCACTCCACCTCCCATCTTAAGACAGCTCCATTAGCTTTAGTGAATGCCGGTTCATTTACAGCATCCACAGGTGGCAAGTTTGTTTGAAGCTGGGTCTCTCCCCCGGCCCGGCCTGCCAACCCTGTACACACAAGCTCTCTTCCTGGTCCCAGTGTGTCCCCTGATCCACCTTCTACCCCCAGGAGCTGCCAGCACTGCTGCATGTGACTGCCAGCACTTCACTGCAGCCCCTGGGCGAGGAGGTGTCTCTGTGTGCTGTCCCCACTGTGGAGTCCTGGGAGCAGTGCACTGATGATCCTCCAGGACTATGCTGGCAGCCAGGCAGAAGCTTATGGTGGTGGCAGCAGGACCACCAGGCCATTTAAAATCACCTAGAGGCAGCAAGCTCCTGCACCCAAACTGCCAGAGCCTGCACCCCAATCTGTTGCTCCAGCCCAGAGCCTGCATCCCAGACCCACTCCTGCACCCAGACTCCCTCCCAGAACCTTCATCTCTTCCCCATCCAAACTCCCTCCCAGAGCCTTAGGCAGGTGGGGTGAAGGGAGTTTGAGTGGAGGGAGACATGTGGGGTCTGGCTATTCTAGGCACCACCAAAAGTTCTGGAAACCTGCCACCCCAGATAGCATACAGTCCAAAACCTTCCCAGACATATTCCAGCCAACTTCAAACACCTCATTTCCCTGTACTGTCTTCTCTGTCTTAAGATGATGGGTCTAATTCATCTGTAGAGGAAGACATGGTGTAATAATGATGGCTACTCTCTTGATGAACACCCAGGATTGAACCAGTAGCGGCCAGCCCCCACAAAAATGAGCAGCAATAGCTTGAGCTACTCTTTCAAGTTAAGAGCATTACAGACCTATGTCATTTATGAAATGGGGACTGCATACTATTCTACAGACCCTCTTATACCAGGGCTTACTGCATTAATGACTATCATTCTGTGCTATTGCTCGTTAATTATTCAAAGCATGTTTGTTTGAGGGGAAGGTTTCAATGACAGAGGCAATGCATTAATCAAGCTGTATTGAACTAAGCTCTGAAGGCATCTCAGATGTTTAGAGGAAGGTTCTGATGTTGTGTATGTCCAAACTTGCTTTTACTTCTTTAAAAAGATGATGTTGAGGAAGCAAAGCACATAATAGGGGCTGCCATCTTTTTAATTATGCAAATGAGGAATGTTGCTGAATAGTTATCTGGTAATAATGTCTTGGATGGAAATACCCACTGCTGGAAGGCTAATTCCACTCTTCATATTCAGGCTGGTCAGTAGAACCTCGGTAGATATTATTTTCCCCCTTGTTAGCTTCTTGCTTAAATTGAGTGTTAATAGGCTTTGTCGCCTCTAAGCGATGGTCCTGATAATGAGGACTGATAGGGAGAATGGTTAATACTAAAGGACAAGTCCAGACACTGTGATTAAGGCACCCCGGTGAGATTATGCAAGGCTCTTTGAATTACAGAATACTTGAGATTTCCTTTAACATTTAAAAATTCTTTTCTTTCTCCCATAGGCAACAAATCATGCCAAAGAGTACAGTAGTGTCCAAGGAAATAGACACAGGGACTGAGAAGAAACAAGACCACTTCTTTACTGTCATCACCCACAAAATGATTTGAACCCCCTTTATTATAAGTACAGGGAGGAACAGGAGGAGGAGAAAATGTTAGTGCCCTAGTGAGTGCATTATGGCAGCTAGGTCTCTGTTACACATTTCCTTTAGAACTGACTCCTTTGTCTGATGCCTCTGTTTTTGTTAAATACCCTCTTTGGAAACTTTGAACTAAAATTTGTTTTCTTCCCTGCATGCATCCTAATTAGTTTACTACTGTAAGATTGCACACCAGCACTATGCTGTGTATGTTGATTTGCTGTGCTTGTGAATTCCCTAGCTCCCCACAGTAAGAGACTATCTAAATGTGGGGGCCCAAGAGACCTCACCTCCTTTGTGCTACTTTTCCCTCTGAAGCCCCATGCTCTGGCCAAACCAGAAGAAGGACCTGGGCCACAGAGCCTTGGCCTCTCTACCTGATTGCGGAGGAGGGGTAGGCTGAGTGCAGCCCCATGCCTATATGTCCTTGCCCCCCAGATTCTGTGCCCAGAGCAGGTGGAGTGTTTACATCTCCCCTGTTTGCGACAGACCATAGGCAGGGGCTTTTCCTGGGGAGCCACTTAACCGGTTACCAGTTCACATCGCTAATCTGCATGCAGTATTCAAAATGTGGGCATACCATGACTTTATATAGAGGCAATATGATATTTTCTCTCTCATTGTCTATTCCTTTTCTAATGATTTTCAATATTCTGTCAGTTTTTTAAACTGCCACTGCACATTGAGCAGATGTTTTCAGGGAACTATTCACAATGATTGTAACATCTCTTTCTTGCGGGATAACAGCTAATTTAGACCCCATCATTTTTGGGATATGTATGGTTGGGATTAAATTTTTCCATGTGTATTACTTTGCATTTCTCAAGTCTGAATTACATCTGCCTTTGTGTTGCCGGTCACCCAGTTTTGTGAGATCCCTTTGTGATGCTTTGCACTCAGCTTTGGACTTCACTATTCTGCGTAATTTTGTGTCATCTGCAAATTTTGCAACCTCACATTTATCCCTTTTCAAGAATATTAATGAGAAGTTTAACAGCAGGGCTGTGTCTACATTGGCATCCCTTTCCGGAAAAGGGATGCTAATGAGTCACTTCGGAATTGCAAATCCGCGTAGGAATAAGGGATCCTCCAGAAAAGGGCATATTTTCCGGAGAATCGCGTCTAGACTGGCGCTTTTCTCCGGCAAAAACCCCGAGCCGGAAAAAAGCAGCAGCCATGTAAATGCAAATGCCATGGAGGATATTTAAATCCCCCGTGGATTTGCAATTCCAAAGTGTCTCATTAGCATCCCTTTTCCAGAAAGGGATGCCAATGTAGACACAGCCCAGAGGTTTAAATGCAGATAACTTCAGCATACCCCTATTTCATGTGACTCTTTTTTTTTCCCTATCTCTTAAGCGCAGACCTGGCAATGTTCTAAGGATGAGCTAAAGATCCTTCAGTTACTTGAATGGTAAGTTCTTTCTCGTGGGCAGTGAGTGAAGGCCTAGCTGGGGAATGCAAGACCCAACCCCACCCCTTACACCCGAGGCCCACCCCTGGAGCCAAGCCCCACCAACCCCCAGCCTGATCCTTCCTGGCCACCTGGAGGACCAGAGCTGCCGTGCTGTTGCCCCAGTCCCAACCCCCATGCTCTCCAGTGACCAGGGATCTGGGGCTGGTGTGCCACTGCTCCAGTCCTTCCAGATGGCTGGGGGACCCAAACTGTTGCACCCGGCCCCTAGCACCCTGGGTGGCCAGGGAGCTGGGCTGCTGTATGATGGCCCCACCTTCCCAGTTGGCCAGGGAGTGTAGGCAATTTTGGGAAGGCTGTGCCTTCCCTTGCCTACATTATCAACTGCCCCCGGCTCTTTGTGTTTGGGGCAAGGAATGTGTTTATAAACAGAGAGAAGCAGGGTGATTAAGATAACAAAGCTGGAAGCAGGTTAAGAGCTGTCTCTGGAACTAGGGCATGAGCAGACCTCAAGTATGAAATCCAGGGATTCATACTTTTGGGGGGCTACTTTTGGGGGATCCCCTAACCACCATAAATGACACCCTTGACACTGATCTTCCACATGCCCTGGGTGGAGGCCTAAAATGTGCGGACACAGGACCGGATGCTGCTATTTTTAGGCCCCAACACCCCAGGCAGGTGGAGAGTCCATGGTCCCCTACAGCTGCCTGGGCTCCCTGAGTCTGGCAACGGTTCTGCTTCCAGCCTGGCGAGAGGCAGTGCTTTAGGGGAAAATGGAGGCTGGGGGTAGGAATGCCATGAGAAGAGCTGATTGTATGAGATTTCTAGCATTCAAAATGGCAAGAAATCTTGCGACATATTTCTGCCATTTGGAACCAAAAATTTTGTGCCGATAAATAGGGACTATTATATGGCACCAACAAACCCCAAAAATGAGCCTAATGTGGCCAAAAGCCTGGGCCCTGAATCCCATCTAAAAATGAATCCAGATCCCTGTCTGAACACCACTCCTTTGAGCTGTCTATGAGTGGTAATAGGGTGCGTGTACACAGCACCCTTACCTTGAAATAAGCTACACAGTTTGCACTATGCAAATTGAATAGCTTATTTCAAGGTCATTTCAAAATAGCTTATTTCAAAATTTGGCACTGTCTACACAGTGCCAAATTTTGGAATAAAGCACAATTCCAACAAGTCCCTTAATCCTTATGGAACAAGGGTTACAGGAATGCTGGAATAGCTTGCCTGTTATTTCAAAACTAGACAATTAGCCCATCATAAGATGGGATTTTCAGATCACTCCTCCACGTTGCTCTTCTCTTCTGAGCCTCTGGTCTCTAGCTTCATCTCTCTCTCTCTCTCTCTTTCTTTCCTCCTCCTATTGCCTCCCCCCCTCTCTCTCTCAGATCTCCTCTGCCTCCTGCCTCTCTCTTTCTCTTCTCCTCCCCCTCCTGCCTCTCACTTGGGGACCATGGAGCCCAAACAGCTGCTTGCGCCACTTGCTCCCCTGAAGCGGCCTGGCTGAGCGGCGCAGAAGTCAGCCGAGTGCCACGGCAGGAGGCGAAGGGGGGGTGAGGCGGTGATGTACATGGCCAGGCCCCACCCTCTGGGCATGTACGTCACCATCCCACCCCCTTTCCCCTTCCGCCGTGGCACTCGGCTGACTTCGGCGCCACTCAGCCAGGCCACCGCGGGGGAGCAAGCGGCGCAAGCAGCCATTTGGGCCCCGCGCTCACCATGCAGCACGGGCCGCCCAGAGGGAACAGCCAGCATTTCAGGCAACAGCGCCGCCCAGAGGGAACAGCCAGCATTTCAGGCAACAGCACCGCCCAGAGGGAACAGCCAGCATTTCAGGCAACAGCGCCCCACAGAGGGAACAGCCAGCATTTCGGCGTTACACACTCACAGACACTGGGCTACTATATATATGACTAGCCAATTAGCCCGTCATAAAACGGGATTTTCAGGTCTCTCACTCCGTCTCTCCCTCTCTCTCCTCCTCCTCCTACTGCCTCCCCCTCTCTCTCTCTCAGTTCTCCTCCCCCTCCTGCCTCTCACTCGGGGGACCGCGGAGCCCAAATGGCCATTTGGGCTATGCACTCCCCGTGCTGCATGGGGGATGCGGAGCCCAAATGGTCGCTTGCGCCGCTTGCTCCCACGCAGCGGCCTGGCTGAGCGGTACAGAAGTCAGCCGAGCGCCACGGTGGGAGGTGAAGGGAGGCGGGGCGGTGATGTTCATGGCCAGGGGGTGGGGCCTGGAGCCGCTGTCATGCCGCATGTCACTGCCCCGCCCCCCTTTGCCTCCCGCCGTGGCGCTCAGCTGACTTCTGCGCCGCTCAGCCGGGCCGCCATGGGGAAGCAAGCAGCGCAAGTGGCCATTTGGGCCCCGCACTCCCCATGCAGCACGGGCCGCTCAGAGGGAACAGCCAGCATTTCCGGCAACAGCGCCTCCCAGAGGGAACAGCCAGCATTTCGGCGTTACAGACTCACAGACACTGGGATACTATATATATGATATGTTTTGAAATAATGGGCTCATTTAAAGACACAGAATTGCTATTTTGAGACACTTCCTTTATCCTGAAATAGCCCTGCTGTCTAGACATAGCCATAATGATCAGGCTTATTACCTGATTCTTTGGAAACAGTTGTTTCTGTACTATAAGCATAAAACTGGCATAACTGATCTATCCTGTTCTCTCTCCCTTTCTGCATTCAATCCCCATACTCAGTGACATACAGTTCCCAAAGATGGAATAAAAATACCTTTCAATTCTGAAAACAGTGTCACTACCTCTCAGGGAAAGGGGAGCACAGAAGCTAATGCACTCTATGACTTCATCGTCTAATCATCTGAGTGCCACTTGAATAGCTCTCCCACTCACCGTTTGCACCTGCTCTCCCACCATGGTCCAGGATTAATGG
Organism: Pelodiscus sinensis; assembly: GCF_052426305.1. NCBI lineage: Eukaryota > Metazoa > Chordata > Testudines > Trionychidae > Pelodiscus > Pelodiscus sinensis. The sequence goes on from NC_143056.1 coordinate 38,287,420, forward strand.
CCTATTAGAGGTATCAAGAGCACATGGCACTTGAAAGGCAATGAGATGGCAGGTGGAACCACAGGGAATGAAATTACCCTGCAGCCCAGATGCTTGAAACCAACAATTAGATTATAAACTCTTTGGGGCAGCAGGAACTGTCTTTTTGTTCTGTGTTTATACTACGCCTAGCACGATGGGATCCCAATGCATTACCGGGGTTTCTAGCTGCTAAGGAAATATGAATAATAATTATTAATAATATTTTACTCTGCATGTGAACTCTTGCAGTTCAGTTTTCAATGGAGCAATCAGGACGAAAGGTGCATTACAATATATAAAAGCAATGTGTGGATTCTTTCTCCAGGAGCTGGTACAAAGAAAATTCTTCCCTGATCTAGACTGCCATTTCTGGCAAGGAGGAGGGGAGAGAAGAAGACAAGGGAACTGTCTAAGTAATCCAGAAACATGTTGTCTTACAGACAGGCCTGCAGAGAGCCGCAGGTGGAGGGGGAATAAGAAACCAAGGGATATAAAAGAAACCTTCAAAAGCTATATTCTTTTTTAAATAATCTCTAAATTTCCTTGTTCTTTTTACCACTGTTATTTTCAAGGTGTAGGGGGAGGGCTGTGTGTTACATCTATTAGATCCTCACCCACGTGTGGAGATATTATGCCAAACAAAATGGAAAGCCCTTCTGGATAATTGTTACAGAAAGTAATAAGACAACTAGGAGACATGGGGGGAGGGGGGAGAGAATCTGATCCTGAGATGTTTCAGGGACAGAGAAAGAAAAATCATTTTGTTTAAATCACTGGCCTCCTGTGATCCCTCTTCTTTTTCTTCTCTCTCCATTGCATAGTCTGTCCTTTATTCCCCACAGTGATCTTTTGCTGCCATCTACTGGCACATGACACAGCTGGAAATGCAGCTTCCTCCTGAGTTTCTTCTTACAGAGAGATGAAGGGATGGGGAGGCTTGGAGGACCAATCCTTTGTTGGTACCACATTTTCATTAACTCCTTATCAGAATAGGGGAGAAAATCTCACAGCCAAGCTAAAATCCAGGGCACAACATTATCTATACACAGCAACAGCAAAGCAAAGTATATGTTAAGGAGAGAGGGGCCTGATTGAAAACCCATAGTGAGAGACTCCCACATTTTGGGCACCAAGGAATCAAAACCTGTACCCAGATCCAAAGTTTGCAGCTGATTCAGTGTGCTAGTGACCAAAAGTTGTTGCGGTGTGACAAATAGTTGGCCTGTACACAATGGCTTCATTGGACTAAGTTTAGCTCATAGGGAGAGATGTCTACATCACCACTTCCCTTCATGGTGGTTCTCATAGGCATGGGAAGCTTTGCCTTCTCAAACTGCCTGACATGCCTCCCCCATGCTGCCCAGCTCTCTGGTGTGGAGGACACCCTGCCCAGCTGCCCAGTGCTCCACAGGCAGGAACACTGGGGCCACACTATCCCGCACTCTGACACTCAAGGACTGGGAATCAGTTGGGGCTCCTGGGCTAGGGTAGGCTGAGAGTACTAGCTTGGGGCAAAGGCCACAGCCACAGTGCGGACTAGGCTCTGGTGGGCATGGAAGGGGTGGGGTCTCAGGTGGAAGAAGTGGGGTTGGGGGCTAGCCTCCAGAAGCCAGGGGTTTACTCACAATCTTGCCGCCCCAGCCCACAGCAGAGAAGCCAAGACTAAATGAAAATATCACTGACATAGGGGAGAAGTCTGCACTGTCTTTGAGGGTGTGTCTACGCAACAAAGTAATTTTGGAATAATGGCTGTTATTCCGAAATAACTATGTGAGCGTCTACACAGCAATTCTGTTATTTCAAAATAATTTTGAAATAATGGCTGTCTTATTCCAACTTCTGTAAATCTCATTCAATGAAAAATAACGCCTATTCCAAAATAGCTATTTTGAAATAAGGCGTGTGTAGCTGCTACACTGTTGCTATTTTGAAATAACCCTCACTGGTTATTCCATTCTAATTTATTCCTCCTGGGGCTCAGAATCGAGATAGTATATCTACATTAGGGAAGCCTGCCTAGGATTAATTTTGGGGCTTCCCTTCAGTGTAGATGTGCTATTTCAAAATAAGCTATTTTGGAATAACTATTCCAGAATAGCTTATTCCGAAATAACTGTGTAGTGAATATGTATCCTGAATGTGCCCACATAGTACCTACTCTGTGGCCAGAGGGCTCTAGGCCAATAAATTCAGCACCTTCTGCCAGTATAAAATCCACATAAAGAGAGTTTTAGAAAACAAAGAGAAGCCTGCAAACAGTTGCTAAACTGTTTGCACTAAACGTAGAGGGAAGCCTGAGTGTTACTTTAAAATGTATATGGAAAAGTGAACCCTACTATGAAGCAGTTTGAAAATCAAATAGTGGACAAAATGAACAATTGTATTCGATCAGTGGAATTATCTTGTTTGTCTTCTGTAACAAAGTGAGGCCATCTGGAACTTCACAGCTATACTTCACTAAAGGATAGGCCCTTAACCTCATATTGATGGTGGCAATAGCATCAAGAGCCTCCTATTCCAAATAATTCACATATTTCCCCCAGTTTGAGCTACATGAGAATCTCCATTAGCAGTACAGAGCCTATGACTCATGGTTGAATAATGGTAAATAAAAACTCTTCTGGTTCTTATATATATATCAGGGGTAAGGTGACGGTTTGAGGCTCCAAGTATATACCCATCTGAGAAACCCTAGAGACTCAGCACAGCTAGCCCCTCTTACCACCACACCTACCTTCTGTTTTTAATACATTAGCTCAGTCAGAGCTAGTATGGATATCCTCCTCAAGCTGAGAATTTCACCCACTGCTTGAAGTATAGTTAATTGCCTCATTGAGGTATTATATATACAAATTAACATTATCTAAATGTTCTCAGTAGGACATGTATGGGCTTTTTTTTTTCTCTCTGTGACACTCAGACACTTCAAAAACATAAGTCTCATAATACCCATATGTGTTGGGGATATACTTTTCTCCTCATTTTACTGATGGGAATTTGTGTTAGTGAAAGATTATATAACTTGTTTAAGGTTGGCTATGAAATCTGTGGTACATCAGAGAGAGAGCAGGTCTCCTGAGTCCTGGACTAGTACTGTAACAACTGAACCATCATCGCTCATATTAGCTGTTATCTCATATGGGATCACTTAGGGATTGTCTTCCATCTGGCTGTCATTGATTCACTATATAGCATTATCGCTACATGGAAAAGCATGTTGTGGCCTACAATACATAAAAATATATCTTAGCCCGATATTTGGTCTGGGGCAGGTAACTTGAAAAGCACCTCCATGAGCGAGAGGAAGGGGATGCTTGTGGATAAATTATGCTAATGTCCTGCTTTTTAATTAATATGTATAGGTGGCAGGCAAGCCTGAAACATCAGGGTAGAAATCATAGACAGGAATTAAACTAAAGGGATTATTATCTGCAATTGGCTTCACTTGTTTGGTGTCGGCTGATAAATTGTGCAGCAGGAATTTTGTTTTACAAAATGGAATTAAATCTGTGTATGGAGTGAATGTAGAATTATTTATACCTCCAGGTTATAAGGGTAAGTGGAAGACACAAGGGACTTGATATGGAGCCCTTTGCCCAAAGGACATCAGATCAAATCACCTCCCGGCTGCTAATGAGACTGAAAATTATAATTATACTGGTAGCTGAAATCTCATGCTGCCACATAAGTATAATTTGTAAAGTCATGTGTGTAAAAGAGCTGAAAATAGGGGATAGGAGGTTCTAGGCACTGTGTTGTAATGTGCAGTGTTGCTATCTGAAAATGTCCCCCCAAAGATAGAGCACAAAGCACCCACCCTCCCCCTGATATAGCTTCAACTACTTCTTTGTTACCCTAAGTAGCTCTTGCTCCCACCTTGTGTGATCAGCATGCCAACTGCCACAGCACTTTTGGACACACAATGAACAATTATTTAGGGTTAAAGCAATGTCTTGGGCCGCAGGAAATCTATGTTCAGCTCCTGGCTCTGTCCCAGACTTATCATGCAACTTTGGCTAAGTCCTTTCATCTTTTTCATTCCTTATCTGTAAAATGAGGTTGACAATAATATTCCATCTGTCTCACGTCTATTGAGTTTATAACACTTTAGGGACATGGACTATCTCTTATTCCATGTCTGTTTAGCACTTAGCACTGTGGGGCCTTGATTTTGGTTTGGCTTCTACACAGTTCTGTGATATAAAGAGTAATAATTATCATGTATCTAGGAACAAAATTTGGTCCATTCTCTTTCTTTATAATGGCAAATAATATTTTCCCCTTGAAAGATCTCAGACAACTTATGGATACCTCCTCCTATAATGCAGCCACTTCTAGGATGAAACAAGGCAACTGCTTAACAGTGCAGAGCAATACTTACATAGCGTTCAAGGACAAGAAATGAAACAGAATCCTGTATTTAACTAAACTATACTCTAATGGAATATAATTACTCCCCATTGAATTTGTCCAGAAGGTGGCGGGGATATATTCTTACAAAATGTGCCATGGAACCTGGCCCTGGCCTCTGTTGGAAGACAGGATACTGGGCTAATTGGACCTTTGGTCTGACCCAATATGGATGCTCTTAATGCCTTATGGGTGAGAACTTGGATTTTTCATCATATCCAAAGCCCTAAGTTTCATTTTCCATACAGAGTGAGTTTTGATCTTAGTCTGCACTGAAGTTCTGGACTAGACTCATCACTGTATTAGAAGCACAACTGAAATCTATTTTCCTCACTTTTGAATCTGGCACATACAGATGCAGGAGGAACATACTTTACACTGCTGCCCGCTATATAAATTCTAGACCATCACAGCAGCAGTGAGAAATGAGATATTCCAGGGGCCTTTGAACACTGCTAATTGTCATAGCAAATCAGCACCCAGTCACTCCACCTAGGTGTTTCTAAAATTGTGACAATGGGAGAATTCTCAGTGGTCCTTGGGCTCACACTTCTGGCTGTGGGGAAGTCAAAGGTTATACTGGGCTATGATAAAGACATTTATGACACCAATGGACTCAAAACCTGTTTGCCACACTCCTCGGTTTGTCAGTATACACTTCTTTGCACTTGATTATTTAGATGAAACAGAGGCAAACATGTAAAAGATCATGGGAAAGAGAGGAAAGCCTATGCTTCAAGATTTGGATTCAGAGCTGAATTTCCCCGAATATTTACTAAGAAGTTTGTTCACAGACAACTCTGGTATGAACTGATGTCAGCACCAAACTAACGACCCAGCCTGGAAGTATGGGAGTGGAAGCAGTGGAGTGCTGCAGGATGTGCTACATTTTGGTTGACTCATAGACTCATAGACTTTAAGGTCAGAAGGGACCATTATGATCATCTAGTCTGACCCCCTGCACAGTGCAGGCTACAAAATCTCACCCACCCCTCCTAGAATAATCCTCTCACCTATATCTCAGATATTGAAGCCTTCAAATACTTTGAAGACCCCAAGATGCAGAGAATCCTCCAGCTGTGATCTGCGCCCCATGCTACAGAGGAAGGCGAAAAACCTCCAGGGCCTCTGCCAATCTACCCTGGAGGAAAATTCCTTCCCGACCCCAAATATGGCGATCAGCTAAACCCTGAGCATGTGGGCAAGACTCATCAGCCAGACACCCAGAAAGTTCTCTGTAGTAACTCCTATAGAAGTGAAACCAAAGTGCAGATCACGTCTGGAGTTCCAAGACAATATGACAGTTTGTGTATAGCTACGTCTAGATTGCAGGCTGCTTTCAGAAGAACCTTTTTTCAGAAGAGATCTTCCAAAAAAATTTCTTCTGAAAGAGAGCATCCACACTTCCAAAGCGCATCAAAAAAGCAATCTGCTTTTTTGAAAGATAGCATCCACACTGAATGGACACTATCTTGCATTTAAACTGTGATTACTATGGACAGAGTAGCCACCAGAGCACCTGTGCTTTTTCATCTTTCCTCTTCTTCCAAAAGAACTCCCTCTTCCCCATCCAGACATGCCTTTTTCAAAAGAGCTCTTTCTCGAAAAAGGCATTCTTCCTCATAGAAAGAGGATTACCAACCCCACTGGTCTTTTGATTTTCTTTCAAAAGAACTCAATTGTAGTGTGGACGTAATTTAAGTTTTTTCGGAAAAACTGCATTTTTTCTGAAAAAAATGTAGTGTAGACATACCCTATGAGTGGTTGAGAACCAGTGCCTTGCTTTCTTTCTACTTACATTCCTCCTGCAGTTTCACTTGAATATGACAGTCTACTTTTTGTCTTCTATTGCAGAGAGTTGCTGGATGCTTTTCTTCAAGGGTAGTTGATGTTCATTGGTGGCTAAAGTTATTCCTTTTATAAACAATGTAAACCAATATAAATATCCCTTCATGTACAGTGTATAATAAATAAAGATTGCACCTTCTATCCAAAGAGCTCAAAGTTTTAGGCAATGTAAATGTCAGTGGATACCAAAAATAAAGAAAAACATCTCTCTCTTTCTCTCTGTTGCTTTACTCAGTGTTGAAATTTGCCATTTGCCCTAAATGATTGTTTTGCTCTGCTGTAAGAATGCTGGAGTAAGCATGGGAACATAACTTGTTTACCACTGAGCACCTATCAGAAGTACAGTATATTCTAACATAATTCCAGTGCTTCTGAGTGGTATTGGCGGCCTTGCTACTAAAGTTTTCCATTTATAAAACTACTTATATTTTATTGTCAAAGGTTCCTTTAGTCTGCCAAACACATGAGAGAGTGGGAGGAGAAAGTGGGAAGGAGATGAGGAAAAATGCACTGTAGAAGTCTGACTGACAAGTTCACAGTTTAGAGAAGTAATCCAGGCCTCTTAAAGAGCCACTAGTTTACATTTTTTAACCTGATTTCAGGTTTCATTGCTATTGTGCTAGATGGTATCTTGCACCTGAGAGAGACCACAAATTGGTCCCCTTAAGATAGTACAGGCAGTCCCCGGGTTACGTGGGGTGAGGGAACCCCGAACTAGTTCTTTCCCCCTCCCCAGCAGACCGCCGAGACACGCCGCGGTGGTCCCGCCACCCGCGTCCTCCGCGGCGAGAAAAGCCGCTCCGCGTCTCCCTGGTCTGCTGGGGGGGGGGGGCGCAGCTAGTGCACTCTCTCCTCCCCCCCCCCCCCCCACAGCAGACCAGGCTTTTCTCACTGCGGAGGACACGGGCAGCGAGACCGCCGAGACACGCTGCGGTCCCACCACCCCCGTCCTCCACGGCGAGAAAAGCCTGGCCTTCTGGGTGGGGGGGCAGCTAGTGCACCTCCCCTCCCCAGCAGACCAGGCTTTTCTCGCCACTGGTCAGTTTCAGCAGTGGCTGAATCAGGACACCTGGGGTAGAGCAGCTGGGGGGCTGCCGGGTTGGTCCCACAGTGCCGAGGTGCGGCGCTGCGGGGACCTACCCAGTAGCGCTCCAGCTGCTCTGTCCCAGGCGTCCAGATTCAGCCGCTGTTAAAACTGATCAGTGGCTGATTCCAGGAAGCCCGGAGCAGAGCAGCTCTGCCTTGGGCTTCCTGTAGTCAGACGCTGGTCAGTTTCAGCAGCGGCTGACTTGGGGACACCTGGGGCAGAGCAGCTGGGGTGCTGCCGGGTTGGTCCTGGGAAGATGCAAATGAAGCCCGAGATATTTAAATCCCAAGCTTCATTTGCAACTTCGAATGCCTACATTAGCCTCCCTAGTTTGAACTAGGGGGCTAGTGTAGACATACCCTAAGCAGTGCAGAACTGGTTGAAAGACCATACCCAAAGAACAATTATCAATGGTTCTGTTTCAAAGTGGGAAGCTGTATCTAGTGGGTTTGTCTTGGGTCTGGTACTATTTAATATTTTCATTAGTAACTTGGATAATGGAATGACTTATACATTTGCAGATAATACCAAGATGGGAGGGGTTGCTTGCACTTTGAAAGACTGGATTAGAATTCAAAACAACCTTGATAAACTGGAAAATTGGTCTGAAATTAACAAGATGAAATTCATTAAAAACAAGTCTTAAGTACTTAATTTAAAAAGAAAATATTAAATGGAACTGAAATAGTTGGGCACTAGTACTGATGCAGAGAATCTGGGGATTATTGTGAATCACAACTTCCATATGAGCTCACATCATGAGACAACTGCAAAAAAGGCTAATACATCAGGATGCACTAGTAAGAGCATCATATGTAACACAAAGGAGATTATTATTTTATTTTATTGGACATTGATGAGGCCTCAGCTGAAGTACTGTGTCTAGTTTTAGATGCTACACTTTAGGAAAGATATAAACAAATTAGAGAAAGTCCAGGGGACAGCAACAAAATTAGAAAACCTAGCCTATGAAGAAAAGTTTATAAAACAATGGTATGTTGAATCTTAAGAAAAGAATACTAAAGGGGGATGTGGTAATGGTGTTGATTTACTTGGCCCTATCTCAGGCTACGTCTAGACTGCAGGCTTCTTTCAGAAGAAGCTTTTCCAGAAGAGATCTTCCAAAAAAAATTCTTCCGAAAGAGAGTGTCCACACTGCCAAAGAGCATCAAAAAAGCGATCTGCTCTTTCAAAAGATAGCATCCACACTGAATGGACATTATCTCGCATTTAAGCTGTGATTACTATGGACAGAGTGGCCACTAGGGCACCTGTGCTTTTTCCTCTTTCCTCTTCTTTCTAAAGAACTCCCTCTTCCCCGTCCACACATGCCTTTTTCTGAAAGAGCTCTTTTGCAAAAAGGCTTCTTCCTCATAGAAGAGGTTTACCAATGTCAGGAAAACCCCTCGGTTCTTTCTATTTTCTTTCAAAAGAACATGATTTCAGTGTGGACAGAAAACACGCTAACTGCTACATGCCTCCAGCTTCCATCCAAGACACACCATATGATCCATCGTCTATAGTCAAGCCCTTAGGTAGAACCGCATCTGCTCTAATCTCACTGACAGAGACCAGAAACTTCAAGATCTCTACCAAGCATTTGTAAATCTCAATTACCCACCGGGGGAAATAAAAAAACAAATTGAAATAGCCAGACGAATACCCAGAAACCATCTACTTCAAGATAGGCTCAAGAAAATCAACAATAGAACACCACTTGTAATCACCTATAGCCTCCAACTTAAACCCCTCCAACGCATTATCAATAACATATTCTGGAACAGGATACTACACTCCGAGAGGCTCTGGGGAACAGACCCATAGTCTCCTAGGGTATGTCTACACTACCCCACTAGTTCGAACTAGCGGGGTAATGTAGGCATACCGCACTTGCAAATGAAGCCCGGGATTTGAATTTCCCGGGCTTCATTTGCATAAGCGGGGAGCCGCCATTTTTAAAACCCCGCTGGTTCAAACCCTGTGCAGCGCGGCTACACGGGGCACGAACTAGGTAATTCAAACTAGGCTTCCTAGTTCGAACTACCGTTACTCCTCATTTCAAGCAGCAATTTCAAGTGTAGATGTGTTCCATGTTTAACCTCAGTATTTACTAAGACAACTACGAACTGATGGCTGTTTGATGGCCTGTGTCTCATCAGTATGACGATCTCAATTCAGTTCCCTATGGGCTGGTGTTCATTGCTCTAATAACAGCATTATTAGTGCTTAAGTGCAACTTTGCTGGCAATCTCAGTAGAAGCTAATGGCTGGACAGGTCATGGAAAATAAAATTCCTTCTCATCCCTAGACATGGTCCCTCCAAATCAGATCTCATGATGCAGCAGGAATGGGGGACGCTTATACAACCACTGTCTGTGTTATAACTGTCCTATAGATTTTTTAAAAGGGTTCCAATGTAATCACTGGTATGACCTTAAGACAGTCATATAATTTAATCTGTATTAGTAAAATCATTTTCAAATACAACATTGATCTGTGCCTGCTTTCAAAAGCTATGAAGGCTAAAGAAATTACACTATGTCAGTTTCTTGCACCAGGCGGTAGTCTGTTATACTGGTACAATTATAGACAAATCTTACTGAAGTGTGTGGAGTTACTTCAAATGTGCCCAGGGTTTGTCTACGCTATCGATGCTGCAGCAGCAGAGACAAGATGCCATAGTTGTACCATTGCAGCGCACAATGTAAACACATGCCACAGTGACAGAAGGGGGTTTTCCATCACTGTAGTTAATCCATGCCCTAGTCATAACTTGGTCAATGGAAGCCTTCTTCCAACAATCTGCACTGGTTCAGCTTAACTCTGTTATCTCAGGAGTGTGGTTTTTTCCCCTGAGTGACCTGGCTAAATCAGTGTAAATTTTAGGTGTACGTCAGGACATAATATGATGGAGAGCAGGATCCGGAATGACAGTAAATGCTACCTCCTGTATTCAAGCAAATGATGGATGTATTATTTTATTTTCCAAACTATCATCCTTCACAAATGTAGCCAAACAGGTGGAAATGGGATATCTCTGCATAAATAGCACTTTATCTCCACATGCCACCTACTTACAGCTGACAAATCAGTATAAATATTTAAAATTATTTTAAAATATTGGAGATATGTTGAAACTGTTCAAATAGCTGTTGTAGATACTGTTTCTTGCATTTGAAGAGTACGTGGAATAAAATAGCAGGTGGGGGTTGAATAAAATCCCACACAGACCATGAATCATCCAGAGTTGCTGATGTATCCCATAACTGCATGTCCCCCAGTTCCAGCTAGCCTTGTACTGAGTGGACACCAGAATTTCCCACCACCAAAAGAAAAAAATTAACTGTTACAGAAAGTAATCATGTTGTATATTATGATAAATCCCACACTCTTTGCCAGCTGGCAGAACAGGGAAATCAACAAGGTCAATGGCTAGATCCTGATCACTGCACACATTTTAAAAATTGGTGTTCTTTCCTTGAATCTTTAGTGAAGGTTGATGGATGTCACAAAACTACCAATCACTTCAACACCATTGGTAGTGTTAATTTTACCACTTTTAATTTCCTCCCTTAAAATTCAGCACTACCCATTCTGCTGTGCACAATACAGTACATAAAATGCCCCTGGTTATTGTTTCTAAGAGGTGTCCATGCAGCCTCTGACTATGCAGGTGCAATTATTTGTGGCTTTAAAATTGGAGGCCATGTTTTTGAAAATCCAACTCCATACCATTAAAGTATCAACATTTATCATACTCTACTATTGACTTTGCAGCAGTATTTTCTATACTTAGAATAGAATCCATAGTAAATATCAGATGGATGCAGTAGAAAAACCTAGATAAATGTAGCTGTCCACAGCATGAAAACTGCTTACTTTCAAAATCGCCTAGAAATGGCTATAGTGGGTCAAACTCAAGAGCAATCTAGTCCAATATGCCTTATGATTCAGTGGAAAGTGTATGAAGTGCAGTAGGTAGATATAGGGTAACCTGACCCCATCCTGTAGATCTCATCCTGAGCTCTAATTGTTAGAGATTGGCTTAAACGCTGAAGCACAAGGCTAAGTATCCCTTTCAAATTTGTTGTGGTCATTAATTATAACTGTGGGTATTTTTGAGACTCATAATATTGTCCAGTTTCTTTGTCAATCTTTATTTTTTTACCTCAACAACACCCTATGGTAGTGAGTGCCACCATTTAGACATACGTTGTATGAAAAAAATCATTTTTTTCAGCTTTCAATTTCCTATCTTTTATTTTTTAAGTGAATTATATAGTTGCATATATATATTTGCAATATCAGGTTAGAAAACTTCAACTTTCTGTAGCCAGACAGACTAACCCCCCATATCATCCATCTTATTTGCCTTTCTGAAGCATACAGGGCAGAGAAGGAGCAGTAAAATCAGCATAGTCTATGCTGGCTCATCTGATCCTGAGAAGCTGAAAAAACAGATATGTGGCGAGAGAGAGCGATTAAATCAGTAAGCTGGCCTTGAGGCTGCGAGAACTGCCCCGGCTGGCACCCATGTTGATTCGAACACACACACAATCCCTGGGAGAGGAATTACCCACTGAGAAAAGAATCCCCAGTAATTCCAATTTAGTTATCTCTCTTACAAGTGTAAATTAAGTTCACAACTCCCTTGTAAGAACTGGTCTCACAAAAGACAGACCAGCCCCATTTGGCATGACAGATAAGAAAGAGAAATACGTGACCCAATGGGTATATAAGATAGGTCCAGCACACACTCACTTTGAGTGTCATTCTACCCTCTACCTACTGGTCGGGTTAGGTGTTTGACCTCCCGAGGTTCTATGGGGACGCCCACCTCGTATTTTCGTCTTTCCTAGGAATTGAGGGACCGGCCCTGGCCTGACATGCTGGAGTCGAGAGGCACAGAAGCGGGTAAAAATTGTACCTGGATGTGGTCCTCTGTCTTAAGTGTACACATAGAAAGAGTAAGCTGTTACTTGGTACCATTATTTCTATTTTTCTATCTTTATCTTCTTTGTAACCATTTTTAAGATCTATATTTTGCTAGTAGTTAAGAAATAGAACAATAGCCATTGCAACCATATGATTTATAAGCTTCCTCAATAAACCTGTAACTGTTTAAGCTTTAACCTGACTCCTTCAGTTGCTGTACTAGAACCAAGCACAATTTAAAAGAACTTCAGCCGGTCATTAGGGACAGATATAGGGAGAGCTTGGGCGTTTGGATTTGTGTCACACCCAGGTGGCACAATCCACTGGGGCACCTTTCAGTCTTTCCCCAAGGCTGCCCACTGCGAAGGAATTATGAATTCTAGCAGCTGAAATCTAAGGTGTAATAAGCTCTTCCTATAAACTCAGGGCATCTGAGAGCCTGTTGGCTGCCCTCTGCGACGGGACCCCGGTCCTAGCAGTAAAGTCACAGACGTTAAACTATTTTTCGGGGCGCCCTCCAGCCTCCTAGGCTGCCCACTGCAACGAGACTTTGTGTCCCAGCAGTTGAAGACTTTGGTGTAACACACACGCACACACTGCCCTGACCGTCGGCTGACACTTTCAACAGGCATTCTGGACATATTTTAAATAATTGCTATAAAACATAACAACTAAATATGTATAGGAACAGTAATGACAAGTGAGATAATTATGCTGAGTACACTGAGAGAAAGAAAGTTTAAAGTTCATCCTTGTACAACTACACTAGGACACACCACAACTTTGGCTTCCAAATATCTGCTATAACTGCTCACCTAATCAGTTCTTATGTACTATACCCATTTTGGTCTCTGTAAACTGATGCTAATTATAACATGGATTTTTCTTCTTGTCAATGTATTTATGGGACCCAATCCTGTAAAATGTATTTATGGGAACTAAGGGTACCTGGCACCTTGCAGAATGAAGTCCACATTTATATCCTCTCATTTTAAGTTTGGTAGCAATCTGCAAAGTAACTCTAAACATAACATTGCAGGGTTAAATGTGTACACTTTCCCATTGATGGCAGAACAAATTTACAAGCCAAAAAGGTGATTTTTCCTGACTGCTAGTACCTCATACTCATCCTGAGGGCCTGAAAATCCAGCTGGAGGTCGGTGTGTCACTTTGACACTATCAATGAACATTTGGCAGCGGGAATTAATCTGACAATTCAGTTGATGTTGCATGATGCCGAAAAAAAATCTGTCTTCCACTTCTGTCATTGTGTTGGCTCTGCAGGGCTAAGAGGAGTAAAAACTACATTTTAATCAGCAGCTATGACTTGGAGCAACAAAAGGAGCAGCTAAGTTGAATATGAAGGTGCTGCTTTAACAGTCACTTTTCTGATTATTACTGCACTTTAAGGGGAAAAAACCAATAAATGGAGTTAATGCTAAAAATTACCATGAAAAACCTATTTCACCTCAAGTTAAGGGACAGTGAGGTTACTGTTTCTCACAAAGTGAATAGGGAAATTGCAGTGGGTAATGGGCCTAACAGATGATCTGAGTGCATTTAAGCAGATAAATTAGACAGAACATTAAAATTTATAACATGCCTAAAGTTTAGTTTCTTAAAAAAAAAAAAAAAAAAAAAAAAAAAGAGGTTAGAGCCACTTTTCCAAGCTGTGAAACAAATGAAGAAGTTATCTGTTATGCTCTCTATTGTCTAAGCAAAGAGGGCCAATTTATTTCCAGTGTAAGCTCCTTACAGCCAGGGAAGTTACACCAGGGAAAGACTTGGCTTGGGATGTCTAACAGTTTCTAGAAAGGAGGCCTATTATATATTATGCAGCTGTTCACACTGAGACACTTGTTTTTTTTTCTTTTCCAGCAGATGTGTCATGCAGTTTGACATCTGCTGCTTCTTCCTGCCGAGCCATCTTTCCTGCTTCAGCTGATGGCTAGACAAGCCGGTTTCAGGAATACAGGCAGTCCCCGGGTTACATGGATCCGACTTACATCAGATCCCTACTTACAAACAGGGTGAGGCAACCCCGCACTAGCTGCTTCCCCCCAGCAGACCAGGGAGAACCAAAGCTAGCGCCCCCTCCCCCAGCAGACCAGGGAGACGCGGAGCGGCTTTTCTCAGCTGACACCTCAGCTTGAGAATAAAGGACTGAGGGAAGTGAGGTGTGGGAGAATAAAACTGAGCTCTGGAGAAATGTTTGACTAGAGTTTCCCCTACAATATGTACCAGTTCCGACTTACATACAAATTCAACTTAAGAACAAACCTACAGTCCCTATCTTGTACGTAACCCGGGGACAGCCTGTATACTGTTTGCATGCCTATGTTTACTGAAAGTAACAGTGGGAGCCAGCCATGCTGGACAATGCTGACTGATGTAGGACTGTGAAGAGAGGAGTCCTGGTCTCTCTAGATAGAGAAGGTCTCAGCTGATATGTGATGTCTTGCCAAGATAGCATCCAAACTAGCAAAGACAGGATCTACTTAGTCCCTTCTTCTCTTTCTTTCCTCCAAAGAACTGAATTTCTGCCATGTCCCATCTCTTTATTGGGCAGATAATTGGATTATACAATTTTTTTGTTCGAATAGCACAAAGCCTGAGTTTATTGCCTGCTATGGGGAACCATAAAATAAATGCTTAATAATACAGGCAGTCCCCGGGTTACGTACAAGATAGGGACTGTAGGTTTGTTCTTAAGTTGAATCTGTATGTAAGTCAGAACTGGCGTCAGCTGCTGCTGAAACTGATCAGTTTCAACAGCGGCTGAATCTGGACGCCAGTTCTGACTTACATACAGATTCAACTTAAGAAACCCAGGCGTCCCCAAGTCAGCTGCTGCTGAAACTGATCAGCGGCTGATTCCAGGAAGCCTGGGGCAGAGCAACTCTGCGTCGGGCTTCCTGTAGTCAGCCGCTGGTCAGTTTCAGCAGAGGCTGACTTGGGGACGCCTGGGGCAGAGCAGCTGGGGTGCTGCTAGGTTGCTCCAGTAGCGCGGCTCCTCGGCGCTACTGGAGCAACCCAGCAGCACCCCAGCTGCTCTGCCTCAGGCGTCCTGATTCAACCGCTGCTGAAACTGACCAGCAGCGGCTGAATCAGGACGCCTGGGGCAGAGCAGCTGGGGTGCTGCGAGGTTGGTCCAGAGCAGTGCTGCGGGACCAATCCAGCAGCCCCCAGCTGCTCTACCCCAGGGGTAGGCAAGAAAAGCCTGGTCTGCTGGGGGGGGGGGCACTAGCTGCACACACCCCCCCCCCCAGCAGACCAGGGAGACGGGGGTGGGGATGCCCAAGTCCTCCACGGCTTTGCTCCGTCTCCCTGGTCTGCTGACCTGGGAGACACGGAGCAAAGCCGCAGAGCACGCGGGCAGCGGGAGAGTACAGGCGCGCCGCGCTGTCCCACTGCTGGCGTGCTCCGAGGCTTTTCTCCCCATCTCCCTGGTCTGCTGGTCAGACCAGGGAGACGGGGAGCAAAGCCTTGGAGCACGCCCGCAGCGGGACAGCCCGGGCGCGCTTGAGCTGTCCCCCTGCGGGCGTGCTCCGCGGCTTTGCTCCCCATCTCCCTGGTCTGCAGGGAGACGGGGAGCAAAACCTTGGAGCACGCCTGCAGCGGGACAGCCCAGGCGTGCCTGGGCTGTCCAGCCGCCGGCTTCCCTGGCGGCCTTGCAAAGCCGCGGAGGGGCTGGGACTGCGGGGCAGCCCAGGTGCGCTTGGGCTGTCCCGCCACCGGCTTCCCCCATGGCTTTGCAAAGCCGCGGGGGAAGCCGGCGGCGGGATAGCCCAGGCGCGCCTGGGCTGCCCGGCTGCCTGAGCCCCTCCACGGCTTTGCTCCGCGTCTCCTTGGTCTGTAGACCAGGGAGACGCGGAGCAGCTTTTCTCGCCCCGGAGTACACGGGCGGCGGGACCACGAGGTCCCGCAGTCCATGTCCTCCAGGGTGAGAAAAGCCGCATTCGTAACTGCGGATCCGACATAAGTCGGATCCGCATAAGTCGGGGACTGCCTGTAATGTAGTCTCTTGCTCATGGAAACAAAGTTAAACTGAGGCCAAGTCTACGCTAGGGGATCAGTTTGAATTAAAATCCACAACTCCAGTTATGTTAATTGCGCAGCTGGAGTTGACATACCTTGATTCAAACTTTGGCACCATCCCCATAGCTGGAGGTTGACAGGAGAAATGCTCCCATCGATATTCTTCAGTCCTCGCAAGAAGTAGGAGTACTGGCATCAACAGGGATGCCTTCAGCATTCAATTTAGATGGTCCTTACTAGACCCACTAAATCAAACACCAGAAGATTGACCTCTTGAGCATTAATCTTCAGGTAAGTATAGATGTGACCTGAGTGACAAATTGTATCAGGAAGAATGTCCGCTCCTCCCATCATAGGAGATGCCAGAGGATGCAGAACCAGATTCTTGAGGGCTGAGAAGGAATAACTTGTAAATATCAGCTGGATGTATCCCACTTCATCTACTTCTTTCAGTTTTTGGACTAACAACTTGTAACAAACCCCCCCCCCCCCCTGCTTTTGGCAACTCCCCCCGCCTCCTCCCCCCAACACACACACACAGTGGGAAAACTTTACAGTCAAAAAAATGTCAACCACATTTTTATAAATAGTGCTGTGGCTCTGGGGGAATACCTGTGTGAGCATTGTTACACTTTTTGTACAACAAGAGCAAAATGTGCTTTCAGTGTGAATTACTTATTTCAGATTCAGGGGGAGAAAAAAAGACAAACAAGACGGGACAAAATTAAATGTAAACATTCTCTGGCACTGGCCTATGCAGGACTATATGCCACCAGGAATCCCCCTTTCACCACTAAGAGCACGTCTACACTACAAGGCAAAAGTCGAATTAAGATATGCAACTTCAGCTACATCAATTGCAAAGCTGAAACTGAAATAGCTTAATTTGGCTTTTGGCGCTGTCTGTACAGCAGGAAGTTGAAGTAAGAACACTCTTCCTTCAACTTCCCTTACTCCTCATGAAATGAGGGTTACAGGAGTTGGAGTAAGAAGTCCTCTATCTCAACACTATTTTGAAATAATGTCCGTTATTCTGAAATAACGCTGCTGTGTAGACGTACCCTAAGAGATCAGTTGAGAGGGCTCCTGAGCACTGACAGTACTTATGTTCAGGCATCATGACAGGGCCAAAATGGTGAAGTGGGTAAGAGACTACACTACCAATTAATTGTAAAACAGTGCCCAAATATTTTAGTATATTAAAAGTAGCTAAACATTCAAATACACCGGGGGTCTCCAAACTACGGCCCACGGGCCGGATGCGGCCCGCGAGGCCCTCTCATCCGGCCCGTGGAGACCTTTTTGTCTGGCCCCGCCTTCCGCGTGCCGGTGTGACGAGGCGACCCCCGCCCGTCCCTGGGGCGCCGCCGAACGGGCCCTTCTTGCCGCGGGGGGGGGCCCTGTCAGGGGTGTGCGGCGTGTACTCACGCCGCGCCGGGGCAGGAGAAGCGGGCCGCTCCGCTGACAAGCGGCCGCGCGGCGGCAAACGGCGCAGGGGGCGGGGGTTAGCACGGGCGGCGTTCCCCCGCCCAGACTGACAGGGCAGCCGGCCAATCAGGGGGCAGGATGGGCGGTGGTGGTAACGCCCGCCCGGCGACGTGCGGGGGAACGTGAACCCCGGCGGGAACTTTAAACAGGTGACCCCTTCCGCCCGGGGGGGGGGAAGGAGTGAGCGGTGGCAAGCAGGAGGGGAGGACAGCGTGCAGAGGAAGGGGAGAGCAGGGGGAAAAGCCCCCCCCCCCTTCTCAGGAGTCCAGACCCGACGGCCACCCAGATGGCAGGACCAGCCCCGGCGGGAGGGGTGGGCGTCTGGATATACGACCGTCAGCCTGACGGACGAATCAAAGGTGACCGCCCCACGGTGGGGGGAGGTAGAGGGTCACACGAGGAGGGAAAGGAAGCAGCCCAGGGCAGAACTCGTTAGAGTTGGCGGGCTGACGAGTTACGGCAGGAGCCCCGTCAGCCGGACCGGAGCCAGCTGGTTCCGTGTCCTTAGGGCCCTGGGCTGGGGCCCGTGAGTGAGGGTGGGCCCGGGCCCCTCTTTCCCTCCCCTTCAGCACTGGAGGGAGTGCATGGTCAGAGTACCGGCCGCGCTGCGACAGAGGGTGCAATAGGCAACTGAAATTCCCCGTCGTAAAAGCGGCCCCCGAACGGCTGTTTGATAGTTAATGCGGCCCTCGGGCTGAAAAGTTTGGAGACCCCTGAAATACACCATAATGCACTGGATATATCAGGGTATACACTTAGACGTAAATTCTGTATTACAAACCCCTGCACATGCACAAGAGGGCTGACTTATGGTTACTGTGGGAGTTATAACTATGACATTTCCTCACTCTTGTGCATTTACATTCTTTTCATACACTGTATGCATTTGGGGAGAACCACTAGTTCGTAAACCAAACAAAATATTTTTGTAAGCCCATCGTGGTAGTGAGAGAGGTGTGCTAGCAGTAGGCACCAAGGGAAAACGTAAAGCATTTGAAAGAAGAGACAGAGAATGAGTCTTTGCTTGAAAAATGTGCTAAGCGTAAGTGTCTGGATCATGCCATTCTTATGCTCCTTTACGATTCCTTTTTTTTTCCAGGAGGCTACACTGAACTATTGATTTTATTCGTACTAAAGCAGGTTTTTTTAAAGATAAGTTTTCATTTTCCTTTTAGCATATATCATCAGAAGCACATGAACCAATTCAATATCATCCCAGCCTTTGCACCACTCATAGGTCCCAATCCTGCAAACATTTATGCACACTGAATCTTTTCTCATTTTAGTCGTCTCTGCGGAGGACCATACTCTCCTTGGGCTCCCTCAAAAATGCTGTGCCTCACGCAGTAATCAATGTGATATTCCCAGACTCAAAGAGAGCTTGACAATTTAAGAAGCTGAGCAAACCTTAGTGTTTCTGGGTGGGCCTGAGAAACAATTAAAAATCCAAGTGACACTCAGCCAAACCCACCAAGATTTGGACCCTGTGTTGGGGTCAGAACCTGTGAAATCAAGAATTCCCAAGGTTTCTACACCAAGGGTGTGTCTAGACTACAGGGTTTTGTCGACAAAAGTGGACTTTTGTCGACAAAAACTATACCTGCGTCTACACTGCCGTTGAGTTATGTTGACATAACATCAACAAAACTCAGCAGTTTTGTCGACGTATGTAAACCTCATTCTACGAGGAATAATGTAGACAGAGTTCTGTCGGTAGAAGGCATTATTGCATCTACACTGTCCTTTGCGTCCACACTGTTATGTCAACAAAGCGCCTTGCTTTGTCGACAGAACTGGATGTAGTCTAGATGCTCTTTGTCGACAGAAGCTTTGTCGACAGTATCTGTCGACAAAACTTCTGTCGACAAAACCCTGTAGTCTAGACATACCCCAAGGTACAAATCAGCCCAAATTTGCTCCAAAACCCAAGCCTTTCTAAATCCATTCTGAAATTTGGACCCAAAGCTTGGTTTCAGATTGCCCTCAGCTTATGCTACAATCCAAGCCATTCTGAAATTCAGGCCATAGATTTGTTAGAAGGATCATGAACCTGCATTTTACATTGTAACAAAATTTGAGAGCTTCTACATTTTGTCTGGCTTCACATTTTGTTACAATTACATTGAACAGCTCCATTATACAACTGCTGCCCTTCCTACCCCAAAGTCAGAATGTGCCCATTGAACCTAGGTTTATGACTTCCTTCTCTACTGCCAGTCATTGTTGGCATGATGACTCATCATTCATTCAGACTGGAACCCCTTGCTGGCCTGGCAAGACATGTGCCTGGCCTGTGCTCTTCCTCCGAGCTGGAACTGTGGCTCCATCAATATGCTAATTCAGGACAGCTGAGAGCAGAAATCCCTACCTGCAGCTTCTTTTAACTCAAACATTTTTAATCAGTTTCCTAATTGGGACCTCAGGGACCCCATTATGCTTTAATAATACATTTGACAAAACCTACCTCTTTTTCTTTTAAAGTCCTTAATTATGGGCTGCATTGCAAATGAGTTTGATCATGCCAAGATCTATTCCTTTGGGGCCTTTTCGTGCCTGTTAAGGTTGGCGCATAGTAATACACCGGAATCAGATATGAAATGTCTCTCCATATGGACAGTTTATTTAAGGCTATGACATTGCACCAAATCAAGCTGTATTTGCTGATGGCTTTGCTTTGCTCTACATGCCCTATATTAAGTTACATCCTCATCTCTGCTCCATGAATGACCCCAGTGAAACACCTGTGGTTCCCAGACATTTAGTAGGAATAAGAGATACTGTCCAGGGACTTAAGAATTATCAGCACTGGGCTAGACCAGGGGACCATATCATTCTGTTCAGTGATGAGAGTCTGAGTGCCCATCCACTGTATTATTATCTATGTGTAACTGTGTTAGTCTATCCACAAAATGATGAGCCCTGTGGCACCTTAAGGACTAAGAGTATGTCTACACTACAACGCTATTTCGAATTAACTTAATTTGAAATAGTTAATTCGAATTAAGCTAATTTGAAATAAAGCTATACACAAAAACTATTTCAAAACAGCATTTTGATATTTCGAAAAAGCACCTCCACACCGTGTGGACCTTGAACCGAAGTTAAGGCTGGCTGGAACCAGTGCCGGCAGGGCATCAGGTTAGGACTTAGTGTGTGGGGCTGCTGCCTGAGGCTAACTGAGCTCCATGCTTAAAGGGACCCTACCCCCACCCCGGACAGACAGTTCTCAGGTTTCTCCGCTTGCTTGTATACCTCGATGAGAGACAACAAAGCAGTCTTGTCTTGGAGTGCCCTGAGTGCTCGAACTTGGGACACCACAGCACTCAGCCACATGGAGCCAGAGCTGCCCCTAGGCATGCTGGTGTGGCTCGTGGGGTTGTTGCCATCAGCCCAGCTGCACTTGCTGCAGGCTGCCATTTGGGGGTTCCATCGGGGGCTGTCAGGATCCAGGAGGCCCTGAGGGAGAGTGTCCACCCCGAGGAGCCCTCAGAGCCCTCAGAGCCTCCCTGGTCCTCCCCACTGGGGGCTCGTGCCCCATTCCTCCCTCATGTCCTTCCACTTACCCCTCCCTAGCTCCCCTTCCTGATGTCAAAGACACGTATGTTCAAAAAATAGAAACTGGGTTTATTGAACAAAACTGGGGGGGGGGGGGGTAAAACTGTGGGGAGACTGGGAAAAGGAGGTGGGAGAGGGGAAGAGAGAGGGTGGGAGAGGGGAGGGGAAACCTGGGAGGAGAGAGCTGGAAGGGGGAAGCAAGGGGAAGAATGGGGAGGGGAAACTCAGGGCTCAGGGTTGGGGGTCTCGCCGGACCAACCTGACTTTCATGCTAACCTGCTCCTGGGTTCACATGTGGCCTTTGGTGGCCAGGCTGGCAGCTATCCTGCCATAGACGGCCGTGTTCCTCCTTCTAGTGCAGAAATCATGGACACTGGGGGCATCCCCCCCAAACCTGAATAAGGTCCATGATCTCCACCTTGGAACAGGAAGGTGCCCGCCTTCTCCAGCCCCTGTCAGGCTCCTGGAAGCTGGCAGACTGCTCCTGGGGAGCAGTGGAGGGCTTAGTGGTTCATGTTTTGGGACCACTGGATCAGGGCTGGTGGCCACTGCTGGCTCTGGGCTGGCAGGCTTGGAGGTGGCACAGGCACTGTGGCCAGGGTCTACCCCTTTAATGGCTCTGGGGCTGGGGGAGAGGGAGAGTAAGTTTTCCTGGTTGTGCCCAGAGTGGCCACCAGGGCTCCCTGGGAAGGGCTGGAGGCCCCCTATTTCAAATTAAGTGTCTACACAGCACTTAGTTTGAAATAACTATTTCGAATTTGGTGAATTAAATTTGAAATAGCAGTTTGCATGTATAGATGCTATTAAAGTTAATTCGAAATAACGGCTGTTATTTCGAATTAACTTTGCAGTGTAGACATACCCTAACAGATTAATTTAGGCATGAGTTTTCATGGGCAAAAATCACATTTGTGAGATGTATCTTTAAGGTGCCACAGGATTCCTCATTATTGTTCTATTTCTTAAACTGGATACTTAATCAAAGTACACTCGTCAGTTGTGTCACACTATGTTGTGATTTCAGCTTTTGACCTAAAGCATGAGAGTTAATAGTGACTGTTGTAGTAAGTTAAGTGTCAGTAACATGGATTCAGCCAGCCTAAATAGAGGCGTGTAACATGAAAACAGAAACAGGCCTGCAATCTAGTGAGCAAGACTTTGGTTCAGTAACACAGGAGCCAAGAAAGAGGCCCTACTGATAACTGTGTAATTGTGTAAGTTAGGTCGAGCATGGAAGGACACAGGGAGGCACTGGGTACAGACTGTAAGCCAAAGGGGAGTAACAGAACATCTTAAGGAATGTCCTGGTACAAAGACTCCCTAAAAAACTAATTCACATACCAATCTAGGTTCAGGACCAGGTCGGAATTGACAGCATGAAGGATAGTAAGTAAGCCCCCCTTCCGTAAGGTGAGGGTGGTATCTAGGAAACAGAGGGTGGCAACCTAGTACGTAAAGAAGTGATGTAAGTGTTTGTACCTGTCTATAAAAGGACACCGCAAAGGGTACTCTCTGGCCGACCTTGGGGGAGGGAGGGGGGCGCACTAAGCGCCTGAACAGCACGTGTCAATGCCTAAACTTACAGAGTGCACAGTAGCTTAACTTTGACTAACTGCTGTTAATATCTGTTATATGTCAATAGGCCTGCCCAGTGTTGGTACCTTGTCAACACGGGTCATAGTGCCCAGTGGTGTAGCATTGTACTGATCTCTGTTACCAACTGGTAGAGCTTCGCATTTGACAATAAACCTGCTCAATTGATTTCAAACCTTGCCTGCATCTGTCGTTTCCGGGGCCTCTCAGAGATCTCTTGTGTTGACCCAAGTGCACGGGGACTAACACTCTAGATAAAGGGAGTACTGATTGTTACGCACGCAGCTGAAAGTTTATCATCACCGATGGAGTAGAGGTCCTGTCAGGAGCGCTCCAGGACGATCTGGACCAGACGACGCTGACACTGACAGTTCAGACCACTGAAGGTACCAAGGTACGAAGAAACAAAGGTTCGACAACTGCATTTCTGTATTCTCACAAGTGTCACTGCACAAAGGAAAATGAAAAATGTTTGATAGAATGTGCATGAAAACACAAACACAGTTTGCTGTATTCCACCCTGTAGGAGGCAGCACAAGCCAACAACCTTTCTTGCTTATTGTACACTCTCTGCTCCTGCTGTGTTCCAGAATAATGGGCAGTGGAAGAGAGAAGGCATTTTAAGGGACTGAAGAGTGTTATACACAATGTGAACTTTACTGCTCTTGTGCATGGCTTCAACACTTTGTGACCTGTCTTCACTTGTCCATTTCCTGGATAGTCTGAGTACCCACCCACTACATTAGAAGTCATATGATGCAGTTGCCAGATACCTCAGACCAACATGCAACTGGTAGTATCAAAGTGAAATGCAAAATTACTGTCAAGCAGGACATCCTGTGTAATGTCTCTGTTTTGTATGTAAATGGGGACTGCACAAATGGATGTTTCCACATTAAATATTTGCACTCTACTCTCTGAGGAGAACAAGGAAAAGAGAACTTATAGGTAAGTGCAAAAATCTTGCCAAGGAATAGTTTCCCGTCAATTTTGCAGCTTTAAATCTGTGAGCTTGTATTTGTTGGCAACTCCAAAAGGTTAGTGGTCACCCTGAAATGTCTGAATTACAGGGTGAAAAATAAATATTGAGTGGCATGGTGGAACCTGAAATAACTCTGGGAAGAACAAGTTGCCAAGAAATGCCAGGAGTTTGCTTTCCGACTTCATGGGTGGCCCAGGTTTTGTTCCTGCAGAACAGATCTAGATGATGAAAAGCTTCCACTCTGCTGATATTCCTTCACACTAGGATTAGGATAGACAATGGCCTAGCAAGTGATTCTCTCCTCTAGTTGTATGGAAAACATGATCTGTTTGGTTTGTAGGGGCAGAGATGACAGAGGTTGGGGCGGGGAAAGACTTGCTCTATGGAGTTCTCCCTTGAACTTGTATACAGAGTTTAAAAGAAGGATCAAACATACTGTGAAAACAAACTATATACCAATACAGATGAGGGTAAGGTTACACAGTGTCCTGCCACTGAAGGGGGAGAAATTTCAAAACTAAATTTTTCATTTTGGTTGGAATTGTATTATTGTTTTGATTTTAAAAATGGAAACTAAACACTATTTTTATTGAGATCTAACCTTATCCAAAGTTTCTATTCAAATTGAAATGAAAATTTCTGCCCCAGTTGAATGAACATTTTTTAAAAAAACTTATTTTCACAATTTCCCAAAGAAAAAAACAAAAGCATCCAAGAAAACAAAATAAATTGTTGACCATCTCTACTGTTACCCTCTTAACACTGAGTAATCATAGGGATTCTACCATAGCATTTGGATTTCTAAGGGGCTTATAAGGGAAACGGGGGAAAGTAAATTATTACACCTAAATAACTGCACAGATCAACCCACATTTATTTCCATGATCATTGTGAGATTCAAAAAGGGAAAATATATAAATAAATTAGAAGAGTTTAATGTTAGACGTTGAGCACTAGGAATGAGTAAAAAAAAGGTTGTATTTAAACAACTTTTCACAGCTGTAGGAATAGGTATGGAGAAAGACCCCTTAGGTGAAACACTGACATTTTGCAATTGCTTCTTCACTCAATAAACGTAAGTATTAATTATCCTAAATGAACTGGTCTATCTGGAATGTGTGTGCACTGTTTATAATGAACTGATATCTCACCTAGTGATAAAGGGTATGTCTATACAACAAGTCGGATTCTGCAGCTGCAAGCCTCAGAGTCCAGGTTCATGTGCAGAGTTGTAGGATGGAGTGATGGAAGGCAAAGTGGGAGATGATTTCTGGGGGAATGCCACTTCAAGGTATTCACCTTGCCAAAATTACAGGGTCTCCCTTATGTGTCTGTCAGTATCCGTCTGTTGTGTCTACTCTGTATCCATCTGTAACCTCTTTGGGGAAAGGACTCATCTTTGTGTTCTATGTCTGTACAGCTATTAGCACTGGTCCATATTGTCGATGTACAGCAACTTGGGTCCTGATCTATGACTGAGGCTTTGTGGCAACACAAATATATAGATATAGATATAGATACACACACCCCACACCACACTCCACACATTTGGTATGCAGCTTCCTCTTCTCCAAACTTAAAGCAAGGTAACAAGGTCAGGGTTTTGTTGTGCCTGGGCAACCATAAGCCCCAGGAAAACAACACTTTTCCATAACAAGCAAAGGGAGGGGCTGCTATTTGGAGGGACATTATATGAGAGTGGCCACTGGGGGCAGCAAGCCTATAGAATAGAGATCTTTCCTGCAGAATGTCCACTGGAGGCAGCCAGCCGTGCCATGGAGGGAGAGACCAGCAGGGCTGGGGCTCTGCCCTCTAGCCTGCCAGCACACCAAGTAGCCTGACCACCCCAAAACCTTTCCTCAACCCCTCTAAGCCCTTGGCTGCAGCACCAGTTGGGGGGAGGGGCCTGACAATGGGGAAGGAAAGATGGGGAGAAATAAAATGTCCCTGGTGGCTGTGAAGGCGCTAGGGGGAGAAAAATGCCCCTGGCAGCCAGGGGAGTTGCAGGGAGAGAAAACACTCCTGGCAGTCAGGGATGGACTAGGGGAGAGAGAAAAGGCCTGTATAGGATGTGACATCCCACTCTGAGCCCTTCCTCATCCCCCAACTCCCTCTATCTCACACATACTCACACACACACAGCCTCCTGCACTCCCCCCTCCCCAGATCCCTTCCCTCACTCCTGTACCCCTCACACCACCAACCCCTTGTCATGAAGGACCCTAGCAATGCCAGGTAAGTCTGCTAGTGATAAATAATAGCAAATGGTTTTCAGACCCCTGCTGTAGCTATGGCTTCTTTATTCTGCCAATCATAACTGTTCCTTCTCTGAGGGCAGTCCCCTGTCAGTTAAATCACATGATCCATGCCTAGATGCAATGAACTGGCTGTAAGTCTGCAGTGTTAGTCATTCCAAATTTTGCAATGGCAGCATTGCTCCAAGTGGCTTGTTTTATTAGTGCCTAATTTATATTAATTCCATATGCTGTGGTGTATTAATAACCCTCTTGCCTTCAGAAATAAAAAAATTGATTTATTGGTGGGCTCTTTATGCTGCCAGCATTTAATTGCACGTGGGTTAATTGTTAAACCTCCGAGGGAGCTTTATGAAGGGATCAATCCTTTTATTGCTGTAGTAATGAGCTTCTAATGGTTGGCTGGATAGACCGCCTAGCCTTCCTAAAGAGAGAGGTTTTAGCCTTCCGCTTCCTCTGACTATTAATCACTGATTCCCCTCAAAAGCAGATCAAGGGCAAAACAATTGCACTGCTGAAAACAGGGAGCAAAAATGTGGATCATTGCAGCTCATTAGATCTGCTCTACAAAACCATGGCAGGAGGGCAAATAATAGCCCACGTGGCTCAGGACAATGGTAAGGAGAAGAGCAAGTTTTTCTCCCCTAGTGCATGGAGTCAACCGCATTTCTAGTTAAGAGTGTCCCAAAGTAATTACCATCTGATGGCACCTAGCACACCTCCCTCTGAGGGAAGCTGCATCTCCACATCCACATCCCCCATCTGTGAAACCCAACTTGCTGGTCCCACAGCTCTCTCAAACAACCCTGAAAAGGGGGAAAAGGGGGAAAAGGGATCTTCCACAGCCATCTCCCTGAGGTTTCCTCACCGGTGGTGGGTGAATCCAGTTCTGGGGGAGACAAGCCCCCATCCCCTTCCCTTCTATATGAGCCTCTCCCCCTCCCCCCCCGGGGAGGCAACCCTCTCCCAGCACAAACCCCCAGCCACTGCAGGGCAGGCCTCCAACTTCACACGTGAGCCTCCCCAGCCCAGATCTCGGGCACAGGGAGGATGGGTGGTGCATGGTCCTAGTCTCCTTGACCCCAGAACACAGGGAAGGCAGGTATCCCTAGTCTCCCACCCTGGAGCACAGGCAGAGTGCACTGCCCCAGTGTTCCCAGCCTCAGTGCAACTAAAGGATGGGGACAGTCTGGGGGCTGCACTGATGCTGGGAGCAGGGTGTGGGCAAGGCTATGCCTGGCAGTAGCCTACTGGAAGGCAATGCCTTCCCCTGCCTCTTCTACCCCTCTCCCATGGGTTTCCTTTAATACCATAAATGATTCCTGGACCTATGTAAAATATCCTGTCTTATAGTCTCTATCTACTGCTCAATGTGTAAACTTGTACAGGCATAAAATGACAGTCCTACTTTAGGAGAATACAAAATTATGCCCTCATCAGACTGTAAATCAGGTGTTTATTCTCAGGTATGTATGATACTAAAGGATCATCCAACCCACCTGGGGTGCCTGGTTTCCAAGCACCTGAGGAGGATCCCCCTTTCTGTTAGTATGAAGAGCATAAAAGCGCTACCCAAGCAATGGGGGCTGGGAGGGAGCAGAGATTGGGCTCACCCTCTCTGTCCTGAGATAAGAGAACCAACATTTCCCCAGTACCATTGATCCCCCTTCTCCCTCCTAGGGTTTGGGCAACCCCCAAGAGATGTTGTGATTGAAAGTTTTATTCTTTTTATATTTGTATTTTAAGATTAATCATGTAGCAATGTAAGGTAACACATTATCATTCTATTAAACTAGGCCCTTTAGTAAGATATATATTCCTTTGTTTTAAAGCTTAGTGAGTTTAGTAAGTAGAGACAGAGTTTTGGTATTGTGTCTATGTTAATGAGATTAGAGGAATGTTGAAGGCTAAAGTCTTAATTGTTTGATTTACAGGGCCTTTTACTTTGCCCAATATGGGATAGTGTTGTATTTTGCTTTTCTTTGAAAAGTCCTTGTAGAGATTGTTTATGTGTGAAAGTGATATGTATGTGTCGAGATAAAGGTGCGAAGGTTATTGCTCAGAGCCAGATGGCCAAGGAAGGAGGGGCGAAGCGTGGGTGAAAACAGACTTATCGGCATCAGCGGGACCATCAGTGCTTGCCCATGGTCAAAGCGTGATCGGACTGTCAGATTGACGGCCCTAAAGTGGAGCTGGCACCCCTAAAAGACGATTGATTACAGGATGAGCCTTTTGAGATGTTTTGGGAATGATTGACATCACAAAGATAACCCACTGGACACAGACTGACACAGCAGAATCTGTAGACTTCAACAGAGAAAAGGATTATAAAAGTAGGGTGCTTTTGCCACGGAACTTTGGG
Organism: Pelodiscus sinensis; assembly: GCF_052426305.1. Taxonomy (NCBI): domain Eukaryota; kingdom Metazoa; phylum Chordata; order Testudines; family Trionychidae; genus Pelodiscus; species Pelodiscus sinensis. Next base: position 38,315,994 of record NC_143056.1, read on the forward strand.
TTTGTCTTGTCACCAACTCCAGAAGAGCATGGGATCGTGGCCTTCAAAAGGCCCTGCTCTCCCTCTGTGATCAATCTGGCTGGCCACTAGATTGATCCAGACTCTGGACTGGTAACTATAACATCTTCTGGCGGGACTTTGTGTTTATGGTGTTTGTGTGTGTGAGTGACTGAAAAGCATATGCAATGGTTCTATTCTCAATAAATGCGGCGTATTGCCTTTTTCCCCTATAAAGGATCTCATGTGCTTTATTTAAGCATAACAGAGGCATTGATTTGTGTCTAAACTGACAGGCCTCTGTTGAAAATGGCAGAAGGTGGATTATATATGAGTATTATACTGGGAGTTGCTCATGACCCCCATATCTAGCACTTTCCATTATAAAGAACGCTTACAACCTTTTCTTTGAGAAGCTCTCACATCCCCATTTGCAGTAAGCCTTTAAAATCTAGCAAGGACACAGCCCTCAAACTAGGAACATGCCTGTTCTTTGTCCCATGTAAGTCTATTCAGCTTTTTGCTGAGTTATAAACTGTTTAAAACTTCCTTTTCCTTCCCTCACAGAAACTGTGGCAACCTGCCAAAATAAAACTCCATACCAACATTTCTAGGCTCGATTCATGCCATGCTGCATTAGCAGCAATAGACACAGTACTGGGAATGCCTGGAAGCTGATGGAGAAGCTGTAGTTTGGGAGAAGGAAAGATAATTCCATGGGGCTCCCCTCCAAACCAGCACATGATTCCCAGGATATGTCACCTCTAAGGACACCACATCCATGTGGTGCAAATACCAGAGAGAAAATGTCAGCCCACACTCCCAATGAGGGCCCAGCAACTCACTTCCTGCCCCCTGGAAATACTAATGTGGGACAGACATTAAACTGGGCTGGCCCCCTCCCTCCCACCTATTCTGGTTCACTCCAAAGTTCACAGAAAGGCACCTTCTGTCCCTCCTGTAACACGAGCTGTGTAGATTTCAGGGCAAGGATGCATGTCCTCCTCGTGTTCCAACAATAGGCCCCTACTCTACCATCCCAAGCAGACAACACATTCTGTCAAATGGTCTGGTGCCCTTGCTATTGTCAAGCCCAAGAGTCCTTTCTTCGGGTGGATTTCAGCCCGTGTTGCCATGTTTTCTCTGTTCTGCCCTTGTGGCAACTTCGGCTGTTGCTCCCTTCCAAGAAGTTTATTGATCTGTGGATTCAAGTCAAATGGACAGCAATTGAGCTAGCCAATGGGGAGGGGAGTGAAACACATCACTGTGAAATTAACACTGGTTCCATACAACTGCCTAGTGAGTCCTTGTGGAAGTGTAATGCACAGTCCATACAGCTTACAGGTGGTTATCTAGTGATCAAACGAGTCAGCTTTTCACATTCCAGTCTGCAGTCCTTTCCATCTCTTTTCCTCCTTCAGGAAAGATTATTTATTTTCAGTTTGCAGGAGATTACAAGCACTTGGTTATAGACAAGAGGAGTCTTGATTTGGGGTTGGGAGAGGGGCTGATGGGTCACCACTTTCTGCAACTCCCATTGACTGGGAATGGTGAGCCACTGCCACTGAGAGCTGCGAGCGGCTGTACTTGCAAACACTCAGGGAAAGAACGAATCTGGCAACCCACCAGGGGTTAACCCAGATGAATTATGTGCAACCTATGGGCTAGGAGTTCTCTACACCTATCTATGCCATTGTAGAATCTGAGACAACAAAGCCCAGAAAAGAAATATACGGCACCCTTTTACAGGACTAATCTTATCATTCCTGTATCTGAAAGCAAAAGTTATTTTATATGCTGTGTGCAAGGTAACAACACAAAAAGATTCTGTATTTCTAAAGTGAAATTGCCTCTTTATTAAGAGATCTGTAGCTATTTGCTGCTACTGCAGCTAGCAATAAAGTCATGTGCACATAGACTAACTGCCCAGTTCCCTCCTCCAAAGTCTTCTCTCTTGCAACATGTCTCCTTCTTCCAACTTCCAGTCAAGTTGCTACAAACACTACTCATTTCCTCACTCCCCCACTAAAAGCAGCCAAAGATCCAAAAAGAGTCTTAAAGTTTCTACCTTACAAAAATAGACACAAGCAAATCTCCTATTATGAGGAAGGCAGGTCTTAGTCATGCCACCACCTCTGAATATTTTCCCCTGCCTGTCAACATCACTGCTATCTCAGGGAGAAGTTGGATTCAGCCTTAGGCCACAACCCCTCATCCCAGTCTTGACTACATACTGGAAAACAGAGCAACTGCCCATCTGGAACCAATTTGGAAACCTAAATCTGAGTGTCATCGATAGGTTGTTGGCATTGCAGCCCAGTTGTCATCCTGAACAGCTTCACGTGCACATTGGACGGGGGGACAGAACAGAAATGTGGTAACAGAGGCAGATAGGTAATGTGGATGGATAGATGATGAACTAGCCCAAACTTAATAGAAAGCATTTAATGAAACAAAATTCATTAACCAGTTTGCCTGAATTAACCATTTCTTATCAGTATTTGTAACCCTAGTATGGCAACTTTGTGTTTGTGCCTGAAATCCCAAAAATGATTAGTCTCTTTTTATAGTCCAGAGTGAAGTGGGAAAAAGTAAACAAACACCAAATTAAGAAAAGTAAATGAGATTTTAAAGAGTATCTCAGCATTAGTCACCTTGACTATTAATTGCAGCACAGGCTAGGAAATCTGATTCATTAAAATGCATTTAAACTGTTTAAAAAAGATTTGGTGAGGTCTTGTACAGAGGCTGTCATGTTGCTGAGGAAGGCATGATCCTGGTTGCCTGAGTACTGTGCTACCTTTTAATGTTTGTTTTTAAATGGACACCATGGCATGAGTTAGGTGCAGTAACATAGAGGGTTTCTGATGCATTTCCAGTCCTATCAGGTTACTTTTTCTCATTTTAGATCCACATATGGTAGTTTGCTCATTATCCACTAAAAGTAGAAAAACAAGAGTATTTGTTTATACAGAAATGTCAGGCTTTAGCACTAGCATACCCAAGATGAATAAACAGGCCATTTGCATAAATCTTTTGATGTCCTTAATCATTCAGAGATGGGAGAGAAAGGAAAAAAATCTGGTAAAGCAATGTTTTCTTTAATAGTTTGAATGATCAATAGTGAGTGAAATCCCATTGCAGATATGGTGGGGCATTTGTTTTGGATAAATGTTGTTGCTGTTGTTTTCCTAAATAAGATAAAACAGAAAGAGAGAAAAAACCTTTTGAAAGGTTATTTCATGCATAAATAAGATACCACCTACTTCTGTTCTTATTAGCTTAGTTTCTCTAATGTGTCTATGGAGTGTTCTTAGATCTGATTCTTGTATGGCAAGGCAGTAGTTTCTATTGGTTTCTCCCATTCATAGGTAGGTCTTTTAGGGCACTTCTAAACTACATTCTTCTTCCGAAAGAGGAATGTAAATGAGCCCGATCGATAATTCAAATGAAGCACGGATTTATAAATCTCACACTTCATTTGCATAATCGCATGTGAGCGCTTTTTCAAAAAAGGGTTTTTTGAAAAAGAAACCACAGTCTAGATGGTGTTCTTTTGAAAAAACCCCTCTTTTTCGAAAGAACATATAGTCCTGAAAAAATGCAGAGTACAGGTTCTTTCAAAAACGTTTTTTTTCCCCAAAGAACCCTGTCTAGACTGCAGTTTCTTTTTTGAAAACCCCTTTTTCAAAAAAGCACTCTCATGTGATTATGCAAATGAAGCATGAGATTTGTAAATCCGTGCGTCATTTGAATTTTCGATTGGGCTCATTTACATTCCTCTTTCAGAAGAGGAATATAGTTTAGACATAGCCTAAGGCAGTGGTCCCCAACCTTTTGGGGCTGCCGGGCACCTGGGGGCAGGGCCACTCATGCACCGGGCACCGGAGGGCAGGGCCGCACACATGCCCAGGGGAGGGGCCACGCACACGCCGCATGCCCGGTGTCGGCGCCACCCATGTGCCGCACTCCTGAGGCTGGCACCACTCCTCTGCCGCACACCCAGGGCTAGAGCTGCCCATACACTGCACGCCCACAGATGTGAATATGCAAATGAAACACGGGATATTTAAATCTCCGCTTCATTTGCACTTTTGATCGGGCTCATTTAAATTCCTCTTTTGACAGAGGAATGCAGTCTAGACGAGCTTTTAAAGACAGTCCATCAGCCTCTTTATTCCACAAAGGGACAGAAAGTTCATGTAAATAGATACTCAAGGCCTCATTCTCTTATTTTCTCCCACCTTGTGTTGTCATTTACAATGAGGCAAAGCACCACAGGCCTGATTCACTGATGCCTTGTGCAATCACCTATATCAGTGCAGAGAGCATATAAAAGATGACTAACTCAGGATGAAATTTACACCCATTTTGCACTGGCGTAACTCACTGCACAATGGGCAGGACAATAGAGAATTGGGCCCTAATGCTCTAACTTGTGCCTGTAAAAGGTGCAAGGCAGGGCAATACAATTCTAGTTGTCAACTGAATAAATGCACAGGACCTGCTTTACCAGCTCTTTAAAGCACTGGGTGATGGCACACTATGGAGTCTGGGTGTTATACATGAAATGCAGAGAACAGCGATGCAAGTTCCAAACAGCCCTGAGCTAGGGAAGACCCCACCTGTGATGAAGAGCTGTGTCAGTTGAGGCTGAGAGTTGAATAAACCAAGTCTTATCCAATCAACTCTTGTTTCTTAAGCCTTCTATTTACTCCCAGATTCAGGTGATGGGAGCAGACTTCAGCTGTGTATATAATGAAGAATTTGAGAAAGACTCATCTAAGCATTGATTTGGAACTGTATTTAAAGAGCCAGGTCTGCCTTCATTGCAGTCATCACAGGACAGCTTTCCATTCAAATGACTGCAGAGATTAGGTTGGCATGCAGGATCCCAGTTAATATAATAAGTCATCCTTCAATGCCCATTGCATGCTCTAATAAAGACTCCAACCTCAATATTGTAATGTGAAGGGCTTGACAAACCCTGGCGAAAGCCACCCACCAGCCCCGCACTGTGCATGCACCAGACCGGCACTGTACATGTGCGAAGCGCTGGTGAATGGGGCGCACGGATCGACTGGCTGAAATCTACTCACCAAGGGCGAGTAGATTCAGTGGTTTGTTGAGCCCTGGTAATGTTGCTGGGAGGCTAATCTGGTGTTGTCATTAAGGGTAAGTCTACACTACATGGCTCCATCGATGGAGCCATGTAGATGAGCTTTGTAGACATAGCAAAATGAAGTAGCGATTTAAATAATCGCTGCTTCATTTACATCAAAATGGCTGCCGCGCTGTGCTGATCAGCTGTTTCTCAGCACAGCACAGTAGTCTGGATGCTCGGCGGTCGACATCGAAAGCCTTTGTCGACCGCCCCGGTAAACCTCATCCCACGAGGCATAACAAGGCGGTCAACAAAGGCTTTTGATGTCGACCACCGAGCGTCCATACAGACAGCTGATTGGCACAGCGTGGCAGCCATTTTGATGTAAATGAAGCGGCGATTATTTAAATCTCCGCTTCATTTTGCTATGTCTACAAAGCTCATCTACATGGCTCCATCAATGGAGCCATGCAATGTAGACATACCCTAACTGTGCTAAATCCCAGTCTTCAGATAGGATCTGAATCCTCATTTGAAATCCAGGCCTATTAAACTAAGCTCCCAAGAAGCCAATTTCATTATGGAACACAAACGCCATGTAATGAAGAGATCACAAAGTTCACATTGTTTAACCATAAATTACAAGGAAACAGTTCTGTCAGGTTTCTTCCCAAGTGTAAGTCATAAAATCAATGCACAATCTGGCATGATTTGCAAATTTCACTCAAGAGAAAGAGGACTTAGGCTGGAATATCAAAACATTGCACTCCAGGTTTGAGATACAGCCACAGATATATGTGAGGGGTTTATACTAAAATAGTTGTAGATCAGCAATGGAGGGCCAGGTCATCAGCTGGAGTAAACTGACACAGCTGAATTGAAGTTGCAGCCATTTACTGAGTGTAAGGACTTGGCCCAGTGAGTTGTGAAAACAACACCCCATTTACTGTCACCCAATGGGACACTTCTAGGTTTATACCCCATTCCTATCTTCCCACAAGTTGTCTTCCCACCTGTTTAGATACTCCCTAGGGCCAATAGGAAGCCTCACTTTGCCACAGCCAGCAGGGCACTGTTCCTAAAATCATATGTATTATGTGGCTTCAGCTGACCAAAAGCAGTGGACTTCATCCAGCTGCTCATGCATCTCATTAGCTGCTCAAATGGAAGGCCACTAGGAAGCAGCAAAGAGACAGGAAATGGGGAGCAGTGGGCTTTAAGTAAAATCATCCAAATTTCACTACAAGAAATCTGTATTTCTGAATAAGGTCATAGACACTCCATCTTATTGACCTCAGCCCTACCTATCACTATTGTAATTCATTACAGTTTCCATTGGAATCAGCATACTCCCAGCATACTCACCAATGCTCTAGGAACAAATTGCTCTAGCTTCATCCATTCCAAGGATTTGGTGAGGTTACATTTCCAAAAGGTCTGCTTTTCTCAAGGCATCTGGAAAACCACTGATCCATTCCTTCCTTTGGACCATGCTATGGCACCATCTACATCATCACTTATCTCTGCTCAAAGAAACAGACAATCAAATATAGGAAACCAGATTCCGGGTATCTCACCTTGGACATTGCACAGAACCATCAACTAAGCAGGAGCCAAAAGCAGATCTCACAAATCATCACAAACTAAAGCTGATGCTGATCAATACAAGATCTACCACTGACAAACAGTACATAATTCCATCAGTGATGAAGCACTTGATATAGCCTACAACCAGAGACAACACAGATTTCATGCAGACCAACACACACTGATGAAGTCACAAAGGAGCTCACTGGTACCTTGTCAGAGATTTAATGAAATACATCAGTCTTGTCATTCTGGAACATTTCAACACACAAGAGTAACAAGGCTCTAGTTGCAAACAGCAAACAAGTCATCTTTTCACTTGCCTTCCTAGGGCCTTACAGGTCATCACTGGTCTGCGTCCCATAGCTAGTCACATCCTGAATCTGATTTTCAATCCAGCTTGAAGAATAGAGGACATCACAACCTAGCTACTATCTTAGACAGACCATCATCTCGTTAAGACAATAGGCAGAGACCTTCAAACACATAGGCTATGTCTACACTGGCCACAATTTCCGGAAAAGGCATGCAAATCAGGTAAGTCAGGATAGGGAAATCCGCGGGGGATTTAAATATCCCCCACGGATTTAAATAAACATGTCCGCCGCTTTTTTTCTGGCTTGGAGAAAAGCCGGAAAAAAAGCGTCTAGACTGGCGCGATCCTCCGGAATAAAGCCCTTTTCCGGAGGATCTCTTATTCCTACTTCAAAGGATTTCCCTATCCTGACTTACCTGATTTGCATGGCTTTTTCGGAAATTGTGGCCAGTGTAGACGTAGCCATAGGGTATGTTTACACATCAAAGTTAATTTGAAATAACAGCTGTTATTTCGAATTAACTTTACTAGCATCTACACAGCCAAACCCCTATTTTGAAATAAATTCAAAATAGTGGAGCACTTATTTCAAATTTGGTAATCCTCATTCTACGAAGAATAACACCAAATTCGAAATAGCTAATTTTGAAATAAGTGCTGTGTAGACACTTATTTCGAATTAGGGAGACTCCAGCCTTCCCAGGTTGCCCGGGTGGCCACTCCAGTCTCAACCAAGAACACTCCTCACCCTCCTACCCTCCCCGGAGCCCTTAAAGGGGCTGACTCTGGCCACAGTGCTTGTGCCAGCTCCAAGCTTGCCGACCCAGAGACAGTAGTCACTGCCCTTTACCCAGTGGTCCCAAAACATGAGCCAGCAAGCCACTGGCAGCCAGCCCTCCACATCTCCCCAGGAGCAGTCTGCCAGCTTCCAGGAGCCTGCCAGGGCCGGGAGAAGGTGGGTGCCTTCCTTGAACAGGGTGGAGATCAGGGTGGACCTTACTTAGGTTTGGGGGGGATGCCCCCAACGTCCATGATCTCTGCACTAGATGGAGGAACACTGCCATCTATGGCAGGATAGCTGCCAGCCTGGCCACCAAAGGCCACATGCGAACCTAAGAGCAGGTTTGCATGAAAATCAAGTTGGTCCGGCGAGACCCCCCACCCCTGAGCCCTGAGCTTCCCCTCCCCCTTCTTCCCCTTGCTTCCCCCTTCCAGCTCCCTCCTCCCAGATTTCCCCCTCCCCTCTCCCACCCTCTCTCCTCCACTCTTCCACCTCCTTTCTCCATTCTCAGCAAAGTTTCATTTCCCACCCCCCCTCCAGTTTTGTTAAATAAAGAGAGTTTGTGTTTATGAAAATACATGTATTTTATTTGACATCAGGAAGGAGGCCGGGGAGGGGAGGGTAAGTGGAAGGATGTGAGGGAGGAATGAGGCACAAGCTTCCACTGGGGCAGACCATGGAGGCTCTTAGTGCTCCTCAGGGTGGAAGATCTCCCACAGGGCCTCTTGAATACTGACAGCCCCCCAATGGACCTCCCAGGTGGCAGCCTGCAGCAACTGCAGCCAGGCTTGCAGCAACGCATTCACGAGAAGCACCAGAATGCCCGGGGGCAGCTCTGGCTCTATGTTGCGGAGTGCTGTGATGTCCTAAGTGAGGGCAATCAGAATACGCAGAGACACAAATGCTTTGTTGTCCCTCATAGAGGTAGGCAAACAAGCAGGGAAACCTGAGAAGTGGCTGCCTGGATTTAGGTCCCTTTAAGCACAGGCCTCAGATAGCCTCAGGCAGCAGCCACACAAATAAACTCCCGACCTGATGCCCTTCCGGACCTGGTACCGCTGCCTTAAATGCAATTCAGCGTCCACTCAGTGTGAACGCGCTATTTCGAAATAGCAAAGCGCTATTTCAAAATGCATTTTGTGTGTAGATGTGTTATTTCAAAATAAGCTATTTCGAATTAAATATTTCGAAATAACACTGTAGCGTAGACATACCCAAAGGCAACAAGAAAGGCCAATGAACCAGATTCAGCCACAAAGACCTAGGGTATGTCTACACTACCCCGCTAGTTCGAACTAGGAGGGTAATGTAGGCATACCGCACTTGCAAATGAAGCCCGGGATTTGAATTTCCCGGGCTTCATTTGCATAAGCGGGGAGCCGCCATTTTTAAAACCCCGCTTGTTCGAACCCCGTGCAGCGCGGCTACACGCGGCACGAACTAGGTAGTTCGAACTAGGCTTCCTAGTTCGAACTACCGTTACTCCTCATTCCATGAGGAGTAACGGTAGTTCGAATTAGGATCTCTAATTCGAACTACTTACTCCGTGCCGCATGTAGCCACGGGCACGGAGTTCAGACTAAGGGGGATTTAAAAATGGCAGCGCCCGGGAACATGCAAATGAAGCCTGGGATATTTAAATCCCGGGCTTCATTGCAACTCCAGTTGTCCTAATTACCCTAGCTAGCTCGAACTAACGAGCTAGTGTAGACATACCCAAAGTGGCAATTATGAACCTGAGTTCCCTATGTCCTGTATGTATTGGATACAAATAGAATGTCATTTCTTTGGCTATATGTTGTACAAAGTTGAATCCAGTGGTTTGGTGATTGCCTCTGGTGTCTAAATCCCCCTTATAAGTCTTGTCCCCAAGCTCCACTTAAAGTCAATGAAAGCTGCAGCCACTTTTAAATGGACCCTACGTGCCATGCTTGAGATCACTAAGTAAGTCTCTGTCAGAGCTAGGAACAGAATACAGGAGTTCCCAGATTATATGCTTCAAGACGACAGCTCTTATGTCAATGAGCTATGAATATTCAGGAGATACTAAGCATATAGTCACAATTCTGACATATTACCTCAGAGCAAGTATCCCCATTCCTGGGTTTTGGGAAGAGTGGAGGTATATAACAAGATAATAATGGAGAAGCTAATAAAAAGGAAAGACATACAGAGAGAAATGGAATTTTAATACTCCCTCTGTTTAGCTGAAGGGGATAAAATATGCAAATGAATGACAGGGCCTTAAGAAGGTTACTAATGTTCTTTCTATGAGTAGCATATTTAATTGCCCCCATCTCCCATGCAACATTCATTCCTTACAATGAGGACTGCAGTTCACTTTGGAGTAGAGAGGGGAGATTTAAGAGCTTCAGACAGTTTTCATTTTTAATCTTAGATGTATGCAGCTATTTCCATTAGCCTTGAACATACAGCCTCTTTTTGCTTCACTGCTCTTCGTTAACATCAGCAGAAAACAACGCACTCGTAGTGCACAGGCAGAAACAACTGTGCATGGTGAAGCTCATTTGCAGAGTGTGTGAGGTTCATTGAAAAGAGCAGGAGGAATCACATGGATTTCATTTAAAAGTTAAAAAAGAGGGAAAAAACCCAAGAGGTCAATGCAACCACTTATGCTAATATTTAACTATAATTCTCTTCCAGTTGACACTAAATTGCAGAAAGGCAACTACATTTTAATAGCAGTGCTAAGTCTGCTGAATATCACAACATGGGTCACGTGCTGAAAGGACAGCAGCTACAGATGATTGAATCTTCATTTTTTAAAGGTGAAGAATGCTCAGTTAGCCTCAGTTTAAGCAATACAGAGTTAGGGCTTTGACACCTTCTGCTTCCATCACATGTTGCTATAAAAGATATGTTTCGCTTGTGCAGCAGGGCTCTGTGCTCTTAATCAGTGCATTGTATATTCTGAAGAAAAATGGGACAAAATTCTACTGCTGCAATTCCTAAATTCTGTAGCAACATTAATGTAATCTGTTCTTCCTTCCTATCCCTATTTCCTTAGCAAACACACAAAATAGAGGTCATTCCTGAAAATACTCATTCTGATAACATTTCTTGATTAGTTTCTGCTGTCAATGCATTCCCTGATTTCAGCTTCTACTAAGGGCTTGTACACACCACCACTTATGTCAATTTCATTTATGTCATTCAGTGATTTGACTATGCCATTCCCATGAGTCCTGTAAGTTACATTGACCTAAACTAGTGATAGGCAACCTGCGGCCTGCAGATCCCTGTCTGCCCTCACCCCCATATGCCTCTCTTGCACTGGGGCATTGGAGCTCAACACTTCCTTGTCCTCCCCCTCCTTCCCAGCACTTTTGGAGCACCATGAAGCACCTGATTTGTGCAGCTGTTCAAGCTCTGGAAATGAGAGGCAGGAATGGGGACGGAGCACAAATCAACTGATGCATGGTGCTCCAAAAGTGCTGGGAGAGAAGGGGAGGAGTAGAAAGGGTGGGGCTCCAGTGCCTCGAGGTGCAAGAGGTGCATGAAGGCAGAGGGTAGACATGGGGGCCACAGGTGGAACCCCAGTGGGCTGCAGGCTGCAGACTGAGCTAAACACTGGTGAAGGCAGTGCTTTGCAGGTGAGAGAGCTTCTTCTGCTGACAAAACTACCACCTCTCACAGAGGTGGTTTTCCTATCCCAATAAGAGAGCTCTCTGCTGTCAATATGGAGTATCTTCACCAAGTGTGCTGCAATGGTGCAGCTGATAGCACTTCCAGTGTAAACTAGCCCTATATTTTCCAGGTGGTGTGGCTTCAAAAACCCTCCTTCCCACATGTCTGCTATGGAAGAAAGGAGCTTTCAGTGGCAACTTATCTCTCCAGACCCCAGGGGCTTGCACCCAACTCCAGGCTCCCCAGCTCAACAGGCTGCATTTTAGGCACCCCTTGCTTTCTGGCTGTAGTAGGTTGGACCCTTGGTCTAGATTTCAGACACTCTGACACCTGGCCTCATGAAACTCCAAGTAACTCCCTCTTTTGGTGAAAGTGTGAGAGCCAGGGGCCAGCTGTCCCATCCATAGGCCGGTTAGGGATAGCTGCCCCTGTCCCTGAGCTTTAGGGGCCCCCACGACAGCTGCCTCAACCATCATATGGATGCGGCCCTGTGGATTACCTAGGCGCCTGGTGTGGAGTGTCAGAAGAGGTTGCCTCCCACTCACCTACTATGGCAGCGAGAGCCGGAGTGACTCAGCAGCTTGCTCCACACCATCCTGCCACCTTCTCCCAGCTGTGCTTCACTTCTCTGTGGCAGCAGGGAGCAGAGCCCCTTGGCCCAAAGGTGCTCCACTTCCTGCCACCATAGTGAAGCAGAGCACAGTGGGCTGAGGGATGGGCGGTAGGACATGTGTTGCAGAGTAGGCTGCCAGGTGGCTCCGGCTCTTGCCACTGTGGTGATTGTGTGGGAACAACCCTTGCTGTCACCCCCTGCCAGGCCCCCCAGGCTATGATATTAATTCATTCTCACAACGTACTTGTGAGGTAGGCAGGTATCATTATCTCTTTTTTACAGATGGTAAAACTGAGTCACAGAGATTGAAAGCCACATTTTCAGCCTGGTCTTAATCAGCTCTGCTTTTATGATACAAATTTATGGATGTAGTTTTGTACCTGGAAAATGGATGGTCTGCTCCCTTTAAGGGCAGAGAAAAGTGGGGTCAGGCAACTCTGTTCCAAGGTATTTAAGAACAGGGGTTTCCAATACCTGACAAATCAGCAGATCAAGATGTCAGTGGGTGCCTGAGTTGAAACTACCTGATGAGCATTATAAAAAACTTTTAAGGGGGGAATTGTGGTGTCATGAGAGAGCTGTGAAGAGAGTTTCCTGGAGGGGGGTAGAAACCCTGGTGATGAGAATGGGGAACAGGGCTGGTGTAAGGACTTCAACCATGGCAGTACATTGACAGATGTCCTGTCCCAGCAGTAGCTCCTGCTCCAGAAGCTCCTTCAGGAACAAAAGAGAATGTAGCTTCTACATCACCCTGTGACTGGGTGTAATGTGTGCCTCTCCCTCCCATGGGGCTAGCTCCACTGGCTGATGTGCCCCCACCATCCTTGCTGAGTCTAGCACTGTGCACAAGGATACATCTACCAAGCATCTCTGGCCCAAATCTTTCTTGACGTACAGATTCACCTGTAACACAGCAAAGCATAATTCCCCATTCTACCCACGAGGAAACAGAGTCACGGGGAAGTGTGAAGCAGGCAATAACCAAGAATCCTAACAACCATTCCATATAGCCTATTTTTCATTCCTTCAAGAATGTTCCTTTCAGCAGCACCTCAGTTTATGACTGGATTCTAACTACAACTTTTACTGCTAGTTTAATGTACACAATTAATGCTGGGCTGCCCATTATCCTGTGCTGCTTCATAACAAACTAGTTAATGGTTCAATTAACAACTTTAAAAAAATTGCTCTTCTCATTTCCTCTATCCATTAATATTTATTTATTTATTTTATCCCACTCCTCCGTTCTCTCCCCGACGAACATAAGCGGGAAAGACCCAATTAGCCAAGAATATTGCTTTCTAAAAACTTTGGCTAATGACTTATTCTTGACGAGAAACCCTAGGGTGCCAGCTTCTCAGGTGTCAAGAGCTTGCTGAGAAACCACATCACTCTCCAAACTTTGATATACACTGAAAATTAGCAGCTGACTCATTTAACTTTATGTATTAAGGGAAAGCAGTTCAGAGTTAGATAGCTGCAGAGGCCGGTCTATTTGTCTGAGTACCTCTTTAGATAAGCCTACACTCACAAAACCATACTGTTAGAGCCTAACGTTTATGCTCTCATCTACCTAAGTTAGCCAATATTACCGTATAATTTTTTTTCCCTTGGGAAATACCTTCATTTGCAAAATGGTGGACTTTGCATCCTTCTCTGAACATGGTTAAAAAGGAGTGTTCTAGCCACTCCACCTATCCACCTTCCCACTTTGCATATACAGTAAAAGAAGCCTTAGAGACCACCTCTGCAGAAAGATCACTTGTCACAAGAGACCACTTGCAGAGGCTGCAGAACACCATCACTCTCTGGTGTGCAAACTTTTGAAGAGAAAATCCCTCTTAAAAGTGACTACTTTTGCTAATTCCAATGAGTAGCTATTCTTGCCAGTTTTACTGTATGGCTGTGTCTACACTGGCGCTATCTTGCGCAAAAGAGGCCGCTCTTGCGCAAAAACTTGCTGCCTGTCTACACTGGCTGCGTGTTCTTGTGCAAGTAAACTGACTTTCTAATGTATGAAATCAGGGCTTCTTGTGCCAGAACTCTGATGCTCCCGCTCAGGAATAAGCCCTTTTGCGCAACTGTTCTTGCGCAAGAGGCCAGTGTAGACAGGCAACATGAATTTCTTGCGCAAGAAAGCCCTATGGTTAAAATGGCCATCAGAGCTTTCTTGCGCCAGAGAGCGTCTACACTGTCATGGATGCTCTAGCACAAAAGCACATCTCTTGCGGGAAAGCACATGTCAGTGTAGATGCTCTCTTGAGCAAATACTTTAACGCAAGAACTCTTGCGCTAAAGAGTTTTTGCGCAAGATCACACCAGTGTAGATGTAGCTTATATTTATAAACCATCCTACATAACTGCCAGTCTAATCTGGCTTTCTAAGCCCTTCTACCTGAGAACTCCATAGTCAAAATTCATAGCTGTACAACAACTCCTTTGAAACAGATGCAAAATGATCCTCAAGGAATCATAATGCCAGCTGAGAACAGCCAGAATGTAGCATGCTCCAGTCTTTTCTCCTTCTCATGCCTCTCCCAACCTCCAATATGCCTCTTGCATCAGGTTATGCAGAGAGAGCAGTTAGGATTCTGCTCCATGCTGACTAGAGACTTCCATATGAAAGGGGAATCCCTAGGTTGGGGGGTGCTGCCAGTCTTTGTTCCTTTTGTTCTGCCTGAGTGATATAAAGAGAGCAGAGCAGAACAGAGCATCTGCACTTTAATCTGTACCAGGCTCCCAGAGGTCTGGGATGCAGCAGTGCTTATTCCCCACTTGCCTTTGAAATGTACTGCTGTGCTTAAGCACCACATCCTCATAACAGGACAGACTCTCGGGGAATTGTTTCAACACAGTTTTGCTCTTTGCTGTTCCACATCACTCTGAAAATTCATGCATCCATCCTGAGCTCTGCACTCAACAGCTTCCTTTGGCAAAGTCAGGCCTACCTGGGAGGAGCTGCAGTTCACAGAGCACTAATGACTCAGGAATGCCAGCATCGGAAAGCTGAGTTCATTTGTCCTTTGTTTGTATCATCAACTTTGATTCTAATTATGAAATCACAAAGAGGAGAGCTGAGTGTGAGACTGGAAGGATTTGACCCTGCAAATTTAGCACTTTTTCTCTTTCTCTTTCTCTCTCTTTCCTGCCATGCTTCTGCCTCCAGTAGCAGTGTATCAACGTGTAGCAGTGTATCAAAGACAGTGATGGATTCTCCATTATTGGCAATTTCAAAATCAAGATTGGCTCTTTTCCTAATATAGGCTTTAGTTCAAGTATCAATTAATGAGAAAAATTTTCTAACCTGTGGTATACAGGAGGTCAGATTAAATGATCACAGTAGTTCCTCCTTGACTTAGTCTATGACTCAATTGTTTACTCATTTTGTGTTTGCTGTAGTTTCCTTTTAGCCTTCCTAAATTATGCAGATGATATAGGCCACAGTGTCCGAGCTATACTAGTACCAGAATTGCTGCTGGGAACGAATGTGTTTTGGAGCCTCTTCAGCTTGCAAAGTTTGAAGCTGTCATAATGCCCTTATATGTAGTCACATCTTTCTATATAGTGCTTGACGACTGTATATTTATCCTTCTACCCTATGCTTCTCAAAATCCCACTATTCGTTTCTTACACTGTCTGCCTTTCAATAGTATCTGACATGCAAAGGCCTCAAAGCACTCTACAGACATTAATAAGCTGAGTCTCGCACATCGCTGTGAAGAAGGGAAGAATCATTATCTTCATTTTGCAGCTGGAATGCCTGAGGCATTGAGAGGTTAAGAAATTTGCCTGTATCAATAACAGAACATGGAATGAAACCCAGGTCTAACCACTCTACAATGCTCCCTGGCTTGCCACTTTGCAGACATGTAAAAGCTGCACAGAGTCAGACATAAGTCATAGGCTATTTTCTGCATTGACTGATAAAGATGTAGCGACACAGTATGCCTCATCAGTCTCTTTCTCTCTACCTTGCTCAAAAGAGGCTCATTGGAAACCAACTAGTTCATTATTTAAGGCACATCCATAATGGGTGATTTGCTCTAATTGTTCTAAATGGAGCTGATATCATTTTGCAAGTTTCTTTGGAAAAAGCTAGCTCTGACGGAAAATGTCAGGGCTCTAAATGGCATCTTTTCTCAAGAAAGACTCCCACAAGTAATGTGAGATAAAGCAAGTAAGACAAGTATATAAACTAGCCATTTCCTCATCGCTGAACCAAATAACTAAGAATTTCCTCAAAAATTCCTTAGTGATATGGTACCAACGATCAATTTTTGCAATGTTACCTAGAGATCATAAGAACAAAAAATGGCCATACTGGGTCAGACCAAAGGTCCATCTAGCCCAGTATCCTGTCTTCCAACAGTGGCCAATGCCCCAGAGGGAGTGAACAGAAACAGGTAATCATCAAGTGATCCCTCTCCTGTCATCCATTTCCAACTCCTAACAAACAGGCTGGGGACTCCATTCCTACCCATTTTCACTAGTAAGTATTGATGGATCTAACCTCCATGAATTTACTTAGTTCTTTCTTGAACGCTGTTAAAGTCCTGGTCTTCACTCCTCTGGCAAGAAGTTCCATAGGTTGACTGTGTGCTGCATGAAGAAAAACTTCCTTTTGTTTGTTTTAAACCTGCTACCAAATAATTTCATCTGGTGAGCCCTAATTCTTATGTTATGGGAACAAGTAACACTTATTCACTTTCTCCATACCTATCATGATTTTATAGACCTCAGAGTTTGGAATTCATGGCTAGGCTGTCCAGATTCTTTTCTGGTCTTTACTATACGTTGCTATAAAAAATATTAGAAATTAACTCAAACCAGAATAAAAAACCCGAAGTCTCAAATTTCAAGTCAGGAGAAGAGTGTGGTTTGGATTTGAGCATCAATTCCGGAGTTTTTGTTTCAGGTTGGCTCCAAAGTTGGTAAAGGGTCTATTTTTTGTTCCAGTTGGCAAACAGCTGAAGTGTCATGAGAAGAGCGTTCACCCAAGATAGGGAAGACAGCTGTTCTCATGAATTTCTGCCATCTTCAGATAATGGCTGGTAGGATTTGTGTGCGACTGACTTTGAACTTCTCGTCTGATTTAGCTTTAACTCTGAGTTGGACCCTCATTCAGATCCAGAACTAAGCACCACCTCCTTGGCCTGACTTTACACTACACTTTGGTGAGCAGGAAAGTCCAATGCAATATTTTCCCTTTCCAGTATGGAAAAGGAATCCTTCTGGTTCATTTTTCTGCCACAGCAGTGACCTCAGTAAAAACATTCCTTTTCCAACTTTCAGCTCACCACATTTCACAAGAAACTAGGACAATTGCTCCCCCCCCCCCTCCTTTTTTTTTTTTTTTTTTTTTTTTTTTATTTGAGGCGATGCAGTGTTGCCTGTATCCAATGTAAAGTGACTGTAGCTGTCACAGGACCAAATGCTGGATTTTTAAATTCCAGTCAAATTTGTGTTCTTATGAAATGTATTGAAGGCAGGAGTTGAGAGAGAAGGAGTAATACAACTTTAAAAAAAAAGTGGCACTGCTTTATTACATCTCAAAACAACAGCTATTGCTCAGCCTTGAAGAAGGCACTTGATGAGAGTCTTTAAAGATATACAATGCCCTGATGACATTTAAAAATAATACAGACTGCAGAGAGGCTGATTTAATAAAATGACAGTTTGGTGGTGATTTTTTTTTTAAGACTGTCATTCATTTTAAATGAGTTTTAAAGGCTTTGGTTACATCCCTGATGGATAATGTACCAGATATAACCTTTATTAAAAATATGACGGAGTCCATAGTAGTGATCCCAAACATGGTATGTAACATTATAACCTACTTTAAGAAAAGGGGGGCCACATATCTTTGCCACCCTAGGAGCAGCTCATGAATGTATGACGGTCAGATTTCCCTTTCTAGTTTCTCATTGCTCTAGACCAGCAGCAGATGATTCCTCCCCTCTGCTCCAGGCACCTACACAGTGGTACTAGCTCGAAATATGCAACGCAAATTGAGCTATGCAAATTGAGTAGCTTATTTCGAGTTAGTCCTTTTCAAAATTTGGCACTGTCTAGACAGAGCCAAATTTTGAAATATACCACTATTCTGACAAGTCCCTTAGTCCTTGTGGAATGAGGTTTACCGGGACGTTGGAATAGCAAGCCCATTATTTTGATTGCATTTTGAAATAGCGGGCGAGCTGTTAAAACACCAAATGCTATTTCGGGAGACCAGACGTATCCTGAAATAGTGCCACTTTCTAGACATACCCCTATTTTGTTGCCTAAATGGGAGTCTAAATCTAACCCTGCCTGTGGGTGCTGAGCACATGAAAAACAAGGCCTTAGCTTTGTAAAGTACTTTGAGACTTTTGATGGAAGGTATGGCAGAGAGACATAGTCTCATTAATACTATATGGAACCTTATGATATAGGGTTATAGGTGCCCTTAAGAGCTTTTCATAATCTCACGTAGAACTTTAACAATGTTATAAGTCTGAATGCTAATAAATAGCTGTACATAGGACAAATACTAATTCTCTGCTTATAACAAGTAGTAGTCCTTGTTCTGCCTTAAATGAATTATTCTGAAATAGTAGATCAATTATATTGTCTTCCCTTTTACCATTAGAGAAGGTAAGAGGTTTAGGAAGGGAGAGGTTAAGAAATCCAGGGTTCCTAGCTTACAGACTACTTGTCAGACCACTAAAGCACTACATTAACCGAGGCCACTCTGTTACTAACTGCTGCTCAGGTGATGTCTTGATGAAGGGTTGACTAACAAGTGCTGCTGGTGGTGTTGTCTTCCAGTAAGCAGACAGACGTACTTTAGAAAGTGACTATACCCAATCTATGGAGAGAGAAACAATTTTGGTGACTCTCTGAGGTTATGTGTACACTAGCCCCCTAGTTCGAACTAGGGAGGCCAATGAGGGCAACCGAAATTGCAAATGAAGCACGGGATTTAAATATCCCGCGCTTCATTAGCATGTTCCCGGGCGGTCGCCATTTTGGAAATTGACTAGCCTGGAATAACTGCCCGCATCTACACGTGGCAGTGAAATGGGAGTTCGAAGTAAAGCCCTAACTCGAATTAGCTGTTATTCCTCTGGGAGTAAATATAAATACGTTGCACTGCAATTTTAGTTGTCATATTGCTAATGCACTCATCATCATGGTATCTAAGTACCAAATAGATCATTTCCACTCCCATTACGTCCTCATCCAAAGGATAAAAGAAAGCTACAACTTCTTTAATGCACAGTTTACTATACTGTGGAGGACCTACAATTATATAAATGTGAAGTAACTATAACTGATTAACTAATTGCATCTGAATGTAATTTAAAAATGCATTTGATTTGAATTATATGTGTTTGTAATAACCAACATTTAAAGACTCTCCTTATTGCACAGAAACAGCTGGTGAGCAAATGTTTGAAACATGTATTATTACTGTCAGCACCTGTAGGGTAATGAGAGATTTTGAAGCAAAGATTTTCAAAAGTGACTGCTGATGTAGAGATCCTCCACTTTTTAGCCCAACTTGAGGTACCTGAAAGAGGACTTTTGTATTCAGAAACTGCTGGGTATAAGTACCCTTCCCAATGATTCAATAATTGTTGCCTCAGAAACTGAGTCAGGTCAATTCATTCATCTGTTTTGAAAACCTTGAATTTCAGTTGTCTCATCTAAAGGCTGTGGTCACCACTTCTGATCTAATAAAAAATTAATTCCAACACTGATTGACTCCCCAGCTCTTGGAAAATTCAACAGGTTTCAGCATATTTTTAAAAAATCACTAGATAGCTGCAAATTTTAGTTTAATCTAGAGTGAAAATATCAAAGTATGGTGCAAAAAGCAATTTGATCAGGATTTCTGAGGCTAATACTGGGAACATCTGGGAATCCTGTCAGAGAATATATGTTCCTGGGATTTTTAATCCAGATTGGTTTCAGAAGAAAGTGAATTTCCAAACAGTGATTGGCTTAGAAACCTGAGCACAAAACTGAGACTTCCCTGAATTTATATTTATATTGACTTATCAATCATCATATTGCCTTGGGCAAACCATTTCATATACCTACCACAGCTCCCCATTCTGTAATATAAGATTGATCATTTTTATTTACCTGCTTTAAAAGTGAGTTTAATATATATTGCTTGCAAAACACTTTGAAAATAAAATATAATTCTAGTAGTACTACATATCAGTTTTGCTATGCTTATATGAACCAGACTTTTCACATTTTACTAGATGCACCAAAGGCCACAACCAAAACTAACCTGATTTGAGAATTATAAAGAAATATATATTAAACAAATGAAAAAAAGTGGAAACTGGAAGTAATTCATATAAACTAGAAGCTAGAAAAAGCAGAAAATGCATAAGGGAAGCAAAAGAACACAAGAAGAAATCAATGGCAAACACAATTAAGGACGTTGACATTTTAAGTATATTAGGAACAAAAGGAATGGAATTCTAACAAAGATACTGGTCCATTACTAGATGAAAATGGTAGGCTTGTTAATAATAATGCAGAAAAGGCAGAAGTGTTAAAAAAAATCTGTTCTGTTCGGAAAAAAAAGCCAGGTGAAGTATTCATATCGGATGATGCGAATGAAATATTTTGTTTTTCAACAGTCACTTAAGGGAATGTTAAAAAGCATCTATTAAAGCTAGACATTTTAAATCAGCAAATCCAGAAAACCTGTACTTTAAAAGAGCTGGCCAAGAAGTTCTCTGGACTGTTAATGTCAACTTTCTATAAATCATGGAACACTAAGTTACATGTAAAGACACACCATGTAAAGAGCATAAGATGCAATGAGTCTGTAGCGACAATCCAGCAGTGGCATAGAGGGGTGGGGGCGGGAGAAGGCAGCTGACTGCGGGCACCACGCTAGGTGGTCCCCAGTTTAGTCCCCCTCCACTTCCCCTATCATTCCTTGGAAGCTCCCCCCCACACCAGGGTCAGGCTCAGCCATGTGCCAGATTCATGGCCCAGCTGTGCGGTGGTGGCAGGGTGGAGAGCACAAATTTTGCCTTTGCCCCCGGGCGCATATCACCCTTGCTATGCTTCTGCAATCCAGAGGAATGAAAGCTACTATTACACCAGTATTCATAAAGTTTAACAAAATGCTGAACTATCCATTGCACTCACAGCTATTTAGGGTAAGCAGACCATAACTGAGAGCTTAGGCTTACATTTGGATGTTTAAAGTTAAGTGCCTAAATAAGTGGCAAAGATTCTGCAAAAAAAACCAGAACCAGGTATTATTAAATTCAGAATGGAAATAAAGTACACATTTTTAACAATGAGGGTACAGTCTGGAACAATTGGGACATTGGAACAATTTGACAAGGGGCATAGTTACTTCCCCGTCACTGGCAATTTTTACATCAATGTTGGGGTATTTTTAGATATATGCTCTAGATCCAAAAGATTTATTTTGGGGGAATTCCCTGGCCTGCATAATACTGGAGGCCAGACTAAATGATCAGTGTTCCCTTTTGGACCTAGAATCTATGAATCTAAGAAGAAAAAGAGCCATGTAATGTTTTGCCATGTCGGGATATTATAGGCTATGAACTGTAAACAATGTTTAGAGCCCTCAGAAGGTGCACCTTATGCTGCCCATCTTACAACCCCTCAATAATACATCCACAATGTGTTTTCTTGCAACATTCCAGCAAGATAAAATACTTGCCTATTGCTAGCTCTGTAGCCTTAATCTCCTAGGGTATGTCTACACTACAATGTTAGTTCGAACTAACGGATGTTAGTTCGAACTAACATTCATAGCCGCTACACTAGCGCTCCGCTAGTTCGAATTTGAATCGAACTAGCGGAGCGCTTAGTTCGAACTAGGAAAACCTCATTTTACGAGGATTAAGCCTAGTTCGAATTTACTAGTTCGAATTAAGGGGTGTGTAGCCCCTTAATTCGAACTAGTGGGAGGCTAGCCCTCCCCAGGTTACCCTGGTGGCCACTCTGGCCAACACCAGGGAAACTCTATGCCCCCCTCCCGGCCCCGGACCCCTTAAAGGGGCACAGGCTGGCTACGGTGCCCGTGCCAGGTGCAAGCCTGCCAGCACCCAGCCAGCAGACCCTGCACCTGGCATGGCACAGAGCCACCCACCCGATGTCCCCCAGCCCACCCCCTCTTCCCGGGACCAGGCTGGCAGCTCCCGGGAGCTTGCCCTGGACCGCAAGAGGCGGGCAACTTCCTGGGCTAGTGCGGACATCGTGGACATCGTCCATGATCTCCGCACTAGGCACAGGAAAGTGGCCGTCTAGGGGAGGAGAGCTGCCAGCCTGGCCACCCAGGAGCAGGTGTGCATGAAAATCAAGGGGGTCCACTGAGATCCCCGACCCTGAGCCCTGAGCTTACAATGGCCGTCCTGGGTCAGACCAAAGGTCCATCTAGCCCAGTAGCCTGTCTGCCGACAGCGGCCAACCCTAGGGACCCTGGAGGGGATGGACCGAAGACAGTGACCAAGCCATTTGTCTCGTGCCATCCCTCTCCAGCCTTCCACAAACTTTGGGCAGGGACACCACTCCTACCCCCTGGCTAAGACTACTCCATGGACCCAACCTCCATGACTTGATCTCACTTCCCTTTAAACTCTGTTCTAGTTGTAGCCTTCACAGCCTCCTGCAGCAAGGAGATCCGCAGGTTAACTCTTTGCTTTGTGAACAACAACTTTCTCTTACTAGTTTCAAGCCTGCTACCCATTCCTTTCCTTTGGTGTCCTCTAATCCTTCTTTATGGGAACTCATGAAGAACTTTTCTGAATGAACCCTCTCCACCCAACCCCTGCTTTTAGAGACTTTTATCCTGTCCCCCCTCCGTCTCCTCTTTTCTAAGCTGACCAGTCCCAGTCTCTTTAGCCTCTCTTCATCTGGGACCTCTTCCCAACCCCTGATCATGTTAGTTGCCCTCCCCTCTCCCAGCCTTTCTCTTCCCCTCTCCCACCTCCTTTTCCCAGTCTCCCCCAGTTTTGTTCAATAAAGACAGAGTCAATGTTGGAAGAAACGGTATCTTTATTTTGTACATCAATAAGAAGGGGGGCTAGGGAAGGGTAAGTGGAAGGAGGTGAGGGAGGAATGGGGTACGAGCCCCCGATGGGGAGGACTGGGCTGGCTCTGCGGGCTTCTGGGGGTGGAAGCTCTCCTGCAGCCCCCTGATTGCCCCCTCTCCCCAGATGGCAGCCTGCGGCAAGTGCAGCCGGGCTGATGGCCGAGTGCTGTGATGTGCCCAGTGTGGGTACTCCGGGCACTCCAAGCCAGGACTGGTTTTCAAGCGGGGCACCCCTGAGAACTGTCTGTCCGGGGTGGGGGTCGGGACCCTTTAAGCGCAGCCCTCGGCTAGCCTGAGACAGCATCTTCATGCTCTACGTCCTCCTCTGATGCCCTGCCGGCACTGCTTCCGGCCATCCTTAAGCCCTGTTCAGAGTCCACTCAATGTGGACTTGCTAGTTCGAATTAGCAAAACGCTAATTCAAACTAGTTTTTAGTTCTAGAAGTGTAAGTTCGAATTAGCTTAGTTCGAATTAACTAATTCGAACTAAGTTAGTTCGAACTAGCGCTGTAGTGTAGACATACCCCTAGGGTATGTCTATACTGCAGTGTTATTTCTAAATAATAAGGTGTGTCCCCATCCAGTAAGCCTAGTATTTCAAAATTATTTCGAAGTAACAGGTTTCTTATTCCAGAATAATAAACCCTCATTTCACAAGGAATAATAGCTACTTCAAAATAGCAGTGGTGTGGATGCTCCACAGATGCTATTTCAAAATAGCTCCTCCCCAGGGCCGTTCTGAGTAATTACTTCCCAGTGCTTCCTGGGGCTCTAAGTCGAGGCAGCACATACACATTAGGGAAGCCTGTCTCAGACTAATTTTGAGGCTTCCCTGTAGTGTGGACGTGCTATTTTGAAATAGTTATTTTGGGAGTTATTATTCCAAAATAACTTATTTCAAAATACCCTTGTAGTGTAGACATATCCCTAGTTTTTGATATTTGCAGATTCAATAAATTAGCAAGTAAAAGACAGATTTGCATTTGCATGATAAAAGTTTGTTGACTTTGATTATAGCAGGTAATAAAAGTATTTAGGATGCTGTAACTGTTTACAGGTTGTAGTTTGTAATAAGTATTGTTAGGAGTTGCAGCTGATGGGCTGAGAAGACTAGATGCTTTAATGAATTTCTATCCCAAACCTCTGTTAATTGCTCGCCTTGCCAGTGAACTCAGATCAGCAGCATCTTTCACTGTTCACAATTTACCTGTCGCTGTCTAATTTGCCTTAATCTCAGTAGAAAGCATAAACATGTGTATCAGGGCTGCTTTAATGAAATCATGCTGAGTAGGATTTCTGCTTCACCTCATCCAGGAAATATAAAGAGCATAAGGTGCAATGAGCCTGTAATGACATACAGATAGAAACGAATCATCAGTTAAATCAGACACATGAAACATCCAGGAGAAATCTTGTAACCATCCATAAACATTGGTCTCTAACTATTCAGGTAATAGAGCAATTTTGTTAGCTGATAGTGGTAACACAAGGGTTTTATATGGCACACAACCCTAGCAGCTAGAGTTATCTTCAAAAACACTTGAGCTGATCTGACATTCCAACCAGTAGAGGGCAGTAATGCACAATACACTGATTAGGCAGTTCATTCCAGAATGAATGGCCAGAATGTAATAAGCTGCATCATACTCTTATTGCAAATGGACAGCTCAAAAGGATGTGGCGAGGAAACATGATGCCCTCCTAAGACTTACCTGCCTTAGAACAAAAAGCACCTTCAAATCACATGCCTTGTAACAAATATCCAGTTCAAAGGAGCTCATCAGATGAAGTGTTAAAGAAAATATTACACAAAGACCAGATGAACTGACTTAAACTAGAAAGACACACCAAGCTGACAGGACTCAAGCAAAAAAATGGAGCAACTTTAATAAGATCAGAGAAAATGAAATCACAATAAAAGAGAAGAAAAGAAGGGCCAACGTAATGGAAATCTCATTTGACTACAAAGACTGCAGACATGAAAGGCAAAAGGAACTTTGTGTGATTTCTACCTTCTTGTTTTTGGTCTCAGATGCATTGGCATATCCCCACAAATGTCACTGAATCAGAAAGTAAATAAAAAAGAACCAAGGTGACGTTTTTGAAAAGGAACAGGCCTGGAGGAGGTGAAATACAGCACATCAGGACACCCAGCTAATGAAGGACACCCAGCATATGAGATGGAGAAAGAATGATGTCCACTCCTAAATGAGAAGGTTGGTGAAAGAGATCTGTCCATTTTGTTAGAAAGCCCACTAAGAACCATTTATTTAACGGTACTTTGGGCTATGGCATTTGCTCACTCTTTCTCATATAAAATAAGACCTGTTGGATGAGAGATTTCAAGGATGAGTCTTTTTGAACTACCAATGACCACTGCTGTCTTCAAAATGGTCCTAGAATGCTTAGAAAACACTTGGCTAAATCCTAAAATACGTACTCCATCTTTGCTCCATCAACACTCATTGATTCCAATAGGAGTTTGGCTGAGCAAGCACTGAACAGAAATAAATGAGATCTGGATAAAGACTATGGGATTTTGTCCCAGTGAAGATAGGGCACTACCCAGGGACAATCTAAAAAATGGTGGCACACCATCATCTTCTCTTCAAGTGTGCTTCTTCATGACACTTTCCATCACTGTATGGCTACCAAAGTGCACATCAATTCTCCATGCAAACCAATGATCTACAGTCCAATTTTCTCTCATCTCTGCCAGTGCCTGAGAATGTGGTGCAGCTAAAAGAAACGTTAAAAGTGTCTGACTTGTAAATTCCATCTAAAAATGCTAATGTACCTGCATTAATTAATTAATTAGCACCATTGTTACACTCCCATTTCTGTATCTCTCCTCCTCCCACTTCTGTCTTTGTTTCTTTCTTTTT
The DNA here is from genome assembly GCF_052426305.1 of Pelodiscus sinensis. Classification (NCBI taxonomy): domain Eukaryota; kingdom Metazoa; phylum Chordata; order Testudines; family Trionychidae; genus Pelodiscus; species Pelodiscus sinensis. The sequence goes on from NC_143056.1 coordinate 38,342,008, forward strand.
CTCTTCAGCATCTGAAGAAGTGAGTTGAAGCTAATACCCTCATAAATTTGTTAGTCTTTAAAGTGCCACCAGACCCCTTGTTGAATTTACCTGAAGAGTCATTGGCTGATTCAATAAGAAAACTTTGATCTCCAATGGAGAAACAATTTCAAGGGGAAATTCCAGCAGATGAATAAACCAGTTTTATAGACCATCTCTGTAAGGATATATACATTCAGGTCTGTGAGAACCAAGACAGATTAGATAATATCTTGTATTAGACCAATTTCTATTACCTTACCCATCTTTGTCTTTCTAATATCCTGGGACCCACATGGCTGAAACAACACTTTATTTTCTGTGAGGCACTCAGTTACATGTATAGGCGACATAAAAATACCTCCATAGACAGAAATTTTAATCAGCTGTTGGGGGTTGGCTGAGGAAGTGATCAATGGGAGTTTTTAAAAGATGTGAAATACAGCCAGCCTGGGAGGGCTGGATTTCTGCACCAGTGACATTCAGGCTATGTCTAGACTGCAGGCTGCTTGCACAAGAAGCTTTTATCAGAAGAGATATTTCGCAAAAACGTCTTGCACAAGAGTGTGTCCAAACTGCAAAAGCACATCGAAAAAGCAATGCGCTTTTGAGAAAGAGAGCATCCTGAATGCATGGACGCTTTCTCAAAAGTAAGCTCTGGTTGCTATGCACAGAATGGCCACGAGGGCACCTGTGCTTTTTCCTCTTTCCTCTTTTTGTGCAAAAAAACCCCTCTTTCCCGTCAACAAACACCTTTTTGCGAAAGAGCTCTATTGCAAAAAGGAGTTCTTCCTCATAGAATGAGGATTACCAATGCCCTCTGAAAAAACCCTCTGTTCTTTCAATTTTTTTGCACAAAAACGCGCTTGAGGTGTGGACACTCCATGAGTTTTTTCGGAAAAACAACCATTTTTCTGAAAAAACTCTGTAGTGTAGACATAGCCTCAGATAAACTTTGAAAAGTGTCTGATCCCATTAGGATTTATCTGATCAGAAATAAATCTCAGGTCATTTAACATTCTAAGGGAATCATGTAGTGGCCTGCAACACCCTGTTATGGCAGAAGTAATAAAGCCACGAAACTATTGAAATAAAAGTGCCAGAATTGGATCAGCAGAGGATCAGGACTATTGTATCTGTACTGAACCTAGTATCATTAGTCAGTAGGCGCTTTGGTGCTTTGCTTGTGTTGTCACAAAACAGCCAGTGCTTGTCATGTGCAATAAGGGAGAATGCACAGTGGTCTATTTGGACAGATTTAACACCTAGACTGAGTGACTTTTGGGTGGTCCTCAGGCTATGAGATTGAGATGGTGACTGAGTGACAAAGTGGCTACAACTTAAAGGATCTTTAATGTGTTTGGGGACAGAGATAAGAACGAGATGAGAGACAGTAATATTGTACACAGTAGAGAGAAATTGCTGGCAGAAGGCTTTTCAGCTGAGCTCCTTTCAGGGCACCAGGGAGTTGTACATTTTGCTGTTGCTTCGGTACTTTGTTGTTTTTGCCATTTAAATTCCTGTCCAAGATTGTAAATACCTGTGAGTAAAATAGTCCAGGAATGCAGTACACCATGTCTTCTGCTACGCATGACTCTCCCAAAGGAGGAATAAAGGATAACTTCAGTTCACTTTTTTCTAATCAAGTCTGAAGCTCTGGTGGCTCCTCCCCTTACCTGGCTTCCCTCCAGGCCCTAGCAACACCAGAATATTGCCAACCGTTTTTTTTACAACTAATACAAATGGACCTACTGGAAACCCTCTTGTGTCCCACTTCCAGGTCACGCTCCTCAGACTGATGAACACAAGTGCAGAGAAATGAGGAGATACTAGGGGTATGTCTACACAGGAGGGCTAAATTCAAATTAAGCTATGTAACTTCAGCTACATCAATTGCATAGCTTAAGTCGAAATCACTTAGCTCAGCTTTTGGTGCTGTCTATACAGCAGGAAGTGGAATGAGGAACCCTCTTTCTTCAACTTTCCTTACTCCTTGTGAAATAAGGGTTACCATGAGTTGAGGTAAGAAGTCCTCCAGCTCAACATTATTTTGGAATAAAAGCTTGTAGTGTAGATACAGGTATTCCAAAATAACACTGCTGTGTAGACATACCCTTACAGGGTATTCAAATAGAGAAATACAGACTTAGGTACTGACAAACTGCTATGCAGTGTAACAGTTCACTGTTAAATAACAGCTCTGCTACCCTAGAGCTAGCTACATTTCAGAGGAGGTTGACATGATTCTTTTGTATAGGCCCAAATTCTCCCCCCAGTTATACCTTTACAAATTTGTTACCATCAATGGGGAGATGTAGGTCGGAGCAGAATTTGGCTAATCACTTCCAAAGCTTTTTGGGATGAAAGGTAGTGTAATGTCAATCATAAAAAGAAAAGCTACTGTATAGCATTGTTTTTCTGTGTGTGCCCACTGCCCTCTGCTGCGTGGAATGTGTCAAAACACATCCAGTTTTAAGCAGCTTCTAGCAACAAAGAATGGCTCTTTTGGCTCTCTGAGCAGCTGCTTGTGTTCCAAAAGTCAAAGATGATGAGTTCTGCTGGTGATCTCATATGTTTGCTACTACTGGGGACGGTGGTATGATGTGCCAGAGATCACTGATCACTGATCAGGCTATGTCTACACTATAGCCTCCTGCACAAAAATATATGCAAATGAAGCAAAGCATAGAATATTGCTGTGCCTCATTTGCATAATTAATGAGGCTCTGTTATTGCGCAAGAGGCTTTCGTGCATAAAGGAGCCGTCAACACAGCTCCTTTTTGTGCAAACCCCCCCTCTTGCGCAAGAGCAGTTCTTCCACATTTTTTTCAGGAAGAACAGCTCTTGCGCAAGAGGGTTTTTTTGTGCAAAAAAGAACTGTGTACACGGCTCCTTTTTGTGCAAAAGCCTCTTGGGTAAAAACAGAGCCTCATTAAGTATGTAAATGAGGTGCAGCGATATTCCACGCTTCATCTCATTTGCATATGTTTTTGCGCAAGTAACTATAGTGTAAACATGTTGCTTCAAAGAGGTATGAAGAGAAAAATTAAGAAAACCCTCTGAGCCACTTTCCAGTAGCTATTGAAAGGAATGGAAAGTCGGCAAAAATCAGAAGATCCGAGTTGATAAACAGAACTGTTTTCTTATCATCACTAACTAAAACTGGGCAGATACTGAAATGAAAGAAAACCCACACGTATACATTTGGATTTTTAAAATAATTCTCTTCCACTGTGCACACTTCCTGCAGATATTCAAGTGAACAAATTTCCTGTCAGGGATAGTCAATACAACAGAAATGTTAAGTGATTATTGCAGAATTCTTGTAGAAATTAATCTCTTAGTTTATTCACAATAACTAGCCTTGGCACTGAAATCCAATTCATTCATTCCATTTAACAGACAAAAATACTCTGTGCCCATGCTCAGTGAAAACGAAAAAAACTGGGCTGTGAATGATACCTGGGCCAAGAACAATCGACAGAAACTCTGAGGTGAATAATGAATACGTTCAGGAAAATTGTTACTTATTTCCAAACACTGCAAGCAGGAGAAGGGTGAGATTCACTGACCACTGTATTTTTCACTCCCCCAGCTCTGTCAGTGATGAAAAAAAGTCATTGGAAAAGGAAGTGAAGCTGGTCCATGGACCACCACAATGCCTGAAAGTTTTGAGCCCAAACTTGCTGTGGTTTCAATGGGAATGTTGCTGCAGGAAGGACTGTAGGATTCATCCTCTTGGGTGTTGTGCATCCCTTATGTTGAAATAGAATTAAACTCATCTGCTGTGTGGCCTTGGAGAAGTCACTGCACCTCTCAGTGCCTCTTTCCCCACCCAACCTTGTCTGCTTTATCTCTTTAGATTGTGAGCTCGCCAGATCAGAAACTGACTACTGTTAGGGTTTTGTACAGTGCTTAGCACAATGGAGTCCTGCCCTCACTTAGTGCTACCATAATATAAATAATAATCTTGGTCAAAGTCCCTTTAAAATACTAATTGAGAAATCCCTCCTTACCTCCAAGAAAGCAGAAACAGTGGGGGAGATGGGGCAGGATCCTGCAGCTTTAATTAAAAGCTTAAAGGGGATGACTGCATGATGCTGTTTTATTCTAGGGGTTAATATCTGCCACATGTAGTGAATTCTGTTTATTATGAAATAAATATGCTGGGGATTTAGTGTTTCTCTTATTAAGAGCCATTCTGGTGTATGCAGCAGGAAGGGCTGAATTGGAGTCAATGCTGTATTCGTCATCTCCTTTTATTAGAACTATCAATACACAGAGTGCCAGATCCCTCCACCAAAAATCCATAAAGTTACACCAGGGATGAACTTGACCCTGCATGTTTTTTCCCAAAAATGTCACCTCGTGGTTTATTTTGTTAATATTGGGGGAGCTCTGCATTGGTGGTGTTTGCCTGACAGGGCTGGTTGAAGGGCAGTAGTAAAATTGTCTGCTTGTTTGGTATTACTATTACCTGATCCAGCCACTTTCTACATGACATTTTAACCCAAATGCTGCCCAGTGTTCAGATTTAAAAACATAAACGGTGCATTATACTGGGAAATTAAAGAGGCACCTGATTTCCATTGCCAGTGAGGCACCTCACTACCTTTTGAGGATTTGGGGACTAAATTAGGCACCTCACTACCTTTTGAGGATTTGGGGACTAAAAAACTAAGGGGAGGTCTTAACTTTTGATGTGAGGCACTGCCTCCTCCCAGCTGTGCCAAGTGCAAACCCCTCTGAATCTTGTGGGTATGTATTCAGCACAGTTAGCTCATGGTGCTGTGCCCCACTGCCTGTGCTACTCTGGCTATGCTGCTGGGTTTAGCAAGCTAGCTTGAGGACAGCTAGTCATGTCTCTGCAAGCTGGGAATCATACCGCTAGCTTCGAAAGTAGACTGAGTATATCACCCCCTTCCAATGACATAGCTCCACGTTAGCTGCAGGGAACAGAGGACTAAAGCTTTCCATACCCTAGATATTTTGCAACAAATCTATAGCCAGTCAGGACTTGATGGTTGTCATTCTGCTGCATGTGGCCATTTAGCGTTTCGCACCAACGTTAAAGGTAGAACTCAGATTCATCAGCTTGCACAGCACAGCCCACTGCTTGTTAAATTATAGAGAATTCCTCCATGCCAGTCAAGTCTCGGTCCCCCTCCCTCCATGTTAATTGGCTGAGTTATGCACCAGTTTTAATGGCTAGAAATGTCCCTTTGATGGCCATTACCAACATTTTCCCTGTATTTCCTGTCCACTTTTCCTCATGAAAAGAAAACCACTAGATGTGAATCCTTTTCTATGAGATCTCTTTTGATTGAGCAGTTGTGCATGTGGCTCACTATCTAGGACTGCATCTCCCAGAGGAGCTCCTCAAGGCAATTTCACCCTTGGAAATAATGCTGTTTAATACTGAAAGACACGTGTCCCTCTTCAACAAAAGCAGGTGTCTAACAATTAAAGGCAGCCCATACTGCAAAAGAGCTCTCCTAGAGTAAGTGGCAGGCAGGCATGACTGCCTTATCGGTGAGGTCTACAATAACCCCATCTGTTAGGGAGATGATGAAATGTGCAGTGAAGGAAATGAGTTCATGAACCTTGGATGTAAAAAAAAGCCCATTCAATATCTCAGCACTGCCTCGAGCTTCCTTTTAGCCAAGCTTAATTTCTTTTGTCAAGTACCATTTGAAGATCTAATATGACATCAACCTTGTGTGCATGTTGCTCTTCCAGTACATTATGTACTGTACAGTACAGGCTCTAAGCAATATCATGATGTGAGTGTAATTTACGCAGAGGCTGCACCCCCGTATTTAATTCCTGGGTTCCTGGTCTTAATATGTCCAATACATGTCTCCTCCCTCTCCCATCAGTTACTCCTTTGCAGAATAAAAAATCAAATTTCTGGAGCATCACCCATATGTTGCACTGAATCTCATAGAAGACCACTAGACATCTTGGGAACTCTTCTTTCAGATAATGTTCTCAAGTTTGCTATCATTTAAAAGGGTATGTGTTGTCTCTAGAGCCAAAAGTTAGGTATTATAAAATTAAATCAATGCAGGTACAAGCTTTTGAGAAACCCTATAGTAATATTGTTATGACTTTAAAAAATAAATATTTTAAATCAATGTAAGAATTGCCTGTCACACTAGAACCCAGATCAAAGAAACTATATTGTGCCAGAGCCATGGTTCTTAACCTTTTCAAGGTGTAGACTCATTTATAAATGTTTATTGCCTGTCATGACTTAGTGAATAGTCTGAGGGAGAAGGCCTTGAGGTAGTTTCTGCCAGATCCTGCCCCTTGGGAAGGAGGGGGTTTGGTCCTGCCAAGCACTCACCCTACAGAGTCAGCTAGTAAGAGAATGGGACTTCAATTGGGGGAAGAAAGAGAACAGCTATTATTCAACGTGTCAGGCAAAAAGATAAGTGAAAAGGCTAGACCCTGGTTTCTACATCCTAGAATAGAGAAGGGAGAATAGGAGAAAGCCACACATTCACTGCTCTATAGGCTGGGCATTAAAGATGGAAAAGACTCATTGCGTCATCCAATTTATTCCTCAACCTACATCTCTTCCCCATAACAGAAACCCATTGGCTTCTCCACCTCTGTGGTAAATCAAGTCTGTATGTTTAAGCTTGCTGGGTAGCACATTTTAAATGGTGCCCAACTAGGCAAAAATATAGGCCATTTACAAGACCGGTCTGAGTACTTTCAACAAGGAACATGAGTTAGTCCCCCACTGGATCATTTCCAATGGTTTAAACAAGGAATCCCCCAATGTGCTATGGAAATGATAAATGAGAAAGAGGAAGCAATGGCAGAACTCACCAACAGAACATCTTTTCTTACCCTCAGCCAATGTCCTTGTACACATGGCACCCTAACCATGCTAGCAGCAGCTATGTTAAACAGATCTAGTAATCATTGTTTTGCAGTAGCCCTGCTGCGTCACCCTTTTCCAGCATTGCTGTCATTAATACAACTCTAATGCAATTTTAGTGACCCTTGGAGAAATGGAGTTTGATGTTAGACTCAGGCCAACATAAACCCATTCTATTGATCCACACTTATTAATATTGTTTCTGATGATAGATGGTGGATGCAACTAGTCTAGGCTGGAAGCATATTTAGAGATGGTAACAAAGTACCATAATGCAGACTGAATTTCCCTCTGTGAAATTAAATTCCATTATTCCTAGTTAAATCCCCATGGACCATCGTAATCAAATCCCTCTTCTTTCTTGGATTTATACCCTATAACTCTTTAGAAGGGTATTCTTTTCCCCAGGGGCGGATGAGAGTGCCGTGGGGCCCAGGGCAGCACAATTTCATGCATGCACCATGGCCACAGCCGACAGGCATTAACGCATGCGCGGGGCCCTCTAGAAGCGTGGGGCCCGGGGCAGCCGCCCCGCTTGCCCTGCCCTATATCCACTGCTGCTTTTCCCCATTAGAAGCCACACAGCCCAGCTATACCTACTTGGGTCATTTACTTTTTCCACTGTTCCATCTAAGCTGAGTGCTTGGACAGACACCCAAGAGAGATTCAAATGCTGCCCAGCTGATTAGCACAGTGCCTACAGCATCCACAGATGGCAGCATGTGCTTCTACTGGTGGTGCACATCTGCACATGCCTCAGTGCACATAATAAAAATTATACCACACATGGATGGAAACAATTAGAAGGAACATTGCCCCTCATTGCTATTGTAGAGTCATCTCTGAGTTCCTTACAACATGGCATCATTGATTGCTGCTAGTTGAATAAAGCAGGGGAGAGAATAAATGTAATACAGCCTTGACAACTCTAGAGGGAGTTGAGGGAAGGATTTAGCAACTGAGAAGAGAAGAAGAAAAGAAGATGGTAAAGTTGTTCCATTTTTAAATGTTGGCTTGAAGTAAGAATCCAGTCCAATTCCTGGGTGCTCAGATACTATGGTGATGAGCCCAATAGTATCAGGATAGCTCCTGTAAATTAGCTTAGATGAGATTCCGGTAGCCAAAATACAATCTACATTGAGATACACAGAATTGTATATTGGACTGGACAATATTTGGGATGCAAACAAGATGCGGTATACTTTTGTAATCCTACTGTCTTTTCACAGGCAACATTCCCATTGATTTCCATGTTACAAAATTTCCTTCTACATAAGCAACAGCTGTGACAGTCTTAAAAGGATGCCTGTGACCAATGTTCCCTCTAATCTTTTCCTTCCATGTGTAGAATAAACTTTTATGTGCACTTAGGCATGGGTGAATGTGTTCCATCAGTAGAAACAAACAACTTCGCTATAAGTGCTCTGCTAATCAGCTGGGCAACATTTAAATCTCTCCTAACTGGATGTACAAGCACACAGCTTACAGGGAACACTGCCTGCGACTTTTCATATTCCATAACAGTCATGTATGACTGAACCACCACTTAACAACTCAGCATCCAGCCTGCACCTAGGTAAAAAGTTGAATCAGTATAGCTATTACAAACATATCAATATAAAGAGATTTGTTTGCCAGGAAACAAGGTGCTGAGCTCTTTAGTGATTCCTGGCAACATAATTCAAACAGATTTTTCCTGACTGAGATCCTTTACTTGTTAAATGGAGGTTGGGATGGATGGAAATTATATTAATTAAAGGCCATTTTCAAAGGTAGATGGTAATAATAAGTCTGACATGAAAGACTATGGCCACCTATAAAAATAAAATAGCATGACACTTAACCCTTTGCTGAAGAAAGGCCTTAATTAGCAAGGTGCTCAAGCTTAGCATGAATGAGGCAGTTTGTTCACATTAATGAGGTGAGGGTTTAATGGGGCTATTAATGCTTGCTCTCAGGGAGTGGCTGCTAATATCATCTGGACCACTGCAAAGCAACTATTTTTGGATCTTCCATCAGCAGAAAAAAAGCTTAATGGACACACAGATGCCTCCTGGAAAACTATGACTAAAGGTGAGTGTGATGGGTTGAATCACAGAAATCCCTTGGGAATGTCATCTCCTGTCCCCCCACCACCCTCTGGGGCTCCCCACCACTCTGTCCTGCTGGGCCAGAGGCTCTGGTCTCCCAAGCAGAGCAACGCAAACACTGAACCAGCTCAGTGTTAGGAGAACTCAGTTATAAGGTTTTTGACACAAGTAAAACAGCCCCTAAAACCCCAAATAAATCTTACTTTGTGTTTTACATACAGGAAGCTAAGGATTTTTCCTCCCAGAACTGAGCTGGTTCAGTTTCTGTGTTTCTTTGCTGGGAGGTGGTTACCCCAACTCTGTGCCTTGGCTAGGAAAGGTCCTGATCTATAATGGTCATTTTAATTACTATGCTCTTCTCTTGATAGCAGTTTTTTGGAGAGCTTTGGAAGATTTTGCAGTTGGTTTTCAATGCTGCATGTTCTAATGAGAGCTTCAGTTTTCTAATAATAACTATATGTGGAGACATATGAGAAATAGCTGAGATTGTTACTCACTTTGCCAACAGGAAGGGCTTTGATATGAATTTCCTTTCCTGAGTATTGGGAAGCAGTTTGTTTGCTTCATTCGCTGTGGCTGAAAAGTGAACAGCCTAGCAGCCTGTGAGCAAGAGCCTTTTCATTCCGCACCCATGGCCATCTTATGCAGAAACCAGTCAGATGCATGGTCCTTTTTCTTGAAGCATTGGGTCAGGCTTGTGCTGGAGGCACTAGTTTTCCTAAAGGGGCAGTGATGAACTACTTCAGGAATGAGCTCACTCTGTATCTTTCTGGGAGGGGTGGCCTCCCCAGAATTTTAGTCAGACGAGATTCCTCTGGCCACTGCCAGCTTGATGCTATCAAATACGCACAAACACATGCACACACACATGCATACACACACTGTAATGTATGCCAGTGTAACCAGTAGCGCAAAACCAGTTTGGCAGTAGAAGACAGAAGTGGTTTTTTTTTTTAATTCTCCCATCACTCCAATGCTTAATGGACTTGCACTTCCCTTTATCCACTGTGCTCACTGGTTTCCCATAGGAATCCTGGCCTTCCACTACAAAGAAAACATTGGCTTCTATTCTATCACAGACATTATCCTTCTTTCCAGCTATTACAAAGGGAAATGGGAAATCAGGAGTAGATATAGTAATAGCCTCATATTATATTACTGTACAACCATACCCAGTTCTGGGAAGTGACCAGTATTTATCAAACTTCATTTTCTTATCAGTCTGTCTCCTTTAGGAGTCCACAGAACTCCAGTCACCACTCCAATCACCACTGTACCTTGCAACTTGTTCAGGAGTTTGGTGATATTGTAGTGAGCCTGCTATTAGTCCAAATCCAGCCCAGACTACAATTTCCTACCATCTGATGGTTGCTTGGATTAGTGGATCCAGAGCCTAGTGGACAACAGTATACATTGCAGAAATAACCAGAAATACTATCAACCAAAGTTGACAGACAAGGTGGTAGCCTCAGTACACTGAGAACTTTCATATTAGCACTGACAAGGACATCGAGGTTCAATCATTCCCTTACTTGCTGAAATGCTCCCTATAGATCAAATAAAAATGTAAGGTACTGTTTGAAAGAACCTGTACTGGCTATTGTCCGTGGTTGTACTCATTTTCGAAGTATAGGGTCTGATCCTGAGAAGGGCTGCACATCCATAAATCTCCAAAATGGACCACTTGCATTCCCAGGGCTATCAAGCCAACACCTTTTCCCAAAATCATAAGCACTGAGGGTACATCTATACAGCAGGGCTAAAGCCGAAATAAGTTACACAACTTCTGCTACGTCAACTGTGTAGCTTAAGTTGAAATAGCTTAACTCGACTTTTGGTGATGTCTACACAGCAGGAAGTCCAAGGCAGAGCACTCTTCCTCTGACTTCCCCTACTCCTTGTAAAATGAGGGTTACAGGATTCGGAATAAGAAGTCCTCCAGCTCACCATTATTTTGACATTATGTAAAAATAACTGCTTGTAGTGTAAACGAGGACTGTGTTATTTCAGAATAATACCAGTTATTCCGAAATAATACTGTTTCGTAGACATACCCTAAGGCTACATCTATACTGCAGGCTTTTTGCACAAGAACATTTCTTGTGCAAAAACTTGCAGAGCATCTACACTGCATGCGTGTTCTTGCACAAGTAAATTTACTGTAAAGCATCGGAATAGAGGACTTCTTGCACAAGATTTATTCCTCTCCCCCTGAGGAATAAACCCTCTTGTGCAAGAACTCTTGCGCAAGAAGACAGTGTGGACGGGCAACAGGCTAAAATGGCCATCAGAGCTTTCTTACGTAAAAGAGCATCTATGCTGCCATGGATGCTCTTGCGCAAAAGCACATCTCTTGCGCAAAAGCACATGGCAATGTGGACATGCTCTTGCACAAGAATTTTTGCGCAAGAACTCTTGCGCAAAATAGTTCTTGCACAAGAAGCCTGCGCTGTAGAAGTAGCCTAAGAGAATGAAGGGAAAGGAAAGAGATTGATCCTATTTTTCTGTTTCTTTTTTATGGATTCATGATACCTAAATGGAGACAGGAAAGGGTCATGAACAAAGAAGGATTCCAAATGACAAACATCTAGCTGTGTTACCTACTAGGAGAAGAGCAAGTATGGCAATGATATTCAAACACTTTTTACAGAGGATTTTCTGAATCTCCTCCTCCTCTCCCCTCCCCCCCCCCCCCCCCGGCATACTTTCATCCAGAAAATCATACACATTATTGTTTAAAGTGATTACAGAAGTCCATAAACCCTTAGAAATTGGTTAGCACCAGCAGTTAATGACTAAGTTTCTCTATTAATGCAGGTTAATATCCTAATAAACCATTTGTTAACTGCAGTAATTGACTGATTGTGAGAGAATTATAGCCATTATAACTATATTTTAATTAGTGATACTGGGAAAATATATGGCAGGACAAGAATAGCAACAGAGAAAAAATTTGTTGTCTCATATTTCCAGAGTCATTTTTCTAACTGATTCATAATGTAGTTACTTCCATAATGTTGACATTTGATTCCACAGTAAATAAGTACTTTATGACTTCCACCTTCATTTAAATTGAAGAGATGACCTAGATGTAAAATCTGCCCCACCTTTTAATGGCAACAGATAAGGTAGATGTATTTTTACTGGAGTCCCACATGGATCACTTCTTGGCTCTATGTTATTTAATATTTTTTATTAATGATGAGGAAGAAAACATAAAATTGTCAATGATAAAGTTTGCAGAAGACATACAAATGGAGGAAGTGGAGTAGGTGACTGCCTCCCTGTGCCTTTGCCAACGTTTTAATTGCTAAATGGTGTGCTCCTGTGTGCTTTCTCCCTGTGCCTCTGGGAGGCATATATTCCATATCTTATATTATTTATAAAACAGGTAATACTGGGCTCTTCAACATAGCCGAGAAAGGTGTAAACACAATTCAATGCCTGAAGTTGAAACAAGCCAAATTCTGACTGAAAATAATATACAGTTTTTTATCAGAAGAATTAACCATTGGAACAACTTGCAAAGATTTGTGGTGGGTTCTACATCACAAATGTGGACATTTGGAGGGAGGTTGCAGGAAGCCAGACTACACTGTCACAATAGTCCCTTCTGGAATAGGAATCCATGAATCTATGAATCTTACACCTATGTCCAGTGGGGAATCTGGGGTGTTAATTTGTTTTGCTTTATTGTGTTAAGAATATGTGGCATATTGGGCTTCATGCCCATAGGTACGTTTTTCTAAAATTATACAGCACTAATACATTTACCCGGTGCTGCTTGGGTTTTTAACTCAATTAAGTTTGTGCACTTTCCCCTCGCTCCATAAGGGTATGTCTACACTACTGCGTTATTTTGAAATATCTAATTTTGAAATAGTTATTTCGAAATAAGATATTTCAAAATAATGCATCTACACACAAAACGCATTTTGAAATAGCATTTCACTATTTTGAAATAGCGCATCCACACTGATTGGACCCTGAATCGTATTTAAGGCTGGCCTGATCCAGTTTCAGCAGGGTATCAGGTCAGGAGTTACTTGGTGGCTGCTGCCTGAGGCTATCTGAGGCCTGTGCTTAAATGAACCCCACCCCTGGACAGCCAGTTCTCAGGTTTCCCTGCTTGATTGCCTACCTCGAAGAGGGACAGCAAAGCATTTTATTCTCTGCATGCTCTGGTTGCCCTCACTCAGGACATCACAGCACTCTGCAACATGGAGCCAGAGCTGCCCCTGGGCACTCTGGTTCTTCTCTTGGATGCATTGCTGTGAGTCTGGCTGCACTTTCTGCAGGCTTCCACCTGGGAGGTCCATCGGGGGCTGTCAGTATGCAGGAGGCCTTACAGGAGAGCTTCCACCCTGAGGAGCACTAACAGTGGTCTGCCCCACTGGGGACTTGTGCCTCATTCCTCCCTCACGCCCTTCCACTTACCCCTTCCTAGCCCTCCTTCCTGATGTCAGATAAAATACACATATTTTCATGAACACAAACTCTATTTAACAAAACTGGGGGGGGGGGATGAAACTCTGGTGAGACTGGGGAAAGGAGGTGGGAGAAGGGAGGAGAGAGGGTGGAAGAGGGGGAAACCTGGGAGGAGGGATCTGAAAGGGGGAAGCAAGGGGAAGAAGGGGGAGGGGAAGCTCAGGACTTAGGGTTGGAGGGGGGGGTCTCGCCAGACCAACATGATTTTCCTGCAAACCTGCTCCTGGGTTCGCATGTGGCCTTTGGTGGCCAGGCTGGCAGCTATCATGTGCTGGAGGGTGCAGTTCAGGGCTTGCAGTGCCCTCAGGTGCTGCTGTTGGTACCCCTCCAATGCATGGGTGGTCCTGCAGAGCCCTTGGGTGCAGGAGCATGTCCCGGGTGGTGTGATACACCCTCCACACACAGCTGGTGTGGCTGTGGAGAAACAAGAGAAGTGGTCAGTTATCCCTGGGACTCAGTAGGTGAAGCCCAGCCCCCCTCTGCAAGGTGAGGATGACCGTTCCCTGCACCATCAGAGCCGATGTGCTTGCACACAAGCCATGTTCAGAATGTCCTGCTATCACCGGGAGTGGGAGCTGCCCTGAGACTGCACCCATGCCCCTGTGCTATATATAGTATGACTGTGGGGGGGGGGGGGAGATGTCCCCTGCCTCTGTGTAGAATGGCCATGTGGAGGGAGGGCGTCCTGCTGTGTCCCACCCCGGAGTCACGGGAATGTCATGCCTCCTCACACACGCATGTGGCTACCAGGGTAAGGCTCCTGTGTGGCAGCCAGCTGGGGCCACATGCCCGGGGTGGCATGGCACATGCTCAGACATGCACAGGTTTCTGCGTGATCTGTGGACAACAAGGCCCACGCACGCAGTCCCTTGTTTCTGTTCCCTTCTCCCCCCTCCCCGCATAAGAGGACAATGGTGGCACTCACCTGTTGTTGCCTCCCTGGCCTCAGATGACACCAGCGACAGGTCTGCTGGGGCGGCTCAGGGTTCCTGGCTGCTCAGCACGCTCCATCTGGTCTGCTGAGGCTCCTGGCTCTCCTCCTCCTCCTCCTCCTTCTCCTCCTTGATGCCCTGGTCAGGGCCCTCTGTCCCAAGGCTGACAATCATCTGGGTGGCAAGGACCATCCTGCCCCCCCAGGATGTGGTCCCAGAGTGTTGAAATAGGGGCAGCTTGGTGTGTGTGCCCCTGGTTGGGAGCTACATCCTGTGTCCCTGGCATATGCCTGCCAAAGCTCTTTTATTTACATCAGCATCTGCTCCTGGGTGCGGATGTGGCCTTGCTGGTCATGCTGGCAGCTATCCTCCATCTAGTGTGGAAATCATGGATGTTGTAGGATTCCCCCCAAACCTCAATGAGATCCATGATCTGCGCACTGGACCAGGAAGGTGCCTGCCTTTTCCGTCCCTGGCAGGCTCCTGGGAACTGGCCAACTGCTCCTAGGGAGCAGTGGAGGACGGGCTGCCAGTGGCTTGCTGGCTTATTGTAGCCAGACATGAACCCCATCTTGTTTCCCTTCCCCCTCAGAGAGCAAGAGAAAGGCAGTCAGCCTTTGATGCCCTGGGAACGCAGGCGTGCTGCCTGTCCCTGACTCTACCATAAACAGAAACCAGACAGTAAATGGGCTAGCTGACGAGTGGGAGGCCTCCCATCGCCCTGATGGCTAGTACCAGTAATTGACATGCCTGCACTGTCCCAGGAGAGGACTCTTCGCCCATCACATACCAGAGGTGCCCATTGTCTGCATTTTCCCAGGTGTGAATTATGCTTTGCACCCTTCATGGGAAACTTGGTGTTCAAAGCCATTTTTCCTAATTGGCCACTTGAGACCAGGAAGAAGCCTATGTGACCCAAGGGGTATAAAGAGGAGTTTAGTAGCCCACCCCATTTGAGCTCCAATCATCTACATCTGCTGGCAGGTATTGATTGTCTCCCGAGGTCTGTGGGACGCCCAACCTCACCATTCTTCTTCCCGAGGGATTGAGAGAAAGATGCTGGCCATGCCAAGTCTGGAACGCAGGGGTGAGAATATATACCTGCTAGGTGTCTATTTTGCATGCATTTAATAAGAGCTCAGAGAACCAAAAGGGTTTCATGGTACCTGTAAGTGACTTATTAGTGTAATTTCTGTCCTGTCCTTTGTAGTGGCTGTGTTATCTGTAATACAGCAGTAGCATTTAACAGCTAAGTTTACCCTGTAACAATAAACCTGTAACTGTTTAAGTTTTAACCTGACTCCTTCAGTTGCTGTAACAGAACCAGGCACAATTTTTAAAAGAACTCCAGCCGGTCATAAGGGTCAGGTATAGGAAGAGCTTGGGCATTTTGGATCGTGTCACTCCCAGGTGACAGATCCGTTGGGGGCATCTCTCAGTCTTCCCTAGACTGCCCGCTGCGAAGGGATCCTGTATCCTAGCAGCTGAAATCTGAGATGTAATAAGCTCTTCCTATAAACTCTGGGGCATCTGTCAGCCTTTTGGCTGCCCTCCGCGATGGGACCCCGGTCCTAGCAGTAAAGTCACGAACGTTAAACCTTTTCCCAGTAACACACACACACACAGTGCCCTGACCGTCGGCTGACACTCATATTGGGGCCACTGGGTCAGGGGCAGGACAGACTGTTTGTTGGGCTGGCGCACTGTGGCCAGACTCTACCCCTTTAAGGGCTCCAGGGAGGGCGGGAGGGAGAGGAGTTTTCTTGATTGTGGCCAGAGTAGCCAGCAGGGCACCCTGGGAAGGGCTGGAGGCCCACTATTCTGAAATAAGCATCTACACAGCACTTATTTCAAAATAGTAATTTCAAAATTGGCGTTATTCCTCATGGAATGAGGTTTACCAATTTCAAAATAATTAATTTTGATATAGCCGTTGGCTTGTGTAGATGCTAATACAGTTATTTCGAAATAACTTTGCTGTGTAGACATACCCTAACAGTGACAAAAGGGGAACAGCTAACAAATTATCAGGGGAGAGTTTCAGCCCCTGACACCGCTCCCCTCCCTCCACCCCGCCCCCAAAAGCACATAGGAGTGCGAGGCTCAGGGCTGGCACAGTCCTAGATGAAAGAGGGCATGCCCCCAGACAGACCTTTTCACCTGCCTGGGGATTCTGTCTCTTTTCTGCATGGTTTTCTGAGAAGCAGTCCCATTCCAGGCATATCCCACTTTCTTGGAACAACCAAACCTTTATGTTGCTTTAAGTTATGATGAGAAGAAACCGAATGCCGAATTTGTTAGTCCTAGCTCTTACCATTTAGGAGAAGTTCTTGAACAAACAGACAAACTCAAATATATAATAGATTTGCAATACAGGATCCTTAAAAGTCTGGCTTTCTCAAGAAGCATCACCAGCTGGCTGCCAGATTGCCTTCCATGTAAGAGAGAAACATTGCCTGTGGTTCCTAAGTATTTTATCTTGTATCTTTTAGGCACTGCAGTAGGCTGAATCACACAGGCCCAGAATTTTAAACAAAGTGACAGAAAATGTGTGCTAATTAGTCCCATATATAATGGTAGTGAGGCTTGGTGGTAGAGGCCTCTGATGATGGAAATTTCCCCAAGAGGAAGACTGTGGATGTGGAAAGTAGCCCCAACCATCTCTGTGCTAACAGGCCTACAAGGAACCAATATTCAGATGTGCTCAATGAAGAGGGTTATATGTAGAGTAGAGGATGCCTGCTTCAGTATATACACTAAGCAGTCTCCTGTCTAATCTAATTTATCTGCCTAGCTAAATATGTATTTTCTTCCATTGCCTTTATATTCAATGGAGCCCCTACCAGGACATGAAGCAATCTCTACCCAATGGAAACCCAGAGCACAGGCAGATAGCAGGACTATTTCCATCGAAGTGAACCATTCTGGGGTGCAAAGGCAAGGTAAGAGGAGGAAGAAAATAAAAATTACACTTCCTTGTGCTAGCTTGGATGATCCAAAGCAGACTCCCCTGTTCCTGAGGTTTTCTTTTGCTTCAGAAGTTTGTAAAAGGATTGTGCCACGATAGTGCAGGGAACAAATTCAATATAGGAAAAGTCTTTATTATTGCAGCCTTGGTTGTCATGGATTTGTGATTTGTGTTGCTGGTAATATTTCTTGATCTCTGTAGCTGCTAATTACTCGGGGGGGCGGGGGGGAGAGGATGAGCCCGTAGGAATAATGGCAAATAGTTTATCAGACTCCAGTGACAGCCACACAGTAACAGGACGTCTACACTGCAGCACTATTTCAAGATACCAGAAGTATCCCAAAATAGCTATTCCACGTTTTTTGAGCATGCCCGTTATTTCAAAATATAAAAGGCTTGCTATTCCAACATCCCTGTAAACCTCGTTCCACAAAGTTTAAGGGATATTTCACAATAGCACTCTATTTCAAAATGAACTCAAAATAAGCTACGCAATTTGCGTAGCTCAAATTGCATATCTTATTTTGAGCTTTGGGTGCACTGTAGACACACCCTAACATCCTGGGGTGTGCAAGAGACTTACAGAGAGAAGTAACACAAGGGCAACACTGTGGACACACAGGAGGCATATTTGTGAGAACTTTTAATCCTTCTCCTTAGGATGTGATATTATACACCCTTTCCCCTGGACATACAAGAAAAAAATGAGTTTTGCTTATTAATCTGAAGAGCTGGCTGGGTTCACACGTCTAGGTCTTGGTGTTGCAGCAATATCTATATTGAGGCAGAAACAAAATACAGGACTATGTAGCACTTTAAAGACTAACAAGATGGTTTATTAGATGATGAGCTTTCGTGGGCCAGACCCACTTCCTCAGATCAAATAGTGGAAGAAAATAGTCACAACCATATATACCAAAGGATACAATTAAAAAAAATGAACACATATGAAAAGGACAAATCACATTTCAGAACAGAAGGCAGATGCAGGGGGGGGGGGGAGGAAGGTGAATGCCTGTGAGTTAATGATATTAGAGGTGGGGAAGATACAAAGATAGCTTCCCCAATTATCACCTCTAATACTATTAACTCACAGACATCTACCCTTCCCCACCTCTAATATCATTAACTCACAGGCATTCACCTTCCTTCCCCCCCACCCCCTGCATCCTCCTTCTGTTCTGAAATGTGATTTGTCCTTTTCATATGTGTTCATTTTTTAAATTTTATCCTTTGGTATATATGGTTGTGACTATTTTCTTCCACTATTTAATCTGAGGAAGTGGGTCTGGCCCACGAAAGCTCATCATCTAATAAACCATCTTGTTAGTCTTTAAAGTGCTATATAGTCCTGTATTTTGTTTCAGCTACACCAGACTAATATGGCTACATTTCTATCACTATACTGAGGCAGTTATTTTTCTCATGATGCCTGTTGTGTTCTTGCTGTACAGAGGATAGACAGGAGCCAGGATTCTGGGATTCTATTTTCCTCTCTATGGGGGAGATGTTGTTAAGCAGTCAGAGCCCTGCACTTGATGGTCAAGATTCTTAAACTCTGTTCAGGACTCTGCTTCTGACTTCTCATGTTACCCTCAGCTGCTTACTCTCTTTGAGGCATCATTTCAGAATGCTCAGTTATCTTTATTTCAGAAGGAACTGATCCTCACCTCCATTAACCTCTCTCTGCTTAATGCATTTCAATTGAAATAAAAGGTGTTCTCTGTTTTTCTCAATAAATACCTCATCAACAAATCTCTCTTTCCAATGGAGAAAGATAGATTGATGAAGTGGGCTCCATCCAATGAGTGTTTATGCCCAATTTAATTTGTTAAGATGCCACAGAATTCTTCACTGTTTTTGCCATAACAGACTCACATGGCTACCTGAACTCGGACAGCTGTCTCTAAAACTTATTCATTGTAAGAATTATTATTAAACCCTCTTGCTTTGCTTTGTGACATCCAGGACTTGAAGGGTTCCCTCTGTGGCATCTCTAAAGTTGTGATCCACCACGCCAGTTCCACTGGTTTCTATGGAAAGCCCATAGAATCTGGCCCTTTTACTCTTGAAAATAACTACCTCTGAGGCAGGCATTCCCTGGAAGTAAATGGCTTGTTGGGAGAGTTGAGGACCCGAGGTAAAGTCAAAGATCCTGAACAAAGGGGTATGTCTACACTGCAACACTAATTAGTGCTACTCCGAAATAACTTATTCCACATCTACACAGTAGGCAGTTATTTCAAAATAGGGTCAAAATACTTTCAAGCTAGAGAACTTCTTACTCTGACTCCTGTAATCCTCGTGGAGGCTATATCTAGACTACAGAGTTTTGTCAGAAAAATGGCCGTTTTTCCGACAAAACTTGAATTACGTCCACACTGCAAGCGTGTTCTTTCAACAGTAATTTGAAAGAACAGAGGGATTTTTGTGCAATTGGTAATCATCATTCTACAAGAAACCTTTTTGCAAAAGAGTTCTCTCGCAAAAAGTTGTGTGTGGACGGGAAAGAGGGATTTTTTTCAGAAGAGGGAAGAGGAAAAAGCACAGGTTCCCTGGTGGCCACTCTGTTCATAGCAATCACTACTTACATGCAAGATAGCGTCCATATAGTCTGGACACTCTCTTTCTCAAAAGTGCATCGCTTTTTCGAAGAGCTTTTGCAGTGTGGATGCTTTCTTGTGGAAGAAATTTTTTCGGAAGATCTCTTCCAAAAAAAAACTTCTTACACAAGAAGCCTGTAGTGTAGACATAGCCTGAATGAGGAATAAAGGAAGCCAGAGGAAGAGTGCTCAATTTCAAAATAAGTGCTATGTAGATGCTCCCTATTTCTAAATAAGCTATTTCAAAATAAGATATGCAATTGTGTAGCTTATTTTGAGTTAAGCCCTGCAGTGTAAACGCACCCAAAGTAATTCACTATACAAGTCATCATCTCTGCTCTAAAGCCTGGGGAATTTGAACAATCATTGCTTCATATTCTCTTAATTTCTTATGTGTTGCAAAGAAAGAAAGAAAGACCAAACCCATTCTCAAAAAAATGTCAAAAATCATCTTAATTCCCAAGAGGAATAATCATCGATTATTTTCCCAAAATTCTCAGAAAATATATTTTTAAAAAATCAGATTTTTAGGGTTTTCCCTCTTCCTTTGCATATTCCTCTTTTTCCTTTTTTGCCACTGAATTTCACAAAATGAACGATATCCATATTTTTATTCACCATAGTACGGTAGCTTTTCAAAAGCTAAGATTAAAGGGGAAAAAATATGGATGCTGTTCATTTTATTGCATCCAACAGCAAAAAGGGAAACAGGGACAATATGAAAAGAGAAAAAGGAAAAACACAATAATAAAAAAAGTTCAAAAATCCTGTTTTGATGAAAAAACTGAAAATTAAGAGAAGCTTTTTTTGGAAACTTATGAAAAGGCCATTTTTCCATCAAAAGAAAAATATGAATGGATATATAATGAACAGTAGTGTTTCAAAGTTAGGAGTAGAGCAGCACATTGTTTACAAAATAGGAAGAAATTGGTTTCTGTAATTGTATAATTTGCTATGTATTTTCACTTTTCTCTTAAGCCTACCTAGCAGGAGACATAAAAAAATGCTGAGGAAGTAAGTTGGAGGGGAGCACAAAATATATTCAACATAATTACAACTTTAAAAAAAATCTAGTGCTTCTTCACAGTTTAATTCTGAAGGGTTTCCATTTCAAACTAATTAGTTTTAGAGGCACCACTAATAAATCTGGATATTTCTGAAAGAAAAAGAAATGGCTTGGAATTTAATTTTTTATTAAGCTGTTGCTAAGGTCCATGCTAATTAAATCCAAGCATCAATAGCAATTTATTCAGCGATCTGAAAATGTAAATAACACAATAAAATAAGTAAATAACATTGAATTTCCCTGGTGGAAATGAGACTGACGAGGGATTATGGGGGAGCGGGGAAAATATGGAAAAAAGGAGAGAGAGAGAATGTGTGTGTCTCGATCTGTGTCTCTGATGTAGATTGTTTAATATTTTACCAGGCCTTCTGTGTTCTGCATTTAATTCCTAGGGAGAATGATTCCCCTGTTGTTGTTAGTGTTAAAGGTTGGCAGATGATGTGATACCTGTGAACAAATATCTTGTCAAAGTGCTGCCCCCTGGGACTGAGATGAAACAAAGATTGGGGGCTGGGAGACAGCATGAGAGAGTCTTTAGGGATAAGATTGGACCCCAAGGGCATATTGTAACATATATTCTCATTATACGATATAGATTCCGTTTCCACCCACTTCTCTCACCTGACACAGGGGCCTGATTCTGTTCTGGCTGACATTAACAGCAAAACTCTCAAGGGTTTCAGTGGAAGTACAATCAAGCCTAGAGGCAGCAGAAAGAAGCCTGGGCTATGGATCTATGGGTATGTCTACACTACCCCGCTAGTTCAAACTATCGGGGTAATATAGGCATACCGCAATTGCAAATGAAGCCCGGGATTTGAATTTCCCGGGCTTCATTTGCATAAGCGGGGTGCCGCCATTTTAAAATCCCCACTCGTTCGAACCCCGTGCCGCGCGGCTACACGCGGCATGAACTAGGTAGTTCGAACTAGGCTTCCTAGTTCGAACTACCATTATTCCTCATTCCACGAGGAGTAACGGTAGTTCGGACTAGGAAGCCTAGTTCGAACTACCTAGTTCATGCCGCGTGTAGCCGCGCGGCACGGGGTTCGAACGAGCGGTGATTTAAAAATGGCGGCACCCCGCTTATGCAAATGAAGCCCGGGAAATTCAAATCCCGGGCTTCATTTGCAATTGCGGTATGCCTATATTACCCCGATAGTTCGAACTAGCGGGGTAGTGTAGACATACCCTATGAGGGTATGTAGAAGGGGTACATGTGTATGGATAGTAGTCAGATCGTTTGCGATGGGCAAACTACTTAAGGCTGGATTGTTGAAGCCAAGCCTTTCTTTCTTTCCTTGCAATATATTAACTATTATTTGTATTAGAGCAGTATCTAGAGACCCCAGCCAAGCTGGGACCCCCATTGTGCTCTACAGGCACATTGTGCGAGGCAGTGCCTGCTCTGAAAAGTCACTAGTCTAAAATACACAGACAAAGAGTGGAAGAAAGTGCAAGTTCACACAAGAACCAGGAACTGAATCCATAGCTTCTGATATGCAAGCTAGTGCATTCTCCACCCTGTACAGGAGTAAATTAGCTCCCATAGTTATCTGTGCTCACAAATGATCTTGCTTAGACGTCTAAGTATCTGATTTGCATACATGCTCTCATGGGCGCCTGGTCTTTAAGGCAAAACAAGACTGTGCCTACCCAAAGCTGAAGCTATGCTGGCCCTGCCCTCCCTGCCTCCAGCTGCCACACAGGGTTGCTGTGGAATGTTTAGTGTGGCTCAGGCAGGGTGACTGGGAAGGCAGAGTAGCAGGAACCTCCTCAGCAGCACACATGACAGTGGGGAGACTCAGGATGGGAGCAGTGCGGCTTGGGCATGCATGCTCTTCCCTTCCTCGTGGAGGGCAGAAGGGCACGCGTTTGGCATGCTGCTCCTCCCTGTGGTATGAGCAGGGCCTCAGCAAAGAGGGGAGGGCTGTAGGTGGGCCGGGGGCCTGCCTACAACAGCTTCAGCTGCATTGACCTCCCATACATGGTCTGGTAAAAAACCAAATGAAATCAACTGCACCCACAAATAATTT
Organism: Pelodiscus sinensis; assembly: GCF_052426305.1. Classification (NCBI taxonomy): domain Eukaryota; kingdom Metazoa; phylum Chordata; order Testudines; family Trionychidae; genus Pelodiscus; species Pelodiscus sinensis. The sequence goes on from NC_143056.1 coordinate 38,365,102, forward strand.
GAGGCTACAAAAATGGAGACTGCACTGAAGCCAGGTTGAAAAAGTTCTTTCCCTCTTTCTATTTTAAGGTGGTGTGTTCTGATGTCTGAAGTGACATGGTCCCAGACACAACTCATCTGTAAAAAGTCATGGCTGAAAGAAAGCTTATACCAGCCAAAGCCATTGTGTGATGCAGTCAGTCTCTGAGTTCTGCTATATTTGATTAGTTAAGTGCTTCTCATGGACAGCTTTGCACCTGCTATTGAAACTCCTGGATGTAAAGAATCCATGTTGAGATGAATTTGCTACATTAATAATGTCCCATCAATAATGAAATGAGGCTAGTTCTGAATTCTTTCTGGGCTCTTCCAAAGTTCTGCACCATTCTCCTTGATTGCTATGGAGTGGCAGGGGTACCCCACCAGAGGCTGTGTAGAACTACATGAAAAACAGGATGGTGGGGGATCACTAATTAAACCTTGGTTTATTTTTGCCTCATACTATTACAGACCAGAACATGCTGCTACTACTACCGTAGCATGAGGTTTCATTGTATCAACATAATATGGTGATACTACATCAAAATTAGAGCACACAGCTGCATCACTCAGGACCTGCCCTGTTAGGGTATGTCTACACTGCCACCCTAGTTCGAACTAGGGTGGTAATGTAGGCAACCGGAGTTGCAAATGAGGCCCGGGATTTGAATTTTCCGGGCTTCATTTGCATAAAGCCGGGTGCCGCCATTTTTAAATGTCCGCTAGTATGGACTCTGTGCCGCGCGGCTACACGCAGCACGGACTAGGTAGTTCGGACTAGGCCTCATTTACAACTCCGGTTGCCTGCATTACCACCCTAGTTCGAACTAGGGTGGTAGTGTAGACATACCCTTACAGACTGTAAAGAGAAATATCCTTCTACAATGAGGCTATAAACACAATATAAAAAGCAATCCAGAGAGCACTTAATTACAGTAATGAATACAGGAAGGTCAAATGCAGCCCAAATATGGCTTTTATAAACAAAAGCTTTTCCAGATACCTAGCCAAAAAAAGATGCCATTTTAAATACTCCAATGGAAACAGTTTTAAGAAAAGAATAAAACCAAAATTCCCCTGTAGTGTTTTCAGTGCAGACTACAGCATCCTGTTAATGCACGTGTTTTCAACTTCACACATGTGACCCAGTCCAGGAGCATACCAAACACTCTTCCTTTCTATGTGGATAGATGGCCCCTGGACTCCGTTAAGAGAGTTCTCAGTATCACTATATAAGTAAATAGAATTAAATGATGTTCAGGAATATATAGCATACTTCCTGGCTTTTGTAGGACCACTAAAACAAGTTGTTGTGCCCTGAGAATATTTTCCTTCATGCAGCTCTTTACATCAGCACTGAGTAGTCCCAAAATGTTGCTATTGTGCCATAGAGGTGTGATATAGAATAGGGAAAGAGCTGTTCTACTGCCAGAGCTGCTGACAGTGGAGACAAAGAGTGGTAGTTGCCCCCAGGCCCAGTGATTTGAAAGGGCCTGGGGATCCACGCTGCCTCTGTCACTACCACAGCAGTGATGGCACCCTTGACCCTTTAAATTGCCACTGGAGTCCCATGCGGTGCAGTCTGGGCAGTGCTGACGGCTGACTCGGGGAGGCACAGTGCAGTCTGGGTGGCACTGAGAGCTGGCTGCTGCTAGCTCTGCCCCTCCCAATCAAGTCACCACCCCTTCTGCAGGACATGGAGCTAAGCCCCACCCCACATATTGCCTAGGACCCAGCAAAGTTTCTTGCCAGCCCTCGCTACTGCATGAGAAACCAAACATGAAACTCAGGAGAAACAAAAGTGAAAGGGACTAATCTACGTTCACTGTCCAAGAGGACAGAAATGCAAAAAGGAAATAAAGTGAAACCAAGAATAAAAAATACAGCATATTATTAAAGTTATTTTGCTTTGATAATCTCAAGGTTTAATATTAACATGGCCAATGAGAGCTGTCTTTCAGAATATCAGATAGCTATCCTGATGGTGTCCCTTAACAAGACATCCCCTTGACTTTGCTTGTTTAAAGTCAACCCAAAAACATCAACAATATTTTGCACCTGAATTTTATTCTACTCTGTTCTGAGTGCCAGTGTATTTCAAGTGAATGGCATTAATCCTGTCTGTTTATTTTCTATGCAATTGTTTGTTCATTCAGTTTGTTTGGCATATAATGAGGTTGTAGGCAGCTAAGAGATGCTTTTTTTTGTATATATCATCATTATGTTTTATTATTTCTACAAGTTCTCACACAGTGGAACTTTCAACCTGATACTATTCTGTGTATTCTAATATCTTCCAATTAATGCCAGCTCCAGAAATGTCTATACAGATTCTGTGTGGTATTTGCCTAATGAGGAGAACATGTTTTCCAGCACTGACCTTTCTGTTGCATTTTAGCTTCCAACAGGAGAGAAATGTTTCTGTCCCTTTTAATGTCAGGCTCCCTGGCTCAATGCAGCTTGAATACAGACATACAAACAAGCAAGATCATTAACAAGGCACTGTCAACTTGAAAATCACCCTTGTGTCCAAACATTTTTTACATGCCACAGATACAAGGAACTTTGGAGATTACTAAAAAATAATAGGGGAGAAAAAGTTCTGGCCTTTCAGTTTGAAGAGGGCTGCACTCTGACTTAATATACATGTTTGCACAGGGGAGTAAGAAAATGTAAAAATCCCTTTAAGAGCATGCACATCTAGCTCTGTCCCTTGCTCTCTGTGTAGCAGGTGGACAATACAATGAAAGGGTATGTCTACACTACCCCGCTAGTTCGAACTAGCGGGGTAATGTATGCATACCGCACTTGCTAATGAAGCCCGGGATTTGAATTTCCCGGGCTTCATTAGCATAAGCGGGGAGCCGCCATTTTTAAATCCCCGCTGCTTCGAACCCCGTGCAGCGCTGCTACACGGGGCTCGAACTAGGTAGTTCGGACTAGGGTGCCTATTCCGAACTACCGGTACACCTCGTTTCACGAGGAGTAACGGTAGTTCGGAATAGGCACCTAGTCCGAACTACCTAGTTCGAGCCCCGTGTAGCAGCGCTGCACGGGGTTCGAAGCAGCGGGGATTTAAAAATGGCGGCTCCCCGCTTATGCTAATGAAGCCCGGGAAATTCAAATCCCGGGCTTCATTAGCAAGTGCGGTATGCATACATTACCCCGCTAGTTCGAACTAGCGGGGTAGTGTAGACATACCCAGAGTGACTTGGAGGATTCTGATACAGGCCAGCACTAATTTACTACTCCCTACTCCCCTGGAGAAAGGAGAAAGCAAGCAGGGAATTGTGCTTCAGTCTGTCACACAGTACAGACTACAGCTACCCTCAACACTAACAGTGGAGCAGAATATATCCTGCTAGCAACATTTTTAAGGATTTTAAAGGGAGGTCAGTAGGAAATTTTAAACTTGAAAAAAATCAAGTTGGCAGTGTCCTTTGAAATTATTGCGAGGGTGCTGTGATATAATCTACGATTTGGGGAGTCTGAAGTGCACAGAAGCACTGGCGAACCTTTCCTGAGCATTCAATGGAACATGACTCAGAGAAGGAAGAACAAAAAAAAACACATGTATAGTTATCACAGTATTAAAATAATCGATGTAAACAAATGAGTAAACTGCCACCTTAAAAATCTGTATAATCTCTTTTGATTGCCCTAACAGTTACAAGGTTATTAATCAAACTCAGAGCTAACACAAAGCAGTCATATATAGTATTCATCTTGAAGTGAGCTTGTTATATTTTTTTAAATGGCCAAACTACTCTATTTTTCATTCTATGATTTCTCATAAGTAATTATACAAAATGCACTGTAAATGCCCCAAAGGAAAACTCAACTTTTATGAAGGAACACAAAACCTTATGTGCAAAAATCACACACACACACACACACACACACACACACACACACACACACACACATTTTTCTTTAATTATTTTTCTCTACCACCTTCCAATTTGTTTTAATTATAAATGTCTATTTGAGGGACAAATGACCTCATGTGCTATGCAATATAAACACACAAACAAGAAAATCTATACCTTCCCCATGCTGTTTGAGCTTTCAATGAATGTTTGTCAGTGAGTGTTTAAAAAACCCCACCTCCTCACAAAACCACTTAAAAATAATTCAACAAACAATATGTGGGTTTTCCCCGGCTTTGAAGCCACCATTTTTTCATACAGTTAATTTTATAGAACTTTCACTTCATCCAGCCTGCTTTGCAGTTTCCCTCCTACAGTATTTCCATTATCCATATCCCAGATCTAATGTATTCACTCTGCAACCCCCGCCTCCCAAAAAAAGATATTTCTGCCAAGTGCCTGTCTACCATACTATGTTACTTACTCATCTGTGAGTTTCATTATTACCTTAATCAAAGATGAGACCTGTTATTTTTGTTAGGAATTTCTGAAAGTTGCTTCTTTTAAAACTGCATCAGCAAAAACTTGATGGATGGAAACAGACTCATGCTCTTTATTCGTGTATCACTAACTCTGTACTGAGAAACTCCATCTCTTTCCCAAGCACATTGTGCATTTGCTTAAATGTATGTTGAAGTTGCATCAAGTTTCCACTAGATGGAAATATATGACATTCCTCCTTTTTGGCTTAATTAAACAGTTACAAAGTTTACTTTTAAAAATTAAATCCAAATAGCTAATAGACCAGACTTCCTTCAAATATAACACAGGGCAATAAAAGTGTAGCCATGTTTTAAACAGATACCCCATTACCGGACCTTTTTGCAACTTCCCTTTCTATTGGTCATCAAAGTATTAATTATTATTAATATAATAATAGTAATATAGTCCTTTTTAATGTGCAGATCACAAAGGACTACATAAGGTAAGAAAGCATTATTATCCCCATTTTACAGGTGGAGAAACTGAGGCATTGTGAGCTGAGGTGACTTCTCCAAGGTCCCACAGGACAACAGGGGCTCGTCTACACTGGCCCCTTTTCCAAAAGGGGCATGTTAATTTCACAGGTCGTAATAGGGAAATCCGCGGGGGATTTAAATATCCCCCGCGGCATTTAAATAAAAATGTCCGCCGCTTTTCTCCAGCTTTTAGAAAAGCCGGAAAAGAGCGTCTATACTGGCCCCGATCCTCAGGAAAAAAGCCCTTTTCCGGAGGATCTCTTATTCCTACTTCAAAGTAGGGAAATCCCCCGCGGATTTCCCTATTACGACCTGTGAAATTAACATGCCCCTTTCGGAAAAGGGGCCAGTGTAGACGTAGCCCAGGAGTAAATCAGGAACAGAACTCAGATTGCTTCACTCGTTAGCTCCCAGAGAAGGATAAGAAAGGATTTCAACCTGATTGTATGATTTCAAATAAGAAGCCTGGAAAACAGTTAAGAATAATTTAATCAGATCTGTAACATGATTCTGATGGTGTGTGTCTGCGATTCCTGACACTGTGAATCAACATGCTTCTCTTTACTATATTCACCAGTTCAAATGTATTTTGTGTCATCATTCTCAATATTTAATAATTCACTCCCAGGAGCGGCATAAGGATCTTGCGGAAAACGGGAGTTTTGTGCAAAAAAAAGTCCACACACCTTTTTTTTCCGCAAAAACCCTTTGCGCAAAAAATGGCATGTGTAAATTATTCAAATGAGGTGTGATGATATGCTAATATGTGCCTCATTTGCATACTTGCTGCCCGCAAAACCAGCAGTGTAGACGTAGCCTTAGGGTTTTTGAGCTTCCTCAGTCGCCCACAATGTGTTCTGAAATTTTATTTGTCCTTTTAATATGTGTTCACTTTTTTTTTATTGTATCCCTTTGGTATATATGGTCATGCCTATTTTCTTCCACAATTTGATCTGAGGAAGTGGGTCTGGCCCACGAAAGCTCATCACCTAATAAACCATCTTGTTAGTCTTTAAAGTGCTACATAGTCCTGTTTTTTGTTTCAACTAGACTAGACTAACACGGCTACATCTCTATTACTATTCCACAATGTGTATGTGACAGTTAGAGGTTGGGAATTCATCCTTACATTTATGCAGAATGTACTGCAGGGAAGAGAAGAAGTGAAACAGTTCCCCAGGAGATTCAGAGACTGCATTTTGTATGTATAGAAGTGCCTCAGTGACCAGAGTGGCCAAACAGGAAAAATATAAGCAGTTCATTCAAATTTCTTGAACACAAGAGTTTAATTGTAAATTTGCTGGAGAGACACAAAAAATCAGCCTGTAATTGTGATGCTCACGATTGTAACATGAGTGCCGGCAACATGAAATCTGTCTGAGTCAGATCTGTTGAGTTATCCATTCACACAAAGCCTCACATTTTGATTTCACTGGTGGAGCTTCACTGGCACAGGATATAAGAACATAACATAAAAACATAAAAACAGCCATACTGGGTCTGACCAAAGGTCTCTCTAGCCCACTGTCCCGTCTTTCAACAGTAGCCAATGACAGATACCACAGAGGCAGTGAACAGAACAGGGAAACATCAAGTGATCCCTCTCATGTCATCCATTTCTAGCCTCTGACAAACAAAGGCTAGGGACACCATTCCTACCCATCCTGGCTAATAGCCAGTGATAGACCTAACCACCATGAATTTATCTAGTTCTTTTTTTAACCCTGTTAAAGTCCTCGTCTTCACAATATCCTCTGGCAAGGAGTTCCACAGGCTGACTGTGTGCTGCATGAAGAAAAATCTTCTTTTGTTTGTTTTAAGCCTATCACCTAGTTTCATTTGTTGACCCCTAGTTCTTATGTTATGGGACAAGAAAATAACTTTTCCTTATTCACTTTTTCCACACCAATTATGATTTTATAGGCCTCTATAATATCCCCCCTTAATATCCTCTTTTCTAAGCTGCAAAGTCCCAGTCTTTTTAATCTCTCCCCGTAATCATTGTTTCCTATTTCTGAATCTTTTCCCATGCTAATATATTTTTTTTGAGATGAGGCAACCACATCTGTATGCAGTATTCAAGATGAGGGTGTACCATGGTTTTATATAGAGGCAATAAAATATTCTCTGTCTTATTTTCTATTCCTATTTTAATGATTCCTAATATCGTATTTGCTTTTTTGACTGCTGCTGCATATTTAGTGGATGTTTTCAGATAACTATCCAGAAAGACTCCAAAATCTTTCTCTTGAGTAGTTATAATTAAACTGGTCCCCATCATTTTGTATGTATAGCTGGGATTGCTTTTTCCAATGTGCATTACTTTGCATTTATCAACATTAAAATTCATTTGCCATTTTGTTTCTCAACCACTTAGTTTTGTGAGATCTTTTTGAAGCTCTTCACAGTCTGCTTTAGTCTGAATTTTTACATCAGTAGGAAAGAAGAATCAGGCCCCAGGATTTTTAGTTCTCTATAACTGGGCAGCACATTTATTTGCCCGGTTGTACATGCTAATTAGGCTTTGATTATTTCATGCCATTAAAGCCTGATGCAAAGCACAGTAATGTCAATGGAAGAAATCTCAAGCTATGCGTACACTGCAGTGCTATTTTGGGATACTGGTGGTATCGTGAAATTGCTATCCCATGTTTTAACAGCAAACCCGTTATTTCAAAAATATAACAAGCTTGCTATTCTGACATCACTCTACACTTCATTCACCGAGGAGTAAGGGATGTTTCAGAATAGTGGGTTATTTTGAAATTTGGTGCTTCATAGACAGTGCCAAAATATGAAATAAGCTATTTTGAAATAAGCTATGCAATTTGTGTAGCTCAAATTGCATAGCTTATTTCGAGCTACAGATGCAGTGTAGACGCACCCTTATTGACTTCCACAGATATTGGAGCAAAACATTGGAATTTTTGCTGACTACTTTCTCTAGTGCTTTCCTTAATTCAGTTTAAAGTCTTTTTCGAGTAATGGCTGTCATCTTCTATTTCTTTCCCTTATTACACTTGTGCTAGTCTGCAGAAGATATTTCTCATTTGATACCAGAGTCCTAATTCTTAAAGGTTTTTTCCCATAGTGTAACTCGCAGTGTTTTCCATTAGCTATCACAACTTCAAAGGCCTGCTCATAACTGGCAAAGATTTACAATTTCGTGTAATGGTAGATAATGAAATGTCTTTGATTATTAATGTGTCAGTGCATAATCATTTATAGTTGAGGCCCCTCCGGATGTTCACTAATTCTGCCATTCTATCACCTTTTCCAACAGTTTTGTGCTCTAAAATCTCAGCTCTTTTTTAATTTAAATACTTTTCTAGTCCTCTTAGTTGTAAAGGTAACTTTGAAAATATGAGCCAAATGCTGTGTTGTCTGTCTAAGACTTGCAGCTGGCCTGAAACACTGTTTTTGAGAGGTGAGAATTGCACATTGCATCTCAGTGGGTTGTTGTCAACTCTGAAATTTTCACTGCTGGTTGTTTTAGCAGAAATATCTAGTAAGGTGCCAGAGCCCAAATTGCCTCCCCAGCCAGTAAATTTAACATCAAAATAAATAACACAGTGGCTACTCCACTGAATGTATCATTCATGTTCAGTTTCAATTAATTAAAACCCTCCATTTTAAAATTTAAATGAAACTGCCAGATCATTTACCAGTCTGTTGCACTACTGCTGCAGAATATAGGGAAGATGCTGCATGACATATGAGACTATGATCAGAGTAACTATATAATTCTTTGTATAAGTCCATCTAGTCCTAAAGTTAGTTTTACTGAAGGATGGAGCAGTAAATCTAGAGTGTGCAAAGGCTTGTGATTGTGCAGTTGTCAATCCATCGTACAAATACTACAGCTTCATGTCTACTGTTCAGCATTCAGTAGGAAGATAGATATGATAAGGAGTGGAGTATAAATACTTAGATGAATGGATAGGTGGATTTTAGGCCAATGACACATTTTGTCAACAATTTATTTTAGTCAAACAATGCCTTTTTCAGTCCCACAAGCAAGCATAACTCTTTCTTATGCTTGGAAGATAAACCAATATAATATAGTATCTTTCCAGCACAAATCCAACTAGCAGAACCAGGTCCTTCATGATTCTGTGAAATAGATTATATTTGTCACAGGGGATGTATACAGGGACATCTGATTTGCTAGTTTGCAGTTTAGGAAACTTGACCTCTAGTTACTCTGTAGTTTCATCACAACTAATGTCTCCAAACTGGCAGTGCACATTGAAACCACCTCTCTCTGAATTGTCTTCTGTTTGATATAGTCTCTGGGCATGACAGACTAGCAAAGAATCATTAATTTCTCCCCTCTTGTCCTGCCACTTTTACACAATGTCAAAGGGCAGGAGTGACATAAAGTAGCTTTTGTGGACAATAACCAGAAGACTGCTATCTGAAGACCATGGTGTATGGGGTCATCAGCAGAGGGAGCCAACAGGCCTCTGGGCGATGAGGGAGGCGGGGCAAGCTCTGCATTCTTGGAAGGGGCAAAGCCTTAAACAGATGGGCTGTGTCTAGACTGGCCAGTTTTTCCGGAAAATCAGCCACTTTTCCGGAAAAACTTGCCAGCTGTCTACACTGGCCACTTGAATTTCCGCAAAAGCACTGACTTCCTACTGTAAGAAATCGGTGCTTTTTGCAAAAATACTATGCTGCTCCCATTCGGGCAAAAGTCCCTTTTGCGCAAAAGGGCCAGTGTAGACAGCTGAGATTTGTTTTGCGCAAAAAAGCCCCAATCGCGAAAATGGTGAGTAGGGCTTTTTTGCACAAAAGCGCATCTAGATTGGCCACGGACGCTTTTCCGCAAAAAGTGCTTTTGTGGAAAAGCATCTGTGCCAATCTAGACGCTCTTTTCCAAAAATGCTTTTAACGGAAAACTTTTCCGTTAAAAGCATTTCCAGAAAATCATGCCAGTCTAGACGTAGCCATGGGGTGAGGCTGAGGCAGCCAGCCCCCAGTACCACCCAGATGGCCCATTCCCCCCTGCCAACTCTCAGAGCTTGTGGTGCAGGGCTCTGGAGTGTGTGCACTATCCAGCATTTCAGCAGCTATTCTAAAGGACCTAGGACTCAGATCTGTCTATCTGATGTTCCTCATTACTATATTATCTGTGCAGCTCTTTCTCTCCTGTCTTTCATTTAAGGCTCCTTAAATAGCACTATCTTTTCTGCTTAATTCTTTCCTGTTCAGTTTCTTTTCTATTAATTCCAACCAAGTGTCCCATTTCCCAACAGTAAATCTTCATTTAGCATTCTTTGCCCCACATTTATCTTGTCCATGTGTAATCTCTCTACAGTTAGAGCAGACACTGCTGTTATTTGCCTTGGTAACATCAATAATACTTTACACATTTTTTTTTCTTTTGGTTATAGTGACCTGTAAAGAGGAGGAGGGGTGGATGGTGCCCTTTTTTCTTTCTCTGGGGTGAATGAAGAAGGCCTGTGCATCTTTCTGTTTGTTTCTTTATTTGTTAAAGGGGTGGTTTTTTTCTTTCAAAATTCAAGTCTTCTCTACACTGTTCTTACAAAAATCCCCATGGATCATTAGAGAACTAAAAATAGGATTATGACATCACAGATTGTGAAGAGGTGCAATCTGATTAACTGAGAAGGGAAGTGAATCTTATTCAGCCATTTTTAAACTCTGTGTTAAACAGAAGTTAATAAATTCAAACAATTTAACAGTGCCTAGCAAAGGAGGGAAGAAAAAACTCTTTATCAATGATGCAATAGCCTACCTATTACTAAAGGGATGGGAAAGCTCCCAGTCCATTTTGTCTCCATACATAATTTTATCTACTTCTTATATAGGCCCACTATCCCCCAAATACCTAAAAATTCAAAGAATAATATCTCTCCTTCTTCCATCCTTGTAGGAGTTGATATAGTTGATTGGGCGGGGGTGGGGGGGAGGGGTGTAAGGGAAAGGTCCTTGTTTTTTCTACTATTCATTCCCCTGAATCTTCCAAGGACACTTCTATCAAACCCAGAAAGGATAAGATTTGACATTATTGGTATTTCTAAGGTAAATGCAAATGGTTTAAAAAGGACACAAGAACTACTTATTTATTTTTCTATACAGCTCATCTCTAAAGCAATTGTTCTCTCTCAAGCCCAGGTACTAACAGTGACTTTCCATACCTGCAGACCTAATGAAAAGAACTCTAGATTCATTTTGCTTCAACTCCTACAATCAGCCTAGGAAAATGGTGGCAGTTTGAATATGTAAAAAACAGCTTGCTGTTCCAATGTAAGCCTGTTTGAGAACAACACATACTTCCAGCATCACCACCTGACTTCACCTGTACTCATTCAATGGATCTATTGCTCCAGTGGGAAAAGCTATTCTGTTTCCTCATGGCTCAGCTGGGGGACATATTTTTGTAAAAATTGACTCACACTCTCTTCTTAATGTTTTGAGGGAATTTGTACACAATCAACCCAGAAAAATAGCAGGATGGTATGGGTGGATGTGTGGATGGGTGTGCGCGCATGTGTGTGTGTGAACAATAATAAATAAAAGACAAAAAGATCAGAATTCAGTCTACCAGGATTAACCCCACACACTTGATGTCATTATGTCTTTTTTGTTCCCAGATTTCAAATCATTTTAACGAGATAATTTACATTGAAAGGTTACTGACCAGCTATTTTTTCAGCAGTGTTGCTCAGTAACAGATCATTTTATAATTCTCTATGGCTGTGTCTACATTGGCCCCTATTCCATAATAGGGATGCTAATGTAGCACTTTGGAATAGGCAAATCCGCGGGGGATTTAAATATCCCCCGCGGCATTTGCATTAACATGGCTGCCACTTTTTTCCGGCTTGTAGATAAGCTGGAGAAAAGCGCCAGTCTGGACGCGATCTTCCGGAAAATAAGCTCTTTTCCGGAGGATCTCTTATTCCTACTTGAAAGAGCTTATTTTCCGGAGGATCGCGTTGAGACTGGCGCTTTTCTCCGGCTTATCTACAAGCCGGAAAAAAGCGGCAGCCATGTTAATGCAAATGCCGTGGGGGATATTTAAATCCCCCATGGATTTGCCTATTCCAAAGTGCTACATTAGCATCCCTATTACGGAATAGGGGCCAATGTAGACACAGCCTATGAGTATGTCTACACCACAGAGAAGATCAAAGCTGTTGATCTTCCAAGGTTTGAATTATTGGAAATAGTGAACATACGCTAATTCGAACTGAGGGGCACTCCGGTGAATGCCGGTACTCCTGCTTCCATGAGGAGTAAGGGAAGTTGAAGGGAGAGTGTTCTCCCTTTGGCTTCCTGAAGTGTGGACAGTGCCAAAAGCTGAGTTAAGGTACTTCGACTTCGACTTCCGCTATGTAAATTAACATAGCTGAAATTGCATATCTTAATTCAATCTTATCCTATAATGTAGACATACCCTAAAGGAGTAATTTTGAAATAACTTCCCTTCTTTCAAAATAACAAGGTGTGCTTCCACACTACCAAGCCTCATTATTTCAAAATAATAACTCCTGCTTGTGAAGAGGAATAAGCTTACTTTGAAATAGTTATTTCTAGAGTTATTACTTTGAAATAACTTATTTCAAAATAACCCAGTAGTGTAGACCTAGCCTAACTGTCCACAGCAGGATGGAGGTCTACCATGAACTAACTAGATACTCTTGAAGTTGTCAGTTAATCTTATACACACTGGCTACGTCTACACTGGTATGAATTTCCGAAAATGCTTTTAACTGAAAAGTTTTCTGTTAAAAGCATTTTTGGAAAAGCGCATCTAGATTGGCAGGATGCTTTTCCGCAAAAGCACTTTTTGCGGAAAAGCATCCGTGGCCAATCTAGACGCGGTTTTCCGCAAAAAAGCCCCGATCACCTTTTTCACAATCAGGGCTTTTTTGCGGAAAACAGTTCTATGCTGTCTACACTGGCCCTTTTGCGCAAAAGTCTTTCGGAAAAAGACTTTTGCCCAAACGGGAGCAGCATAGTTTTTCCGGAAAAGCACTGATGATTTTACATGAGATCATCAGTGCTTTTCCGGAAATTCAAGTGGCCAGTGTAGACAGCTGGCAAGTTTTTCCGCAAAAGCAGATGATTTTCCAGAAAAACTTGCCAGTCTAGACTCAGCCACTGGATTTTGCATAAAACCTAGGATGTGGTTTTCAGAAGATGATTTGATTGTTCCAAACCTTTAACCCACAGCAGAACATTACAATGGGAACAGAATTTATCATACACTTCTATAAATCCAAAGTGACTCCATTTGGATCTGTGGTTACTTTGGCTTTACACTGGTATACCTGAGATCATAATCTGGCCTCACATTAGCAGGGCTAAGGCGAACATATTTTCTCTTTCTCTAGCAAAATGTGAAAGAATAAGAGCAGCTGCGTGGCTCCCTTGGGATTTCCTGTTACTGTTGAATTGTTCTGAGCATTAACTGCTAAAAAGTGTCTTGCTTCTCAAGCTCAGTCTTGCCTGTTAATGTAAAAGCACCATTAGAAACCTGATCTCCGTCCTTGCTTGGCTGATGATCATTGTTCTTGACATTCACTGGTGCTCAGGACTGTGACTAATTTAGTGATGCTGAGTTGTTCAGTGACAAAATCTGTGGGTGGAAATGAGATCTGACAGTGCAGCCTATTCATCTGTGGTATAAAGCAGAATGATGAGGGACAGTTGCTCTCTTATATCTTAATATAATGGTGATAGATGGGCCAGAAACAAAACCACACACCCAAATACACACTCAAATCCACCTGATCTGAACTTTGAGTTTCAGATCCATCTCTATTTCACCCCCTTCCTCAACACCCACCCATCCAGTACAAAGTCCCATTTCCTGTAGCTATGCTGCCATAACCCCATAGTGTAGACACAGCCTATAGCAATAGAAAGGGGTTTTGTTTCCATTGCTGTAGGAACTCCACCTCCCCACACAATGCCAGCTGTTGTCAACAAATTTTTCCAGTGACCTAGCAGTATCTACACCACAGAGTAAGTCAGCTGAACTACGCTTGGAGCATGAATTTTTCACACTCTTGATCACCTCGGCTATGGAGGTTTAAGTTTTAAGTGTAGACCTGGCCAAAGGAATACCCAAATACTGACTTTCTGCTCAAAGGGCTATATTGAAGCTGGTCTTTGCCTAGATCTGCTCAGGATCTTTCAATTGCTCAGAGGTGCCATGTGCCAATGTAATTGTATCCTAGTCAATGAGAAAGCTAGTCACCTTCAAAAAACTTTTCTCTCCCCAAAAGAGAAGTAATCAGATATGAATGTGATAAATTAATTGAAATGGGCAGGACTGGTGAAGAACCTGCAGCTCATTGGCCCTGTGTGAGTTGCTGTGAGAGAACAGCGTGAATGTAGCAGATTGGAAGTCAGGGACTGGCACACTCCTGTGGAGCATGGGCCTGGCTGGGACTGGAACAGTAAGGTTTTTCACAAGTGAAAGCTGAGGTGAATTGACAGAGCTATGGTGGAGGGGAGCACACACAGATATCATCTTCCATCACAGCATTACTGATCAGCCACTGAACAGATCATCTCCTTACTTATTACTAACAGTTGGATTTCTTACATAATACTGGGAACATTTATTTTGACTTCATCTTTTTTTGGGGTAGAGGGAGTCAAGAGGCTTGATTCAGCGATATACACTTGAATGCAGACCCTTGCTCCCTGCTTTGTATCTGTTTTGTACCTGAAAAAAACAGTCTCCTTTTAGCTTCCATTTGCCTAACAAAGCCACAGAGTCCATCTTTTCCCTCGTGTGAGGAGAAGATGTTCAACATCACCTGTGCTCCTCAGCACTGCATGCAGAGCAGATGGTTCAGCCAGGTCACAATGCACATAAGGATGGAAGAGATTATATGCCAGAGACTTTTCACAGGAGAGTAGAGGCAGCCAGATAGGCACAAGTTTTATTCTAACATGGATTTAAAGGGAAACTGCTAAAAACCATAGGCCTCAAACATAGGTTTTGTAAAATCAAGGTATTCCAAAATATGAATAAAATGCAGCTAGGATTTATTTATTTTAAAATTAATTTTCTATAAAATATTTCCCTGAAAAAAGTAACTTTATTTGCTTGGAAATAGTCCCCTGCAGCAGTAAATGCACTGGGCATGCTCATGAGAATCAGCACTTCAAATAGCTCAGAGAGAAAATGTGAGTATGACCGGTCTCATTTCACAGCCCTGGAGTTGTAGTTGTATAAAGAGCACAGGAGAAACAAGTAGCATCAATGGTGAAAAATAACTGAGATGTTTAACATCCTTTTGGTTTTAGTGACGTAACACTAACCCTAGCCTCATCTATGGAGACCCCACATAGTGACAGTAGTCACTGCAAGCTGTGCTAGTCTGTGTGAGTTAAGCATTTACTTACTGGCAGGACTGCACTACATATTAGAAAATGGATTTCTATTGGCATGAACTGGGTATTTGATATTACAAGGCACCAGATGCAAATTCATAACCAGAGATAGTGATGACATGAGTTATTTTACCTTTTAATTAAAGGGGATAGTTAACCATCTAATTTTCATATTTTTCTATATTTTTATTTTCTAGAGTTGTTATTAATAACAATTTGGAATCTGGAAATGAACATCTATAGTGTTGCTAAAGGTTTCCTCCTTTATATATTTATTGTAGGGTGAACACTGGTCTAACCACACTGATCTTCCACTGTGGAATTTCTGGGAGTTGTGGGCAATATGCTGTATCATTATCAGAGAGTTCCTCATGACTTCACAGACTGTTCTCTTCTTGAAGAATGGCACAGAAGTGCTAGACAGTGTATGCTGCGTTGTCATCATAATGTTTTTCTTGAGACCTAAGTTGTGCAGAGTGGTGCTTTTTCGCTTTTTTTTTCAGGGTTGCACAAGCACGCAGGTCTGAGTATGTTCGTTTGCCAGGAGTACTGACCTGTACACACTAATTTGTTGTTGTGAGCTAGCTGGAAAAAATGAAATCTATCTATCTATATACATATTCAAAAACTTACCCATTTTTTGATCATCTCAAGGAGCTATAAAGATGGCCTGGAAACTAGGATGTGCAGTGTATGTGCATTGTATGATGATGTGTTAGCTTTCATCTCTGAGTAGCAGATAGATTATCTGCCAGTTTGCCCTCCATGCTTGGGAGATGCTCCCTGTTAATATCTGCAAAGCTACCTCATTCCTTGCCTTCAAATCCCTCCTCAAAATGTTCCCTCAATGTGATGTCTGCAAAAAAACTTAGCAATAATTAGGCTGAGGCCACTGCCTGTCATGATGACAAATATTGTCTCATTGTTTCTTTGTACTCTTCTGTCTGTCATCATCCATCTATTGATTCTTGACTCAAACTGGAAGAAGCTCTTTTTCAGGGAATTTTCTGTTCTGTTTTTGTACAGCATCTAGCACAAGGAGCATGGAATATGACTGGGATTCTTTGGAGTTACTATAGTATTGCTGGTAGTAAATAACAACAAACCACAAAGCAATTCATAAGTAACAGGAGAGCACAAGCATCCTCTCTGCTGTTTGTCAGGATCACTGACTTGTATAAACTGATTATTGCTGTAGGGTTGGTTGTGCTGAATGCTGGTCTGCCAGGTCTGATTTTCTTATTTAAAGCGTACACTAGCTTTGCATCTAGACAGAAGAAAGAGCAGAGAATATTAGAATTTGTGGTCCTTTCACGCCTGCCATTTACTCTTCTAGCATTGGTAGTTTGGTACTTTTTCGTTTCATATCAAAATGTGAATCTGCACTTACTGCAGCAGTCTCTTAGTGGAAGCTTTTTCCAGGCTGGGAAGATGAATTTGGATCATTTTGAGCTAAGGAAATGAGACTGTTGCATATCTGTTTCAGAGCACAAGATCATTTCCCTGTGTTGCTCCTTCCTGGAGATTAGAGAGTAAGGGAGTGAATGCACATCTGGATATTCAAGTTGCTTTGGCAGGGATCGGGGTGAGTGGAAGAGACAATGTAAAGATCAAAACCATGACTGAGTTTCATCTCAGGGTCTGTACTAACTTCTGCCAGTGTAGATATGGGTGGAATTGCCCAATGAGGTAACAAAAAGGCCACCATAGGGAATTTTGTTGTTGTTGTTGGGCGAACCTATAGGCAGTCTCCCTTCCACAAAGGGACTAGGAGTGAAATCATTGTGTGATTGAAATCACTGAGGGAGGGGCGTTGCCATTTACTTCAATGGATCCAGACTTTCACCCTAAGAATGAGCCAGCACCACCTAACATGTAAGCAGGGTCCAGGAAAGACGTGAGAGGAGGGCAGCTGAGGTATGCGTTGATTCCACATGTCTTCTGGGCAATCTGTGAGGATGAGGATCAGTGCAGAGCAATGTACTGGGGCCAAACACCACAAAGACAGGCAGTAACAAGCAGCTGCTGACCCTCACAGTGAATCTTTTTTGAGGTGCAATTTATGGGCAAAGAAAGGCAGAGTGGGGAAGAAAAGGGCTGTGGCATAGCTGGGGTGGGATTAAGGAAGAAGGCCCAACACTCACCCAACAGCTGTGGGAGCTTTTGACATCCAAACTCCCCATCACTTGCCTTCTCATGGCAGATGAGTTTTTACTAAAAGTGGGGGAGAGAAAAGTTGGCATCTTGTGCCTTTAAAATATCCAGAGAGCAGGGAAAATGGGACCCTTTATCTGGAAGGGCAGCCAAACTCGGAGAAGGAAAACTCTGACCTCAAGCCCCCATTTAGGAGTTAAAGGAAGGCTGGTGTGGGCAGTGGTGACACCATTACCTCCTGTTGGCAGTCTGCCACGATTATGGCAATGAAGTGGGAAGAGCATGGGTATGTATTTAGTCTGACTGGGGATAGGCCTTCTCACTGCAGTGTGTGTCGGGGACACTAACTGATAGACAATCACTGTGGCTGGAGCAAGGTGAGTATGTCTACACTACAGAGTTTTTTCAGAAAAACAGACATTTTTCTGAAAAAGCTTCACTTACATCCACACTGCAATCATGTTCTTTTGAAAGAAAATCGAAAGAACAGAGGGGTTTTTCCGGCGCAGGTAATCCTCATTCTACGAGGAAAAAGCCTTTTTCCGAAAGAGCTCTTTCGGAAAAAGGCGTGTTTGAACAAGGAAGAGGGAGTTCTTTCGAAAAGAGAAAAAAGCACAGGTGCCCTGGTGGCCACTCCGTCCATAGTAATCACAGCCAAAATGCGACACAGCATCCATTCAGTAAGGACGCTATCTTTCAAAAAAGCAGATTGCTTTTTCGATGAGCTTTGGCAATGTGGACGCTCTCTTTCTGAAGAAGTTTTTTTGGAAGATCTCTTCTGGAAAAGCTTCTTCTGAAAGAAGCCTGCAGTTTAGACACAGCTGGTGACTACATCAGTGCAAGCAGTAGAAGAAAGGGCTCTGTGGCTGCTGGTTATTGCAGCAGGCACCCTGAGCTTGCCCTGGAAATATGACACCATACAGCAAGTGTAACCCACATACCTAGTGGATGTTCACATTCCCTTTACAATGGAAACACATTCCCAGGAAAGGGAGGAAGCCATAATCCAGAACAGGCCTGATGATCCAGAGCATAGTTACTACAAAATCTCCCTGAAGGCTGAGAAAAAATATCCATTCCCCATCCCTTAATTAAATATTACCTTGATTCTAAACCCTGCCCCTTTCCCAGCACCAGTCCCATCTATATGGATCTAATATAGGTTCATAGGAACAGGAAAAAGAAGATTCCTCACTCCCTTATTAGGACAAAATGACAACCACATTCTTTCATGGCTGCCACTGCAACCTAGAGTTTACTACAGCCACACCTCTTATGCAACTCTTCTCTAGGAGGATCAATGGCACATTCAGTGATAGATGTACCCACCCCACCCATACATCTGTCCTACCCTAGCTCCTGAGCTCTCACATTACTGGAGGGTCACAGGGGAAGCATGGACTCCTTCATGAGGCCCCAGCTTCTATTCTTTGTACCGCACAACCACACCAGTGGGGCCATCCATAATCATGGAGGGGGGGATGATTTAACCCTAAAAGAAGTAAAGGAAATAGGGAAATCTCAAACTAAGGTTCCCGATCAATTATGATCATTAATGATTCTGCAGCACCTTTCAGAAGCTTAAGGGTGATAGACTTAATACTAAGTCCTTGTGGTCCTGCACAAATGTCCCTCTACCCTCCCAAATTCCCCTTGCTGTATTAGATGGATGTGGTATATGTTTTCCATTCTGCTCCTAAACAGCTGTGATATTTCACCCCAGAAGGGGCAGTATATGCAGCATATGCAACATGTATTTTCCTTTAGATTCCCTTAAGATGAGGGAAAAGTACATGCTTGGAGGAATTGAGGGTCCTCCACTGCAAAAATTCCTTGTTAGCTAATCTCTAAGGCTATGTCTAGACTACATGCCTTTTTTGAAAGAGGCTTTTTTGAAAGATACTTTCAAAAAAGCCTCTTTCAAAAAAGAGCCTCTAGACTACAATCAGTACTTTTGAAAAAGCCACTTTTTTGAAAGAGAGCACCCAGGCAGTCTGTATGCTCTCTTTCGAAAAAGCACAGTTTGCATTAAATAGCGCCTTTTTTCAAAAGAACAATTTTTAAAAAAGGCGTTCTTCCTCATAAAACGAGGTTTTCCACCGTCAAAAAAGCTGCCGCGTTCTTTTGATTTATTTTTGAAAGAATACGGCAGCAGTCGAGATGCAGGGGAAGTTTTTTAGAAAAAAGGCTGCTTTTTTCGAAAAAACCCTGTAGTCTAGACACACCCTAAACGTCTAGTCAGTGTCATCTGTCATCACGCAGCAAAAGCATGCTTGCCCATTTGCATTTCTTGTATTCACCTCAGAAAGCTCAAGAGTCCTGGCAGAAATTCAGCTGACACCAAGAATTTGTTCTCATCAAATATATATAAAAAACCTGCCTTCGGGTCCTTTTCTTTTTGCATGGGACTCTAAGTGGATACCATGTAACCGGTAATTATTTAGCAACCAATGTGCCATCTTAATTGCTTCTCCCCCTCTCTGTCAGAACTACAGAATTTCTGCCGGGAGGAAGGTTTTGTGCATATTCGGAGAACAGATTCCCTACTGTGTGACAAGTCATATTAATTTCTCTTGGTGCTGTCACTGGGACAGCTTCCTTGGAAACCAGGATTATGGACAATAATAATAATGAAATGCTGCAATTTAAGGCTATACAATGGTAAAATTAGTGACTGATGAACCTTTACATATCTCTTCACCTTAGCCACATATATTAATATTCTAAAATTAGCCTGAAGATCTCCCTAGAATAGGGTTGGTTTCTTGGGAAGTAATTAGGAGCTTTGACTTGTGATTGGGTCAGAGATATGATGGGAGCATCCTTTCTTCATAGAATTATGGAAAAACCTGGACATAAAAATGAATCAGAAATCCTGAAAAAATAATACATAACTAGAGCTCTTGACCTCTGCCTCTCCAGGGTTGACAGTGGGGAAGAAAAGGAGAGAAATATTCTATCCTACACCCCCACCTCCCTACATTTCTGAAGTGGCACTAATAAAACCTGTGCTAAACATCACTGCACAGATTCTGTTTTTTACTTTTACGTTTTTTACTTTTATGTTTTTACAGATTCTATTCTCCAGCCTACTTCTGTGTGTAGTCTAATTAGATTGTAAGTTCCTTAAGGCAGAGCCTATGTGTAGTACTTGTTTGTAAAGCCTTATACACATTTTAATATGATGATAATAATTAATAAATAATAATGAGAAGCCAGACACAAAAAGTGAAACTATGCTGTTAGTCTGGAGGAGTTCTTTGAGATTAAGGAAAAATAAGCTAATGCAAAGGAACCAAAGCCAACTCTTCATGAGAGAGCACAGTGTGTGTTTCATCTGTAACAATCTACATCCATTCTGCTTCAAAATCCACAGACTCCTACAGATTTAAAAGTGACAGTACACAGAAAACAAAGCTCCAAGTATCGTTAGCTATATACAGTGAAGGCCACGGAGTTGGGTTTTTGGTATTCACCCCAATCTGAGTTCACCTAAAGTTCTGATCCAGGTTTCTGGGTCTGTCAGAAAATTCTGTTCAGAATTAGTGTCTGTTTTACTGTTAATTCTGTTCTAACAAGAGACAAAGATTACTTTGTTTTCCCAACACTCCTGATTAAAAGGTAGAGCCAGGAGCATGGTTACATTTTTTTAGTCCAGAGCACTATTTATGATGATGCAGTAAAAAGGGGTGTGGCAACAAATCCAGTGATACCCACCTGCCTGTAGCAATTGTGTTTAGGATTTCTTTACTTGTGCTATCACAGCTGTGCCTGCTGGAACAGTAGGACACTTTGACTCATTTATGCACCCCCATCTACCCTCTCCCCCATTTTTATTCACAAGCGGAAGCCTTATGAAACGCTCAGCAACTAGGCTTGACTGCATTGGCAGAGTGACTGGAAATCTAATAGTTCCTGAATCTGTAAGTCTTCAGTGGCAGAGCTGTGCAATATGATTACCTCATCAGCAGGTTGAGGCGTGTGGGAGTTAATCGGTATTAGCCGTGCCTCTGTTTGATAGTTGCTTACATTTCTAAAGATTTACAAATAAACATCTCTCTGCTCCCACTCCAGGTCACTTTTGGTCACCTTTTTCAGTACCAATTAGTTGTGGCTCATTTTAAAATGAGAGACGGACAGAGAACTGGAGAAGTGGGAGGAAGTAAAACTCAGACGTGGGTATCAGGCTTACTTACTCCGTCATTATTTATTACACTTTCACATGGGATAATGGTCCTTAAATGCACTTCACAAAGTGATGCACGCACCAAACAATAGGCTTCCTTTCCCGATCACATCAACTAACAGCGCACAACTGCACTGTTCAAGAGTACACATCAGCAGGGTGCATAATACTGTGTCTAGCTGAAAGAACAAGGAGATTTTACTTAGCTTGAATGTTTAGCTGGGATGCTGGGGCTCAAACCCCTACTCTGGAAAAGTTCTAAGGGGCCCTAAATGACCTTGGGTGGGAATATCATCCACTTTACAGGTCCTTCATAAGATGGCATCACCAGCAGTACAGCCTCAGCAGCTCTTCTGGGACATTGCTCCACTAATGAGTTGAGAGAAGATTGCTCCCTAGTGACTTACTGACACAATCTACTGCACAATATAAGTGCAACTTGGAGGCATCCTGTCTATGAAGTGATTAGGTATAATGCTGCTAGCTGGGGAAAGCTGACAAGTGCTCACATTCTGTGATAGCTGTGTAGTAGCATAAAATCCTAGAGGAAAAGAGAATGGATGGATGACACAAAACTCAAGGGAATATGTCAACAGTCTGCATGAAGTGAGGATCTGGATTTTCACAATAGTTCACTCACCACTGATAATGATGAACACTTAACTTTCAAGCAGCTACACAGGGAATTTAGCTGCCCACCATTCACTTGCATTACTGAGGTGCTTAGTTACACATGTAACTTTGTGTCCCTTTGTTAGTCATGAATATTATTTGTTCCCAGGCAGAGAATTTCCACAACTCTTGGTCCCCAAAGGAGTTTTCCCGCCAAACACTAAATCCCAGACACAGTCAGTGCCTGATTTCATAGAAATGCTGAGACTAGGGACTTAGTTATATTGGGTATCTAACTCAGAATTGGCATAAGCCATGCTAGCAGTGGGACAGCTGACTCTTCTCTTGTTTAAATTCCTCAAATAAATTAAAAACTCAGCTAGTAAGAAATTTTAAAAGAGACTTTCACTTGGCTTGACAGGCCAGGAGACTGAATTCCTCTATCCACACAACAGGCAAAGCATGACCAGCTGCAGCGTGCATGTCTCTTACACTGTGTTCTCTGAGGTGGCACAACCATGACCCGGAGGGGACCAATCCTTGGGTTAAAAAAATAGTTTGGTCTCCATGACCTATTGTGTCCCAGCCTCTCAGTTGAGTCTGCCACATTTGTGATGTGGTCTGCTGTTCTCTTGAAACTGGATTGGAATTATCGTGTCACAAAGGCCAGGGAGCACCCATCAAAGAGTAATAACTTCTGATCCCCATTGATCTGGACTCAATTTGAACCAGTGACCCACAAACAAAAGACTCTGTAGCTGAGCACTAGTTCTCTGAGACATCCATGCCCCCTAGAAACAGCTTTTCCTTAAGGCTATGTCTAGATTCCAGAGAAGAGTCGGAAAAAGTTATGCAAATTGAGAATTGCCGTTTGCATAGCTTTTTCTGCTTTTTTTTCCAAAAGAGGCTTTTCCAAAATTTGGCCTGTCCCACTGGCCAAATTTCAGAAAAAACTCCTCTTTCAGAACGTCCCTTATTCCTGTCACTCAGAAGAATACAGGGATGCTGAAAGAACACGTCCGCTTTTTCAGAAACTGTTCTGAAAAAGCAGCTGTGTTCCTTGGATGTGACAAAGCTTTTCCAGGATATCGGAGGTATCCCAGAAAAGC
Source organism: Pelodiscus sinensis (assembly GCF_052426305.1). NCBI lineage: Eukaryota > Metazoa > Chordata > Testudines > Trionychidae > Pelodiscus > Pelodiscus sinensis. The sequence continues at coordinate 38,388,451 of NC_143056.1, forward strand.
TTTGCATTCTAGACATAGCCTTAAAGTCCTCTTTTCAAAATCAGTATATTTTATGAGTGAGCATGAAAGGGAGTTGCTCAACATTTGTACTGGTTTTAATAAGATAGCTACAATAAAGAAAAAGTGACAGAAACAAGGAAGAAAGGAAGGACATAGCCTCAAAATACGCTATATAGGGTCTGATCACAGTGATATAACATTGCCCATGTATGGCAACCTCCTCTATTTAGAAGACATGTATGGCAACCTCCTTTATTTATAAAGGGGAAGGGGAAAAGCTGTGGGGAAGCCTATTACAGGCAGATGTAATCAGCCTCAACACCTGCTGTCAGACAATTTTTTGAGAGGAATTGGTTTGGCTTTTCAGCTTCCCTCAAATCAAATTATAAAGTATGCAGAGATTTTAATTTAGAAAGGTGCTGACCGGTCCCAACATCCTCATAAAAGTTTTGCCATTTTTCTATTTGCCTCCATGCCGTTCCTGGGAAGTTACTGAAAATAAAATGGCATAAAGAAAGTCAGAGGAATCTTTCCAATTATGAAAGTCAATAGCATGTCAAGAAACTTCTTGGTGCAAGATCAGCATGTGTAGGTAGCATGCAGGATTTCAATATAGAAGGGTACGAAAGATTCCCTCATAATAGGATTAATTTTATTTCATGGCATGTTTAGGATGATGATGAAACAATAGTGTACATTATATGAAATATGTACCTTTATGGACAATTTGTTTGATGACTTGCCTAGAGAACATACTTGTGTGTTATTTTGATTAACTGAGAATGTGGCACTTGAAAATATTATGAAGTCTTGTGGTTGATGGGTTATTGAAATTATCTCCACAGAAGTCAAACTTGTGTGTTTAACCCAGAATATACTCTACAGAGGAGCCCACGAAGTATATTTGCTTAGTGTTCTTATCAAGGAAGCTGTCTATGCAGCCCCCCCCCCCCACCCCACACTTAAACCCCTAAAAGTTCTGCTTTGGTGTTTGGACGCTTCAGAAAGACCTAGGTCCTTGCTCTGCAAACTACTGTCCCAGGTACCACCAGGTAGACTCCACTTTCTATGCTGATCAATATTCCAGTAAATCCAGCTAGCATGCAACTGTTGTACTGCTGAATAACCCAGGTGTATCCATTTAGAATACACCTTCCATGCTGAAAAATATCCTAACTTCACCTATGATTTCAATAAACTGTCAGTAAAACCAGTTGTAGCCAAAAGTTAGAACCAGGATTTTATTTATTTGTTTTCCGGTCAAGTCCACAACAAGCATTGTCCACATGCACAGGAAGTCCCAGAAACAGCTTCCAGTCTAAGACAAACAAACAAAAGGACAGTGGAGAAAGAGGCAATCAAAACATGCTAAGGCAGATTCTCAGCTACTGTCAACCAGAGCCACTCCAATGACTTACACTGAGCAACTCGAAATGTGGATCTGGCCTGCCCAATTCTATATACTTTTGACGTATATTCTTTTTATTTTTAAAAAAAGTACACAGTATCAGCTGTGCCTCACTGCCCTTCAGCCTGCCCATTCTCACTGGCTAGTTTCTTGTAGGCATCACAGCTATGGTTCTTGAGGGACTTGAAGGGGAAAGTGGTAGAGTTATCGATCAGTTCAGGGAAAGGGAGGCATGGAAAAAGGTATGAAGAGTGTTGTAGGATTGCCAGACAATCAATTGAGTTGTCACTATTCAGGCCCTTGGCCAAGCACTCATATATATATATATATGTGTGTGTGTGTGGAAAGGAACAGGGGAACTTAGTAAAACAATACATTTTGCCTTAGGGAATGAGCAGCCTTCAGCCTTCTGATTACCAAAAGTTTCCTGAGCATCCTAAATCTCAGCACAAGAGAGACCCAAGTGCCCATTTGCCCAGCCAGAGTCACCAGTTTTTCTGAAGTCCCGCTCTGCTGCACTAGCCTTTTCCTCACCAACAGCCTACGTAACTAGCAACAGAAAAATGTTGAGGGCTCCTGTCCATGCCTACCAAGGAATGGAATAGTCCATGCCTGCCTGCCTACTTTCCGTGACCTGTTACTGTGCTGACAGACTGATCCTGTGAGTGCCAGGACAACCTAACACATGGTGAAAGGAGATGAAAGGCTTAAGGCAATATTTCCTGCATGTCTGCACATCTAAAAATACTAGCACTTCTCTCTTCACAGCATCATTCACACACTGATTATGTAGTTCTGTTGCGGACTGGCACAGTACCGTTACCACTCATTGTAAAGGTGGAGATGCTTGGCCCCAAAAGGCAAAGTGACTTGCTCAGGGCTCTAGTAGAAGACAGTGGCATAGAGATCTCAGGTGTTCTTGGCTCTTACTCTTTTGCTCAGGCTACTAGGTAGTCCCTTATTCAAACACCCTCCCCAAATACCTGAATTTGAGAGATTCACAATCTGCACCTCTATCTGAATTTTACACCTGGTCCCAATTGCTATAATGAGCAACGCTGAACCCCTAGATTCTTGCACCCTGTGATTCTGAGGTCTTCTAGTTTCAGACCCAGATCTGAATATTACTGTGCAGGCTCATTTCCATAATTTTCCTTGGTGTTTTTATTTTATTAAACCCAGGTAATAAAGGATGAATGTCAATGATAAGAAACTGATCCCCAGCAAGACCAAAGAGGACCTACACTGAGGAATCAGGTGATTTTGGCCATAAATATCATATAGATGTACTGAACTGAAGGCTAAACAAAAAACCTCTCTAAAAAGTGTCAGTTCATGTCCAGATTTCTTGCAATGCTTACCAGAGCTGATCTCTAGAAAGTGGGGTTAACTCCTGCTTGAATTTCTACCCATGCTCTAGAGATGAGCTTCCAGAGCACAGAGGCAGTGTGATGGGGAGAGGAGAGGCTGTGCTGGGGGTGTCCTGGGAGAGGGCTGGAGCAGTGGAGCTGTGGAGCCAGCAGCTGCAACCAGCATTAACCAATTGGGGCCCAGATGAGGAATGTATAAATAAGGGCTCCTGGAGACACTCTTGCTCTGGCTTGGGAGTAGGATGGACTTGGCTGCCAGGGAAGCTGAAGACTTCAGAAGATGGCCTGAGACTACTAGGTCTGTAGTTAGAGCAGGGCTGGGGAAAGGACGATAGAGCTGGGAAACCTCTGGCCTGGGAAGCTCACAGGCTGCAGGGCCTGAAGCAAGGTCTGTGTGTACTAAGGCTGCAGAAAAGCAGCAAGTTCACACCTTCTTGCCAATGAGGAGTGGCCATTTCAGACTGCAGTTTGCCCCGGCAATAAGAAGCTAGATCAAAACTGGCAGTGGGTCACTGAGGCAAGGGGTGACCAGCACTGAGGTGCCCTAGTGGTGAGTCCCATCCTGTTACAGGTGGTTACATTTGTATTACAATGCAATGTTTATGTCAAGCTGTCTGCCAAACCAGAGAGCAATCTCCAGAGCAGCCAGCAAATGACAAATATGCAGCAAGCCTTGGGAACCTGCTGTCCTACCTTATGCTCATTAGCTACTATCAAGTATCAGGTGCCACAGGACTCCTTGCCGCATTAGCTACTATGTGATTCTATCACTGGGAAAAGCAGAGTCCCTGTTAGTTAAAGCTTGGGCCCCCATACAGACATGGTGCTGCTACCACACCTCAGTTCTCATGCACAATAAGGCTTGCTCTCTCAGTTTAAATGGCTATCATATTACCATTGCATAAAACTAGGCCTCTTCTGTATCAGTCCTGAATCAGGGCCAGGGCTCAGTCAACACATCTCAGGACCTACCTCTTCCCTTCTTGATCCTGGGCCCCCCCTCTTGAGCTGTGACAACAACATGATCTTTTTAAGGTCTGTATTGGGCTGAGACCACCAAATATATATCATCTATCAAGTTTCAAGGTCCAGAGTTATGCCCCCAGATGGAAACATGGTTAATACATGACTTGCTCCTGTCTACACTGGCAAGAATCATTTTTAAGCATCCCAGCGGCCTTAATTATTATAACTGTCACACCCAGTGCAGTTGTTTTAATATTGCTGACAGGGCCAGGGATTCCCTAGCAGTTTATCTAGAGAAGGGATTCTCAGGTTACAGACAGGTGGCAGAGAGTTACAACCACCTTACCTTTCCCAAAGTACTATGCTGTAGGAAAGGGACTTTAATGTGGGGCCAGGGTGGAATAGGGTGCTTCTTGAAATTGAAAGTGTTGGGATTTACAAATCCAGTGTGTTTGGGATTGGTCTCATAAAAGTCCCTGTGCAAACTGATTAGGAAACCTCTTCTAGAATCTGGTGGATATCATCACATTTAAACACCATAATTAATAAGATTATTTCAATTGTAGTGTAGACAAGGCCTTTGTTACTGGCAACTCTGCTGCTCAGTTAAATTACATTCTTGGCTGTCAAGGCTTTAAAAATAAGTTTGTGTCTCTCATGCTCTCCCATCCCATATCATTTACCCAGGGAGCTGATTGTCTGTTAATTGTTCAGTACAGTAAAAGAGAGGGCCTTGGGGTCTTATTAAGAAAGATCTCTAAGAGATTGAACCACGTGTGACCTAATTGGCTTCATAAGTGGCTTTTGGAGGGCAGAGAGTGGTGTTCACTAGCATAATCACCTTTCACCTTAATGGTAATTATATACTTCGGCATTCAAAGAGAAGCAAGTCTTGGCCAGGATCTGCATGTTTATAAATAAACATATCAGAAACAGGAGGCAGGATACTATCAAATGAACAAAAAATCATTTCAGAGTTCATAACAATCCTTCCTTTCTCTTTTTTTCTTCACAAATTTCCAGCATGGCCCTAAAAAAACCACAGTGCTTAGTTAGTGAAGATGGAGAATCTATGTCTCTCCGACTTACTTGGGATTTTTCAATTTTTAAAGAATAGAAAAGAGAAAATGTGAACATGCACATTTTTTCTCAACACATGAAAAAAAAAGGCCTTGCTAGTTAATAGCAATTTAAAGAGCTGGGGTTGCCTCAGGGATGCATCAAAAGCATTTCCCTTTAGAAATAATTCTGTTTCTATAACCTGTATTTTCTGCATTTCTCTTCCCTTCTCCTTGTTACCAAGGATATTTATATGAAGACATTTGTTTTCATAAGAATTTCACATGCTTCTGCTGCTGATTACCCAACTGATGTCAGCATCCCATGCTTTTGACATCAGCATTAGCAGGGTGGCTTTGTCTGGGATTTAACAAATGGGGGGCTCTAGTGTCCTAGACTCAGGATATGTCTAGACTACAGGGCTGTGTCTAGACTGGCAAGTTTTTCCGCAAAAGCAGCTGCTTTTGCGGAAAGCTTCCCAGCTGTCTACACTGGCCGCTTGAATTTCTGCAAGAACACTGACTTCCTACTGTCTGAAATCAGTGCTTCTTGCGGAAATACTATGCTGCTCCCATTCGGGCAAAAGTCCTTTTGCGCAATGCTTTTGCACAAAAGGGTCAGTGTAGACAGCTCAGATTTGTTTTGCGCAAAAAAGCCCCGATTGCGAAAATGGCGCTCGGGGCTTTTTTGCGGAAAAGCGTCCATGCCAATCTAGAAGCTCTTTTCCACAAATGCTTTTAACAGAAAACTTTTCAATCTCCCACCCCTAAACTGATTATTCCCAAATCTCTATCCCCAGCCCTTACTTCTCCTTCTAGCCTTATATGTCTCTGAATTCTCCCTTTGGATGTCCACACCCAAGAATCCATAGAGAACCTTTCATTTTAATTCTCAGTCCTTCACCACCACCATTGTTTTCAGTATTTTCTGACACCTCCACTGTTCTTCCTCTCCCAACTTATAAGCTTCATCTTTTGCTTCTCTCAGTTCTTTTCCCCTATACCCAGTTTCTTTCAAAATCCTGTTGGTACTATTACCATAATACCATCAAAATCTCACTTTTCTCATATTAAAACCCTGGCCTCCTTGCACATCTCTCCCAAATACTGTTGCTAATGTCATCTTGTTCTCCCACTGTTCTAACTTCATCATTTTACTTTTTAAATCCCTCTCCTTACTTCCTGTCTCTTAGCGGGTTCAAGCTCACCCATAAAGCCCTCTATAATTTCACCTCACCTGCAACTCTGCTCTCATTTCCTCCTTCATGCGCTCTGCCCAGTTCTCCCACTTAATTGGTCCCTTTGTTTCAACTCTTTGCCTCCTGACAACCTTCCTATCTGCCCTTGTTCTCATTCACAAAACACCCAGTCTCTCTTTTTCCAAATACCTCAGGGTACTTCTAGATTACATGCCTCTGTTAACAGAGGCATGTAAAATAGGCTACCCGACATAGTCAATGAAGCGGAGATTTAAATATTCCCGGCTTCATTAAAATAAAAATGGCCACCGCACTGTGTCGGCTCAGCTGATCATCAGCACAGCGCGTGAGTCAAGACGCGAATCAGTCGACAAGGGATGCGCATGTTTGAAATTAAAGCAACATCCTCTAAGTAAAGGACTCCTGTCCTCCTTCATGTAAGGACAAGGTTATTAGCCATGAACAGAAGGAAGGGTGATGAAATTGACTAATCACACAGGAAAATCAAAAGCACATAAAAGAAAATAAGAGCGTTGGCCTTCCTGAGCTGTATTTTTCATGAGTTTGTTTGCGTGCCATTTATCTTCCATAGCCAAACTTTTCTCCTTTTTACATGCTCCATTGTGACCCTTCAGTAAAACTTCCAGGAAAAGAATTCATGTTCAGTTGTTCTAGAATGAGCGACGACTCGGAGACAACACCTCTAGCAAAATAAACCCGAGTGATTGCAGGCAGCCATGTTAGTGATTCATCATGGGAGTTGCCATGCTGCATCTGATCCATTGTCCATCTAGACAGGTAGCCTGTCTCTGAGAGGACAGCCCTGGATGCTTTCAAGAAAGGTGCAAGAATTCCTGTAGTGGGCTACGAGGAATTACATTCCCACAGGGAATGTTTCTTCCTAATTTAATCATCATTTAGTGGCTGGATTATGCCTTGAAACATTTTATCTCTTATTTTATTTCACTTATTTGAAATTTAAAAATATTCCCTCTACTATGTAGCTGTGAATATTCTCATTATTCATAAATGTCTGATCCTTTTTATTCCCTGTATGGTCTTGGCTTCAGTGACCTCTTATGGCACTGAGAACCATGGGTTAATTATGTTGTGTTAAAAACATTCCATTTATCCGTTTTAATTGTGTTGTCTTTTAATAGAATAGAATGCCCCATTTTGCACCTAATTTACCTTCTCTAATGCCACTCATAATTTTCTGGACCTCTATCATGTCCCCTCTTCTTATCTGTTGTCTTAACTAAACTCCAATCAATCAATACTTTTCTTCTGACTCGGTACAGAGCCATTGCTTCACCTTGATGCTGCTGTGCTGCAGGAAGTGGTGATAGGGATTGAGAAGATGACTGCGACTCACTTCCCAGCCAATGCCCCAGCATGGTGCTATGAGTCTCTGTGCTGCAGCTTAGATGAAAAGTGCTGTTGAACGCTGAAAAGCAACCGTTTAAAAATGGCTTCTTTTTACCCAACAGTTCTGCTCCTCGTGTGTATCTGAATTAGGTCTGATAACTACAGTCATAAAGATATGTTTTTTGTAATGCTTTTGGATTCCTGCTAGCCTTGCTGAGTGCACAGTCAGGGGAGGGAGCTGCAGACTGTACTCTGTCCGTAGATTTATTTGCTGAGTTCCACTCAGTGCATCCTCACAGAAGACAATAGCGTTGCAGAGACGTCACTGATATTAGAATCTGGGCAGGAAAACTTTATTGCTGACAATGTTCTAGCACAGCAATTCTCAAACTGTGGGTTGGGACCCCAAAATGGGTCACGGCCCATTTTAATGGGGTTACCAGAGCTAGATTGCAGTTGCTGGGGCCCAGAATCATTGCCAAAGTCCAAGCCCCACTGCCTGGGGCTGAAGCCCCAGAGCTTCAATCCAGGGCAGCAAGGCTAACTCATAATTGTCTAGGTTATAGACACCCTGCCTGAAGCTGAAGCCCCAGGGCTTGGCTTTGGCTTCCCCCCCCCGAAGCAAAGGCACTCAGGCTTCGGTCCCCCTCCTGGGGTCATGTAGGAGTTTTTGTTGTCAGAAGGGGGCCACGGTGCAATGAAGTTTGGAACCTCTGTTCTAGAAGAACTGTCTTGACTTTAGTCCCAGGCTAAGTCTGGCATTTAGAAAAATTATCATTTCATTTGTAAACTGAGCACTTTGGAGCTGGAGCTCATGAAGAGACAGTAAACATGTGATGCTACAAACATGTGATCAGCTGTTTGTTGGCTCAGCGCGGCAGCCATGTAAATTTAAATGAAGCGGCGATTATTTAAATCGCCGCTTCATTTTCCTATGTCTGGTAGCCTAATCTACATGCCTCTGGCGACAGAGGCATGTAGTCTAGACGTACCCTGAGTGTCTGAATGTGGAAGGAGGAGGAAGTGCCGCTGTGCAATCTAGGCCCATAAGTACGGAGTCATGTAAACTAGTTTACCCAACATAGTCAATGAAGCGGGGATTTAAATAATCCCTTATTCATTAAATAATAATGGCCGCCGCACTGTGCTGACAATCAGCTGATCCGGCACAGCGCGGCAGTCTAGATGCGGATCGGTCAACAAGGGACGCCTTTGTTGACAACTCCCTTATGCCTCGTGAAATGAGGTTTACAGGAGTGGTCAACAAAGGCTTCCCTGTCAACAGATCCACGTCAAGACTGCCGCGCTGTGCCGGATCAGTTGATTGTTGGCACAGCACGGTGGCCATTTTTATTTTAATGAAATGGGGATTATTTAAATCCCTGCTCCATTGACTATGTTGGGTAAACTACTTTACATAGCTCCGTTGACGGAGCCATGTAGTCTAGACATACCCTTTGTGTTTACCTGGCATTTATGTGTATTAGTAGTAGTGGTAATGAATTATTTAGAACACTTCTAATAAGTTGCATTACATTCACTGCTCTAATCAGAAGCTGTGGCACAAGGATTCCACCAATAATTCATGAGAAGATCTCTATTTCAAAGAATAAACATTACAAAACAAATCAGTATTTTCAACATGGTTCAATCAAGTATAGTTTCAAACCATGTAATTTTTCCCATCAACTTATTCAGTCACTGAAAAGCTTATATTAATATGAGTACCATGAAACTATGCCATCCAAAAAGTTAAAGTTACATCTGAGGAGTCCTTTACAGGCCCCCATTCCAAATTAATGCAATAATTGTTGGCTCCAAGGAGGGGAATGGTTGGTGTTTATGCTAATCTTGCTCTTAGTGGACTCTGATGTAAATGGAAAGCGATTCACAGTTATAATCCAGTAAGAAAGCATACTTGAACCCTCAGAGCACTCCTGGAGGATGGTGGACTAAAGAAAACTGAAGAAGAGGGACATTGAGGCATCTGTGGGGCACCTCAGATCACATGGGGATGCTTTGGAAGTGGCCTCCCTATGACACAAATCAAAAAGCTGCTAGATGGTTATTACTTCCCGCTGCTACTGGGGCTGGGTTCAGACTGATGATCTAGAGTGAAGAAACTCTGATTCATTGTGTCTCAGCCTCTGAAATGTGTATAAAAGTTTTAATGATCATTTCTGATTATTCTCTGTTCTGCGGGGGAGGGAGTGGAAATATACATCCACAGATAACATCACAGCTGTCTTAATGAAAAAAAGAATCTATAAGTAAATCAGAAATTAGCCAATTGGGCATTTCCATTTGAAAGCAGACATACAAGCACAGGGAAAACATTTATTTATTGTAATTCTACGAATGAAAAATCTCTCCCTGTTATCCTTTTGATGACTCCATCCCCATTAAGCTTTCACTTTGTGTTCAGAAACAGAATATTTTCTTTTTGTAGTTATTTATCAAAAGGTCAAATCAATAAAAAAAATGTAAATCTTTTGCACGGATGAAAACTCTCAAATGTGCCCTATTTAAAACTTCAGCCCAATCGTGTTTCATACTTTTTGTGTAAGAATGGTCATTTACAGTTGTACTATGACTCTCAGCCAAGGGTGTGAAAGCATTAACATTAATAAGTTATTCACCACCATGGGGCAAAGATGTTATTATTATTAATAAAAATAATAATACAAATAATATTTTACAGTGGAAAAATTGAAGACCAGAGAAGAGAATTGACTTACCCAAGTTCACAAAGCAAATGAGTGGCAGAGCCAGTTGTAGGATCTGGGGGTATGTCTACACTACAGCGCTAATTCGAACTAACGCATCCAGACTAAAAAACTAGTTCAAATTAGCGTTTTGCTAATTCGAACTAGCATGTCCACACAGAGTGGACCCTGAACCGGGGTTAAGGATGGCCGGAAGCAGTACTGGCAGGGCATTAAATGAGGACTTAGAGCGTGGAGCTGCTGCCTCAGGACAGACAGTTCTCAGGGGTGCCCCGCTTGCAAAGCAGTCCTGGCTTGGAGTGCCCTGAGTGCCCACACTGGGCACATCACAGCACTCGGCCATCAGACCGGCTGCACTTACCGCAGGCTGCCATCTGGGGAGAGGGGGCAATTGGGGGGCTGCAGGAGAGCTTCCACCCCCAGAAGCCCGCAGAGCCAGCCCAGTCCTCCCCATCGGGGGCTCGTACCCCATTCCTCCCTCACCTCCTTCCACTTACCCCTCCCTAGCCCCCCTTCCTGATGTACAAAATAAAGGACAATTGTGTTCAAAAATAGAATCTCTCTTTATTGAACAAAACTGGGGGAGACTGGGAAAAGGAGGTGGGAGAGGGGAAGAGAGAGGGTGGGAGAGGGGAGGACAACTAAAATGATCAGGGGTTTGGAACAGGTCCCATATGAAGAGAGGCTAAAGAGACTGGGACTTCTCAGCTTAGAAAAGAGGAGATGGAGGGGGGATATGATAGAGGTCTATAAAAGCATGAGTGGGGTGGAGAGGGTGCATACAGAAAAGTTCTTCATTAGTTCCCATAATACAAGGACTAGAGGACACCAAAGGAAAGGAATGGGTAGCAGGCTTCAAACGAATAACAAAGTTCTTCTTCACAAAGCAAATAGTCAACCTGTGGAACTCCTTGCTGCAGGAGGCTGTGAAGGCTACAACTAGAACAGAGTTTAAAGAGAAGTGAGATCAATTCATAGAGGTTGGGTCCATGGAGTGCTATTAGCCAGGGGGTAGGAGTGGTGTCCCTGCCCGAAGTTTGTGGAAGGCTGGAGAAGGATGGCACGAGACAAATGGCTTGGTCACTGTCGTCAGTCCATCCCCTCCAGGGTCCCTAGGGTTGGCCGCTATCGGCAGACAGGCTACTAGGCTAGATGGACCTTTAGTCTGACCCAGTATGGCCATTCTAAGCTCAGGGCTCAGAGTCGGGGGTCTTAGTGGACCACCTTGATTTTCATGCAAACCTGCTCCTGGGTGGCCAGGCTGGCAGCTCTCCTGCCCTAGACGGCCGCTTTCCTGTGCCTAGTGCGGAGATCGTGGACGAGGTCCACGATGTCTGCACTGGACCAGGCGGGTGCCTGCCTCTTGCAGTCCTGGGCAAGCTCCCGGGAGCTGCCAACCTGGTCCCGGGAAGAGGGGGAGAGCTGGGGGGCATTGGGTGGCTGGCTCGAGCCGTGCCAGGTGCAGGGTCTGCTGGCTGGGTGCTGGCAGGCTTGCACCTGGCACGGGCACCGTAGCCAGCCCGTGCCCCTTTAAGGGGTCCAGGGCCAGGAGGGGGGCAATAGAGTTTCCCTGGTGTTGGCCAGAGTGGCCACCAGGGAAAGCTAGGGAGGGCTAGCCTCCCACTAGTTCGAATTAAGGGGCTACACACCCCTTAATTCGAATTAGTAAGTTCGAACTAGGCTTAGTCCTCGTAGAAAGAGGTTTACCTAGTTTGAACTAAGCGCTCCGCTAGTTTGAATTAAGTTCGAACTAGCGGTTTGCCTGTGTAGCGCCTATCAAAGTTAATTCGAACTAACGTCTGTTAGTTCGAATTAACTTTGTAGTGTAGACATACCCTGGAAGACTTGGCAGGAGAGAATAGCCAGCCCTCTGAAGTGGACAGGATCCTGCCTCTAACTGACAGGATCCATGAGATGATAACTCAGATTCACTTGAGATTAGTGAAATCACAGAGGGCAAGTCTACACTACAAAGATCGACCCTTCGGAGGTTGATCTTCTAGCTTTTGCTTTAGCAGATCTAGCATAATCCCCCAAACCAAATGCTGATGGCAGCCCCCTCTGGCATCCTGTACTCCCCATTTTGTGAGGAGTTAGAGAAGCTGACGGGAGTGCAAGGGTAGATGCTATGGTGGCTCATCTTAAAGTAAGCCTAATCCAACTAGGTATTTTGTGTAGCGGGATGGCGTTTCTTAAGATGACCTGTCTGAAGAACAGGCCTGAGTTTGTGGGAAGTACCTGGGAAAGATAAAAGGGGAGGACAAGAGGCTCTTGGGCAATAGAGCAGTTTCCAGATGGTAGAAAAAGAAAGTTCCTGCAATGAAAGCTTTTCAGGGAGAAGCTGGTGAAGGAGACTCACCAGTAGAGGAAACCAAGAAGGACTGCTCTGGTAGGAGAGTTTCTGAATGGAAAGGACTATGAATGCTTTGCCTCAAAAGAACGTAGAACCCAATGGAAGTGTTCAACGGGCAGCAGCAGAAGCCCTGCTAAAAGAGAGTATGTCTACACTGCCACCCTAATTTGAACTAGGGTGGCTAATGTAGGCATTCGAAGTTGCAAATGAAGCCCGGGATTTAAATATCCCGGGCTTCATTTGCATCTTGCCGGGCGCCGCCATTTTTAAATCCCCCTTAGTGCGGACTCCGTGCCCGTGGCTACACGCGGCACAGAGTAGGTAGTTCGAATTAGGAGTACCGGTAGTTCGGATTAGAGAGTCTAATTCGAACTACCTACTCCGTGCCGCGTGTAGCCGCGGGCACGGAGTCCGCACTAAGGGGAATTTAAAAATGGCGGCGCCCAGCAAGATGCAAATGAAGCCTGGGATATTTAAATCCTGGGCTTCATTTGCAACTTCGAATGCCTACATTAGCCACCCTAGTTCGAACTAGGGTGGCAGTGTAGACATACCCAGAATAACAATATGCTGTTCTGAGGAAGAGATGTTTTGGTTCATTCTCCATGGGAATCTTGACTCAAGAGGAGAGACCCTCCCTTGGCTAATAAAAAGAGGCTCCTTCCTCCTGGAAAGGGTTCTAGGTCATGATAGCCTCCCTATTACAGGACCTTGTACAAAACTGGGATGGATGGTCTTCTCTGCAGCTAGAAAGGCTGAGGGGGTGGCCTGTTCATGGGATGTTCCACATTTGGGTTGAATAAACTAGATTAATGGAGCAGTGCTTTTCAATACACAAACCTCACTGGACTTATTGAAATCCTCACTCAGTGACACAGGACCAGGCTGCCAGGGGGGTCACCATTACACCTCACAAACTTTTTGCTCTAATCAGATTTTTACTTACACAGAGGCCAATTGTAATGACAAACTTTAACAAGCACTGAGATATTTAGCCCTTTCTACCTACTAACGTGCTCGCTTGATAGTCATTATCTGCTGAATGCTTTTTATCTAATAAATGGCTCATTCATCCTCTCATAGGAGCAAAAGCTGCTGTTGAATAGAATAAAATGTTATGAATGAAAAATAAGGGCTGGCCAATTGAAGTAATTTTCAGTTACTGGAACAGACTCTATTATTATTATTGTTTTATTTTTTATTATTATTATTTATGTTATTATTATTGTTATTGTTTGTTATTATTTTATTATTTTATAGGTGGAGCTGTAGTTAAGATTGGCTGGCACTTCCCAGTATAAGATTCCCATTATATAATATTTCAGTTGCTTATAACTCTGTCAAACTTAAATTATTTGGGCTGAAATTTTCCATGCCCATTCCATTCCCAATCTGATTCAGATTGTTTTTTGTTTGTTTTATGTTTCAGCTAAAACAATTCAGCCATTACCAAGAATTAGATAAAGGAAATAAGTTATTTTGTTCATGTTAAAAATATGTGATAGCCATTTTGCTGCAAAACTCTACACCTTCATGTTTTGGAGCAGGGACTTAAAATTTGGTGGGGAAGCCTTGATGTCAAGGATGTGCCTTTTGCTGTTCCTATGAAAATCTACTCAAATTTGTCTCATTGATGAGGAATAGAGATGTTTTGGAATGGGAGAGAGAGCTCTGCAGAAGACTAAGTGGTACTAAGTATAATTTCATGTAGAGCCACTTTCCCCTTGCCTGCCTGCTTGTTCCACAACTTTTTTTGATAGATATTCTCTCCTCTCCATCTCACGGTCATTCAGTTTGCCAGTGCTTTACTCCATGCCTCCTCTTAACGCTGTTTTTTTATGTCTACACAATATTGTTCTCCCTTCTCTTAGTCCTGCAAGGAGCTGAGCAATCCCCGTTTATTGGGAGTTGAGTTCAGGCAGCATCTTATAAGACTGAGCCCCACATTTGCAGGAACCAAGATCTTACGTTGTCAGTGGCTTTTGCCATTTCTCTCCCTCTTATGAAACGTGGGCCTTGGTTTGCACCATTACATTTGCTGCTATGTTGATAATCGTGATTATTATTCATTACCAATTACTGTTATTTCTTTTATTGCACCTCACATATTCATTAACATGGCACATGGGAGAAGAACCTCAGAAATGGATGAACCTGAAGGGAAAGATGCTTGGCCAGATTCTGCTTTCAGTAATGCTGGCATAAACATGGGGAAAAAATGTACTGAACTCAGTAGAGTTTTTCTGGATTTACATTAGTGTAGCTGAGAGCAAACTCTGACTCCCTCTTTTCATAGAAACATCACTACTGATAGCAAATAAGCAAGGATTATTAAACATATGACATGACATTTAGGCCCAATGGTCTATCAACAGAATGTTCTTCAAGGATTTCCATAAGACAGCAGTGTTTCATTGAAACCTGCACTAGGAGGCAGCATAGCTTATGGCTCATTAATGTTTTGTAAAGTGCCATGCACATTGACAGCACTGTGTATTATTAATACTAAATGAAGCTGAAAGTTGAAGCATACTGATCCATTAAACCCATTTGGATATCATTCCAAGACTGTATCAGCCTTTGCCTTGTAATAGCTGGTATTCAGAAATACCCAGCAAAGAAAGCTGGATAATAATGGGGAAAAGAGACTAGTTCCTCTTGGTCAATAGTTCAAATCATCTCCTTTCTGGTACTCTGATGGACATGTGATAGGTGAAATTAGATTAGTGGGTCTCAATCAAGGTCCACATCACTAAAATAATTATTTTAATTGGAACACTGGCTCATTGGCTGTCTCAGTAGAGAGTCCAAAGATTGAAAGGTCTGTGTAAAATGAACTCATCTCTCAGCAATAGGTTAATTTGTCCATGTCGATGTGACACTGTCAGGGTAGTGGTTTGCTAAGGAAGTTTGCCACTGCCAGTGGATGTCTTGTACCTGTTCTGTGGATAAACAGAGGCAGTTGTTCTATCAACTGTCAAGCTGACAACTTTCACCAGCACAACATTCACTCAAAGGTTTTAAAAAGTGAAAAGAAAAAAAGAATAAAGGGTAACCATACAGCCGTGAAGATAATTGCTATGAATACAAAGCAACAGCACAGCTATTTAGCATTTCAAAACAGGCCTTTCTTCTCATATATGTTCACAACGCTCCAAATCCATCATCAAACAAAAATCCTCAAGTTACAGTACCTGCAAGTCATGTTTCAAAGGAGATCATCCTGATGGATTGTTGTATATTGTGCTTGCATGTCAATGTGGACTAAGCTGAAGTTGTAGAAGTTATCTGTCAGTTCTAACAAAGATAAATAGTGTTGCTGCCTCACCATATTTTATAACACAGGCAGTGACTTGGTTTCCCAACATGATGGATTTTAAGGTCAGTTGTAGTAACATCTCATGACCTAACAGCCTGCACGGAGCAGCTGGTCTGTTCTTGATGAGGTTGACGATGATAAATCACACTCCAAAACTTCTGATGAAAAATGATATTCCAGAATAGCAGTGTTGCATGGGATGTGGACGACCACATCCAACCCTGCAACTTTCATTCTATAAAAAACCTCGGGATGTATTGCTTTTTCTGGTTCACTAACAATTCTGAAAAGCCCAAAAAAAAAAAACCCGAGGGTTGAATCTAAAATAATAATTTGGCAATTTTTGGTGACTTGAAAAACAACACAAATATTTTGGTTCAATTTTGAGCATTTGTTAACATTTTTATTTTTAAAAAAATTAAAGGAAATGTTGGAATAACAATTGATTTCAAACTAAAATAATCAAAACATTTTGTTTAGAAAAATGTCAAAAATGAAAAGTTTTGATTTTGTGGATTTTTTTAACCAAACAATTTGGTGAAACTGACATGAATTTGCAAAACACAGGGGTGTCACCAAACCTGCATTTTTCACTTAAAAAGGTTTTGGCGAAAAATTTCTGCCATCTCTATTCTGTACGCTTTCTTGGTTAGCACCGTCCTTCCATGTTTGTTGGCCTATACTTTTCCATGCCTTAAATGATCCTACATCTAATTTTCAATATTTTTTTCCCCAAAGCAATCCTGTTCTTATATGTCCTAGTGTCAGGAATATTGGTGGATGAAAAGTTCTGGCAACATAGACTTTTTGTTACACATCACTGATCCCATTGAAGTCCAACTTTAATAGCACCCAAAATTATTACTATCTGATGGTTGCTTGCTGTTGATCAATCCAGGTTACAGTGACAAAAGGTCTCATTTTGGGTGTCTGCATCACTAATTGTTCCTTATTGGCAAACTCAGCCAAAAAGCCAAGAACTGAATGGACTATGAAGACTGTATGATCAGTTTAAGAAATAGTTCTTCAACCCTAGGATTGAGTCATAAGAACTCAAGAATAAGATCAGAGCAATGATACATTTAGTCCAGTTGTTCTCAAACTTTTTGGCCCATGGACCACTTGGCTCACTGCAAACCTTTCTGGGGACCACCAGTTGCCAATGGAAATTCAGAGATAACTACATAATTACATCTGAGCCATTTTGCTAGTGCTGCAGCTAAGGAGAATGGTTTAATTGAAATTATTAAACAGATTAAGCATTTAACCTTATGTCCAAACAAAAAGTTTCAATGTTTTCTTTACTTATGACAGGGGTGGGGAAACTTTTTTGGGAAGGGGGCCACAGACCCACAGAAAAATCTGTTGGGCACCACACGAGTGAGAAGCACAAAATTTCCTCCAAAACTCCCCTCACTGATGTGGCCCGAACTGAGACACACACCCCTCAGGTGCGCCAGCCCCATCTGGCAAAGGGAAGAGACAGGGAAGTCTGATGTTCAGGGCTTCCCATAGGCCAACTTTACATTTCTGGGATTTTATGGACTCCCTTAGGTTCTGGGGTGGGGACAAAAATGAGGAGTTCAAGTGTGCAGGACAGGGGCTGCCAGCAAATGGCATAGGGATGGGGGTGCAGGATCTGGGTGTGAGGTGCAGTGCAGGAGGAGATGAGGGTGCAAGGTCTGGGTGGGAGGCAGGATGCAGAGGCAGGCTGGGAGTAGGGTGTCTGGCGAGGTGGGAGGAAACAAGAGCAAGGGAGGGAGTAGTGTGTGGTTGAGAGGGAGGGTGCAGGAGCAACAGCAGGAGCAAGGTGGTGGTAAGTGTCTGGCCTGGGGGAGGTGAAGAAGCAAGGGGTGCAGAGTCTGACCAGGAACGAGAGTGCAGAGTGTGGCTAGGAGGGAGGGTGCAGGAGCAAGAGAAGGTGTAGGAGAAAGCTGGGGGTGAGGGGTCTTGGTGGGGAGAGGAAAGTGAGTGAGGGGGTTGGGGTCTGGGCATGCTTTCCTGGCATTGCGTCCTGTTGCAGTGGGGAAAGTCTCTGGACAGTGCATCACTGTGCTGCCATTCCCCCAGCAGGGTGGGGAAGGGGAATGACTCCCCACTCCCATGACTGTCCAATAGTTCCCAAACTTTTTGGCATCATGCCCCTTTTTTGATTTTTGAGAAAACGTCATGCCCCTCCCCCCAAAAAAAATAGCCGCAAAATTGTTGAGCCAAAAAAAAAAAAAAAAGAACTGACCGGGGCAGCAAAACTTGATGGGGGAGTTGAGACACCTCATGCCCCCCTGGAATTTCTTCACACACCCCCAGGGGGCTATGCCCCCCTAGTTTGGGAACCCATGGCTCCAGTTCACTGATCCTGCCGGAGATGTTGGCTCCCAGTGTCCCCCCACAGCAGGACTCTCAGGGACGCTTCACAGGCTGCGAGACGCTAGGACTGGTTATACAGGGATCTCTCACCTGGTGCAGAGAAGCATCTGGCCCTGGCATAGGGGAGGAGTGTTGTTTAGGCAGGGATCTCAAGCTCACTGCTAAGATGCAGCTGCCTCTGGGGTGGAGCTGTGTGAAAGCAGCACTGCACAGTCGTTCAGTGGATTTCAGGAAAAAGTGTTGGTTGATGATGATCTTAGTTCCCTGATGTGATGCTAAAGGTGTTGATGTTCTGTCCCCAGCTGTGGGGTTTGTTAGAGCAGGGGGGTGATTTCAGAGCAACACACTGACCTGGACATCCTTGCCCTCCCTGAGAGCAGGCCAGGCATCACTCTGCCTCCTGCATCGGCCCAGGTCTTGCATTCTGTCCATCTGTCTGTGCTCTGCTCCCTAGCATGGGTCAAGCTATGGGCAGTCCCTGGGGTCTGCTCTTTGCACAGCCTTGCCTATAGGGAGGGGTCACACTTTACCAGGTAGCCCGAGATGCTACGATTTCTGAGCCTGACCCCATCCCACCCTAGTCCCCAATTCCCCCATGTCCTCCTCACCCAGGCTCCTGCTTCCCCTGCCCTTGACCCCCCACTCCGCATCCCATTGCTTCGTCCTCCCCAAACCTCTCCACTGCCTCATTGCCCCCAGAACTCGGCTCCACCATTGTCTCCCCCACCCTGTTGTTTCCTTGGACCCAGCGCCCTCATTATCCCTGAGCCTGCTCAGGGGTGGTCCCAGCCCAGCCCTGAGGGCAGGGCAGCCTGTTCTCTGCCCCCACTACCTACGAGTCCTTATGTCAGTGGGGCAGGGCAGCCAGAGCAGAAATGGCACATGCATATGTGGGGCCTCAATCCAACAGGAGAGGGGGTCCTGCCTCTGTGTGGGGTCCCTGTGCCACTCAGTGGTGGTGGGCAGGGAGCTGCGGCAGCACTCGGGGGCACCTGGGGAGGACTCAAGTGGGGAGCCAGGTTTGGCAGGGAAGATTTGGGCTTTCTCAGCCTCCCCGCCCCCACCCCTCCATAATTTCCCAGCCAGAAGCCAGAGTTGGTGCTCCAAGCCTCGCAGCTGCGCAGGCTCCTTGCTGTGTGGGGGAAGTGGAGGAGACTGAGCTGAAGGCACAGACCACCTGGGAGGTGGCTGCAAACCACTACTGGTCCACAGAGCACAGTTTAAGAGCCACTGATTTAACCCAGCATCCTGCCTCTGACAGTGGCCATTGCCAGGTATTTCAGAGAGAATGAACATACCAGGGCATGTTATTCAGTGATCCATCTTCTGTCATCCAGTCCCAGGTCTTAGCAGTCAGAGATTGAGAGACACTCAGAACATGGTGTAGCATCCCTGACCAGCTGGCTAATAGTCGCTGATGGACCTACCCTCCATGAACTTATCTAATTTTTTTAACCCTGTTATACTTTTGTCCTTCACAGCATCCCCTGGCAATAAGTTCCACAGGTTGACTGTGCACTGTGTGGAAAAATAATTCCTTTTTTTTGTTTTCAACCTGCTGCCTATTAATTTCATTGGGTTCATCTTATTTTCTGGGAAGCAGTAAATATCATTTCCTTGTTCAAGTTCTCCTCATCATTCTTGATTTTATAGACTCAGTCATCTCTTTTCCAAGCTGAACAACCCCAGTCTTTTTAATCTCTCCTCATATGGAAGCTGTTCCATAGCCCTAACAATTTTTGTTGCTCCTCTCTGTACCTTTTCCAATTCTAATATATCCTTTTTTGAAACTGAACAAACAGAACTGCATGCAGTGTTCAGGTTGTGAGCATACTACGTATTAATATAGTGGCAATATATTTTCTGCCTTATTATCTAACCTTTCTGAATGGTTCCTGATGTTCTGTTAGCTTTTCTGTCTGCCACTGTACATTGGATGTTTTCAGAGAACTATCTGCAATGACACTTTCTTGAGTTTTAAGGGCTAATGTAGACCCCCATCATTTTTTATGTATGGTTGAGATTATATTTTCCAATGTGCATTACTTTGTATTTATCAGCACTGAATTTTATCTGCCTGTCACATTACCGAATTTGAAGGAAGCAGCCAAATCACTGCTGCACCCATAGATGGGGGTGTTGGCCCCAAAAATGGTATAAAAGGGGGCCATGTGAGGTGTTGAATAGAAGCTTACTGTCTGCTAATCCTATGTACGCTATTGATGTGACTGTATAATGTCTGTGTGTGAAATTATAAGCATGTACCTTGTGTGGATACTGAATATTTCTCTGCATATGGTTGAGCATTGGGCAGAGCCCGGCCAATGGACATTCTGATTAGCGAGGCCCTGTGGGACAATAGCTCTCAATGGGCCAAGGACACACCTCGGGAATGGTGACCAACACCTAAGGGCTACCAGCAGGGAACATAGTGATAGGCCGCTGGCCAGGTGACCTGCTGCAGCCAAGAAGAGACCAGGAAGGATGTATAAAGAGGCCATGTGGCTGACTCCATCTTGGTACTCAGCTCAGCACTTCATCCCAGAGGCAGCAGTGCAGGGATCGGAGAGCCGGAAAGAACTGTGGACCCATCCTAATCCTAGGATGTGCAACAAGGACTTTTAAGCCAGCAGCTGTAACATGTCTGCTGGAGCCTGCATCGAGAACTGGGAGATTCGATGCATGTAAAGTATTATCCTTTAACAACCTTACTCTCATGCTTTTCTTTCTGGTAGCAATAAACCTTTAGATGGTGGATTCTAAAGGATTGGCTCAGCATGATTTGTGGGTAAGATCCGGAGAGTAAATTGACTTGGGATCTGTGGCTGGTTTCTTGGAACTGGACAGAACTTATTCGGGGTAGGTGGGATTGGGTTCTAAGACTCCCCACCTGTGTATGAGGCCCGGCGCCATCTGGGACATGGATGTTGCTGGGGTGCCAGAGGGGTTTTGCTTGTGAGGCTTCAGGCAGGCTGCTGAAGCACTCTGTGGGACTGGTTTGCGGCCTGTTTGGGAAGGTCACCAGTCTGGGGGCTGTAAGGAGCCCCGAATTTGAGCAATTCGCCCTGAGCGGATGCCCTCAGCTGTGCCCAGACCCGGCCCGGTCCATCATGCTGCCATTTTGTTGTCTAGTCACCCAATCGTATGAGATCCTTTTGTAAATTTTTGTAGTCTGCTTTGAACTTAAATGCTTCGAGCAATTTTGCATAACCAACAGACATTGCCATGTCACTATTTACTCCTCTTTCCAAATCATTTATGAATCTGAATAGCACTGGTTCCGGTACAGATCCTTGGAGTACCCACCACTTACCTCTCTATATTTTAAAAACTGAAATTTTATTCCTGCCCTTTGTTTCCTGTCTTTTAACTAGTTGCTGACCCATGAGAGTACCTAACCTCTTATTCCATAAATGCTTACTATGCTTAAGAGAATATGGTGAGGTAGCTTGTTAAAAGCTTTCTGAAAGTCCAGGTACATTATTATGTTATCCTTGTGCATGTTTGTTGATCCCCCTTCACCACCTCCCCCCCACAAAGAATTCTAATAGATTAGTGAAGTATGATTTCCCTTTACAAAAATCATGTTGATTCTTTCCCCACAAATCATGTTCATCTAGATGTCTGATAATTCTCTTCTTTATTATATTTCCAACTACTTTACCTGGAATTGAAATCAGGTGTACCAACCTGCAATTGCCAATGGGTCACCTCTGGAGCTTTTTTATTTTTTTTTTTTATATCAGCATTGCATTAGCTAAAAGTCAGCATTGCTGATGTACATCAGTAAAGAGCTTCCCATATACCTGTCTACAATATATGTATTCAGTGGATAAATATAGGATTTCATTGTCCAGCATCTGACACCATTCTGGCAACACTAATATTACTTCAAAATGATAAATGGTGAAGGTAGCTGTTAGAAGAAATTGAAGCAATCCCTCTCTTGCCACTGGGGAGCTTGACATAGCTGTGCAGTAACTTCAAGCCCTATGCCTGTGGTGTATCAGTTCTCCCTTAGGCATAGCTCTGCATTGTGTAAATTGGACCAGTGGCCTTAGTATGCTCATCTTGGTCCTGCTCCAAATGTTACACCTAGGGAATATAGCATAATTAAAGACTCCTCCTCCCCAGTGTACAGCTGGCTACAGCTGTTCTCAGCATATTTAAAGCCAACTTGGCGTCAGTGAACCAATAGCTGTAAAACAAGTGTTATTTCCAGAGTTTGCTCTGGAGGTCATGCAAAATATCCAGGGACTTGTAAAAGCAGAGAACGTTTGCATTTTCTTCATGACCGGGTCTTGCATAATTTTTCAGCTCAACAGAAATGCAGTTCTCACCATGAAAACTTTTCATTTTTATGGAGTGGGGTGGAAAGGAATCTGAGGCAAAGTCAGAAAATGTTTGTTATAACCCAAGGTTTTTTCTTTCTTTTGTGCTGATGGACAGCATATGCTCTCTCTTTCACACACACACACACACACACACACACACACACACACACACACACACACACAAATTGGCAGATTTTTAAAGAGACTATTCCATCTTAGGAACAACTCCACTGGTTCCTACAATGTACACCGGGAATTAATTTGTCTAGTATGCTTTACAGTTTATCAAACCCATGGGTAAAATTGCCCCCATAAAGTATTGATACCATCTGAATTACTCATAACCACAGTCTCCCAGCTTTACCTCTAAATAAATGTAGTTTATGTAGCTGCAGACACTAATGAGAATTAATGATCTCAAAATTCTCCTCACTATGGAATAATTTATACCAGTGATTTGTATGTTTTGGCCAGGCATTTGTGTTGCCCTCTGTCCTTTGCAGTCTGCCTTGCTCTCTTCTCTGCTAGGAATTAAATGTAGCATTCCCCCTTTGCTATAAATGAATTAATTCCTTGCAGAGAATTTGGTCTGTTTTGATTGTGGCCTCTTAACCTGTTGCTGGACCTCAAGAGGACAAATCTATATCCCAGAGCACTCCTTTCATCCATTCGCTCCGCCTGTTCCTGGCCTCTTTCTGCTCATCAGCCAAGAGTAATTCAAACATATTTTAGTACTAAAAGGCTGAGTTTATTTTGAGAAGCAGCCACTAGACCAAAGCAATTACTATTTTCCTTTTTAAAATATGGTCGTTTCGGTAGTTCTTTAAACAGTGTCAGTAAAGCCAAGGTTAGTGAGAATAATGACTGTGTGCAAATTTTTCACACACAGCTCTGCCAATGCACTTCCAACCTGACCTACTATTCAGCCCCTTCCTCCTCATCCTACACCTCTGCCAGTGCACCTCAGTCAAGTTACATAACCCTCCCAGATATTCTATTCCTCAACTTCCCTTTAAGAGGTAACTTACGCCAAACTGCAGTGATCTGAGCATTTATATAGAGGGGGTTAAGAGGAGAGACCCATTACACTCCTTTCCACATGGCACACATGAGTATCCCGCTCAGATTTCTAGAGGGAAACAAGTATGATAACAGGCAGCCTCCCCATGTTCCCAATAACCTTATTTCAGACTGGGAGTGGGCTCCATCCTACAGTTCTTTCTCAGGCAAAACTGCATTTGAAGTTACCATGCATTTTGCCTGAACGAGAACTCCAAGACTAGATTCACAGTACATTTTTTCAGCACTGAGAGCTAATGTATATGCCAGCTCAGGGTTGCTATCAGTTTACTAGCCTGAGGACAAGTAAGGCTATTACATCCATGCCAGCAAAGGCTCCAAAGAATTAATTGCTATCTGTAGAATCAGTAATCCTGCAGGACTCAATTGGAAGCAGTGATCATACAGATCAGGCTGGAGCATATTTTTTAGACATTTTTGTTTCTCTATATTTTGTTGGCAAAACAAAATATTAATCATGTATTAAATTAAAGCAAGGTCTCTCCAAAGTTCAGACAGGGTCAGTGTTCAAATTCAAGCTAATCAGTTCCTCTCCAATCAAACCAGCGAGATCATTGCAAGCTAGGAAGTATCACATCCATCAAAATTAAATACACGTAAAGCAACACCAAGATTAAATAAGCATGTTACTCAAACCTTCACCTGTAAAATTTGCCCCCATCAGTAATCTACTTGCATTGGTAGGTCAGGGACACTCATTCTATCCTCACTGTTTTTAACAAATGCAGTAGAAACTATAGTTAGTAACCTTACAGAAAACTCTGGTGAGAATAATTATCTATTCTACTTTTAACACTAACACAACAGATGTATGTCCATATAACTATGTTACTCAGAAGTATGAAAAATCCACACCTCGAGCAATATAGTTTTACCAATCTAACCCCCATTGTAAACAATGCTATGTTGGTGGGAGAATTTCTCCTTTCCAGCTCTCCGGCAGATGAATTAACTACACTGACAGGAGAGCTCTTCCTATCAACTTAGAGCAGAGAAGGGCCACATGTGCTCCACTTAGATTCTATGTATGGCCTGCGAGACATTTTGTTTACCGTTACTCACATGCAGGGTTGCCAGATTCTGCTGGTCTCTGTCTGTGTAGTTATTTTGCTGTTGGTATTACTGAAGTGACACGTGCACATAAAACAAGGGCGCGTGAAGTGAAGCGCATGCTCTTTGATTATGAGAGTCATGCACTCCCTCTGCATCTAGTCAAAGTGCTGCTACAATTTGTTCAGCACACAACATAAATTCTAGGTAGGAAAGGGCAAAACTACCATATCCCAGGCTACGTCTAGACTACCGGGTTTTTCCAGGATACCGGGAAAAACTCTGCTGTGTCCAGGGAATGTGTCAGCTCTTTCACTTTTTCTTTGCGGAAAAGCAGATGCCCTCTTTCAGAGGCCCTGTCTTCCTCCTCCCACGAGGAAGAAGGGCTTTTCTGAAAGGGAGGGGAATTCCAAAATGTGACCCAGCATAGTGCATTTTGCGTACCTTTTTCTGACAGATGGTTGTAATCTAGACATAGTCCCAGGAGACTCTCTTGGTTACAACAATCTTGCAGCCCACTGAGATGAAGAAGGCCCCTCTGTGTCCCACTTTGTTGCCCATTGGTGATTTAGAGCTTCTTCATTAAAGTGCAGAAGTAGTGCAGCTGCAACAGTACAGCTTATACCAATGCAGCATTTTAAGTATAGACTTGCACAAGGTCTTCCTATACCACCCAGGATACTTTAGCTGTTTCCTTTATACACATCAAGATTATGCTCGAGTGACCCCAAAAGTAAGCACTCTCTTTGTTATGGAAACATAGATAAGCTCATGGTAGTTCTCTGAGCACTCCCACAAGAGCCAATACTGCTTACTCCAAGCCAGAAACAAATACCAAAAGATTAACATATATAACTTATCTCAACTTCCCCTGAAGAGCATGTGATGGAGTTTGTAAAAGAGTACTGGATGGGTGCACCATTACAGGATATCCCGGCATTTTACTACTACATCCTTCTACCTGATTGTGAATCCTGCAGGCCAGAAAGCAAGCCTTTTAGTTTTACTGCTCTTGTTTGTATTACATATTGTAATCTTCTCCCTTGGCCCAGATGGATTTTGAAAGTTACTGGAATCCTGTTGCCTTTGCTTCCTCCTCTATTTACAATAAGGATTGTTTTTGTTTATATTCATTTTATTATAGTGTAGTATACTGCTCGGCAATGCAGAATGAGAGTGCAAGAGTCAGAGAGAGCACACAGAAGAATGCAAACTAGCTACGCAGCACTATTAGACACACAGAAAAAAAAGAAATAAAATATTATAAGAATCCAGAGCTTGAAGATTGTCACTACACTAGACACTATAGCTACTTGGAAGTTTATGATACCAGCAGGGAAAGAGCACAGATCCTGCTGTTCCAAAAATCCCGGGAGTTTCCGCTTGAGGAAAGAGAAATGTCCTGAAGGTGTTAGAAGTCTGGTGCCCAGAAAACAGCAGAGAAGTTCTGACTCTATGCAACATTTACCTGCCCTCCACCATTAGGTAGGAGCCTGGATATATTAATCTGATAGATTTAGCAAGTAATTAGCACAAATCCACATTGTAGGAACTCATATTGCTATGATTGGAACTTCCCGACATTCTTTAATTATCAATGTGTTGATGAGACAGAAATCTCTCACACTCCCCACTTCTAGAAGAGATTTTTTTTTGCTGTTTTATACAAACTCTTATATTGAAACCCAAGTGACATTAGCAGAAAGCTACATTCTAATCACATGAAGGCTGCTATACCAAATAACAGGATCAAGGTGCTATGATCCTGGTTTGTGCTGAGCCCCAGCATTTAGCCATCTCCTGGGAGAAAGCTCTTTCTTTGTCAAGCCTTAAACTTGGCCTTTCCAAAAGATTGTTCCAGCTTTCAGGCTTGGCCTTCTTGCTTCAGCAACCCCTGTTTCTCTCCCTCAGCTCTTACGGCCAATCCAACTTACTTCGGTCTCCTGTTCTGAGACACGAGTAGCTGCAGCAACACAAGACAGCCTTTTCATCACAAGATAGCACTTATTGGTCAAATGGAAAACAGCACTGAAATGACCTTGGGTCAGCCCAATAAAGCAAAGCTTATGTCATTGTCGATGTTAGCTCGCTTTCCAGAGACTCCTCAAATCCACTTCTGTCACCTTGTCTGTCTGACTTCCCCCACATGTCTGTGAGCCCAGTTCTTAGAATAGACATTTGACATCTTGTCCATTGGTTCTCCTGCTGTAACCAGGCTGCGTTCACATGTTCCCCTTCCCAGCCTGCTGGGCATTCAGCATTAATGTTCCAGTTGTTTGTTCATATGCTGCTGTGAGCCGATTTGGCTCTGGCATAGGCTCGCTGTAGCCTTCATTGCTATAGTCCTGAAAGAGGGGTACTGATGAAGTGCAGGACTGCTCCTATTCCTGCCTCCATCCTATGACCTTGTAATAGCTCTACACCTAAAAGAAAGTCTCCCTGCACCAGTGCTATTCATTTATGCCTTCTGCATGGTTCTTTTGCACATAGGGAACTAATGAATCTGACCCATTGTGGGAGATAACAATGTGATGGTAAAAGGTAGGAGAGAACCGCTGCCTACGTGATTACCCTTGTAATTCAGAGGGTCCAGTTCTGCCCTTTGGTATAAAAGTTATTGAAAAATAGGGATCACTTTAATGCAAAACTCATAGTGGGCTCTTGAATCCCATGAGCAGGTGTTTGAAGTTACCAGCTAATGCTTTGGGAGAAGAGATCCCATCTCAGAAGTTTGTGCTTTCTCTAGGCATTTCTCTTTACTGGTATTTCCTGATCTTCCATCAATTACAGTTCAATTTAATTTCTCTTTCAACTTCCCTAGATACACCCTCCTTTCTCCCCCGCCATTCCCTTTCAAGCCTGGTAAACACTAGCATCTCAGTCACAAAATATTTCAGCAGGAGAGCGTGACTCCATCAAGGCTTAATAACCTAATTCCTGGAAAGAATAATAGAATGGTGGCCTTCTCAGGCTGTTCCCATCAATTTGTATTAAATGTATCCTTCAAAGCTGTCAAGCCGCTCATTTTTCCATCTAACTGCAGGGAAGCTCTGTGCAGGGGGCAGAGCTGAAAGGGTCTGGGTAAGGAGGACAAGAGCTGACAACGTGACCTGGGCGGTCTACCACAACCACTGAGACCTCACTTAATCTCGCGAACCCCATTAGAGGACACATTGCAGGGTTGCTTCCAGCTACTTGGAAAGATAACTGCTCTGCAGACTTCAATATACCTTAAGAGAATTAGATTTTTCTAAACTGGGGATTGAATTTTTTCCTTCTTTTTTTTTTTTCATTTCACCCCATGCCTCATGCAAGCAATTTTGTTTGCTAGGTGCAGCAGGCAGATGACATTGTACTAAGTAAGCCGGAGGCAGAGCAAACAACACCAGAAGGACAGTTTGAGCACTTCTTAATCAATGTGGCTGCAATGCTAGCAGTCTTCAGGAGATCACACACCTCAGGTCTTAATTTAAGATGAGATGTAGCGGGATGAGGGCAGATTACCTCACCTCTACCTATTGTGAGGTCTTACACTTTCCTCTGAGTCATCTGGTACTAACCACTGTTGCAAATGGGATACTGGAATAGATGGACCTCAGGTCTCATCGAAGCTGGTGATCCATGTTCCTAGGGAATCCCATTAACAGACAGGTTAAGTGAAATGGATTTTCAGAGATGCTGAATATCTGCAACTCTCCATTACTTCTGATGGGGTTATGGGTGCTCAGCGCATCTGACAATCAAGCCCAAGGTTTTTGAAGACTGAGCAGATCTGAGTACTATCTGGGGGTATGTCTACACTACCCTCCTAGTTCGAACTAGGAGGGTAATGTAGGCATACCGCACTTGCAAATGAAGCCTGGGATTTGAATTTCCCGGGCTTCATTTGCATAAGCAGGGCGCCGCCATTTTTAAAACCCCGCTCGTTCGAACCCCGTGCAGCGCAGCTACACGGGGCATGAACTAGGTAGTTCGAACTAGGCTTCCTAGTTCGAACTACCATTACTCCTCATTTCTCTCGTAACTACCGTTACTCCTCATTTCACTACCTAGTTCGTGCCCCGTGTAGCCACGCTGCACGGGGTTCGAACGAGCGGGGTTTTAAAAATGGCGGCACCCCACTTATGCAAATGAAGCCCGGGAAATTCAAATCCCGGGCTTCATTTGCAAGTGCGGTATGCCTACATTACCCCGCTAGTTCGAACTAGCGTGGTAGTGTAGACATACCCTGGGTTATGGTGACAGAATTTAATTGGTCATTAATACCCATCCCTTTGGAAGAAAGTGTATGGTCCAGTAGTTGAAGCAAGTGGCCTGGGAAGCAGTACAGGATATGTCTACACTACAGAGTTTTTTCGAAAAAACTTCAATTACATCCACACTGCAGTCATGTTCTTTCAAAAAAAAATCGAAAGAACTGAGGGGGTTTTCCAACATTGATAAACCTCTTTCTATGAGGAAGAAGACTTTTTCTGAAATAGCTCTTTCGGAAAAAGGTATGTGGGGATGGGGAAGAGGGAGTTCTTTCGCAAGAAGGGTAAAGAGGAAAAAGCACAGATGTCCTGGTGGCAATTCCATACATAGTAATCACAGCTTACATGTGAGAGAACATCCATTCAGTCTGGACTTTCACAGTGTGGATGTTCTCTTCCAGAAAAGCTTCTTTCAAAAGAAGCCTACAGTCTAAACATACCCTCAGTCTTTGCCAATGACTCATTAGGTGATATTAAAGAGACCAGAAGGCTGAAGTAACATCTTTTATTGGACCAACTTCTGTTGGTAAAAAATACTAAGCAAGTCTCTTCCGCACTCTTGCCCAGTTTTCCCATCTGTGAAATGGGGGTGATATTCCCAATCTCACATGAGTTCTGTGACATATAATTAATTAGTGGAGTGAATCCAGCCCTGGAATATCGAAGTATGACTCCTATTGCTTCACCTCAAATCTGAGTTTGTGCCATCTTTTCTAAAAAACACTGGGATCTTCTGCTAAAAGTTGCTACCACAAAATATCATTGTATACACACTCTGCTTAGAAAAGATTGGGTCATGTGAGAAGAGGTGAGTTTGAACTGTGTATTGTATGGGCAGAAGACTTGTTCAGCTCAAGGAACATGTGATCTAATCCTTCTTCAGGTAGTGCTTTAGCACATCTCAACCCTGAGGGCTGCTTTATGGCTAACTGGATTTCCATACTGCCTCTCACTCAAAGTCCCCAAAGCTCAACAGCAGATCTAGAGGATCTGTAAACTAAATCTAGAGGATCACTTCATCCAACATGGAAATGCAGCAAATTCTGGAATGAAAAATGTTCAAGATACATTCAAATACAAGCACTTCCTGGCTCTTACTGTTTTTCAAAATAGAAAAGATCACAACTTAAGGTTGCAGGCCTGTCAGAAGAACTGGTTTTAGGTTTTTTTAAATAGCACTGGTTGTTAGCTCTAAATCGGAATAGAAATCCAAACTTTCCGACAATTAAGGAGTGTTCAGCAGTAAGTTAGTTCTGATCCCCACTAAGACAAGGAGCCATTGTTTAAAACACTGAGCTGGATGTTTGGAGGCCTGGATTCTATTCCTAACTCTAACACTACATTGCTGTGTATCCCTGAGCAAGTCACTTCACCCTTTGTGTCTCACTTTATTCATGTGCAAAATGGGGATAATGGTATTTCATCCTTTCAAAAGAAGTTGTAAGGCACTTCTCATATGGAAGGTGCTCTAGAAGGGTGAGGGGTTCAGCTATTACAAATCCAAATGTTTCCTTTTTCAATTGTTGCTGAAACAAAACTGTGAAAGGTGAAAATACAGTACTGAAACTTCCATTTTCATTAAAATGCACTGCTCAACTCAGTGTCATCAGCATGAAAAATATCCAGCCTCAAGCTGGAAATCACATTCCTAACCTGCCCCTTTCATAGGATCTTCAATTGTCACATTGAGAGAAAGGTCACCACACCGAATAATTGATCACTTGATTCTCTGGGGGGCATGTACCAGAGATCTTTTGTCCTTTATCTGATGTTTCTCTCTTAAATAATCTGCCCAGATAGGATTTTTCTTCTTGTGTACATGCTTGGAATGTTTATGTACTAACAAACTTCTCCTGTGGCTATTTTTCTCTGCCTTCATCAATAATAATGTGTTGCTGCATCCTTCAGCCTGTGAGAACCTCACAATTAGACATGGTTTTGAACCAAGAAAGTGGATCCAAGAAGCCCTAAGATATGGAAGGGAAGGTTGAGAATTCAAATTCAAATGACCACTAGCTCATTTGTCTTTTAGACTGTAAACTTTGGAGCCAGGAGATATCATCTTTTTGCATTCAGTGCAGCACGGAGCACAATGTTGGCTCTAGATAAATAAAAAACAGAACCAAAACACTGGAGAGGTTTGCCATTGACTTCAAGGGGCCAGGATTTTACCCAAGGTATGAACATCTCTTATCTCTAGGAGATGGTTTTGAAGTTGAATACAAATTTTGGTATTTGCCCATATTTGTCAAGAACCTTTAGAAAGGGTCGTATTCTAACCTTTTTTGAGTTAGCTGTCCATGTTTCAGAATCCTCAGCATGACAAATCATCTCTTTGAACATATCCGTGATCACAAAGGAAAAGGAAAAGAAACGTATTAGCTTGTTAGCATCATCCTAACACTCCTCCCACCTTAAAGGATAGAAATGGCTTATTAGGTCCCAACTAGACCATTCAGCTCCTAGTGTACATTTGTTCTCTACAGTTCATTGTCTAGGTCAAAAAGTTAACAGGTATTCTACCATTTCCTTAAGGAGACTAGTCCACAGCTTAATAGGATCTCATTGTCATTTCCAGATATGGTGGCCCTATGAGACACCTGGTAAAATTACTCGTATTCAAGCAAGTTCAATGGCAGTCGATCAGAACTGTGCAGTACAAATGTTCAAATTAATATCTGGTTGACTGAGTGTCTGTTAAAAATAAATACTGCATAGCTGGATTCTTTTTATTTGCCTTCTCCTCTGTAAGGCTTCAGGGTTCACACAGGGAAAGGGACACAAACTGCTGTAAAACTCTCTCAGATGGGGGGTTATGACCAATGGACCCAACCTTCCCTAGCCATCGCTCTCCACCTTCCATGCTTGACAGAGTCCCCAGGACAGAACCACCTCTCCTAGTCCCTGGCACCTGGTGCCATGTCTTCCTGAAGCAGCACACAGGGGCACACAGGGTTGTATGCCCTCTCCAGATTTCATATGGAGTTCACACCAGAATGTGGCCAGCAGCAGCCTTTTGGCATTATGCAGGAAGAAAGGGATAGAATCTGCTTCTAGCCTCAGGGCCAGGGTGGGAAGGAATTATCTGGCCCATGTCTTTGCAGAGCTCATCTCTTCCTTCCCCCTTCTCCTCCTCTCCCTCCCCCCTCACTCCTCCATGGTTGGAAGCAGCTTGTCCCTTCCTGCCCACACAGTGTCAAAAAGCATCTCAACTTCCTGGCTGCTGCTGGCCATCAACATAACACAGCCACCTCCTGTCCTCTAGTCAGAGCATGGACAGGAAGGGGTTAAATCCTAAGAATGCATTGTGCACCAGGGCCCAGGGAACCTGACTGAAGCCATTTCAGTGAACCCAGCCAGAGAGATGGCTCAGCCAGGGAGGGTGCCTAGGTGATGAAGCAGCCCTGCACTCCCTGGGGACAGGTGAAGAGGGTGCTTAAGCTCCTGCCCAGGGGGCTGCAGTAAAGCCTGCCAGATCGAGACATGGATACGCCAGAAATTGCTTTTCCCCAACACATCAGCATTTAGCTGAGTGGAGGAGAGGCTGTCCTAATGCCAGCACTTTGTATGGCTTTGGCACATGCAAGACTTGCCCCTTCCTGGCCAGCACCCCATGCTGGAGGGTTTTGGACTTTCCCAGGGCACTGGACCTGCAAGAAGCAGTCCAGTCAGGCTTTCCCTGAGCTGAGTGCTCTGAACAGGGTCTAGTTCTCTTCATGGTACTGGAGGCGATGTGCCCCACAGGGGGAGATTGGAGAGGAAGGGGCTCTAAGAGGTGAAAGACCATAGAGGGAGAGGACAGCAAGAGGGTAGGCAAGTAAGTGAGTGAGCAACTGAGGTGACAAGTAACCGGTCACCACCTGGCATATGCCCGCATTCACCAGCTACAGCTGCTCGCAGCACATAGCCAGTGCTGGCAAGAAGCAGGATGGGAGGAGGGAGGCCCTGCTGGCCAAGAACCCGGTTGCAGCAGAGGATGCACTGACAGACCAGCAGAGGGAATGGCCAGCCCCACACACTGCAGCTTTGCCCTGCCAAGCTTTGCACACTCACCCCATCTTGGCCCCTGAACCTCTCCCCAACTCATTGTTGGTTGACAGGCAGTTAGTGAACAAGGATCTGGCCAGCAGAAGAACCCACCAGTCCTGATGGAGGTTGGGGGTGCAGGAGGGCTTAAATATGGGCTTGTCCTTTTAAAAACAGGACATGTGGTCACCCTAACCCTACATTTTCCCCTTTCTTAAGTTCATCCATTACACTCCCTTACCCCCAATATAAGCACTTCCTTGGCATCCTTTCAGTTTACACCCTTCAGGTATTTTCAGATTGCGGCCTTTGTCTCCCTTCAGTCACATTTGGAACAAGGTAAGCAACCTATATTCCAGTTTCTCAGTATGTCCTTCTGATCATTTCTCCCCTGATTTTTTGCACAGTTCTTCTCTGAACTCCCTCCAAAATCTCCCTGCACACCCTGCAGCCCCATCCCAAACTGTAGCGCCTCTTAATTCATGTGCATTTTGGGCATGATACCTTCTACCATGGAGGTCAGTGGAGATTTTGCTTTCAGTGGGAGCCAGGCTGGTACCACGCTTGGTA
This sequence comes from Pelodiscus sinensis, assembly GCF_052426305.1. Taxonomy (NCBI): domain Eukaryota; kingdom Metazoa; phylum Chordata; order Testudines; family Trionychidae; genus Pelodiscus; species Pelodiscus sinensis. The sequence goes on from NC_143056.1 coordinate 38,421,898, forward strand.
TAAATAGAATACAGACAACAAATCCTGTGAAATGCAAGCAAAGGGCATTTGCACTTGCTTCACCTAGCAGCTAAAAGAGTAATTCGCTGAGAACCATGCAGCATGAAGGACCTTTTGCTTCTGTATTTCCATTACCTTATTACTAATTCAGACAAGATGAACAGAGGGCAGTCACTGCACCCAGAAATCTGGCCTACATCCCAGGCATGAAGCAGTGCTCAATGTTGTCTGATTAACTTTACATTGTTTTAATACATTTATCCTTTTCTTGTTGCAAGTTAGGTAAATTAAAGTCTTAACTTTCCCTACACAGACTTGTTTATGAATAAATGTCCGGGTATCCAGTGTGCCTTGCCTAAAGGCAGGCTTGCTTTGGTCACAGATATTAGCTCAGAAATCTAACAAATGAAAAGAGCTTTAATGAAAAGACTTTGAACCCTATCTTGTGCTCTGCCTGCTTTGTGACATGTGTGATGAAAGGGCCTGCTAAAAATATCTAATCAGAAAAAATGATCCAGCTAAACATAGCTCCTGATACCTCATGTGACTTTAAAGGTTCTTAAAGGGGGATGAGACCCTGAGGCATCCCAGATCAGGGCCAGTCCCATGATGTTCGCTCATTAATGAAGCTTTTGTATTACCAGGTACAGCTGCATTGCAGAACCACACTCCATTCTGACAAGTGAAAAAGGCTGAGAAATTCAGTATTCAGCATCTAACAATTTGAAATACTTGCAAAGTTTTTGCATTTCCAGAGTTTTTCTAGAGCAACTTTAGATTTAGACATATGTCTTCAAGGATATTTTATAAGAATTTGAAACCCAAAGTACCTCTCGAAACATAGAGACTCCCTTACCAAGTACTAAAATGTTTGTGCAGTGCCTGGCACAATGAGGCACCCATTCCTCATCAGGAGCTCTTAGGCACTATCAGAATGTGTCTCCGTTCAGTGTAGGTGGCCAGCTTTGCAATCAAAGATTGTTTTTAAAAACATCCTGTGTGGACCTGAAAAATTTTGATTTCACCTTTGTGAGTACAACCCTGGAAATACTGTGTAGAAAAGGTGTTGTCATATGGAGGAATAAATCTCTTACCGTCTGTCACAATGTGGCTGGCCTCTTTGAGGGGAGGTAGACAAATGCCCACATGTGAAACAATCAGTAAATCTCCACAGGTGAAGTGAATGGGTAATGTCATGTAACAGATGGGTCATGTGGCTAGATCAGGTCTTCTGGGAAAGTAAAAAGAGAAGAGGACTGTGGATTGAGCCAGAGAGGACTCCAGGCACGAAGCCCTGGAAGTTGCCTCTTGATAAAGAAGCGGACAGACCCTCAGCAGAGTACTTCTCTTCTCATTTAAATGGCAACTGTACCAAGGCACCAAGTGGGAGAGAGGTGATGTAATGGGATCACTGACTACAGAGTGTCTCCTCATAGCCTGAGGTGGCCTGTCAGTAGCCCTGTCTGGGTATGTCTAGACTACATGGCTCTGTCGACGGAGCCATGTAGATTACTGTACTCGAAAAAGGGAAATGAAGTGGCGATTTAAATAATTGCCGCTTCATTCACATCAAAATGGCTGCCACGCTGTGCCGATCAGCTGTTTGGCAGCACAGCAAAGTAGTCTGGACGCTCCGCGGTCGACAAGGGAAGCCATGTAGTCTAGACATACCCTCTCTGTTTCCCCCTTCTCAGGACTGCTCAGTGGTTCCACAGCCTTAGTGATAGTAGGAGCACAACAGAGAGGGCTTTCCATTCAGGAAATACATATTAGTTTCCTTGGAAAGCCCGCTGTAGGTTTAAGGGACACTTGCAAGTTAAAAAGAAAAAGTTTTTGCCTATCTCTCTAACATTTTATAGTATTAAAAAAGAGAGAATTATTTACAATCTGATTTGCTCCTTACCATTCATGCTATTTGTGTGCTTTTTCACTCTATTTTTATTTAACAACAAGTAGGCTAGTCATTTTCACTTTGGTTCCTAATCAGTTCCATTTTCTCAAGCACTAACACCCTTGTGTTAGCCTTGCAAACATTGCAGAAAAAACATGCACATCTAAGGCTTTGTCTGCACTAGCACTTTTGTGAGCAAAACTTTTATCGGTCAAGGGTATAAAAAAATGCTGGTGTGGACAGAGCTATGTTGGCAGGAGAGGCTCTCCTGCTGACAAAGCTAATGCCACTTATTGGAGGTGGTTTAATTATGCCAGCAGGAAGCTCTCTCCTGTCAACAAAGAGTGGCTATACAGGAGACCTTATAGCAGCACGACTGTCACGGTACAGTTGTGCCACTGTACTGTCTTTACTATACAGTGTAGCCATAGCCTAAATGTAAATGTGTTTATTTAATGTTGTTGTTGTTTGCCATTTCTTACAACCTTTACTATATGTGTAAGATTTTGCAAACGTATTTTATTTTAGAAAAGAAAAAGTTGGCCTCTTGGCCTTTAAAAAAATTGCTACAGATTTGTATGTTTCCTTTATTTAGTTGTATTGTGACGGACAATTAGCCATTTCAGACATGACAGATTCTTTCAAAGGACAGCTGTGTTCAGATTGCTTCATCTATCATTTTTCCCCTTCCTTTAATCAGCCTATTTCTATGTCACTTCAGTGAAAAATATCTTGTATGGTATCTGATCACCAAAATAAACTGTGGACCTAATTTTCAAGTTGCAGCAGTTTTGTACCTTTAAACCTCCTTTGACATGCACAACTTTGTTGCTCTCAATGATTTACACTCAGTAGAAGATCAGAATAAATTCCCACCATCACAGTGAATGTGCAGGGTGAATGTGCAGTTCAACTGTGAATGCTCATTAAATTTGAGATGCTTATAAAATTCTGTATAAAGATAGAAAACTGTTAATTCTACTCAGAAGTTTATATAGAGAAAATTCTAGCATTGCTCTACATAAGGGAGAAATGGGGACATTTACGATTTCAGCACCTACTACGTTTTGTTACCCAACTCCATCCCTTTTCACCTAATCTGCTCTGGCTCCTATTAGTGAATAATTCTAGGATCTTTGGCATCAGGGGGACCCATCCACAGATTAAAATGCATGATTTTTAATTGCTATCCTTTTTTATATATGTCTTTTGAAAATAAAGATCAGTGAAGCAGATGCAAGGAAATGAATTCATTTGTTCTACCAGGACCTGTAAACACCACTATGGGACTCAGGCTTCCTGGAAGGGAAAAGTAATATTAATGGAAATTCCTGTCTGAATGCAGGAGGAGTTCTTATACCTGGAAACCTATGCTAGAAATGTTACTTTATACAGTTCAGTGTCAGTGTGAAAAATCGCCAGCACCAAGGACAGCAGCTCCGGCATTGCTTTTAATGTCAATGCCACGGATAGGTATTAGGTGTATTGATGATGCTCATTTGAATCCAGACGGAGAGTCCTTGGATTTAAATGCAAAGTCAAGAGTCTGACTTGCAAGTGCTGCTCTTTGTAATAAGGAGGTGACTAACTTTATTATTAATCCTTCTTGTAACAAATGTGCCAGCCATGATGATCTGTTCTCAGACCTCCCAGTTCTCTCATTTTGTCACCATTCAGTTTACCAACCAGTCCTCCCAGTAAGTTCTGCTTCCTTGAGTGGCACTGCTTCCCTGCAAACAAGCTTTTCCTTCTGCCAGTTTCAAATGCTCAGGCAAATTGGCTTTTTTATGGGAAGCCAGTCAGCAATGTAATGTAGTAAAGTTGCACGCCAATACAATCTGAAGATTGATCCCAGATACTAATACAGGATCTGTCCAGTCAGCCTACCAGGAAATATACTCAGTGGTGGTAGGACCCCATCTGTCCGAGCAAGGTTTCCCACTACTCAGAAAAGCAGTGACCTAGGTCTATCACCCCAGCCCCTGGCTTTCTGCTGAAACAAAATCATTTGTGGTTTATAGTTATGTTTCAAATGGGAAAAAATGCTGATAAAAAATTCTAGTTTTTCATTTAAAAATTGTGGGCAACATCTTACTTTTTCATATTTTTTTTTACTTTTCCTATAAGTCTTCCAAGTGGATGAGAGGATTTTCAAAATCAGAGAAGGTATATTTTGCCCCCACCAACTCTAAATTAAAAATGTCAAAATGTTTTGAAACTGTTCACATGAAAAGAAAACTCTTTTGCATTTTTTTTAATTTTCATGAAACAAACTTATCTTTTTCCAGGGAGCTCTATGAGGGAGAAGGAAGTTTGCATTTTCTTGCTCAGAACTTGAAATTATGATCTTGTTTGCTATTTTTTCCACATTGGGGCTCAAGCTCCCAGCTGTGAACTTGAGCTCTGCTTTCCCTGGCAATCTCATTCATTCCCTGGCACTGGTGCCTGATCTGAGCCTGTGGGGAGCACTCACCTGTTCATTAAACTTTTACCTTCCTGTCCTGTCTACCCTAGATTCTCACTCAATTTCCCAAACACCTGCTGTTATGCTGCTTGTCTTATTGGTAACCCATGAATTCTATGTCTAATTTTCCTCCCAGCAGCTTGTTCAGTAATTCTTTCCTGGCACCAGGATATAAGCAAAATGAGGGCAGATACTAGGAGTATCCTTCTTGCCAATGACTTACTGCAGGCAGAGTGGGGGGACACACATCACACAGAAAAGATGATTTTGCAGTGTTTTGCAGGTTGCCAATCATGATCCTCTGACTTCTTACCCACTTCCATCCTTGGGCAAGGATCCAGCTTCCTTTTAAGTGAGCACATTGGTGTTCTAGCAGATTTGTGCAGGGAAGCAGACAGCAAAGAAGCCATGACTCTGAGCCAAATATAACTGCAGAGCACTTGATTCCCAGGTATCAGTGGTGTGACCTCTGTGCATGCACTTACCTTTTTCTTTGAGTTTTCCGTTAAAAACACTTGCAGAAAAGAGTGTCTAGATTGGCACGGACGCTTTTCTGCAAAAGCACTTTTTGCGGAAAAGCGTCCGTGCCAATCTAGATGTGCTTTTGCACAAAAAAGCCCCGAACGCTACACTGAGCTGTCTACACTGGCCCTTTTGTGCAAAAGCTTTTGCGCAAAAGGACTTTTGCCCAAACGGGAGCAGCATAATATTTCTGCAAGAAGCACTGATTTCTTACATGAGATTGTCAGTGTTCTTGCGGAAATTCAAGTGGCCAGTGTAGACAGCTGGGAAGTTTTTCCGCAAAAGCAGCTGCTTTTGCGGAAAAACTTGCCAGTCTAGACACAGCCACTGGCTGTCACTGGTCCACTTTGGAAATGGATTGCCATTGCAGTCTCCCTGCCACTGGACTTCCCACTGCTAAAATCTGTGTTGGTTGGTGCCAGCACTCAATCTGGCTAAGGATCAAAAAAAGTGACTGTCCAGGAGCTATGAGGGGTTCCATACTTTATTATCTTTCAGTGATTCCAGGTTAAATGTGCTGAGTTTACAGCTCACACAATGATTTTTCTATCTTAGCCTGGGATCTGGAAATCCATGTCTGCCCTTCCTGTCTCTCCCATCATCACCAGTAATAAAGATTTATTGAGCAGAATGTACTTGACCATTTTGCTGATTCCCACAGAGCAATACCAGACCCCAGGTTTCTGGCCTGTGGCTGTATGGGGTCTTTAATGCTAACAATGGTAGAGAACTGTTTGAATAAAGCGGCAGGTCAGCATCCTGACACAACTTCTGGGCCTGATTGTCCCTAGCCTTGCATGATGGGTCATTATTTACACTGGCAAAGTGAGAGTCAAACATGGCCATAAGGTTAAATGAAGTATGATGAACCCACTTTGAACAGGCATAAACTATGGTACAAAAATGCAAGCCCAGGTACCATTAATCCCACTGTCTTTTGAGTAAGAGAGTGTCATTTTTCAACCTCTCTTCCAGCAGTCACAGTTTAAGAAGAAAGAGCATCTATCAGAGCACTGATCAGACATTTTGGCAGCTTGAGTATTTGGCAAGCTGCATGTTTCCACACAGGATGGTTTTATCATGTTATTACTTAATCCAGAATGATCAATTGCTCATGTGCACAGCACAGCAATTATCTGACATTAGATTGTGAATTGATTGCAAGTTTGGATTGGAGCTTTTTAACTTTTAAGAACATGGCAGTGGAAGAGTAAGTGTGGAGATGAGGAGCTTTCTCTTCCTCTCTCTCTTTCTCATGAGCTGCCAGGCATGAAAAGAAGGTTCATGTTCCAGGTGCAAAAATTTCATTAAATCTCATTCAAAGTGAAATCAATCAGGAACCAAATCATCTATCTAGCACAGGTGATCATCTTGTTATGGAATGTGTGCTCCTTCTAAAAACCACTGGGGAGCATTACATGCAGAACAAGGTAGGGGAAATGTCTGAGGAGCTCTTAAACTGAAAGTGGTCATGGGTGTCATCTCACCACAGCGGGGTAGATTCACTGGCAGCATTCTTTAGTCAATTTAGCCTTAATGGGCACGCTAAATCCTAACAGGAAATAGTGATTGGGGGTGGAGGAGAGGGGGAATTGTTCTGTTAGCTCAGTTACACACATTACTCAGGTGAGAAGGCAGGTTAGGGTGCATTCTGATTTTGGCTTTAGGTGTTTACTTAACAATGGTCCAACCTCATGTCTCATGGAATAAACTGAGCACTGCAGGAATGAGAAAAAAAATCCTGCACTACCCTCAATAACATGTTCAGCACAGCACCGTTGTACAGAAGTAATTAAAAAAAAAAAGCTGAAAAGAGGAGAGGCTCCAGTGTTTGGGGGCTAAATTAAGATGTAACATAAATCACTATGTAAATTACACCTTAGCAGAATGGTTGAATATCCAAACCCAAAGACTGGAAGGACAGGTTTATTGCAGCAAAAGTTATGATGCAAGATAAACGTATAGCAACAACTCCCTTACTTACACTCCCTTACACTCACTTGTTGCTTAGCTTATTGTGACCTAGCCATTCTGTCCCTTTGCATATTCTTTGCACCCTTGCAGCCTACAAGGATTTATTCCAGTGGACTGATGTGTAAATGTCACCAAAACTTATGTTCCCTGCTGCATTTTCTTTTTAATGCATATTGGTTTTTCACATAGAACAATCAAAGGAAACACAAATTTGGCAACAAGATTTACTTCTACAAATATATCTCAGGGGTCTTGATGATATCCAAGCCCACTCAATCTGCACATTAGTGGTTCAGTATAATGCCTGACACAAGTTTATATATGTATAACTCTCGAGACAGTAGGTAACCTTCGAGCTGCTTTCCAGATAGTGAACTTCCATCAGACATAGACACCTGTTTTTCCTCAGCCTGAATTGTTAATATTTCCAGATGCTGATTAACTCTGTGCATTGACTGGGCTCCAGATGTGTCAGCCAAGTAGTATTTCACCCAGGACTCTGTCAGCCACAGGATAGTTGCAAGATATTTGTTATAATCAATGAGCACTGACAGATTTATCCCAGATGGCTTTTTGGAAGCCGCTCTCATGCTCCTGTGGCAATTAATTAATGGTAGTAGAACCATGTGAACTGACTGCATCAAAACCCTAAACTACACAGAACTCACCTGCTTTCATGTTTCCTGCACAAACTCAAGACTTGGACCATGTTCATCAAAAAGTGCACAGGTCTGCATCCAGTTTCAACAGGAACTTTTATGATACAAAGTTATTGCTTTCACATTATTTCTTTGCAGGTCTGGATAAAACACTTTGACCTCAGCCATATTTTGCTTTGGTAATTTGAAATTGTTTGAACCTACGGCTCATAACAAGACTCAGTGGATGAGAAACCACATGGGAAACAAAGAAGGCATTTACATGACACACCTGTGAAGACAACCTAAGTTACACAAGGTATAAGATGATACATGAACCCTCCAATATAGAATCAGTTAGATATAAAAGAGTGCAGATGAGGAGGAAATATTTAATGTATGTCTTTTCTAATAACTTGCATAAATTAATTATATTAGGGGAATTTGGAAATATACAACCAATAGGATATATAGACTTTGTGCAAGTGGGAACAGCGTGGGTGCTCTTCTGGTAAACCCAGGAATTCAACATATAAGAACTTGCTTTGTTCATAGCTCTGAGTCACAATGTGACCTTGGGCAAATCATTTAATAGTTCTGTACTTCAATCTTCCCATCCCTAAAATGGGGATAATAAAAATGTGCATCCCATAGGCATTATTAACAGGCTTACTTATTTGATTAATATTTATAAAACTAGCCAATTAGCCCATCATAAGACGGGATTTTCAGGTCTCTCCTCCACGTCGGTCTTCTCTCCTGAGCCTCCGTTCTCTCTTTCCATCACTCTCTCTCTCTCTCTCTCTCTCCTCCTCCTACTGCTTCCCCCTCTCTCTCTCAGTTCTCCTCCACCTTCTGCCTCTCTCTACATCTCTCTTCTCCCCGTCCTGCCTCTCACTCTCCCTTTCTCTTCTCCTCCTCCTCCTGCCTCTCACTCTCTCTCCATCCATCTCTCTTTTTCTTCTCCCCCTCCTGCCTCTCACTCTCTCTCTGCTCTCCTCTGTCTCCATCAGGGATGCACACTCATCCAGGTCCCACCCCCTGGGCATGTACATCACCACCCCACCCCCCTTCGCCTCCCGCTGTGGCGCTCGGCTGACTTCTGCGCCGCTCAGCCAGGCCGCTTTGCAGGAGCAAGCGGTGCAAATGGCCTCTCTCTCTCTCTTCTCCTCCTCACCCTCTTTCTCTCTCAGCTCTTGTCTGCCTCCTGCCTCTCTCTCCTTCTCTCTCTCTTTCTCTTCTCCCTCTCCCGCCTCTCACTCTGTGTTTCTCTTCTCCTTCTCCTGCTGCGTCTCTCTCACTGTCTCTCTCGCTGTCCTCCACCTCCTCTCTGTCTCCTCCATTCTCCTCTCTGTCTCCTCTGTGTCTGCTCCACTTTCCTCCTTTTGAATCTGGTGCCCTTTCCTGACATCAGAGACGCATGCTCATCCAGGCCCCACCCCCTGGCTGCTCCCTCTGGGCAGTTCTGTTGCCTCCTGCCATGACGCTCGACTGACTTCTTGCTGCTCAGCCGGGCTGCCACGTGGGAGCAAGTGGTGCAAGTGGCAGTTTGGGGTCTGCGCTCCCCATGCAGCATGAGGGTGCTGCATGGGGAGCGCGGGGCTCAAACGGCTGCTTGTGCTGCTTGCTCCCGTGCAGCGGCCCGCCTGAGCTGTGCAGAAGTCAGCCAAGCACCACGGTGAGAGGCAACAGCGCCGCACAGAAGGAACAGACAGCATTTCAGCATTACAGAGTCACAGACATTGGGCTACTATATATATAATGTTTTGCGGTCTTTGAATTAGAAAGTAGTGCCAACTTTTATGGTGGATGTAAGAATAACAATATTAATCCAGTGAACTCTTTACTAGTGTTGGATGACCTAACTTCAATAAAAAGAGGAATAGGACCAAACAGAAAAAGAAATGAGTTGGTATCCTAAAAAGTTGTTGGTTTGGAGGCAGAAAGGGATATGAAAGAGATCGGCAATGAAGGAATGTTTTGAAGGAGGAGACATCATTTTGTTGGTATTTCCAATATAGAAGAAGCTAATAAGCCTTGTAAATAAAGCCCCATTTCTGAATCTATCCCCCAACCTGAAACTTCCTCAAAGGTATGACCTACACATTCAGCAGGAATGTTAATTACACGTATATACGTCAATTAATCATGCTTCAGGGCTTTGGCCAGTCCCTGTCAATCACCTACAGAGGCAGGAAGGGATTTTTTTCTTCACCAGGTATTCTGGGGATTTGTTTGTTTGTTTGTCTCCATCCCTTGAAGCAAGGCCACAGCTGCAGATAGGACATTAGGTGGAGAGGCCGGTGCACAGAGGTAGCACTGCACAGCCTCTCTCCCAGATGTGTGGAAGGCAGGTAGATACCACTTGGGAAGGCGGATTACCTATATGGACATGAGAACCCACAGGAGTAGATAGTGTCACTCTACACTGAAGTCGTGATTTAAGTGTGATTAATGAATTCTCTGTCAGTGGAGGCCTGAGGCACTCATGCCCTCCTAATCTCTGCTGTATCACATAATAGTTTTATTTCTGATGGGCTGTAATACTTTGATCTAATTTCTGGTTTTGGCTTTAGTGTGTGGGGGTCCTGGAGGCCTGTACAAGGTTTACAAGAATTTAGACTGGATGATCTGGTGGGTCCTTCTGTCCATCAGCTCTATGACTTTATACCAAGTCCCACTATCATCCTTTCTTTGCTGAGCATCAGTGGGGAGAAGAGGAAATCAGATGTATCAAGGCCTCTACTTATAAGTGAAACACTCCTAGGACACCTGAGTGCATACAGTAGTCTATGGGCATGCAGAAAGGGTGAATTACATATGCATTCTGCCAGGTTTATAATATCAGCTCCATCCACACCAGAGTAGTTTGGATGAACCAGTTGCATATTAAAAAAAAAAGCTGGTTACTTATTTGTGACTGATTGTTTATCTCTGTTTACATCTTTCTTTTTTTCTAATAATTTATTTTTACCCAAGATCCCTCATAGCAAAGGCATACAACAGAGTCACTCACTGCAGAGACACTGGTTCATCACTGGCTCAGATGTGTAAGTTGTTGTGCTTGATGGCTGTGCTATGACCCCTCTGAAAGGAATAGATGGTCTCAGTCCAATTCCTCGTGGAAGTCTCCCGCAAGGATGCCCAGAACTGAATACGCATGAAGAGAACAGAGCTCCCTCCACCTCTTACTGTGAGGTGCATTTATCCGGGCATCATGGGGGGAAGCTTGTCCTATCACTGTATTTGCTGTTCCTCTTCAGTATATTAAGAAAAACCTTCATTTTTGGGACTTTCCATGTTGTTCTTTTCTTCAGCCCTAAATCCACGTTTACAACAAAACAAAAACAACCCAGCATCTGTATTTCACTGAATTCCTTTTTACTTAAAACCATCCTTCAGCCCAGCACTTCGTTGCACATACTGGAGAATATGCCACCTCTGTAATGTGCTTGTCAACTTGGGTAGCTGAAGATTACTGTTACTTTCCATTCACAGAAATTTCCCTCTTATAAAACACTGGTGCAAATTCCAGACTTCTGTCTGCCCGTGTGGTCCTGAGATATTGGTGCTTCAGTAACTGAACAGAATTTAAAAATGCCCCCTATTAAAGCAGAGAGCATCAAAGAGAAAATTGCAGTGCATGATGTTTCATTTCTGGGTAGCTAAAATTATGTCTGAGCTACAAGCAAGTGTACTATTCATCTCACTGGAGGGGGAAAGAAAAAGACCCTCATGAAGAGCAGACTTACTCTCTAGTTCTAGTTTGTCTGATTCACCAGTAAAATGAGATTAAAACACTTTGTGAAACAGGCAGCAATAGCAGTTCCAGGGGTGATGAGTATTCTGCGGGGTAGATTCTTCTGTCAATGATACCAGAATAATTCTAAAATAAATCTAGACCTCATTAGATTTACATCAGGAATGATTTTAACCTTGGTTAGTTATCAAGTACAGGGCTCTGCAGAGTTCAGCAGTTTTAGTTTTCTGGCGTTCACGGAGAATCTGGGGTTTTGGTGTAATTCATGTGGGATTCTCTCACACTGAGTTTCGCTTTGAAAATTATACTCTGGTGTCAAGTTTTGAGTCTCTATCCTGAGTCTCACAGTATTTGGTGTCTTTTTGAAGTCCCAGCTTCCTTGAGTCAAATGCATACATGAAAAGCTCTGATTTAATTTTTAAAAGAGTACATTTCTAGCTCTTGTGGTGGCAGAGAAAAGCTTCATATCTGACCTGAGTGCTTTGGAAAGGCTCAAAAACCGTAAGGAAAATAAAAAGAACCCAAATCTATTTATTTTTAAATCTAATACCTATTTTGACTCATGATTTTGGAATGGTTGGCTTTAGCAATATTGGTTCTAGGTTTATATAAACCACTAAAACCTAAAAAAATCTTAGACAAAGTTTTGCTGAGTTTTCACCTGAAACCATTTTTTAAAGTTGGCTCAACCTCAGATGTCAGCCCAAGTTCAGTTACTGGAAAGTAAAGATGAGACAAGCTATAAAGTTTGGATACAGATCCAATTATTTTCCAGAGTTAAAGGGAGTTCAGAGACAGATTCACAGTTCAATCTCCTAGAGAGATATGAGCAAGCCACAAAACACAAATCTAGAACCAGATTTTCCAAAGCAATGTGCTTTTCAAAACCCAGTGACGAGGGAATCACCATTCTCCCCCATCACCTCTGCTGGGGCAATGCCTTTCTTTTCCATAAACAGTAAGATTGCCCCTTTTGTCCCCAGCAGCCTTCCTCTTGACTTCTTTTTCTTTTCACTCTCTGTTGATGATTTGTTTCCTGCTTCAGACCCTGTGTTTGAATGTGTGTGCATCTACTGGGGAGAGAAAGGAGACAGGGCCAGGGGAGATAAGGAGAAAGGTATCTAGCAAGAAAGATGGGCAGTATGGTGGTGAGGAAAAGCAAGAGAAAGAGATTGGGGAAAAGACACCTCAACACTTAACATCAACACCGTACATAGAAGCTGGGGTGAAAGGTGCTATAGAGAAAAAGCAAGGAGATGATGTTTCAGCCAATTCTAAATATTATTTTCTGTTATCAAGAAAACAAATTTTTCTTAGTATAGCTCCTACATCATGCACAAAATTACCTCATAGGTCAAGTGCTTTATTTTATTTCTGGTAAGAAAGATGCAAGAATTGTAAGAATAACCATTAAAATCCTGACTTTCCATAAGAAAAGTGACAATAGAGCAGTTAATAGCAACACTATGTAGGCAGATTAGATTACATTAGGTTAGATTAGGTGGAATTCATAGAGGAAGATATCTGTTGTGAGTAAAGTGAATCTTTTACATTTTCAAATTCTCCAGAGACTGTAACAATTTTCTCTCTGGACATTGACCCCATATACTCATGTATGTTTTGTGTCTTCATCCCAAGCTACTTCCTATTTCCCTTCACACTGGCCTGGTCTACACATCACATTTAGATTGTTATAGCAATGGCAATCAGGGGTGTGAAAATCCACACCTTCCACGATGCCAGGAGTATACTGACCTAACTCCCAGTAATGATGCTAAGTTGAGAGAAGAATGCTTATGTCAACTAGCTATCTTCACCTTGAATCATGGAATCATAGAACTGGAAGAGACCTCAGAAGGTCATCAAGTCCAGCCCCCTGCCCAAAGCAGGACCAATCCCAACTAAATCAACCTAGGCAGGGCTTTGTCAAGCCAACACTTTTAGGGATGGAGATTCCACTACTTTCCTAGATAACCCATTCCAGTACTTCACCACCCTCCTAGTGAAATAGTTTTTCCTAATGTCCAACCTAGACCTATCCCACTGTAACTTAAGACCATTGCTCCTTGTTCTGCCATCCGTCACTACTGTAAACAGCTTCTCAACATCCTCTTTGGAACCTCCCTTCAGGAAACTGAAGGCTGCTATCAAATCCCCCCTCACTCTTCTCTTCTGCAGACTAAACAAACCCAAATTCCTCAGTCTCTCCTCATAGATCATGTGCTCCAGCCCCCTAATCATTTTGGTCACCTTCCGCTGGATCCTCTCCAATGCATCCACATCCTTACTATTGGGGGGAAGGGGGCAGAACTGGACGCAATACTCCAGATGTGGTCTCATCAGAGCCAAATAAAGTGGAATAATAACTTATCTAGATTTACTGGCAATGCTCCTCCTAATGCTCCCTAATATGCCATCAGCCTTCTTGGCTACAAGGGCACACTGTTGACTCATATCCAGCTTCTCATCCAGTGTAAACCCCAATACTTTTCTGCAGTACTGCTATTTAGCCATTCAGTCCCCAGCTTGTAACAATGCTTGGGATTCTTCCCACCCATGTGCAGGACTGTACATTTGCCCTTGTTGAACCTCTTCAGATTTCTTTTGGCCCAATCCTCTAATCTGTATCGGTCACTCTGGACCCTATCCCTGCCCTCCAACGTAGCTACCTCTCCCGCTAGCTTAGTGTGATCTGCAAACTTGCAATCCATCCCTTCGTCCAGGTCATTAATAAAAATGTTGAACAAAACCAGTCCTAGAACAGATCCTTGGGGTACTCCACTAGAAACTGACCGCCAACCTGACATTGAGCCCGTGATCACTACCCGTTGGGCTTGACAGTCTAGCCAGCTTTCTATCCATCTTACAGTTCATTTATCCAATCCATAGTCCCTTAACTTGCTGGCAAGAATATTGTGGGAGTCCGTATCTTAGGGTATGTCTACACTACAGTGTTGGGGTGTATGGGGTGTTCTGGGAGTGGGATGCGGGGCAGTGCCAGGGAACAAACACTCCCAGCCACGAGGAGTAACGGTAGTTCGGAATAGGAAGCCTAATCCGAACTACCTACTCCGTGCCACGTGTAGCCGTGGGCACGGAGTCCAAACTAGCAGGGATTTAAAAATGTCAGTGCCCGGCAAGATGCAAATGACGCCCGGGAAATTCAAATCCCGGGGTTCATTTGCAACTTTGGTTGCCTACATTAACCACCCTAGTTCGAACTAGGGTGGTAGTGTAAACATACCCTAACAGATTAGTAAAACAGGATTTCCCTTTACAGAAACCATGTTGACTTTTGTCCAACAAATTATGTTCTTCTACATGCTTCACAATTTTATTCTTTACTATTGTTTCGACTAATTTGCCCGGTACTGAAGTTAGACTTACCGGTCTGTAATCGCCAGGATCGCCTCTACAGCCCTTTTTAAATATTTGTGTCACGTAGGCTACCTTCCAGTCATTAGGTACGGAAGCCGATTTAAAGGATAGGTTACGAACCTCAGATAATAGCTCAGCAATTTCCCATTTGAGTTCTTTTAGAACCCTTGGATGAATGCCATCCGGTCCCAGAGATTTGTTAACATTAAGTTTTTCTATTTGTTCCGATACCACCTCTAATGACACTTCAATCCGGGACAGTTCCTCAGATTCATCACCCACAAAGGATGGTGCAGATTCAGGAATCTTCCCAACGTCCTCAGCCGTGAAGACTGAAGCAAAGAAATCATTTAGTTTCTCAACAATGGCTTTATCATCCTAGATTGCTCCTTTCATAGCTCGATCATCTAGGGGACCCATAGGTTTTTTAGCAGGCTTCCTGCTTCTAATGTACTTAAAAAACATTTTGTTATTTCTTTTTGAGTTTTTGGTTAGCTGTTCCTCAAAATCGAACTAGCGGGGGTAATGTAGTCATCCGCAGTTGCAAATGAAGCCCGGGATTTGAATTTCCCGGGCTTCATTTGCATGAAGCCGGCCGGCGCCATTTTTAAATGCCGGCTAGGTCGGACCCCGTGCCGTGCGGCTACACGCGGCATGGACTAGCTAGTTCGGATTAGGCTTCCACAAGGCGTACAGCTAGTTCAGATTAGAAGCCTAATCCCAACTAGCTAGTCCGTGCCGCGTGTAGCCACGCGGCACGGGGTCCGACCTAGCCGGCATTTAAAAATGGTGCCGGCCGGCTTCATGCAAATGAAGCCCGGGAAATTCAAATCCCGGGCTTCATTTGCAACTGCGGATGACTACATTACCCCCGCTAGTTCGAACTAGCGGGGTAGTGTAGACATACCCTGAGAGAGTCAAAGTCTGCTTTTCTGAAGTCCAGGGTGTGTAATTTGCTGCTCTCCTTTCTTCCTTTTGTCAGGATCCTGAAATCTACCATCTCATGATCACTGCTTCCCAGGTTGTCACCCATGTCTACTTCCCCTACTAGTTCCTCCCTGTTTTTGAGCAGCAGGTCAAGTTGCACATGGCCCCAAGTCAGTTCCTTCAGCACTTGTACCAAGAAGTTATCCCCAACATTCTCCAAAAGCTTTCTCAATTGTCTGTGTACTGCTGTATTGGTCTCCCAACAGATGGCAGGGTGATTAAAGGCCCCCATGAGAACCAGGGCCTGTGATCTGGAAGCTTCTCTCAGCTGTCTTAAGAAAGCCTCATCTACCTCATCTACCTGATCCGGTGGTCTATAGCAGTCAACAACCACAACATCACCCCCGTTGCTTCCACCTCTAAACTTAATCCATAGATGCTCAACAGGCTTTTCTCCCTCTATATACTGGAGCTCTGAGCAATCATACTGCTCTCTTAGGGTATGTCTACACTTGCACCCTAGTTCAAACTAGAGATGCAAATGCAGGCATTCGAAATAGTCAATGAAGAGGGGATTTAAATATCCTGCACTTCATTAGCATGATCTCGCCGGCGCACTAGTTCGAATCACAGCTGAGGAGTAACATAAGTTCAAACCAAGGGGTTTGGTTCGAACTAACGCGTCCTGGCGTGCACTTCCTGGTTCGAATCAGCTGTGATTCGAACTAGCACACCAGCAAGATCATGCTAATGAAGCACAGGATATTTAAATCCCCACTTCATTGACTATTTCAAATGCTTGCATTTGCATCCCTAGTTTGAACTAGGGTGCAAGTGTAGACATACCCTCTCGTACAATGCAACTCCTCCTTTTCTCCTCCGCCTGTTCTTCCTGAACAGTTTATACCCTTTCTTGACAGTGTTCCAGTCATGCGAGTCATCCCACCAAGTCTCCGTTATTCCAATCAAATCATAGTTCTTTGACTGGGCCAGGGCTTCTAATTCTTCCTGTTTGTTTCCCAGGCTTCCTGCATTTGTGTACAAACACCTTAGGGTATGTCTACACTGCCACCCTAGTTCGAACTAAGGTGGCTAATGTAGGCAATCGAAGTTGCAAATGAAGCCCGGGATTTAAATATCCCGGGCTTCATTTGCATCTTGCCGGGTGCCACCATTTTTAAATCCCCGTTAGTGTGGCTACACGCGGCACGGAGTAGGTAGTTCGAGTTAGGCTTTCTAATTCGAACTACCGTTACTCCTCATGGAACGAGGCTTCATTTGCAACTTCGATTGCCTACAGTAGCCACCCTAGTTCAAACTAGGGTGGCAGTGTAGACATACCCTTTGATAACAAGTTGATCGCCCTACCTTCTCCATTCAAATCAGCGGTCCTCTTTTGTTGCTCGTTCCTCCTTGTGTTTCTTCCCCATATCCAACTTCCTCACTTACCTCAGGGCTTTGGTCACCATCCCCCAACAAACCTAGTTTAAAGCCCTCCTCACTAGGTTTGCAACCCTGCCTGTGAAGATGCTCTTTCCTCTCTTGGTTAGGTGGATCCCATCTCTTCCTAACAATCCTTGTGCCCGGAACAGAGTCCCATGGTCAAAGAAACCAAAGCCCTTTCTGTGACATCACCTGTGCAACCATGCATTTACTTCCTCAATTCAGCAATCCCTACCTGGACTTTTTCCTTCAACCAGAGGAGATGGTGTACCTGAAGCAACAGAAAAGCCCTTTCCATCGCTGTAGATTGCTTCTACACTATGAGGTTATGCAAGAATAATTATAGCACTGTACCTATGTTGCTATAGTCCCTCAATACAAGAGCTATCTCTTTTGCAGCTCCTACCATCTGGAATTGCTTCTCTATAGCTTCACACCTTCCCTTCTCCTCTAATTTCCAATCTCAGCTGTAAATGTTTTCCCATGGCTGTTCTGCTATCAGCCTTATGTCTGATTGCTTTAATTAAGAGGCCAGAAGAGATGACCTAAGGGTCTAATCATCAGGTTTGACATAATTAGACTCTTGGACTAGGTGTCACATGTTGGCAGGCCTGCTTCAGCCTTTCAGTCTTTGAGGTAGCTAAATTGCTCCATGTTGTTAGCTTTGTGGTAGGGCCTTTTATAGGAAAGAGTTTAAATAAATGCCCTGTCTTCTTTGTGGGGACAGAAAACATCCCGGGTCACTTTTCATAAGTACGTTTTTGTTTATGTCCTTTGCCAGAATTTCTCCAACAGCTGCACTGGAGCTAGCTGAATTTTGATGGGACTGATTTGAAAATTGCACAGTGATCCTTTGGGGCAGAAGGCATATAAATATCATTGCTACTTCTTCACTGCATCAAGCCAGCTTTTCAAAAAAGAGGGAGGTAATGGACTGTCCACACTCTGGTGTGCTGCTGCAATTTGTGAGCATCATTGAGATAACTGGGACCGGAACAGAAGCAGCAAAATAGGGAAACTATTTTCACAAAGCATCGAGCTCCACTCAAATAAGTAATCAGTCACCCTGTGCATATAGGTGCTACTGACTTCTGCTGCATAGAATTAGAACTGCTCAGCTGTGTGTCATAGATTCTATATGTTAGCAGCTAATGAAGAGTCTCTTTTAGTTGAAGTGATGCTTTGCCATGCTGTTCTGAGTGTTCTCTTAAGATCAGTTGCTGGATTTTCTCAGACCTTGAGGACTGTTTAAGATGCATCATTTTCATGGACCATGGCACATGTTTTTACTTTGTAATGATTCTTGTTTGTTGTACAGATGTGTGAGAGCTACAAAAGCAGCCAAGCAATGAAAGGTTAGTCTCTGTGATGGCCAAGCTAAACAGGATGCAGGCATTACTGAAATCCCACTATTGGGGCTCTGTGGGTAGCAGTTAAGCCCCTCCTGTACCTTGTTTAACTTGGCTATATCTATGTAAGTAAGTAGTTACCATAATTAATATATTGTCACTGTAGCTGCAGTGTTAAGTCTCAAAACCAATCTTCTGTCCTCTCTGGTTCCTTAGTGATGTTGCTATACTGTCACCTAGTGGTGAATAAAAGTTTCTGAGGGATAGCCGGGTTAGTCTGTAACTGAAAAAGTGTAAAACAACGAATAGTTCTGCAGCACCTTAGAGACTAACAAAAAATGTAGATGGTAAATTATGAGCTTTTGTGGGCACAACCCACTTCTTCAGGTGAATGGAATTAAGGGGTCCAGGTTGCAAAATAAATAGCAGAGAAAAAGAGGGGATGGGGAGGGAAAGAGAAGGGGGAGGAAATGCCTATGAAAGCTCATGATATCATCTACATTTTTTGTTAGTCTTTAGTGGTGAATGTACAAGAAAAAACAGTTGACTAAAGTTGATAAGACAAGATGCAGGACAAATGTTGGAAGAGGAGGGCGAGGAGAGATGATGGGATCTAGGTCTATATGTACCTGTACAAATATTCCCAGTGAATTTCAAAGTCATAGGCAGGAATATTGATGGAAACAATGCACATTTGCACACGTGGGTATTCACATGACTACTTATGCACTCCTGCAACCAAGAATCAATGCCAGGTTATTCACTAAGACCAGATACACCTAAGCTACACTTCTCAAATTGTTGAGATTTGCAGTCAGGCCACAAAGTAAACCATGCCCAAAGATACTGGATGAATACATTGACGTTACAGAGAAATCCACGTCTGCTCACAGACATTCTCCAGGAAGGAAAGAAGTTTAAATTCAGTATATAAACTACTGACTGTGAATTATTTTTTTAAAATATCACTCATATAATGCTGCAAATGTACACAGCACTTCAGAGGTACCCCACCGGCTACTTTTTCCCCTCTATTTTAGTTTGAAATCCCATGCAGCTTTTTGGCTAAGGGCAAAATCCTGGCCCAAAAAGAGTTATTGCCTCACTGCAGGGGCGGATATAGGGCAGGGCGAATGGGGCAGCCGCCCCGGGCTCCGCGCTTCAAAAAGCCCCGCTCATGCGCCGTGGTGCCACAGCACATGCGCATGGCATCACTGCGCATGCGCCGTGGCAAAGGGGGGGCCCCACGGAATTACGCTGCCCGGGGCCCCGCAAAACTGTCATCTGCCCCTGCCTCACTGTGTGCTATGGTGAGATGCTAGTCAGAATATGAATGATCACTGTAGACCTCGTTACTCCCTGGAGCCTATGCCTGTTTTATTCCTCTATCTTCTGTGGAGCACAGAGCCAGCTGGGCACAGAGTGGTTAATGTGCCTCTGTAGGAGGCAGCAAGGAAGGCAGGTGGGTCTGTTTAGCCAACTCCCCCTGCATATCAGCTCCTACATGCCCTCCTCACCCTCTGCGCTGCTGCCTCTATATAAAAAATATCTGATATAGAGGCAACGGTGCGGGAGTGGGGTGGGGTGGGCAGGTATATCCGGTGTTCTTTGGGAGCCTGCTTAAAGCCGATTCCCCACTGGCACAAGCTCCTGCCTCTCTCTCTCTCTCTTTCTCTCTCTCTCTCTCTCACACACACACACACACACACACACACACACTTGCTGCCTCTGATACATGTTGACATCCCTACGTTACAAGGGAGACAAGGAGATGCTGTCATTTTTCTGGACACATGGAAGAGCTCCACCAGAGCAAGAAACTTCCTGACATCCTTTTTTTTTTTCCAGTTTTTAAAACAAAAATTTTTCTCCTGGTTACCTTGAGCCAATCAAATTCAGGTCTGGGCCTCTGGGAAATGGCATGGAAATGAGCCTGAAATACAAATTTAGAGAATGTGTCCCTGCCAGGTGGGATTATTCATATTTTATGAGCTCAAATGTGGTTTGCATGTTATAGCTTGTGTTCCCGTTTAACACCCAGGCGCAAAGGCAAATGTGCGAACACTGACAGTGGGCTGCAGACAGACAGACTGGGAACTACATCTACTTTGCCTAAAGTATGGGTCTTTCAGTTCACGTCTAAAGATGGCACCAGTCGCTTACTGGCTAGCTATCATAGCACTGGCCCAATGTACTTGCGAGGAACCTGGGATGTGCCTTTGTCACACATTCAGGCTGGAAAGGATACGAAGAAGTGATTATGAAGTGAATGCTTTTGCTTTTATTATAGTTAGGGAATGGATCCTTCTCCCACAAACTGAATTGGAACACTGGAGGCCTCACCCCTCTGAGCCCCACAGAGGTTTGGATCCAGACCCATCTCTTCGGGGTATACCCAAACATCAGACATATACTTTGTATGAATGACCTCTAGTTCCGTTTAGATTAGGGGAAATGACCTACCAGAGAGTAAAGTCCTCCTAGGAGAGCATAGCATGCACATGTTGGTGACAGGCTACAGTTTAAAGAACAAAATGGCCACTGTCTCTCTCCTTTTAAATATAACCACACAGCACACAGGGAAGAAAGGCCTCACAGTCTCCAGTCAACACACATCACAAACTTTACAGAGCATTGTCATCTTGAAAAATCACCAAGTGCTGTACAAACAGCGTGACCCAATTGCGTACTCATTTTTTACTCAACCAAAACATCCATTCATATCAATGGGATTTTTCACTAATGAAAGATTGAGTATGTTCTTCTGTATTTGACCCAATCTGTAAGTTAATATATTTCTGGCTTTGTATTATAAAGTGTTGGATTTAACCTATAAATTCTGAATGGTGCATTAAGCAGGTCTCTGAGGTATCTAGGGTGTTTCTTCCCATGTGATAGTGCAGCAGTTGAGATCTGTAAAATCTTTCAGACTAATACCTGATTTAATTGAGCAAAGGCTGCTGACAGGGGATTGTAACATTGTAGTTTACAGAAATAAACTCAATTTATGATAAGGGGGGTTCTTGGGGAATGTGTGACTAACCCAAGAGAAAAGGAGCTGTCAGTCTTCTAAGGACGCAGGACAGGACATCAGCTCAGGTGGATAATCATGCAGAGAGGGAAACCAGTGATAAAGGGCTAAGAGCAGCAAGGATGGCAGCTGGGCTTACTGTGACTGGCAGCATTTTTTGCAGTTTCTCTGTGACTTTAATTAGACACTGCAAAGGCACCTACATTTATGAGAGTGACAGAGGTAATGGAAAGAAGCCAAGTGTCTCATCAACAGACACATCAGGAAGAATAATCAAGGCTGCTGAAGCAAAACTGGAAGCAGCTGAGCCATTTAGGATAGAACGGACCAAAATATGGTGAGACTGTGCATGAAATTTAGAGATAGCAAGAATGAATTGCTTTGCTCACATCAAATATGTCCCATCTCATACCAGGAAGACAGCAGGTTCAAAATGGATAATAATAAATGTAATATTTTCCTGTTAATATTATCTTAACAGCAGTTTTCACCTTAAAAGATTCCAAAGAGAATGAGTGGGTGAGCTGGTAGATGGATAAAAATCATTTGACACTGAATCTAGTCAACTTGTATGTGAAGTGTAATAGGTGTTTAGAGCTACACCATTCTGAGAACGTAAAGAAAAATACAGTGTCCAACTGAAAGTGGAAAGGGGAGTTATGGAGGCAGGAGGTAGAATTAAACTAAAGCAACCATATCCCTAATCTACAAGAGTAGCAGTAACACTCCATCACTTGGGACATTTAACCCCTGGAAAATAAGCTATAGGAAACAGAAATGGACTTAAACCAAAATCCCAGATTTGAATATTTGGGATGTGGGGTTGCAATCAAAACCCAGATCTGAATTTATCAGCTGCACCCTATTTGTCTACTGCGTTAAATCTAAATTCAGGATCTGAATATCTCCAACTCTGAGCTTGAAATCCAGAGCTAGATCCAAACATGGTTCAGGGTAGAGATTAATTCTGTTCAGTCCTCCAGAAGATGAATACCACTTTTGGAACCTTGAAATTTTCTGTCCTGCCAAGGGTTTCCAGCCCTGCAGGATAAATTCCATTGAATAATAATGAGTTCCTGTGAAAGACCCGTCAGGCCAATAGCACAAGGTGGAAAGTGAAGGTTCCACAGCTCAAGATGTCCTATTGGGTATTCACTGATTCTGATTTCTGTGATTCTCTGAGCAGGACTTCATGCTCTGTGTGTGGGCCACAGGCCCCTGCAGGGATTCTAAGTTTCTTCAGCAGGACTCATTCTTCACCCAATGGAGAGGTTGGATGCTATGCAGTATGCAAAGCAGAAGGCCGCAAACTGAATGATGAGAATAAAAATATTGACCAGATCCCCAGCTGGTGTAAGTTAGCATACAAATGCCAGCGGAGGCTTGCAAATTGCCACCCGTGTAGGAAATTGATGGAATCGGTGCCTCATTCACTGAGCACTCTCTACCACAATGGGATAGTGATTTTGCATTAGCAATAGAGTTTGTGATTAAAGACTGTCTTGTAATACACATGCAAAAAGAAACAGAGTCAAGGTTGTACAGACAGATCTAATTTTTTTTCTTACTTCTGAGCACCTCACTTTGCAACCCGAACATTCTTTAAATGTAATGTTTTTATGGAGAGTGTATGTGTGAGATCGTGTGGGTGAGTGTGCACATGCATGTCACTGTCCTTAGTGTCTGCCAGATACCTTATTGCCTGTTTTCCGATCTGCTCTTAAAGCAACTGTTGTTATGTTCACGTATGTTTTAAAATACAAAAGCATAAAACAAAGGTTTGTAACTGAATGTAATAATAAATAATTCAACTGCAATTTTTTTTTAAATAGCCCATATTTCTCTTTCCCTTTGAGCAGTGCCTGAGAATAATCAGGATCTCCCATTAGACTATGTGAAAAGATGAAGAACTGGCAAACTCTGCCAATGCTTCCCCAGCCTTTCCAAGAATTAGAAATAGAGCTCCATCAGCAGGAGGACTTGCTGTAGTAATACAGTTTGGATGTGCCTCAGTCTGAATCTGAAAGATTATTTCAAATAGGAGTATTAATTTAAAGGGTACTAGAAAAACTTCAGATAAAATTGTTGGCGAATGTACAAGGAAAAAATATGATCTACAGAAACTCCAGAAAATGATATTTAATAACAACAATATCACATATTTTACAGTCACTTTCCTCTCAAAGGATCTCAACATGCTTTACAACCTGTACATATACAGAAATCACTTCAATCAGCACTGAAATGTAGCCACCTCTTAGCTGGAACACAACAGCACAAAGCAACGCTATATAACACTTTAGAACAGAAGGAGAAGACAAATGCTATATTTATTTGAAATCTCAGTAGGAGTTTACTGAGATATTTGCATTAGACTCTTGGACAAATGCTATGAGGACAGTTAATGAATAAAACTGGTCAAGATTTTACATCTCAGGTGAAAATTAAGATGACACCCTTCTCCAGCAACCTAACTCCATGCTGTTGACCTGGGTCATCATTGGCTAATAGAGAAGAGCACCATCTGCTCAATAGAAATAATGATTGTTTAGAATTCAAACCCAGGTTTTATGCGTACTTGCCTCAATGAAAGATTTTATATTTTTATTTTTTTAGTTCATACCTTTCTTAGGGCATATCTAGAAAAACAGACTGTGTTTTTAAATGCATTACCTAATACACTTTGACAGTTTTCATGAGGACTTTGTGTAATGTACACGAGGTGTGTATTGTATAAAAAGTTAGCTGGACATTGTCAGCATCAGCATCTCCTCCCCAGTCAACCATGATTGTGTGCTGTACCATAAAAATCTGATCCTACTCTTCCTTAGCTTTCCCAAACCATCCTCTACCACAAGCAAGTAAAGGGCTTCTTTCATTCCTACAAAATGTTTATGTTCTTCAGCAATTCACTAGAAGTGCAGATTGCAGAGTGCATGGTTGAAATGCTCATACACTAGTGCCAATACTGACAAATGAAGCAATTTTGGAGTATCTGGTCATCGTTTAGAGCAACTCCTCTCAGTACATTGTTTAAAAGAAAGCAGCCTGTGCAGTATGATGAATGAAACTGGAGGAGATGCAGGTTTAAGGAGGGAATTAATTTGGTGTGATCATCCATGTTGCCAAATCTCATGATTTTATCATGAGTCTTGGACATTTTAGTGACTTTTAAAAAGCTCCAGCTCTTGGAATATTGATATTACATGAGGATCTCAGGTTTCATTTTAAAAGAAAGTAAGTTTCTAGCACTCATAGTTTCAGAGAAAATCTTGAAAATGTGAGTAAGTGTACCTCAATGCTCAGAAAGCAAATCAAAAGTACCCACAATTCTCTCTCTCTCTCTCTCTCTCTCTCTCTGTGTGTATGTATATATATATATATATAATTATTTTAAGCCAATCTCATTATTTTGAGGGTGAAGCCAGACTCATCGTTTTTTGGTTTTTGTTGGGTTTTTTTAACAGTTGAGCTTAGTAGTACTGCAGAGGCTTCTTCTTTGCAGACCCTATCTTTTTATCTTTAGACATGGACCTTCCAGGACTAAGCTGAGAAACATGGTAGGCTGGTGGAAGCTCACTCCTGTACTATAGCTAAACAGAGAATATTTGTCCCCGAGCTGTCTACTGATCTTCCATCAACAATAAAATCCCCTTCGACTGTTTGTATAAGAAGAAATGATCATGGCTAGCAAAACAGAATTTGGTCTTAAATTACTTCTTTCAATCTCTGTTTTGAATGCTCAGCTGGTCTTCAATAGCATGAGGCTTACAAATTCATCTGACCCCATCAGCATGCAGTTATTTAATAACACACACAGTGATCAAGTGTCTGAACTTATCTGAGCCAATGCAGTGAATTTCTAAGATGAAATGAGCTAAATTAGTAGTGGGGGCAAAATTGCTTTGACTGTGGAGGGATCATTAGAACAGTTTCTGTGAATAATAATCTCCTGCCAAGCTGATGCACTTGGACATTATAAGACATATTAACACTGTTAAAATTGGCCCTTTTGTTGTCTCTTAGGCTGTGTCTAGACTACATGCGTCTGTCGTCAGAGGCATGAAGATTAGACACATAGGCAAAGTCAAATGAAGCCGCGATTTAAATGATCGCGGCTTCATTTAAATTTACATGGCTGCCGCGCTGAGCCGACAAACAGCTGATCAGCTGTTTGTCCGCTCAGCACGCTAGTCTGGATCTCCCCTGCCGACATCAAAGCCCTTTATCGGCAGCCCCGTTATTCCTCGTGGGATGAGGTTTACTGGGGCTGCCGACAAAGGGCTTTGATGTCGGCAGAGGAGCATCCAGACTAGCGCGCTGAGCGGACAAACAGCTGATCAGCTGTTTGTCGGCTCAGCGCAGCAGCCATGTAAATTTAAATGAAGCCGCGATCATTTAAATCGCGGCTTCATTTGCCTTTGCCAAAACAACAAATCTACATGGCTCCGTCGACGGAGCCATGTAGTTTAGACGTACCCTTACAGAGGTGTCAGGGAATAAATGGATCCTGGAGACTTAACTACTCATTAATGCTACCTTAGTAATGTTATGTTTGTGATGCTGTAGCACCCACAGCCTAGTACCTGCTGCAAAAAATGGAATACAGCAACTCATGTAGTAATAGCTACTTTGTATGGACACACAAACCATGTGTATACCATGTTACTAACTGATTGCAAATTAGTACCCTGATCTTGCATTAAGTACCTTGTGGCAGAACCCTGTGCCCAGCCAGAGACCAATGATGTCAAGAGGGCCCTATGCAGGTGCAGGGATCTGTCCCCATGGAGTTTGCTGCAGGATTAGTGACCTCATTACCAGCTATGATAGGACGATACTAACCTAACCCCTTGCAGAGGTCCTTCCAGGCAAATACTACAGAGGTGTATTTCAGAAGCAAAAATGTTACCAATCATAGTCCTAGTTATTCCAAGTTCAGAAGGCCTGGATCTCTGCTTGAGCAGAATGAGGAAGCTTCTAAGCTTTGAGCTCTGTAAAATATTGCTTCATTTTACTTTTCTTTTTAAATCTGAGAACTTCAACAAAACTGTTGAAATCTCCAGCCAGAGAAAAGCAGTGTAGAAAGTCCCAGGCCTGCGAGAAATTTGGTTTTGCTACCAAGGTTGACACCCGGAGGGATTCCAATTCAAGGCCCTGCTGTGGTTGCCACTTCTTCCTACAGTATCCATTCCAAGAGGTGCCGGTTTGACAGATCAGGCCTGACATTTTCATGTTGTTATGACAGGCAGGAGGCCCAACCCACTCATTTGGTTTCCCTCCATGGAATCCAGCTTCTGTTCTGTTGCTGTTCACACATAAAAAGGATTTTCTGTGGGAGGAGAGCAATGCAATGGATGGTGAAACTGTTTTTCTCTCATGTGGTATTGCTATTGTCAGAGTTTTTCTTACATCCCAGCTTCAAAAAGTCTCTCATGTGCATGGATGTTGTTTTAGCCCTTGCTTGGAATTTTATTATGATTGCGATTATTTTTAAGTCTTTGTGAGAGGAAAAGCTTTTCAGTTCTAAGCGGCATCTGTACCTGAGTGACAAGCCATTCTCCCTCAAGGTATGCTTGACTGCACCATTCTTCTGCTGAGATGGAATGGCTGCTCCCTTCATGTCTCTTTTAAAAAAATATATGCCAGGGAAGTAAATAAACCTCAGTCTCAAGCTTGTCTGTGGTGCTCTGCTGACTGAATATTATTTTAATTGGCTGGTGTGTTCCCACAACAGGAAAACGTTAAATATGGCCAGCCTGTCCCTGTGGAGACTGTTAAGACAGAAGGTTACGAGCGGAATCTCTGTTCTGCAATCTGGCACATTTGCTTAATGACTTACTTTTTTATGTATTAACTCCTTCATTCTTCCTTTCACCTTGATTACTTCTATCAGGGTACGTCTTGCCTACATGCCTCTGACAACAGAGGCATGTAGATTAGACTACCCGGCATAGGAAAATGAAGCATCGATTTAAATAATTGCCGCTTCATTTAAATTTAAATGGCTGCCGCGCTGAACCGATCAGCTGTTTGTTGGCTCAGCGCGGTAGTCTGGACGCTCCGCGGTCGACATCAAAGGCATTTGTCGACCTCCCAGGTATGCCTCATCCCAGGAGGCATACCTGGGAGGTCGACAAATGCCTTTGATGTCGACTGCTGAGCGTCCAGACTACCGCGCTGAGCCGACAAACAGCTGATTGGCTCAGCGCGGCAGCCATTTAAATTTAAATGAAGCGGCAATTATTTAAATCACTGCTTCATTTTCCTATGCCGGGTAGTCTAATCTACGTGCCTCTGTCACCAGATGCATGTAGTCTAGACGTACCCTCAGAGTGCAAGGTCAAGGCACGCATGGGAAGGGTGAAAACACTTTAAGCAACTGGCCATTACCCTGATCTCAGTATTGCCCACACTGAAAGCCTTGAGGTCATGCTGGCTCTGGGAGACACACATTACCACAGCAGCCAGAGTGCACAGAAACCCAGGTGCATGTAATACACACATCCCTGAAATCCAAGGGTTCTGAAGGAGAAGATGCCACTAGCTATAGACTTGGATGCCTTTTCATAATTATTTTTCGGCATTTCGATACCAAAGTGATAAGAACCTTATAAAAATGATCAACAAAACTTTTTTGGGGTGGGGTGAATTAATTCACAGATTCTATGGCTGGAAGAGACTACTGTACTCAGGTAGTCTGACCCCTTGTGTAACTCTGGCAATCGAACTTTCCCAAAGCAACTTCTAGAGCAGATTTTTAAAATTGTTAATGAGAGAGAATCCACCACAACCCTTGGTAAATTGGTCCAATGACTAATGTTAGGATCCCTTGTGATGCAATGTGTTAGGTATACAATATAAGAAAGGAGACGTTGATACCAGAGAAAACTGTGGAGTTAGTGGCATCAGATGTAAAGCAGTTAAACATCATCCTCCCTCTCTTTTCCCTCCCTTTTCCTCTTCCTCTCATCTTCTTGTCTCCCTGCCTTCGATGTCTTAGGATTCATTATCTCATTTCTCTCCTCTGCATTTCATCTTTCACTTTCCCCAATTCCCTTTCCTCTTCTCCTTTACCCTTCTCTTCCTTTGAATTTATCTCCCCTTTCAGACACATCCATTCAAAGACACAGAATGATCACAGAAATTTGACCAGGTTTGCCATCCATCATCCAGTATAGGACAAACTATAGAATGGAAACAGACACAAATACAAATCTAAGCTGCCATGTAAGCTACATATTAAAATCATAGGGATGTCAACTGCGAAGTTGGTGGTGTTAAGGAAAGATTCTCATGCTAAAAAGAGATGTGTAACAAAAGCAGCAGGAGCGAATGTATGTACCAAAGGTTTCAGATAGGATAGTATTTGAGACAATTATCTCATCTCACTGCTACTACTGCCACAGTCACCTTGCTATTTTTAATGCTCTAGCTCTCACTGAGCTAGTATGGGTACATATAGCCATGCTGGAAATCACACCTCCATAGACACAAGAAGTTTGCTGTTGAATTAAATTTTCCTAAGCTATTTTGTGCACTGTTTTTCAATGCAGAAATATCCACTGCAATAGTATATGGGATAGAGGATAGAGCATTTCCGCTCAGCGTTTTCCTTCAGATGGGTCAGATAGGAATTGAAAAAATGGCAGCGTTAGAGACTTTTTTCCATCATAAGCTTTAATTGCACCCAGACCAAACATGATTTGGGAAGCACTCCAGGCTAACTCTTTGGGTTAGCTGTCAGAATTGCAGTAGGGTTGCATGGAGAGTAACACCAGCAGGATAGCATATTAAGGTGTTCATATTCCAATGCTGAATGAGATACTTACCTAGTAAAAGGATCTGCTATTTTTTACTGAGATTCTTTAGATAAGAAAAATTCCTAAGGTCAGTTTCACGGGGGCAGGAGGAGGAGGAGGAAGGCTGAGAGTGAGAGAAGCTACATAATACTACTACTATTATGCTTTTTTGCGCTGTTGTGTTTGGTTGTGCATATGCCAGGGACAGGCAGCATATGGCCCAGGGGTTAACAACATCCCCCTTAGCATATGTCTTTGGCATATTTTGACATAAAAAGCTATTAGCTTTTTTAGGGCTGGTTAATTGCTTTTTATTAAACAATAAACAAAATCTCACCAACTAACTTTGTAAAACTGAAGCAGCTTTTAACCAGATGGAGCAAGAGAGAGGAGACTACTTTTATTATTGTACCAAATTAATCTGAATACAGGAAGGCAGACATTTACTAGGTGTTACCTGGTGTCACCCATGAAATAGTTATGCTGGGTGGGTAATACTGAAACTAAGACCTTCAGCAGTCGCTAGAAGGAAACAGGATGAAATACATGTATTTTAGAAGAGAAAAGACTGTCACTTCTGTGCTATTATTTTAAGCTCCTTCAGAGCTTTGTTGACACATTTAATCAGGCCTGGCATTTAATTCAGAAGAGGGAGCAGTTTACCCACATTACAGAAAGGCTAGAGATTAAGGCAAATTATTTATTAACTGTAAATACTATTCCTTATGAATGTAGCCTTTCCTCTTTTATAAACTGTCTGCAAACTAATCCTGATTCCTGCAAGTGGATCTATTATTTATAATTATTTACCAAATAGCTTGGATGATTAACACATTTCAGCCTTAAGGAATATTTGAGAATTGTTTGATTTGAATATTTGCCATTATTGACCTCAATTCATGGTATGAGGGTCACCTAAGTCACACAGTATTGTTTCTGCTCCCTGATAGAATGATTCTTTTTAAACTAAATAACACAGAATTAATCTCTAAAACTGTTTTATCTTGTGCTGAGAAATTGCTCTATATTGTGGCAGCTTTTGTGGAACTGTCCATTTCTCTTAAAAGTACTTTATTACTTATTTATGAGGTTTACTGCATCTTTATCTGAAGTATCTGGGAGGGCCATATCCTACATGGAAGATCAACGCTCCAGGGGTCAATTTTCTGACATTCAATTTAGCAGGTCTAGTATAGATCCATAAATCGAATGATGAAGGCAACTTCGGGCAGAATCCAATACTCTTTCTTTTGTGATACCTGTGGTTTAACGTAAAAGGTTCGGAAATGTGGCTAGTCCCAGGAAGGCGCAGAAACAGGCAAACTATTACTAAATATCTTTTAAACTTTTATTAAAGGGCTTCTATGTATAAATTATGATTTTATCAATTTCTTACATACGTAGGCACTAAATAATTATTAGAATGTCCAATAAGCAAAATGCAATACAGTGAAGAAAATTCTTTGAGGTTTCTCTAAATCCCAATAGTTGTTAACAAGGGACTAGGGATTATTAACAGTTACATTTACATCAGTCTTACTTATAAGACTAATCATTTATCTAAAACTTTTAACACTACTACTTAACAATACCTCTAAACAATTTCAGATAACAATACTTACATTTAACAGACACACAAACTACAACAACATATTTGGTATTCGTTATGTTTGGTATACGTTACGCTCTACAGGAACTCGTTTGGTTCGGTGAGCGGGAGGTGGCCCTCGGGTGATCAGTCCTCGGACCTGGCTCATATTCCGCCATCCAATGTTTATTCGGGATTCCTCAATTTGATACAGGAGGGGAAGCTGTTTTATAGAGAAAGCTTTTGCACGCTTTTTGTGATAGGCTAGCAGACCCTGTCTATTAAGTGACAGGAGTATTTGATACAGGAGGGGAAGCTGTTTTATAGAGAAAGCTTTTGCACGCTTTTTGAGATAGGCTAGCAGACCCTGTCTGTTAAGTGACAGGAGTAAGGGGGTGAGATGGTTTCCTGTTTTTCCTTTTCTGCCTTATCAGGCATGGCACAGTCAGCACAACCAGCACGAACTTTACATGAACTTTTTGGGTCTGGTTTTGGTTCCTGTTCGTCACTGATCTTTAAGTTACATAATGTAAGGGTTTTCATCAAGGGGAAGTTGACCTTTTGCTGGGATGGCAATACGCGCGAGAGGCCTGGCCAGCAAAGAGCCTGCTTTCACAATACCGTCAGTCTCCCGCTGTGTGGACAGCGCGGAAATGCGATTTAAGATAGATAGCTAAGGCTATCTAATCAACATAGCTGGTTTTGTGTCTCTTAATTTGACGTTCCATGGTAGTGTAGACCAGGCCTAAGATACTGGAAACCAGATACACCACTTATCTGATCAATGGGGCAGTTCCCATTTTCCTAGGTGTCTGAGAATAACAAAGAATTTACAGAAGAATTCTTTTGTGCTAAGATTTGTGAATCTTTCAGGATTTGCAAACATTTTCACAAATATTTGGTGGCTAGCTAAATACTTAAAAATTAGGAATCCTAGCATCATGGCACTTTTATTTGCTGAATTATTGATGTCTCCATTTTTTCAGTCTTCTGCATGCACAAGCCTAGCTCTCAGATTGCAAAAATATTTATGAATCAGTTTTTTCAATATCTGACCCTCTCTAGATAATGGATGGACAGACAAACAGTATTGTTTTTAACAATATACATAAACATATGTCCAATCAGAGGCTGCATTTTGCAGGACTACTCTCTATGTCATTACTTTTAGAAGTCTGTTAACTTCATTTTGAATCTATTCTCTCCACTGATGGTACCTCAATCAACTCTACTGGGGAGCCTGTGCCATCATCCTTATTGCACTTGCCATTCAGAAGTTTTCTTGTTGTCTGAATAAAATTTTCCATTTCTTAGTTGCAGGCTATTATCATTTTAGAAGACCAAGAATAAGTTATCTTCTGTAATTTTGAATCCTATCTAGTTATGCTGAGCAATGTTTGGATTGCAGACATGGCTACAGGAAGAAAGAGATGATCTCAAAATAGATAAAGAACAACACATACCTTATCAGCTCATCAAAATCATACCGTTTAGACTTGATTGACTATTATTAATTACAAGTTGAACCTCTTTAGTCTGGCACCCTCAGGACCTGACAAGTGCCAAACCAGAGAATTTGCCAGATCATGGGAATTCAATATTGTAGTGAATAGGTTTGTTTTTATTTTTATTTCACTGAGGCGAGTAAATGGAACAATGCTTGTAATGCTGTTTAATGATGTATTACTTCCTGATACACTATGGCTGTGTCTACACTGGCCACTTATTCCGGAAAATCAGCCACTTTTCCGGAATAACTTGCCAGCTGTCTACACTGGCCCCTTGAATTTCCGGAAAAGCACTGACGATCTACTGTAAGAAATCAGCCGCTTTTCCAGAAATACTATGCTGCTCCCGTTCGGGCAAAAGTCCTTTTTACGGAAAACTGTTCCAGAAAAGGGCCAGTGTAGACAGCACAGTAGTGTTTTCCGCAAAAAAGCCCTGATCGCGAAAATGATGATCGGGGCTTTTTTGCGGAAAAGTGCGTCTAGATGGGCCATGGACGCTTTTCCGGAAAAAGTGCTTTTCCGGAAAAGCATCCTGCCAATGTAGACGCGCTTTTTCCAGAAATACTTATAATGGAAAACTGTTCCTTTTTAAGCATTTCCGGAAAAGGGTGCCAGTGTAGACATAGCCTATAAGTCTATGCCTAGTGAAGACTTATCAGCTCTCTTCATAACACAGTGTTAGTGTTGTTACATAATTGTATTGTATTGGCACAAGGGAATAAGTAGATAAAGCATAAAAACCAGGCTTATGCTTAGTGGCATTACCAACACTTCCACTGCTTGCTGGGCTCTTAGAAGACATGAAGGGGTAAATTAGAGCTAAATAACAGCACAGAACTAGAACTGGTGGCTGTAACCAAACTTTATGGTATCATGGGAAACTTGGCCAGATCCATGATGAGTGGACATCCAGCTAACTAAATTCATGACAGGCCATGGATGTTGCCAGACCAGAAAGTGCTAGTCTAGAAAGATTCAACCTGTATTGTTAATTTGTATTATCATAGGATATGTCTACACTACAGAGTTATTTTGAAATATCTTATTTCGAAATAGTTAATTCTGTCTACACACAAAATGCATTTTGAAATAGCGTTTTGATATTTCAAAATAACGCGTCCAAACTGAATGGATGCTGAATCGCATTTAAGGCCAGCTGGAACCAGGTTCAGCAGGGCATAAGGTCAGGAGTTACTTTGTGTGGCTACTGCCTGAGGCTATCTGAGGCCTGTGCTTAAAGGGATCCCCCAGGGACAGCCAGTTCTCAGGTTTCCCTGCTTGCTTGCCTACCTCGAAGAGGGACAGCAAAGCATTTTGACTCTGCATGCTCTGGTTGCCCTCACTCAGGACACCACAGCACTCTGCAACATAGAGCCAGAGCTGCCCCTGGGCACTCTGGTGCTTCTCTTGGATGCATTGCTATGAGCCTGGGTGCACTTTCTGCAGGCTGCAATCCGGGAGGTACATCAGAGGGCTGTCAGTATCCAGGAGGCCCTGCAAGAGAGCTTTCACCTTGAGGAGCACTAAGAGCCTCCCTGGTGTGCCCCACTGGGGGCTTGTGCCTCATTCCTCCCTCACGTCCTTCCACTTACCCCTCCCTAACCCCCCTTCCTGATGTAAAATAAAATAAACGTATTTTCATGAACACAAACTCTCTTTATTTAACAAAACTGGGGGTGGGGAATGAAACTCTGGTGAAAGGAGGCAGGAGAGGGGAGAGGGAAACCTGGGAGGAGGGAGCTGGAAGGGATTATTTTGAAATAACTTTGCTGTGTAGACATACCCATAGTGCCTTGAAGCTGTAAATGGAAACCATAACCTCTTTGTGCTAGAAGCTGTACAAACACAGAACAAAAAACTGTTCCTTAAGAGTCTGTTCTCTCTTTAGTTCCATTATTAATCATCTATCCTCATCGAATACTGTGATTTCCTTTCAGATGACAACTGATGCTCACCCTGGCAGAAAGGTAGAAGGTGACCAGAATTGTTTGTTTGCATTGTGCTTCCTCCTGAATAACAATACTGGAAAGGATGTGAATACACATGAAATAGAATCTCCCCTGGGTAAGCCATGGGGAGAGGGGGTGTTTTTACCTGGATTATTGGTTATCCCATAGAGTTGGTGCTACATCCCTGTCTCCTGTGAACCCCTTTGTCTTCAGACATTGAATTTTAAAGTAAGATGCTTTGTGCAACAGCATTCCACCCAGCTCTGCTTATGTCAGGAAGGAGGGAGAATGAGGGGAAGAGAGAAATTACAATGAAACAGTTTTGTGAGTAAGGTGGGGAATCCTCATGGATCACTCGGACCCTCCCCTAAGACTCCTAGTTCCACTTCACTCTCATCTTTTAGCAGGGCTGATGATGATTCTTTTTGGAATGATTCTGTGTTGTTTAGCTCATCCTTTCTAGCCCAGCCCTCCCCAAAAGAACACTCAGGACATTCAGCTTTAATCCTAATGAATTTCCTTTGGTCATATCAATTAAAGGTAGAAAAGGCCTTAGTCATTTACTTCTTTATCTTCCTTCTCCCTGCCCAGCACAGGATAGTTCCAAAGAGTCTATATTCTGGAATGGTACATTTTCTAAAAATAAAATTAACATTAATTCTCCGGACTTTATCCAATCTAATTCTAAATATCTCAGGAGTTGAGGCTTCCACTCTTTCCCTTGGGAGACTATTCCATAGGCTAATAGATCTAACCATCCATCTGGAATTTAATGATCTGTGGAGTAAAAATTTAGTGCAGAGTGAGGGAAAAGTGTATTTAACTCCCCAGACAAATTAATCTCCAGTGTATTTTCAATGGATGTTCTTGTCTGTTTTTCTGAACGGTGAATTGTTGAATTTATCTCAGTGACTTTTTTCTGCTACATGAATGTTCAGCAATAGGATGGAGGAGTGTAAATTGCAAGCCTAGAAAAATAAGTAAAAACAGCTTCAATTCATTAATAGAGCAGTCCTACTTTTATTTTCTTCACATGCTGCATAATCCTTAGAAACAAGTTCATATGCAGCAAGGCATTTAAGCATGTGCTTCTTTTTAAGTACATGCTTAAGTCCCATTGAATTACATTGTTCTTCATATGTTCATTCAAGCTTCATGAACAAATAATCTGTGGTTTGTAACCTATCCTTTAAATCACTGGAATCTAATGACTGGAAGACAGCTAATGTGATGCCAATATTTAAAAAGGGCTGGTAGGAAACAGGAACTATAGAGTTCTGATTACTTTGGACGGAATGCCCACCAGGGCACCTGTGTTATATCTGAGAAGCCTCTTCTTTCAATAAAAACCCCTCT
The DNA here is from genome assembly GCF_052426305.1 of Pelodiscus sinensis. Lineage (NCBI taxonomy): Eukaryota > Metazoa > Chordata > Testudines > Trionychidae > Pelodiscus > Pelodiscus sinensis. Next base: position 38,457,478 of record NC_143056.1, read on the forward strand.
TCCGCATCCACACACATCTTTTTCCCAGAAGGCTTTTTTGGAAAAAGGCTTCTTCCTCATAGAAAGAGGTTTACCACTGTCAGAAAAACGCCTCTGATCTTTCAACTTTCTGTTGAAAGAATGCAATAGCAGTGTGGACATAAGTATAGTTTTTCTGGAAAAAAGGCTATTTTTCTGGAAAAACACTGCAATGTAGACATACCCTTAGTAAAGTAAGTTGTCATGGGATAAGAGGGAAGGTCCTTTCATGGACTGATATGGTTAAAAGTCAGAGAAAAAAAGGAATAAACAGTAAGTTTTCAGAATGGAGAAAGGTAACTAGTAGAGTTTCCCAAGGGTCTATCCCGGGACCAATCCTATTCAATTTATTTATAGATTATATGGAAAAAGGAGTTAACAGAGAGGAGGCAAAACATGCAGATGACACTGAACAGCTCACGATAGTTAAGACCACAGCAGACTATGAAGAGCTTCAAAAAGATCTCACCAAACTAAGGGTATGTCTACACTACCCTCCTAGTTCGAACTAGGAGGGTAATGTATGCATACCGCACTTGCTAATGAAGCCCGGGATTTGAATTTCCCGGGCTTCATTAGCATAAGCGGGGAGCCGCCATTTTTAAATCCCCACTGCTTCGAACCCCGTGCAGCGCGGCTACACGGGGCTCGAACTAGGTAGTTCGGACTAGGGTGCCTATTCCGAACTACCGGTACACCTCGTTTCACGAGGAGTAACGGTAGTTCGGAATAGGCACCTAGTCCGAACTACCTAGTTCGAGCCCCGTGTAGCCGCGCTGCATGGGGTTCGAAGCAGCGGGGATTTAAAAATGGCGGCTCCCCGCTTATATTACCCCGAACTAGCGGGGTAGTGTAGACATACCCTAAGTGATTGGGCAACAAAATGGCAAATGAAATTGAATGTTGATAAATGTAAAGTAATGCACATTGGAAAAAATAATCCCAACTATACATATGATAGGATGGGGACTAATTTAGCTACAAGTACTCAAGAGAGAGATCTTGGAGTCATTGTGGATAGTTCTCTGAAAACATCCTCTCATTGTGCAGCAGCAGTCAAAAAAGCAAACAGAATGTTAGGAATCATTAAAAAGGGGATAGAGAATAAGACAGAGAATATGTTATTACCTCTGCATAAAATCATGGTACACCTTGTCATGGCTCCTTCCCCACTCTGGCATGATAAATGCAGAAGTGGGGGCCAGAAAGTGTACCCCAAAACCTTATCTACCAGGCTTTGGTATAAAACTTCCCCCCAAATCTTAAAAACCTAGATTTTGGGAATAAAACTTCCGCTGCCACCACCCAAATATTAATAACGAGATTAGGGGAAAGATCATTTGGGAAATCTCACCCCTATTTTAAAAATCAGGACATACAGTAACCAAAGCCAGGTTAATTAAAAGAAAGGAGAAAACTTTTATTAGTACAACAATATTCCTGTTGCAAGCATAAGGATCAGATGGAAAGATAACAAAATATACTCATGGATGAATTACACCATGGGCTAGAACTTAGTTAAAAAGAAAAGCCAAACATCTCTTAAGCAGTGCCAGGTATCAGATCCCATATCCAACCCTTAAAACAATATAGCCTAACGAAACTACCTAAACTTTACCCTACTTACAGAAAGTGAAGAATTGTTTCTTAGAGAGAGGGAGACATGCTTGTCCCTCCCTGTAGCTGCAGAGGACTCACCCCTAGAGGAAGACAGGAGGGAAAAAAAACAAATTCCTTTGTCCCAGTTTGAAAGTCCTACCTACATTCCTATTGGCCACTCCACCTGTCTAGGTGTAGTTAACCCTTAATCCCCAGGCTGCTGGCTAACCCTCATAATCATGACACACCTGCATCTCGAATACTGCATACAGATGTAGTCACTTCATCTATAAAAAAAAAAGATATATTGGCATCGGAAAAGGTTCAGAAAAGGGCAACACAAATGATTAGGGGTTTGGAACAGATCCCATATGAAGAGAGATTAAAAAGACTTGGACTTTTAATCTTAGAAAAGAGGATACTAAGGAGGGATATGATAAAGGTATATAAAATCATGACAGGTATGGAAAAAAATGAAGGAAAAGTTATTTACTTGTTCCCATAATATAAGAACTAGGGGGTCACCAAATGAAATTAATAGGTAGCAAGTTTAAAACAAAGCTGGCCACTGTTGGCAGACAGAATATTGGGCTAGATGGACCTTTGGTCTGACCCAGTATGACCATTCTTATGTTCTTAGAGTTCGTAGGCCCTTTGACTAGCACAGTCCAAATGGCTTGATTCACATCTGACTACTCCCCTAAAAAATCTGCCAATGAATGATGGCTAGTCTAAAAACAAAATGGGATAGCTGACACATATTTTATGTATTTATAATATTTAAATTACATATGACTATCAATATAATAAATTGTCTATATGTGATTTTACTTTTCTACGTTCCTTGTATATGGCACTTTTCTTAGGCCGGAAGCTCTTTGGGGTTGGGGTCATATCTTCCTGTATGTTTGCACTTTACATCGCATAAAAGATGCCCCAATCCTGATTTGAGGTTCTGTGCACAACTTCAATCAAAATAATAATAATGCTAAAGGGCACGGAACCCTGGCTGAGCAAGGTAGTTAATTATTTCTGTTTTGTTGCTAGCCATGCTCTCAGGAATGATTACCTGGTGAAATTTTCCTGTCAGATATGAAGCCAAAAACAAGAAGGGTTCTTGGCTCCTGGAATAAAGGATTACTACAGGAAAACTGAACAGGGAGATATAACGAATAATTTCCTCACTATAACTATTAGGAGAAAGAGGCAGGAACTGACATTTTTAATTACACTAAAAATGTACAGCCACTATGTTACGGGGGTGTTAACTTGACTCAGAATCTGAGAGAAAGAGAGAGAACAGAAAAATCCTTTACTGCCATGGACAAGAAGGTGCATGCTTGTGGTAAGCTTAATAGAATGTGACTAGACGCAACCCAGTGGCATGCAGCAAGACTGTTTTGATTATATCAGAGGGCACCAAACATGAATATACAAGATCACTTTCCGGAAGAGCTGGGTGAGCCATTCACAATGAACAATTTAATCCCTGAATGTAGCTCTTGTCCTAGTCATACACTATCTACAAACAGGGTATGATTGTTACAGATTTGTTCACTACTTACAATTGTCTGACCAAATATTTTGTTCAAACAAGTGTCATTTTCTGGTATTCTGACTCAGCGTGTTTGAGAAGAAGAGCAATCATAACTGTGACTGGACAACTAACGTCACATGCTGTAATTTCCATTACCTAAGTGGATAATCTTATCTAATCTTTCTATGCTACTTCTACTGTTGCTTGTTTCTTTAATAAACAACCTCGCCTACAGGCCTGAAATTCCCTTCCCCAAACACTAGCACAACCCTCCTTCCCAAGAAACCTGTGCTTCCACTCACATTCATGAAAATAAATTAAAATAGTTAACAAACAAAAGCAAACTTTGATTTAGGAATCACTGAAATGTTCCTGGATATTTTTTTTTAATTCATCTGCCCGACTTTATTTTCAAGCAATGGAAGACAAAGAAGGCAGTGGTAGAAAAATGCTGTATGTATTCTCAGGTGTTGGACAAATATTTTGTCATAGCTACTCATCACTTTTTTGCATGCACTCCCATCTTGCTTTCATGTGACTTTCCACAACAAATCTAGTTTTTATCAAGTCAGACATAAAGCATCACTCTGCCCTACCTCCCGGGAAGACTCTGTTTGATACATACAGGAACACAGGGACAACCAGTTTTTTTAAACTTATTTTGATTTCAAGATACACACCCAGGGATGTGGTGAAAAATAAATGGAGGAGCCTGAGAGTGATTTTCCTTTTCCATAGTATCCAGTCATTGCAGGGACTGAACATCAATTTCCACTGAATCCAATGAGACTGGAGAGGGTTCAGCACCTATCCATAATTTTACTACAAACTTCACTGGGCCAGCCTGAAAGTGTATAACTGTCTAATAAATTATCATATAACTTCTTACAGAAATATTACCAAATTACATTACTCAGATTCTCTACTCTTTATTTAAACAAATCTCCCAATCATCAATGAAAGTTTCACCTGAATAGGGGGATGAAAAGTCTCTGGCCATTAGCTGTGGAAAATTTCAAGAAGTAGCACAAAACTTTGCTATAAACAGAGATTTTTGCCCCAAATGTTCTGATCAGCAGGAACATGAGAAGGCAGTGGAAGTGTGCCAGAAATAATATTGTCCCTACCTCTGTGATTGAATAATACTAGCATTAAAATGGCCCCAAGCAGTTCTTGTCCTCATTAAAACAAACAAGAGAGTTCACACTTCTACTGTTATCAGGGCTTAAGGCAGTTTGCTGCCAGGCTGCGAAGCTATGGGGAAGCAGTGCATGAGTGATGCAAAGGGCTCCAATCTTCCTGTTTAATCATAGAATCATAGGACTGGAAGGGACCTCAAGAGGTCATCGAGTCCAGCCCCCCGCCCTCAAGGCAGGACCAAGCTCTGTCTACACCATCCCTGACAGATGTCTATCTAACCTGTTCTTAAATATCTCCAGAGAGGGAGATTCCACCACCTCCCTTGGCAATTTATTCCAATATTTGACCACCCTGACAGTTAGGAATTTTTTCCTAATGTCCAATCTAAACCTCCCTTGCTGCACTTTAAGCCCATTACTCCTTGTCCTGTCCTCAGAAACCAAGAGGAACAAATTTTCTCCTTCCTCCTTGTGACACCCTTTTAGATATTTGAAAACCACTATCATGTCCCCCCTTAATCTTCTTTTTTCCAAACTAAACAAGCCCAGTTCATGAAGCCTGGCTTCATAGGTCATGTTCTCTAAACCTTTAATCATTCTTGTCGCTCTTCTCTGTACCCTTTCCAATTTCTCCACATCTTTCTTGAAATGTGGCACCCAGAACTGGACACAGTACTCCAGCTGAGGCCGAACTAGTGCAGAGTAGAGCGGCAGAATGACTTCATGAGTTTTGCTTACAACACACCTGTTGATACAACCTAGAATCATATTTGCTTTTTTTGCAGCAGCATCACACTGTTGACTCATATTCAACTTGTGGTCCACTATGACCCCTAGATCTCTTTCCGCCATGCTCCTTCCTAGACAGTCGCTTCCCATCTTGTATGTATGGAACTGATTGTTCCTTCCTAAGTGGAGCACTTTGCATTTCTCTTTATTAAACTTCATCCTGTTTACCTCTGACCATTTCTCTAACTTGCTAAGGTCATTTTGAATTATGTCCCTATCCTCCAAAGAAGTTGCAACCCCACCCAGTTTGGTATCATCTGCAAACTTAATAAGCGTACTCTCTATCCCAATATCTACATCATTGATGAAGATATTGAACAGTACGGGTCCCAAAACAGATCCTTGCGGAACTCCACTTGTTATCCCTTTCCAGCAGGATTTAGCACCGTTAACAACAACTCTCTGACTACAGTTATCCAGCCAATTATGCACCCACCTTATCGTGGCCCTATCTAAGTTATATTTGCCTAGTTTATCAATAAGAATATCATGCGAGACCGTATCAAATGCCTTACCTAAGTCTAGGTATATGACATCCACCGCTTCTCCCTTATCCACAAGGCTCATTATCCTATCAAAGAAAGCTATCAGATTAGTTTGGCATGACTTGTTCTTCACAAACCCATGCTGGCTATTCCCTATCACTTTATTACCTTCCAAGTGTTTGCATATGATTTCCTTAATTACCTGCTCCATTATCTTCCCTGGGACAGACGTTAAACTGACCGGTCTGTAGTTTCCTGGGTTGTTCTTATTCCCCTTTTTATAGATGGGCACAATATTTGCCCTTTTCCAGTCTTCTGGAATCTCCCCTGTCTTCCATGATTTTTCAAAGATCATAGCTAAAGGCTCAGATACCTCCTCTATCAGCTCCTTGAGTATCCTGGGATGCATTTCATCAGGACCTGGTGACTTGCTGACATCTAACTTTCCTAAGTGATTTTTAACTTGTTCTTTGTGTATCACAATTCTTCAGAAACAGTTAAAATTGTGAAAAGACCCTTAAACATTACTAGATCTGTAACTGTATCATGCTTGGTCTCCCTGGCTGGAACCTGACAGCAGGCTTTGCTCCTTTTGATGTTTACTGGAAGTAGCTAATAGAACAGAACACCCAAGGTAATGTATAGATCCAAAACATCCACTATGTGATATTACACTGGTGTTGAGTCGACTGATGTCACAACAAAGTTTTGGAGTTTTTTTTGCCACCATTTAACCCCTAATATTGTCTTCCAAACAGAGATTCATGGCAAACATGAGTAGAAAATAACTTTACAGCCTATGCACTGTGGGAACCACTCCAGGCAACCACCTACCACCCAGTGCAGATCAAGCCTGAACTACATGGCATTGCCTGAATTGACTCCACACTTGAGTTGGCCACTCTGGAGATTCAATGATTAGGTGTCACGTTATTGGATTTTAAGGGGAGCAGCCAGATCACTGTTGCGCCCATGGTGGGGTGTTTGCCCCAAAGTCTGTACAAAGGGGGGCATGTGAGGTGTCAAATGAAATCTTATGTTCTACTGATTCTATGTATGCTACTCATATGCTTGTATGATGTTTGTATGTGGAGTTATGAATATGGACTCTGTGCTGCTACTGGCCTGCACTGCCTCTTGTAAAGAAGAATTGTTCAGTCGATGACTATGCTAACTAGCACAGCCCCAAGGACAATGGCTCTCAAGGTGGCCAATACACATCTGAGGGATGCATCTGGAAACATGCAAACAAGCCAGGGCAAAATGGCTGCTGACATGTGAAACAGAGATAGGTCACTTGACCATGTGACCTGCTCCAATGGGGAGACACCAGGAATGGATATAAATTGCCATGAGGTGGTCTCCATTTTGTCTTCAATTCTGCTACTGATCCCAAATGCAGCCTTGTGAGGGACAGAGAGCCGGGAAGAATCGTGGACCCATCCTGACATAGGATGTACACCAGAGACTTTTAAGATAGCAGTTTGTAACATCTCTTCTGAAAACCTGCATCAAGAAATTGGTGATTGGTGCATGTAATGTATTCTCCTTAACAACCTTACTCTCAAACTTTTCTTTCTTTCACTAATAAGCCTTTAGATTTTAGATTCTAAAGGATTGTCCCAGTGTGATCTTGTGGGTAAGATCCAAAGTGTAAACTGACTGGGGATTTATGGCTGGTTCTTTGGGACCGGGAGAACCCATTTGGGGTAGGTGAGATTGGGTTCTATAACCCCTCATCTGTGTGCAGGCCCGGGACTGATTGTGGTACAGGGAGAGCTGAGTGGCTGAGGGGTTTTGCTCATGATGCTTCTTCCTGGCTGGATTGGCAGTAAAAGCACTCTGTGAGACTGGTTTGTGGCCTATTTGGGAAAGGTTGCCAGTCAGGGGCTCTAAGGAGCCATGGCTTTGAGCAATTTGCCCTGCGCAGATGCCCTCAGTTGTGCCCAGACTCAGCCCGGTCCATCACATCAGGTCTGGCTACCTCACTGGTCCCAATGCCCATGACGATGGAAGAGAGCCTCTAAAGATGAATATATGACCTGTGTTGCCAGCTGCTTGAGCATGTATGCTCTTCTGTTGATCAAGCAGAGTGCAATGATCTGGTAATTAAATGTGCATGGTTGTGATGGGGAGCAATATGAGGACACAAGAAAAAGACTGGCCAGCTGAAAATATACAGCTCTCCTATTGCATCCTATAATATAGCTGTGAAATGGGACTTTTTGCCCACTCTCTGGCAAAGGAGCTTTCAACAATCAACATCAGATTGTTAATACAGCAAAATGAGGCAGAAAAGGAGAGAGGGAGAACTGTGTTTGTGCTGATACGTTTTGAGAGCTTCATGTCATATAACGTTCACATTTACAAATAGATGATGGCAGCTGCTGATATACAGGTTTCTAATTTTTCATATCTCATTAACTAAAGGAACCCTAATACAAAATGACTGTGATGTGATCTGATGGAAAGCTGCTAATGGGAGATTAATCAAATCAACATGTGAGACTGGCTAGAAAGTAATAATTCATAGCTCCCCTAGTACACTAACTGATTCGGGTCAGAAACTAGTAATAGAATCAGGTCTGGCTCAGCAATATTTCTAGATCAGACCTAGCCCAAAACGTTTTGACAGAAATTATTATTTAGAAATGAAGATCACTGTTAAATGGGCATCCTTAACTTTGCCTGTAAAATATCTGAGCACATTTGCACATCCAGAATAGATCACTGAACATGCACACACCATTTCTTGCTGGATATACACAAACAAACCCAATAACATGCAGTCACAGTTAGGACATGATTCAAAGCCCACTGAAGTTAATGAAAGACTCCTGACAACTTCAATGGGTTTAGGCTCTGGCCCTTAGGAGGCCTGTTCAAAGAGTTGATCCCTGTCGTGTTGAGGGACTCTGTTAATATAATGTAATATATATTACTCAGCAATATAATACAGCAGAATATAAAATGCACACACAGCAGAGCTAGGAATAAATGGTAAATCATGAAGGACTGTTTCTTGTTTTGATGTTCTTCTATTGTCTGTAAAACAAAAAATGGTCAATCCTCAATGAAATTAGGAGCACAAAGTAGTGACATTTCTGAAATCATTTAGACTCTAGGGCCTTGTTCTACACATACCAGGAGATGGGCGCTACTGGATTGATCACCCAGCAGTCGATTTAGCAGATTTAATAAAGACCCATTAAATCGACCTCTGTTGCACTCCCATCGACTCTAGTTCTCCACTGGATCGCGAAGAGTAAAAAGAGTCAATGAAAGTGTTTCTCCCATCAATCCCTCACAGTGGGGAAGCCAGAATAATTTAAACTAAGGTACATCAAATCCAGCTACACTAGTCACATAGCTGGAGTTGCATACCTTAGTTTGTCATTGGTCTCCTAGTATAGTCCTAGTGTAGAGGTGCCAGAATGGGCACAAAAGATGGAGAAAACAAAAGATGGAGAAAATTTTCATATTAATTAATGCTAAATACTGTTATTCTGAATTTACTCAAATTCACTGCAGAATGAAAGCTGCAGTAATAAAATGACCCTGTGATATGGTAGAAGAGAAAAAAAATTGGTAGAGATCAGGAGTTCAGCTACCTCTCTACCTTAGAGATCCCTGGTGCAGTGATTCTAGAGACATCTTTAGTAGACATCATGGTGCCAATTGCTTGTACCCTGAAGTCCTTTCTCTAAAGTATTGTGCTTTTGACACAGATAGTGGAATGCTATGCCATTTTTATTATCATGGTCTCGTACCTAATGTTCTCAATTTAGCCCCACCACTAATTTACTATGTGATCTTGAGCAAGACATTTAATTTATCCATACCTCAGTTTCCTCCTGTGAAATGAGGATAATGATATGTCCATCACTGATTCTTAATAATGGTTAATAGAGACACTAGAAGCTACATGGTGCAGTGGGATAGTACATTAGCTTTTTACCTTTAATGATTTCCTAGTGCCAATTCACCAGTTAATCTTCATTCAAATTCTTCCTCAAACCCCACTTGCTCTACAATGTGTATGAAAAATGAGTTTACTATAGTTCAAGGCATATAGTTCAAGGAAGAAGAACAAAAAGGCAAAAGACTTTCTTATCCCTCAGTGTCCCAATGTATCTTGTCTCCTATGTGTGTCTAGATTGTATGGTATATGTAAAGGTCTTTGGGGGCAGCGAATGTCTTGCTATTTATAAACTGTACTGGGCATATTGTTGGTGCTAAAAAAGAAATGAAATAATTCAGGACTACTCGACACGTGGCCTATGGGCCACATGAGGCCTGCGGCCTGTATGTTTGCAGCCTGCGGTGTGCTTTGGGTTTACACAGGGCTCAACACATGGCCCGCAGGTGGGATCCTTTGAACATGGCCTCCACTGGGAACATGCTCCACAACAGCGAGGCATCTCCCAGGTGGGGTGAGCAATGAAAGACTCAAGCAGATGGACTGGCTAGAACAGGGTGTCGGCGTTTCTAGCCCCCAGGGAGGAGATGCTGGGAGAACCAGGGCACTGTGGGAAGTGCTTTGTATTCAGGCCCACCAGTGTGAAATAAGTTATTTGCATATATATTTGCATGAATGTGCAACCACACTTAAGTTGCAGCCCTCTGCATGTGCTGTGAGTATTACTGTGGCCCCAGGGGTTTTCAAAGGTGAGTAGCCCTGAGATAATTGTTAATAATAATAATAATAGATGACTACTGAAATTCTGTCATGGATCACAAGGCTGAAGATTTTAGTCAGAAAAGACACAGCCCAGGCAGCAATAGTGCAAGCTTAACCTCATAATGGGTTTGCTTCCTGAAGGTGCTAAGCAGTCTGAACCCAACCCAGCGAAGAATATGCTTCACTTCAAGCAAAAGAGCAATCCCATTGACTTCAATGAGACTACTTGTATTCAGTATTAAGCAGGATACTCAAGTGCTTTGCTGAATTGAGGGCAGAATACTCAGCACCTTGCAAAATTGAATCCTAAATCTTAATTCTGTGTTAGAGGTATCTACAGTCTGAGTAAGAAGGCAGTGCAATCTCCATCGTTCACTAAGCCCTTCACCTTTCTCAGAAAACTGATGAGATACCAACTGTGGAGATGGTTGTTGTTTTTTTTCCAAATTATTATTTTATTTTATTTTATTTTCACAGAAAGAAGGAAAAGGAAATGGTTGCTATTCATATAAACCCAATTAAAGAGCACAACAGAAGCAGTGCTTATAGATAATAACAAATACTGGCCTGAAACCATAACTCATTTCATGTAAGTCTCCAAACAACCATCACATGATACCAATTTCAGATCACTAAAACCTAGAGCTGAATTCTAACCAGTGACCCATAATTAAAAGATACTGTATACCATTAGCAATGTCCCCAAGGCAGATGCCTTTGTTGGCACAATGCTAATTGTTTCAATGTTCCCAACCTGATATTTTCCCTTGTGGAAAATTTTGTCTTATTAATTACAACTCAGACTTTGAGACTATTTTAGTAGCTTTAAAAGATGCACATAAAACCATGAAATGTGGTGTATATGTTGAGGGCAGCTTTTTAAAAATTATACTTTACCCTATTTGTAAAAGTACAGATGGATTAATGCCAATGTAGAGTAGGGAGAAAGTTTAATTGTTTTACAGTGCCACATATATTATTGTAGCTATGTTAGGAATGCTTTTAAGTGGGTATGAGAATTTATAAAAGCAATAATCAGTACTTCCCATGTATATACCATTTTTCATCAAAGGATCTCAAAGCCTTTTACAAATTAATCTTATCTCAATTAACACTATTATTTTCATTTTACAGATGGGAAAACTGAATCACTAAGACATTACAGTGAAATGTTTCAAATTCTGTGGTTTACAGTTAGACATCTAATTCCATAGTTAAACACAGAAATAAATGTCATTTTTAGAAGGGCTGGGCCCCTGTATTTCCCTTTAGCTTCACTGGAAGCTGTGAGTACTCAGCATCTCTGAAAGTCAGGACAGTTGATTTGGGCTCCAGCAGTGTCACAACTATGCCCTGGTGTACATTAGGGAGTTATTTCAAAATAACTCCCCTTATTTCAAAATAACAAGTGGAGCATCTACACATTATTTTGAATAACAGGCTCTTATTTCAAAATAATGCCTGCTTTCCATGAGGAATAATGTTTATTTCAAAATAGTGTTAGTGTGGACATTCCACTGATGCTATTTAGAAATAACTACTCCCCAAAGTAATTAAAACTAATTACTCCTCAGTGCTTCCTGGGGCTCTAAATCAAGATAGCACATCCACATTAATGGAGCCTGCTTTGGACTAATTTTGAGGCTTCCCCATAGTGTGGTCACGTTATTTCAAAATTATTATTTTGGGAGTTATTATTTTGAAATAAATTATTTCAAAATAATTTCTTAGTGAAGACATGCCTTGAGCTATGGCTTTGGATGGAAAACACACAAAATTTGACGATCTGATGTTTCCACCCCCAAATCAGGAGAATGTGGAGATTGGCACTGACCTTTCCTTTGATCTTTTGGATTTCTTGGAATTCAGAAGTCCACCAACAGCTCCCATGGATTAAAAAATATGTAAAAGGTTTGTGCAAAACTTCTAAGTTCCTGAATTGCCATTACTCACCCAGACCTGGTACAAGTGCTATCTGTGGCAGAGGAGTACAGTAGGGTAACTCAGCTGAACCAGCCAACTAAGGACACATCTTTCTAACAAGGCAAGGACTGTACAAGGCCCTTCCTCACAGATGGGGACAAACAATGCTCTCAACTCTCAGATATCATCTCCAAGCCCAAAACAGCTTTTCAAAAATAAACCTTTCATTGTACCTCATCACAAGGTTCCCCAACCATTAAACACCCACATTTATCTGCACAGCATAGAAAACAGCTATTATTTCAATGCCTCAAAGTAGTGTTGCAAATTATTCAGAAGGATGCTGCATCATATCACTAAGATTATAGGTCATATTATTCTTTCTCAAAAAATTAATTCTACCCTGTCTCTTCTCTCTCAGTCTCCTGTATTTATCCATCCAGACTTAAATGGCCTGCCAGTCATTAGAGAGTTTATTCTCAGGCCATCTTGGTGAGGTAGAGAAGTATTATAGACTCTGTTTCACAACTGAAAAACTGAAGCCCAGAGAGGTTAAGACCAATATTTTCAAAACTGACCACTGATTCCGAGTGCCCAACTTGGCCATTATTTTCAGAGGTGTTGTACACTTACAACTCACATTGAAATCAAAGATACTTTTCATCCATGGAATTAGTCAAGTCCAATGTGTCTGAAGTTGGGCAGCAAAAATCAATAGCCACTTTTGAAAATTTTCTATAAGTAAGTTGCCTATAATCAGCCAGCAAAGTTTGTGCAAATGCAGGAGCTAAACATAACTCTTCACAGTCCCAGTCCAGTGCTTTTACCACAAGGATATCCTTCTCTCTCTAGCAACCACCCTCTTATATTAGATTTTATTGTACTGTATTTGAAATGCCTGTAATGTAGTCTCTAAAATATTTCAGCTATTCTAGTCACTTCCAATGCACAGAAAGTTCAATGTTGATGCCATTGTGCCATCTAGTGGTCAAAAAGTATTTTCCATGACAACAGTTAATTCATAGGAAATAAACTATCCTAATGTTGAAATTCCAAGACTATTTCTACTCAATTTATCCAGAACACCTCCCACGTTCTGGAAGCACATTTCATCCAGTTCTATGGAATTCAAAACACTCAGTTTGATCCTGGATTTCAGCCCCTATGTTCCTTTATTGATCAGTTGATCTGACTCAACTATGGGAGTAGATATAGGACATACAACACATCCAAAGTTACACAGACAACTTCTTCTTACATATTGTTTACACATTACTTTGCAGGAACCAGTCCCTGTACAGCATGTTCTGTCCATTTGCTGTTCACATGGAATCCAATATTTATATTCAAGATTTATCTTGTCCACAGGCCTTCACATTAAGTGTTGCTGCTTATCTAAGGTAGCACAAATATCCTGCCTCTAGGACAGTTTGTCAAATACCTGTTGGAGAACACTTTAACCTGCCCAGGGAATCATTAATGGATCTCAAAGTCACCCTGTTGTTTCAGGCCAATTCCACAAGCCAAATACACAGGGAAACACTGGAACTGAACTTCATTTACAAGTTTGGGAGCCATCACAAAGGTATGAATAAAGACATTATCTGGCTAGCACACTTACATTCCACATCCTAATGTCTTGACCAACCAAATAATGGATACTTAAGAACAATGTGCACCTTCTCTTGCACCTTCTCTTCCAGGGAGGCCATACCAGGTAAGTGCCAGCGCTGTCCCCCACCCGGGGGGTGGGGTGGGGAGGGAGACTAGGGACCGTGCGCGGGTCATGCCTCCCACGGATCATGCAGCCACCTGTGCACCCTTGGGCAGGTGGCTCCAGCTGTGTGCCACACAGGGGCCATGGCCCAATAGCCAACACTCTCCCGACTTCGGGGCGGGACCCAGAAGGGCGCCCTCCCTTCACACACCCCCTCTACACAGGGGGAGGGGACATCTTCCCTCCGCCCCAGCCACACTATACACAGCACAGGGACACAGGTTCAGTCTCAGGGCAGCTCCCACTCCTGGGCAGAGCCAGACATGCTGACCATGGCCTCTGTGCAAGAACATTAGCTCTGACAGTGTAGGGTATGGTCGCCCTCATCTCTCAGGGGGGGCTGGGCATCATCCACTTTTGTCCCCAGGAACAACTGACCACGTCTCTTCTTTCTCTACAGCCGCACCAGCTGCTAGTGCAGGGTGCACCACCCCGCCCGGGACAAGCTCCTGCACCCGTGGCCTCAGCAGGACCACCACCATGCAGCAGGAATACAGAGAGCAGCACCTGCAGGCCCTGTGAGCCCAGACCCGGATCATGGAGCAGCAGGAGCAGGACAATCGGGAGCTCCAGTGGGAGCTGCTTGCCCAGGATCGTGCCATCTGTCACCATCTGCAGGCCATGGTGTAGAGCATGCTTCCCCGTGCCGGTCCTGCACCTGCTGCCCTTCAGCTACTGTTCCTCCTTCCACTCCTGCCCCCCTCCTCTCTCTTCCTCCTCAACCTCCACACCCTCCTCCTCAATCTCCACACCCTCCACCTCAACCTCCGCACCCTCCTCCCCGTACCCCCGGGGACTCTGAGCCTCCTTCCCCATGGTGCTGGGGGGCAGTTGGTCCGGCGAGACCCCCACCTCTGAGCACTGATTTCCCCTCCCCCTTTTTCCCCTTGCTTCCCCCTTCCAGCTCCCTCCTCCCAGTTTTCCCCCTCCCCTCTCCCACTTATTTTAATTCGAAATAAGTTAATTTGAAATAGTCTGTAAGGGTATGTCTACACTACAGCACTAACTCAGCTACTCCTTTAAAGCTGTCAAATACCTGTTTACAACTTAACCTTCCATTCACCTTCCCAGTCATGAGGCAAGCCAGGTAAGCCAGGCCTACACCTTACTTAACACAGGAGGCAATATCTCTAGAGGCTGGCGGGGAATACTTGCTAAGAGGAAAGATAATACAATGCACCTTAGTGCTGAATCTACATTCCCCAGCTGCACATTCAGGAAGGGCTTGAGCCATGAAGTTCAGATCCTGATCCAAATTTTCCCCAAAGTTTCAGATGTCCAGATCCCAAGGTTTGGTTCAGGCATACCTTGGCCTGAGCTCCAACATACAACCTGGAAGAGAGTATTAAGAGCAGCAATGGTCATTTGATAACTAGTACACGCAAATCAAATTCTCTCTCACACACACACAACCTCACAAGTGAGTTGTTTCTTTCATAGAAATTTTGTCTTCTGCAAAGGTTATGTCATCATCTCACTATTTATACATTGCTAGTGAAAGGTGCCTCATCATCACACAGCCCTCCCTGGAAATGGCTACACCCTTGTGTATGCAAACCATAAGCACCAGCACTGCAAGCTCCCTGCTAAGCTGCCTTCCTTCTCCCAGCCACAACCCTCCTCAAAACTGATTTGCAAGATGCCCTCTTTTAGGACAAAATTGTAGCTGAGCCTCGAGGAACCTTTCAGCCTGTGACTCCTTGATGAACCTGTCAACAAATACCTGTTCTGAGCCCCACCGAGCTCACTTCATGTACTGTGATCCACTGGACTGTGACCAAATGGCAAGAACAACAAAGGGATTCATCAAACCAATGGCAATCCACCTGTGCAAATGCTACTGCTATGGGACAGCTTTAACTCTAGTGGAAAAAATATCTCAAGTGCCAGATATTTAAGAAGTCCCACAGCAAATTAGATTTGTTTAGAATCATCCTTCCTTTTCATAAAAATACAACCTCTAGCCTTCTATTTGAAGAGCACCTTTCACAGTGTAAACTGATGCACTGTTGTTGGGTTGACTCTGTAAAGAGACTGACACCACAGGACCAAGAAACCAATTCTTCTTAGTGCAACTACTGCAAATACTGTAATTAGACCTAGGCTTGAAAGTTATAATTTCATTAAGTGGCAGTTCTTTAAATCAATGCCTCAAGATTTGATTAAATATGGAACTATAAGAAATACTGATCGGCTACGTCTAGACTGGCCCCTATTACGGAATAGGGATGCAAAGCAGGCAAGTCAGAATAGGGAAATCCACGGGTGATTTAAATATCCCTCGCGGGATTTAAATAAACATGGCCGCCGCTTTTTTTCCGGCTTGGGGAAAAGCCAGAAAAGAGCGTCTAGACTGGCGCGATCCTCCAGAATAAAGCCCTTTTCCTACTTCAAAGTAGGAATAAGAGATCCTCCGGAAAAGGGCTTTATTCCGGAGGATCGCGCCAGTTTAGATGCTCTTTTCCGGCTTTTCCCCAAGCCGGAAAAAAAGCGGCGGCCATGTTTATTTAAATCCCCCGCGGATTTCCCTATTCTAACTTGCCTGCTTTGCATCCCTATTCCATAATAGGGGCCAGTCTAGACGTAGCCATCATGTCTGCACCACTGTATACATGCTGAAGTGCCAAAGTCCTGGCCAAAATGCACTGGGTTGAATATAAACCAAGGCTGGATTCTTTGGAAGAAGTCTCATTTGTATTTTCCAAAGACTTGTGGTGATGTAGTGTATAAACCTCACTCTGGACATGAAGGGGTTAACTAGACCATTGAAATCTGTATTAGCCCCACCATGTCACACCTGATAGTTAGGGTTGCCAGATGGTTTCAACAAAAATACCAGGCACACTTGACATTACATCACAATCTACATTACATCTTATTTAGAAAATAGCGGACATTTATATTTTCTCATTTATATTTTCTCAATTTGTTTCCTGAACAGAAAGCTCAAATACTGGACTGTCCGGTCCAAAACCAGACCCCTGGCAACGCTACGGGTAGTTCTATCAGGCTCAGGGAGAAGTTAAAAGGAAGAATTTCATTGCATTGAGGGAGGGACATGTTTTGGAGTGTTGACTGTATAAGAACCTGATGGGAAACAGAGAGATAGGAAGAACGAGAAATGTGAAAGAAGACACAGCCATGGAGTTAACTCCTGTAGCAGGCCTTGAAAAAGGGGCAAGGCTCCAGGGAGACAGCCTGGTACATTAAGTGGAACCAGTTGCTTAGTATGTAGTTCTGACAGGTTTCTGAGTTTTACTGAGGAACTTCAGGGGGCAGCCCTGTGAGCCATTGCTCTGGAAGAAGACTGAAACTGAAAAGAAACCCAAGAGGAGTGGATGATATTGTGTTAATTTCCATTAATTTGTTGGACATTGAGTGTTTGGGACACTAATGCCCTGGAAGGGTGGAACTATAATGTGACCATGCAGGAGAAGCAACTCACCACCATTATCAGACCACAGAAGTCCTGAGGAGGAGAATGAGGTAAAGTTGCTGAAATGCCATGTCAGGCCACAAGTGACTTTTCAAGATTGTGGCTCAACGGCATGTGCACCTCTGCTGTGTTGATCATTATACCCAAAACTAGGTCCAGTTAATCTGAACTCAGATCTGACCCTGATGGTTCTGTTCATTTGAAAGATATGGTTGTACGGATAAGGCTGTGAGTTTCCAGTATGCTTAGGGGTCTGATTATTTGGGTAACGGAAGTGTATGCTAAGGTTCTTAAAAATTAAGATTAGAGGGACATTCTTTCTTTGTAGCTATCCCTAGCTAAAATATGCTGGACTCCTACAATGAAGCTTGAAAGATCTTTGCTTTTATAAGCTAATAAATACTTTAGCAAGATCCTTCTTATCTATGATATTTTCTAGTATTCAGAAGTAAGAAGAGGGCCGAGTGTAATAGAAAATTGAAACAGATTTGTGGGAGCAGGAAGGGAATAAGAAACAAAAACTGCTGCTGTACACGATCAGATCATTAGTTGACTAAGTCTAATATTCTGCCTCCAGCTGTGACTAATAAAACAGATATTCAAAGGACGGTGAATCCCCATCCTTCCTTCCAGCTCACCAACAGCATGGGGGATAAAAGGCCATCTGCCAGGTTATTCAAAAGGGCCCAGGGCTCCCAGCTGCTACCACTGCTGATTCCTAGGCCCTCTAAATCACCACTAGAGCTCCAAGAAGTACACTCTGGGTGGTGCTGAAGTGGAGGTGGGAGGAGGCTGCCCTTCCTCTTCTGCCCAAGTCCCTGCCCCTTCCAGGAATGCGGAGCCAGCCCCCACCTCACCTTCCTCAAAGGCCTGGCAATTCTGTCTGCCCCCAAGCCTTCCCTTTAATGCACCCTCAGTATTATGGTCTTTTAAATCCTCTGTAAGAATATATACTTTCTCCGGGGCTAGGAATCTGCCACTTTTCACTCAATTTGCAGCTAAGAAATAGAAATAAAAATAGTAGACATGGACCAATCTACAGAAATTTGGCTCTGAATTTCTACCACTAATCCTCAAAGTTTCAAGGGAGATTTAGACATAGATTTTTGGTTCAGCTCAGTATAGAGGAAGTGACAAGACAGTTGTTACCAATTCTTGAAGTTTTTATAAATACAATAAGGAGTCCAATGGCACCTTAAAGACTAACAAATTGATTAGGGCATAAGCTTTCATGAGTTGCAGCTTACTTTGTTAGATGCATGAAGTGAAAGAATCAGAAGGCAGGGATTTATACATACCCTCAGAGATAGGAGTGTCACATCAATGCTAATTCAATCAGGGTGTATGTGGCCAACTTCCAACAGTGATAAGAAACTGAAAATACCCAAAAGGGGGAATTACTTATTGCAATGGGAGAGTCATTCCCATCTTCTTATCCCTATTGCAATCCTGACTTTAATTTTAAAAACAGTAAGTTTCTAACTCACATAGGTATGCAGAAAAATGTGAAAAATGATCTAAGGACATGGCTCAAATCAGAAAGCAAAGAAATAAAAATACAAACTTTTGGATGACTTGAACAGAATCATTCATGCAAGCACAGCTACAGTGGCTTTAAGCAAAGATACTACAAATAAATAGATCTCTATACCTGTGACATGAACGAGATAACACCCCTCTACTGGTTGGATTATGTTTGGGGTGCAGGTGAAAGGCCACATGTTGAGAAATCATCATCTGCTGTATAGTACTATCAAACAGTTTCCCTTCTATAGTTGTGCTTGTGCACACACTGGATAACAGCCCAGAATATAGTTACAGATAAGGAAGTTAATCATATAGCTTAAGTGATAAGGGAAGTGGGCTTTATGCTGATAGTCCCAGTTTCTATATCCACTCACTACTTATGTGGAGCCTCATGCTGGACACCATGACTTGCAGGTTTGGGTTCTATGTTACAAAGAAGCAGGATGTGTTATATGCTTACTCCCTACTGGAGAGTGGTAGTTCCTATTAGCTGCTACCTGACCATACAGTCTCACAGTCCAGGCATTACTGAAATTTTCATAATCCTTAGGTAGCTGGTCACAGAGATGAACACTGGAATGGGTTTCATTTCAGATTTTACATATCTCCAGTGACTACTTTCTGCCCCCTGAAAAGCCTCCTGCGGTTTTAGCAGGAAATATGGGATTCTTCTTCATTTCCTGTTCTCCACAGCTGTGTAGGATTAGGCACAGGAACACAGATGCCTCAGTTCACTCCAAGAAGTGACTGCATTTCAGTGGTGGTGAAGTAATCTGTGACTGTAAACTAAGGATGAACGATAAGCAGCCTGCAGGCTAGATGCAACGTCTGCCCAGTCTGTGCCACTTCCTACAACTTCCATTGGCCAAGAACAGCAATCTGCAGCCAATGGGAGTTGCAAGTGGTCATGCCTGTGTACACACAGGTAAATAAAGCATCAGTGGCCCACTTGAAGCTAACCATTAATTAAACCAAAAGTTCACTGAGCCAACAAAACTGAGCCACATGATGGAAGACATTAAAAAAAAAACCACTTGACTATCAGAACTCAGGATTTATTTTAATTACTGTCCTAATTATTTATGACCCTGCTGCTGCTATGCTTAGTCTCTCTGCTTCCCTAAAGACTCCTTGCATAGAAGAGCACTACTTAATGGACACACAGCTGGTTCTCCTTGATAATAAACTTGAAAGAAGGGCATGCACCTGCCTATTTGCTCTTGCGAAAGCTTACTGACCTGTGCTTAGGCTCCTATTTTACCACCACTCAGATCCTTTGGGAAACAATGATAATTTAAAGGCCTTAGGTTAGTTCTCCATCATCAGCAGGAGTTATTCTCAACAGATTTGACTTAAAGGCCTTTGATCCAGTAAATCACCACCAATTGCTATCTGTGTTGGCCTTCCTCGTTTGTGTGTCTGAATGCTTACACGACTCTTATTCCTGTAGTGTTTGAATGTCTCTGAGGGGGTTCTCTGGGTATGAAAACAGGGTGGCCGTGATCACATTAGAGCAAAAAGGGAACAGGTGGCACAATCCATATCTTCCACCCTCTGCTACTGAGGCAAATGATGCCCTCCTTTGTACTTCTCCTGGCTAATCAGCCATTAGGGGGGCTGCTCCTCACCTGTAAACCAACAGAGGAAAAAATCCTCTGCAATGGTGCAGCTTATCCATGCACAGTACACCAAAACTCTCAGTGGTCATGATGGGTAGAGGAGGAAAAGCACATGAGGCTTTTCCACATCCCCCTCTGGTTCAGTTCAAGGACACTGATGTAGGAGAAAAGGAGAAAGAAAGGGTAGAATAGGGGAAAACAGAGAAGGAAGGAAAAAGATAAAAGGCGAGAAGAAAAAACAAATGAGTGGGGGTCCTGGAACAATGAAAGCTATAATAAGGGAATATGGAGGAGAAAAAGGGAGACTATAGAGTTGATAAAGAATCCTTAGAACAGTTGTGGGCAACCTGAGGCACCTGCTCCACCCACAGCACATCAGAGTAATCTGCTGGTGGCCCTCAAGACATTTTGCTGACATTGACTGTATAAGCAACGCCCTCCCACCCTCCCCCCCACAGTTCCCATTTCCAGCCAATGGGAGTTGTGGGAATCAGTGAGCCACAGAAATGTGCTGGCCGCTGCTATTAAATATCATAAGTGATTTGGATAATGGAACGGAGTGCAGGCGTATACAATTTGTGAGCAACAACTCGCTGGGAAGGGTTTCAAGCATTTTGGAGACAGGATTAGAATTCAAAATTACCTTGATAAATGGAAGAATTGGTCTGAATTCAAGAAGATACAGTTCAATAGAAATATGTGTAAAGTACTTCATTTACAAAGGAATAATCAAAGCACAGCTACAAAATAGGGAATAACTGGCGAGATCAGCAGTTCCCAACCTTTTCCAGATGGGGACCCATTTTGACAATTCAGGAAGACTTGGTGACCCAAAGCAATTCAAAAATGGGGGAAAGAAAGGGGACAGAGCCACCTGAGGAGACACTTGGCGACCCTTTTGAAATGTAATGGCGACCTATATTTGGGTCCTGACCCATAGGTTGGGAAACCCAGCGCTAGATGGAAGTATTAGGCAAGTGCTGAAAAGAATCTTGGGGTAACAGTGGATTGCAAGTTAAATATGAGTCAACAATGTAATGCAGTTTCAAAAAAGGCTAAAAGGGAGGGTATATTAAAAGAAGTGTTGTATGTAAGAAATGGGAGGTAACAGTCCCACTTCAGTCAGCCCTTTTGAAGTTCAGTTGAAGTATTATGTCCAATTCTGGTTGCCACATTTTAGCAAAAATGTGGACAAAATGGAGAGAGTCCAGAGGAGAGCAATAAAAATGTCAAAAGGTTTAGCAAATGTTATCTATCAGAAAAGATTTAAAAACTAAGTATGTTTTTAATCCTGATAAAAGACAACTGAGAGAGGACCTGATAACAATCTTCAAATGTGTTAGGGGCTGTTATAAAGAAGGTGATTAAGCCCGTTACTTTTTGTGATGTCTGCCTGGGACATGGAGGACAATTGATCAGCAGGAAGGAAGACTTAAGTTAGGTATTAGGGAAGATATCTATAAGGTTAGGTAAGCTCTGGACTAGACTTCCAAGGGCGAGTCAGGTTTCCAATTGGAAGTTTTTAAAAACAGGATGGTGGTTGTCTAACCTTGCATTAGGTGGTGAAAATGCCTTGAATTTGGTGCATGCTCAGACACAAGTGGCTAATATGCTGCAAAGTGTTTTATATGGCCTAAAAATCCTTTGTAGTGCTGCTGGATTGGCACACCAACTACTGTTTCTGTTTTAACACAGAACTTGTGTTCATTGGTTTCTCTGTTTAGCTAACCTTGTTTTCAGTCTCTATGCTAAGATAAATACACTTAAAACAAGTGTGATAAAGAATTCCATTTTCTATTTCCGTGGCTCCTCATCAGTGGAATTGTTTCCCACAAACAACTGCTATTCCAGTCCAGGACTTCCTTCACATAGCTCTACCTATTCACCTCACTCCTGACCTGCAGCATCCCCTATTACTGGTCCAGTTCTGGCCCCTTGCTCTAATGTGGAATCTGTGCCAAGTAAAAGTCTCGGAGGGGTAGCTG
The DNA here is from genome assembly GCF_052426305.1 of Pelodiscus sinensis. Lineage (NCBI taxonomy): Eukaryota > Metazoa > Chordata > Testudines > Trionychidae > Pelodiscus > Pelodiscus sinensis. The sequence goes on from NC_143056.1 coordinate 38,479,993, forward strand.
TGTTAGACTGTAACTTTAAAAAAAAAAAAAAAAAAAGAGTATTCCTATATATAGTATCAGGAGTCTTTATGGGTAAAACCCACTTCCTCAGAGGAGAGTCTGAAATAGGTTTTGCCCACAAAAACTCCTGAGGTGGTGACATGGCCACTGCCACTCACCTCCCCGCTCTCTGGGGCTCCTCACTGCCTGGTCCTGCTGGGCCAGCTTCGCTGATCTCCTCCAGCCAAGGCCCTGGCTGAGATCCCTGCTCCCACCGAGAACCAGTACAGACACTGAACCTCTTCAGGTCCCAGGTCAGTTCAGGGCCCAGCTTCTTGGGATACCACTCCCCAAAGGGGTCAACCCCCAAAGAATTAGATGCGGGTAAGCCACCTTTAACAATGAAAGGGTTGCTTCCCCAGGTAATAATTGTTTACACTGGGTTTGATAGAAAATAAAAGTGATTTTATTAAGTACAAGCAGTAGGCTTTAACAGGTAATTGAGAACAGGCAGAGCAAAGTAGGTTCCAAATCAAAAGAAACAAAGACGCTTGGCTAATTCTACACTGAAATCTCAGTGTGAACCTTTTCAAACTCTCCCTAAAATCTCGTTTCCCACTGCCCCTCCAAACCAGGGCTTTCTTCCCACCCTGGGGTCTTCAGCTCCTTTCCTTCAGGTGCAGCCCAGCCAAAAGACCAAGGCCTCTGCTTTCCTATTCTTTTTATTAAGGCCACTCCCTACCAACCACTGCTCAGACTTAAGGACAAAAGATCGTTTAACAGTTCTTCATGAAGACTTTGAGGGTAACACCCTCCATGTCTCTCATTTATACATTTGAAACCCACAAAGTATTCCCCCCTCCATATGTCTAATTTTATACACAAAAATGATACAGACATCAACGTAAGATAAACAGAACCAGCAGATCATGACATGAAGGTTGATGGGTTACATGAAATAATTTGCTCAAATGACCACTGTTACATAAATTCATGTTCAAAAGTCCATTTCATAAAGCATGGGTGGGTCCTTCACAATAAATATATATATATATACACTTGTTAGTCTCTAAGGTGCTACAGGACTACTCGTATTTTCTGTGCTGACTATTAAGAGGAAGAGTCTATGGAGCATTTAAGTTAGACAAAAGGAAAGTATTGTTGAGTCCAGGTTCCATTTAACACTGAAGCCATCCTCATGTGTTACTTCTTGTCTAATTTATTTTGCTTTCGTCCCCTTTTCATCTCTCTGAGCTTCTCCTCCCTTAAAGCTGTGTAAATTACCTTGGAAACACTGTACAGTTGATACTTAGTGACATGCAGAAATGCAGGTAAAGCTAATTGATACCAGGGATATCAATTGATACAAGCAGGACCAATTCAAATAGTCTACCACAGAGTTTCTCAGCCAAGGGTACATGTACCCTGACACAATGTTACTACTATTTTTTCCATCCTTGTGTGGAATAAATGTTGTTATGTTAACTGAGGCATGTGCAGATGTGCACAACCAGTAGACACACATGCTACCAGCTGTGGGTGCCTATGGGTGGTCTGCTAATCATTTGGGTGGCTGCCCAAGTGCACATCTTACAGGAAACACTGGCCTGGGGGCATACACACAGATCTTCCAGGGGGTACATCAACTCATCTTGATGGATGTCTAGTTTTACAACAGGCAACAAAAAAAGCATTAGTGAAGTCATTACAAATTAAAATTTCATACAGATGATTACTTGTTTATGTACACTGAAGTGTAAGTATAATATTTATGTTCCAACTAATTTATTTTATAATATATGTTTAAAATGAAAAAGTACACAATTTTTCAGTAATAGTGTGCTGTGACTTTTATTTTTGTTTGAATTTTGTAAGCATGTAGGTTTTAAGTGTGGCAAAACATGGGGATATGCAAGACAAACCAAACTCTTGAAAAGGGTACTGCTGATTTGCTGCAGATTTGGCTGCAAGCAGCCCACAGGCCTTGGGTGGAGAACTACTGAGCTAGAATGATGTGTACTGTGCATAAGCCAATACTGTGTGGTCTGTCCTGCTGATTGCCCACTGACATCAGTAGTGGTAAAAACTTAGGGTATGTCTACACTACAGGAAAGATTGAAGCTGCCACTGTCGATCTTCCAGGGTTCGAATTAGTGGGTCTAGTGAAGACAGGCTAATTTGAACTGAAAGGGGTGCTCCAGTCGATGCTGGTAGTCCTGCTTTCACAAGGAGTAAGAGAAATTGAAAGGAAAGTGTTCTTCCTTCAACTTCCTGCAATGTCGAAAAGCCAAAAGCACCAAAAGCTGAGTTAAAGAACTTCAACTTCAGCTACACAATTAACATAGCTGAAGCTGTGTATCTTAATTCGACTTTGTCCCATAGTGTAGACCCATGGTCACCAACCGGTCAATCGTGATCGACTGGTTGATCGCAAGGTCTCGACCAGTCGATCGCAAGGCATTTGGCCCCCGCCCCTCCCTATTTCCCCCCACTCCCAAGAAGCCCCACTACCTTCCTCCAGCGACAGTGGAGGTAGTGCCGGCTTCCCGCGGGGTGGACGGAAGTCCTGCAGCTTCACGCCACTTCCGTGGGTTCTGGAAGTGTGCTGGCTGCTCCCCTCCCACAAGTCTGTGAAGTGCTGGGCACACTGCGGGAGGGGGCGGTGGCCCCGAAGGAGGAGTGCGGTGGCTTCCCTGTGCCACAGGAGGGATGAGTTGGCCCCGGGGGAGGTGCACGCGGGGGTTCCTAGCACGCATGGGGGTTTCCTGGCACCGCGGGGGGGAGGGGGCCAGCCCCGGGGCAAGCGTGCACAGGGGTTTCCCCATGCCCCCGGGGTGGGAGTCAGGCCCGGAGGAGGCGTGCACCGGCTTTCCTTGGGGGGGCAATTCTGGGAGGAGGCAGGTGCAGGAGAATCCCTGCCCCCACTGGCCCCCCCGACTCCCCACCCTCTCAGCCCCCCACCGCCGCCTGCTCCCTGCCCCTGCCCACCCTGCACTCTCTCTTCCCTGCCCCCTTTTCCCTCTTCCCACTTCCCAGCCACAGAACTCTGTCTCCACCCCTCTGTCCCCACCCACAGAACTCTGTCCCCCAGCGGCACCCAGTCCCCAACTTCAGAAACCTGTTCCCACTGGCACGCTGTCCCCTGCTGCAGAACCCTGTCCTCACCCCTCCCAGCACCCTGTTCCCTCTTCCCTGCCCCCAGCCGCAGAACTCTGTCCCCACTGGCACCCTGTCTCCTGCCGAAGCACCCACTAGCACCTTCCCCAATACTATGTCCCCTGCTCCCACCAACACAGTTGGGGCCACATTAGTGAAGCTTGGGTAGGGGGGTTGGAGGAGGGGTTTTTTTTCATCTCACTTGTGTGGCCCCAACTGACTTTTCTGTGGGTCAGTGACCCCTGACTCAAAACAGGTTCCCTGCCCTTCTCAGGAATAAAGACAATGCAGAAACTTTTTGTGTTTGATATAGTATTTTATTTAAAAATGAAGCCTGGCCAACAAGCCCCCAATTGTGGCCAAGCCCCCATCTGGCAACAGCATCATAACAGTCCTGCACGCCCCTTTCCCCCAGACCCTACATCTGAGCCTATCATACACTGGAACCCCCCTGCCCTGAGCCCCTCACATACCCCAACCCAAATTCCTGAACCCTCAAATCCAGAAGTTTGTGGCTTGCTTAGTACCCTAACCCTACATCTGACCCCAACACTGCCCGGCCTGGAGCTCCTCCCCGAGCCAGCTTCCCCTTATCCACCTCCTCTTGCATCCAGATTTCCTCCCAGAACTTGTGCCTCTCACCCCTTCCCACACCCAAATCCCTCATTACCACCTCAGAGCCTACACATCCTGTCTCAACCCAGCGAGGGTACAGCTAGACTGCAGGAGTTTTTCAGGATTCCGGCGTTATCCCAGAAAAACTCTTCTGCATCCAGTGATGCGTTTGTTCTTCTACTTCTTTTAGTGGAAGAGCAAACATGATCTTTCAGTCACCCCTATATTCCTCTTTCCACGAAGAAAAAGGGGGCTTCCAAAAGAAGGGGTTTTTCTGACATTTGGGCCAGTCTAGACAGGCCAAATGTTGGAAAAACCTCTTCCTACAGAAGAATTGGGAAAAAAAGCAGCAGTATAAGGGTTGGGGATAGCAAGTGATGGAGAGGAGAATAGAGAGGGTGGGGCTTCAAGGAAGGGGTGGGGCTTAAAGGAAGGGGCGGAGCGGGGTGGGGCAGTAGATTTTGGCTTGTTCTGTCATTTAAAAAGTGATCTTTGGTGTAAAAAGGTTGGAGACCACTGGTGTAGGCATACCCTTACATCCTTTAGGGAATCAAGGCATACCTCTTTTTATGACTGCCCAGAATGAGGCACTTCTCAGGTTCCCTCTGTCTTTATTTAACCTCTGACCTACAAAAAGCACACCTGCCAGCTCTTTTCCTTCACCTCTTCCTCTGCTGCTTCCTCAGGGAAACCTGGGGAAAGCCACTCACTGAATCTGAATCCGAATCCAGAGAGACCATGATCAAATGTCTTTGGAATACAACCTAGATGTGATTAAACCGGTGGTATAGCCACAGGTGGAAATGAGTGGGCCTTGGTCCAACCACTTTTAATACAGGCCCACCCACAGAGGCCGGGTGCAGGCACTGACTCAGCTGCACCTGGTGCTCCAGCCAGGAAGTGAGGCCAGGGCATGGAGGGCTGACCTGGCGCTGCTCTGACCAGGAAATGGGGCTCAGGCTGACCCTATGCCTGCCTTCCAGCCCAGGGAGTAGCCAGGAAGTAGGGTTGGGGCTGACCCTGTTCTGCCAGCACTCTGACATTCAGCTGCCCAGTGCTCCAGTCAGAGAGCAGGGCAAAGGTGCAGAGGCTGACCCCACGCTGCCAATACCTTGGTCGGAGAGTGGGGCCAGGACTTAACCCCAGGTGCCCCAGAGCTCTGGCCAGGAAGTGGGGTTGGGGCTAACCCTATGCCACTAGTGCCCTGACACTTCAGATGGGGAGCGAGGCCAAGGCAGGGTACTGACCCCACTCAGCTGGTGCTCCCACCAGGAGTGGAGCTAGCACATGGAGGCTTACTGCCCCCACCTCTGCCCACCCACCCAAAAATGGGGTCTACTCAAGTGGGCCCTTCTGGCCACATCACTGGTTTAAATTATCCTGGATTACAGAAGTTCAATTAATTCCTGGTATGATTTGTCCACTAAGGACAGTGGAATTATACCAGGTATTATTTTGGCCATAGGAGCTGTTATGCTTGTTTCCATTTACACAGGTTGTATGTCTATTCATCATTGCAACTACTTTTCACATCTAAGTTTTGCAACTGCAAATTCCATATGGAACAAAATTGCAATCTCAACAGAAGTTTAGAAATGTTGGTGGGGCGTGCGGGGGTGGGGGAGAGATCATTAACTGTGGAGACTATAGTCTGCTCTGTGCCTGCAAGCTAATGTGGTAACTCGGTGATACACTCTGTGTTCATTAGGGGCTGTGATAAGATGTGATTAGATTTTAATGTATTAGCTGGACTGTAGAAATTGGTCTCCATAGTCTAAAGGAAGAGGACATTTACTTTTATCCACTGTGCCAGCAGCTTCAGGAGGATTGAAGAAGTCTCCTTGTTAAGATACTGAAGCATTGAAAGTATCAAGGTTTCTTCCTTAAGACACAAAAGACAGGAGGATTTGTTGCTTTCCTAGTGAGCCTACATTACAACCTCTTGAGCACAAATTTGCAGGAAACTATCCATATTTACAGACACAGACTGAGGCAGACTGACTAGAAACAGTGGCATAGCGAAGAGGAATGGGGGAGGCAGTTGCCCTTGGGTCACACACGAGGGGGGCAACAATTTAGTCCCCCTCGACTCCCCTTGTCGGACCTCTGCTCACCTGGTCGTTCTCCACCCACCACCGCTGGCTGGAACCCCCTCCCCATCTCTCTGCCCCCAGCCCAACCCTCCTCCATCTCCGCTGGCAGGTTAGTGTGTGCGGGAGCCCAGTCCCAAACTTGAGGGGGGCGGGAGAAGATGTGGCACAAGCTGCCCCCCCCTCTTCCCAGGGTTGGGCTCAGTCGTGTGCCAGGTTTGGGGCCCTGCTGCATAACGGCGGGGGGGGGGGTGTAGGGTGCCACAATTTTTTCATTGCCCACAGGCGCATAACACTCTAGCTACACCTCTGACTAGAAAAGCAAGCCGCCTGAGTTTCCTTTCCAGTGCTTTAACTACTAGGATATGCTTCCTCTAATTCAAAAACAGCAATTTTTTTCCATTTTATTCTTTCCCCATGAGTCCATTCCTCCTATTGCTTAATGTTTTAATTTGGTCTTCCCTGAATTCTTTAAATATTTTTTTCTGGCACTGAGATTGTGGGAACTGCACAATATTCCAGAAGCAGTCTCCCCAGATCTGTATATGGAATTACTTTTTTTCGACCAGCTTTTGTGATGCCTGTGCACTAAGTATCAGTTTGATTTTAGGGTGTGTGTCAAGCCATTCTGAACTGCAACTCAACTATTTTGCTGTATGCTATCACCTTCCGCAGATCTCTTTTAGCACTATCGCTTCCCCTTGCTTCCTCCTGTTGATTCTGGAGTTTCATGAGGCTTGAATTGGTGAATAGCACATGAATGTTCCATGTCGCTAACTAAAACAAACTATCTTTGTGTTAATCCTTGACTGTTGCTTAGCAGACCTTTCTTTTTTTTCTGGAAAAGACATTTGCCAATAGACGTTGCTGAACCTTGATGCTCCTCAAATAACTTGGAGACAAGGGAAATTGCAGTCAAGGGAGCACAACAACTCAACAGCCTCAAAGAAATCTTTTCTTCCTGATGGCCATTATGTAGCAACTATGACAAACATGCAGTATGTAGATTTAATTATTTTCTACAGGAAGCCTCACCAAAGATAACTGGCTCTCTTCCACGATTAACTTAGGAATAAAAAATGAGTGATGGAAATACTTCAAAAGGTAGAGGAAAAACAAAAAAGGATTACATAGTGGAAACGGGAGAGTGGGCTCAGGGGAGTTCAGCTAAACTCGAGTCTTTTACCTCCAGGTCTTTTACATTCTAATTTGGCCCAGTGGAGCAGTAACCAAAAGTTATTACCATCTGCTGTTGTTCAGTCACCTGTATGATGTGTCTTGGAGAGGTCTCCATACATTGACGAAGACAGATGGTAACACCACCATAATTCATCCACAGGTTGATAATGCCAGCAAAGAGACTAAGAAATGACTTGGTAATAGGATATGTCTACACTGCACACTTATTTTGAAATAAGTTATTCCTGAAGAAATACTCTGAAACAGTTTACTTCAAAATAGCACATCTACAGTGCAGGGAAACCTCAAAATCAGACCGAGGCAAGTCTCCCTAATGTGGACATGCTACCTCGATTTAGAGCCCCAGGAGGCACTGGGGAGTAATTACTTTGAATGGCCTTGGGAAGGAGCTATTTCAAAATAGCAGCAGTGGAACGTCCACAGTACTGCTATTCTGAAATAGCTATTTTGGAATAGGCATTATTTCTCATGGAATGAGGTTTACAGAAGTCAGAATAAGCCATCCATTATTTTGAATTTATTTCAAAATAAGTAATCGCTGTGTAGACTCGCATTGTTATTTCAGAATAACAGACGTTATTCCAAAATAATGCTGCTGTGTAGACGCACCCATAGAAACACCACTACTCTCTGGCTCTGAGGTAGTGCTGTCAGCTGAGGTCTGAGTTACATGAAGCAAGGAAATGCTTACACTACTGCTTTGACATTTGTGTTAAGTACCTGAGCATAGACTTTAAGGCAGAAGGGACTATTACAATAATTTTTTCTGACTTCCTATATCACACCAGCCATAGAATTTCACCAAGTAATTCTTGCATGAACACCATAACTTCTGGTTGAGCTGCAGCATACCTTTTTAGAAAGACGTTCAATTTTCTTTTTAAAGATTTTACGTGATGGATAAACCCTATCCCTAGATAAATGTGATGGCTAACTATGTTCATGGTTAAAATGTCCACTAGAAAGTCTAAATATGTTTAGTTTGAAGTTCCAGTCATGGAATCTTCCTTTGGCTGATGATTTAAGAGGTCCTCTATTATTAGAAAATTCCTCTTCACATTAGTACTCATGGATCTCGAACAAGTCACCCCTTAACCTTCTTGTGAATAAGCCAAATGGATAGAGTTTCCTAAGTCTGTCTCTGGAAGATGGGTTTTCCAGACCTCAAATCATTCCAGTTACTCTTTTTAAAACTCTTTCTGGTTCTTCAACAGCCTTTTTGAAGTTTGGACCTGAGCTTTGGACTGGGCACAATAGTCCAGCAATCATCTCACTAATGTCATATGGAAAAGTAATAACACCTCCCTTCTTCTGCTTATACATTTGAAATGGTGATGGTAATTAGATAACCTTACTAACCAGCAGGGGCAACTGCTTGGGGAGGGAAGGTGGGAAATGTAGCCATTTTGAAGCACCAAATAGATAAACTACTGGTTGGGACTATTCTGTTTATCCATATTAAATGTAATCATGTCATGATCACTAGCTCATAGACAACCACCTAGTTCTAGTGCAGTGATCATTCGAAACCATCATGATATCCAAAATAATTATCTCATATTAGGTACAATAGCCATTATATGTCCTGCGGAACTATCAATGCCTAAATTAGAGTGGGGAGGGCATGTCCTTTTACCTTTCTTTTATCTGTGCCTTTTCAACTACAAATTTAAACTGTAGAACTTGTTGCCACAAGATATCATTAGTCCATCAGCTTAACTGGATATTTTTTAAAGGATTAGACATTTATATGGATAACTAGCCAATTAGCCCATCATAAGGCGGGATTTTCAAGTCTCTCCTCCACGTCGGTCTTCTCTCCTGAGCCTCCGGTCTCTCCCTCTCTCTGTCTTGCTCTCTGTCTCTTGACCGTGGAGCCCAAATGACCGTTTGGGCTCCGCACTCCCTGTGCTGCATGGAGAGCATGGAGCCCAAACAGTTGCTTGCATCACTAGGTCCCACATGGCAACCTGGCTGAGCAGCACAGAAGACAGCCAAGCACCATGGCAAGAGTTGAAGAGGGGTGTGGAGGTGATGTTCACGGCCAGTGGGTGGGGCCTGGAGCCACTGCCACGCCGCACGTCACTGCACCACCCCCGTTCGCCTCCCGCCGTGGCGCTTGACTGACTTCTGCGCCACTCAGCTGGGCCGCCGCGGGGGAACAAGCAGCCGTTTGGGTCCTACACTCCCCAAGCAGCACGAGCCACCCAGAGGGAACAGCCAGCATTTCGGCATTACAGACTCACAGACACTGGGCTACTATATATATGATAAGAACATCGACAATAATGTTAGAGTAAACATTGAATTTGGGTTAAAGCCCTTGGCTACGTCTACACTGGCCCCTTTTCCAGAAGGGGCATGTAAATTTCACGAGTCGTCGTAGGGAAATCCGCGGGGGATTTAAATATCCCCCGCGGCATTTAAATAAAAATGTCCGCGGCTTTTTTCCGGCTTTTAAAAAAGCCGGAAAAGAGCGTCTAGACTGGCCCCGATCCTCCGGAAAAAGTGCCCTTTTCCGGAGGGTCTTATTCCTACTTTCAAGTAGGAATAAGGGATCTTCCGGAAAAGGGCTTATTTTCCAGAAAATCGCGTCTACACTGGCGCTTTTCTCCGGCAAAAACCCCGAGCCGGAAAAAAGCGTCAGCCATGTAAATGCAAATGCCGCGGGGGATATTTAAATCCCCCGCGGATTTGCAATTCTGAAGTGTCTCATTAGCATCCCTTTTCCGGAAAGGGATGCCAATGTAGACACAGCCTAAGATTCTCTTGTCTTCTTTTTTTCTATCTCATTCCCATCTTTGAAATGGGAATAACACCACCTTAGGGTACATGGAAGCTGAGAGTCTAATTTTTGTATGGCGTCTGACCTAAAAGCTATTGAAGTCTGTGGGAATTATCATCACTGACTTCCATGGAGTTTAGACACGATCCATAATGTCTGACTTTCTGTGATTCAGTGTACTATCCAAGTAGAAAGATTATTTAAACTTTGAGTATTTGCTATTTATCAGTTCATTTAGAATGAAGTGGCACTAATCATGATCTGCATTTCTCAATTTAATCACTGTAGACTGGATTCTATGAAAGCTCCAGGTCATGTCTGCATAAGTGAAGTACATATTTTGGCATAGACAAAATGGGGGAATGTACTGAAAACTAAGTATCTTTTTATTTAAAAAATTACAGAATAAGATGTAAAATTGATTAAAATAAGTAATGGGAATTTTATGGCTCGTGTGCAGATGAATATATTGCTGCCCCTCAATTTATCAAGCTCTTACAGGATGGCATATACCAAATGAATTGGAACTAACACTCACAGTGAAGACTTTAATGGATTACTGACTAGGGACAAGTTAACCAGTCAAAAATAAGGCTTAAACCCTTAGATCCAAGCAATCCAGAATTGGATCTACATCTCAGTATTTCAGCTTGCCCCTAGCTCTCTAATGAGCCTGAGTCCCTCCATTCACTATGCATTCCACACAGTTGCTCTCAGGACCTATAGATGGAGGCAATCATGTTTAAACGTAGTTCTTCCTAGCATAATTTGGAAAATGCCTAAGACCCTCTCAAAAACACAGTTAATTTAAGTATGATGTCAGAATTTTATCTTAAGACAGTAGTGCTGCAACTATGTTGTAATGTGGGTTGGTCTTGCTTGCATATACGATTAATATTGTTGAACCAACAGATATGGAAAACTGGATGATATATGTTACCATCCAATAGAAGGCAGTGATATCAGAACTGCTCTACAGTGTCATAAAAGCTTATTGAGAGTCTCCTTTAATTCAAGAGGCTTTGCAGTAATTGGAAATAGGCTCTATTCCTGCCAGCACCATAAAGTTCTTCATATAATGGACATGCTCTTATGACTTCAATGGAAAAAGAGTTTAGCCACTGTGGAGTGCTCTTGAGAATCCTGCCCATGTGAAAAATGTGGCCATTGTTCTCTCAAACAAGCATTGTAAAGACTGAGGCTGTAATATAGTTATAACATAGCCTAGTGCTATCTACACAAGGAAGACGTAAAGCAAGTAAGGCATTCATGTGTTATAACATGCTCCTGTGACATAATAAGATTTACTGTGCAGGAGAGTCTTAAATCCATCACAGTCTGAGACTATTGAACACTTTCCTTTTATTGATGTTGTTTAGGTACATTCTTAGGATTTATGGGGCCCTATGCAGTACTATTAAACTGGTGCCCCTATGCCCAATGGCATATTGTGCACATGGGTAAGGACAGCTCTGTTGTTGTTATTTTAATATTAAGAGAGTGTTGATCTGCAGAGGCCAGTGAAGTTAATGAAAGCTGAAAGTGATACTCAACTCCATAATAAACAGTTCCCGAATCCCTTTTGGAATTGGCACCTTTATGAAGATAAAGCTAAGCTAATTAGCTCCTCTGTGAGTTTCTCATTTCAGATCTGCTTTTTTAGACAGCTATTTAATCAACCACTTGTAGCCAGGAATCTAATAAAGAAAACATGTTGGATCACCTGAAATTCTATTTCTGAAAATATTACCGGCCTTGAGATTTTTTGATAAGGCACAAAACCAAAGAATTACTTAAGGGACCTCCTTTTCCCCTCAAAGGCAAAATTGCATGCTTCATAGCTTTTGGGTTTGAAAAAACAAGGTGAAAACGGAAATGTAAAACCAAATGAATAGTATATACTCAAGCAATAACAGTAAACATATAATAAAATTATATTCAAATAAAGATGCAATTGAAATAAAGCCAAATCCTAAACTTCACACTTTCAGATACAGAGAAGCAGATGATGGATATATGTGGCTCTGCCTTCCTGGAGCAATGCTGTTTTTTGAGAAGGCAGGATCTGTTATACAGGTCAGGCTTTCAAAGGGACAAACATTGGATTTCTGGTTTTCATTTCTGATGATCTCTGCTTCCAAGTCTCATCTACTACACTTAAACCACTGTGCTCATTTATGAAACAATCAGCTCTGCAGCACAATCCTATGTTTTTCTGCTGTGTAAAAAAGTCATAAAGAGGCTTGCAAAAAAACCCAGTAAAATCATAAACAATGTGCGATGGGTTGTCACTCGTGGGGTGTAATCTGGGGGCTGTGGGAACTGCTTTGCCTCCTAAACCCCCAGATGGGTAGGTGTCTCACACTGCTTTGCTAGTGGTTCAGCTAGCCTCTCCAGGCTCTGTTATCACTCAGGATATGTCTACACAAGAGTTTTGTTGGAAAAATGGCCACAGAGCACAGCTCACGCTCCGGGACAGGACCCCACACCTGCCCCCTATTACAAGGAGCTGCACCAAACATCTTCCCACGCATCCTCATTGATTCCAGCCTCGAGATCCCCATGATCACCCAGCTGGAGGTGTCCGCAGAGGGGGAGCACTGTGACCCGCTCCCTGGAGCCAGAGCCTGTGAGCCAGGATATCTCCCAGGCCTCCTCGGATGCTTGGGAGGGATCTTCAGGTGAGTGGTCTCACTTTGTCACACAGACAGAGGGCGGGGGGCGAGTGTTGCTCAGTCTAGACATCGTGCTGTGGTCCATGCACGTGCAACCATGTGCAGTGTTACTGTGCGGCACACAGACACAGTAGGCAATCCCTGAGCATGCCCAGGATCCTGGTGCCAGGCTCAGGAGAGGCCACACATATCCTGCCCCGAGGGGAGGAGGCGCCACAGTTGGAAGCATGCTAGCCACAAGGGCGCAGGCACGACCCCGCACAGACTGAGGAGTTCTGCACCTAGCACATGGGAGACAGCAGACACTCCCGTAGACAGCGCTGCGAGCTGCACCTGTATGTGTGGACCCCAGGGATGCCCAAGCTGCTCCTGACTCCTCTGTCACCCATGAGGGGATCCCACTGTGGCTGGACGCTTTCCTTGGCTACTTGTCCGTGGGCCATGGGAGGCGGAGGAGAGTGGACAGCACAGTCCTCTGGGCAGGTTGGGGCCCCTGTGAGGCATGGCCCGCTGTGCAGTCCACACATGGCCTTGTTCCTGGGACACTGTGGTCACTGCTCACAGAGGAGGGCACAGCCTCAGGGACAGTATCTGCAGGGATGACTGACTGCCTCTCCCTCTGTGTGTTCTCCACAGCCGGGACTGAGGGCCGAACCACTCCACCACAGCCGCCCGCCAAAGCCCTGGGAACCCGAAGGCAGGGTGCAAGAAGAGCTTATACAACAGCACATCAGTGTCCTGAGCGACATCCACCGGATCCTGGAACACAAGGTCCGCACAGACTTGGAGTGGCAGGATCGCACATGGGACCAGTTGATGCAGCGGTGTAATAACATGTGTACCCTCATGTCCCGTATAATGGCACACACGCTTGATGCCGCTGCTCCTGGCTTCCACCCTCCTGCCCTCCATGCTATGCCCATTTCCCACCCACCTGCCTCCTCTGCTATGCCTCTGCTCCCTCCCCAAGTAATACCTATGGCCCCTCCCCCTGCCAACCCTGACCCCGCTCCAGTCCCCTCCCCTGTCTACCCTCTTGTGCTCCCTGGACCCACCCAACCACAACTCCAACGAGGTCCCCGCACCCAAGGAGGCACATTGAGCCACCCTCCTCCCCCTGCCCACCTTTTCAGAATGTTTCATTAATACAGACTGCATTTTTTTGAAAACCAAACAAGTGTGTTTATTGAGAGGTCAGGAAAATGGTGAAGGGCTGGGTTATAGTGGGGAAGGGATAGGGCCGCAAGTCAGAGGCCCCTAGGGAGGAGGCCCTGGGGAGAATTAATGGGGTCCTTGAAAGAACCCCTCCCTTAGGGCCTCCCGGAGGCGCACCCGAGCCTGATAGGCCTGGTGGATGGCAGCTGTCCATGACTGTTGTAAGGCTCGCTCCTCGTGGTTGGCATCAGCCCCCTACTCAGTGAGGAAGGCCTCCCCCTTCCTCTCCACAATATTATGGAGGACACAACATGCCTCGACCATCTCGGGAATGTTATGCTCCCCCGCGTTGAGGCAGGTCAGCAAGCACCAGAAATGTGCCTTGAGGCAGCCGAAGGCACACTCCACCTGGATCTGGGCCCAGTTCAAGTGGTCATGGAATTGGTCCCTGCTGGGATCCAGGTGTCCAATGTACGGCTTCATAAGCCATGGCATCGGGGGTAAGCCATGTCCCCCCTGATGCACAGTGACATCTTCACATCCCCAATGGGAAGTTCATGGCGGGGGAAAAATGTGCCTGCCACCAGCTTGCGGTACAGGCTAGAGTTTCTGAACCACGGGCAACGTGTGCCTTGCCCAACCATTCAACAAAAATTACTGTAAAGTGTCTCTGGTGGTCGATAAGGGCCTGCAGCACCATCGAAAAGTAGCCCTTTCGATTAATGTACTGAGCTGCTCGATGGTCTGGTGCTCGGAAGGGATGTGGGTCCCATCACTGGCTCCACCGCAGTTTGGGAACTCCAGGGCAGCAAATCTGGCTATGGTTGCATCCAAGTCTCCCAGACGGACAACCCTCTGTAGCAGGATCGCATTGATGGCCCTCACCACCTGCAGAAGGAGACAAAGAAACACACAAAACAGAGAATGAGGGGGTGCCTGAGCCCTTTGGACGTGCCCGCCCCTGCTTCCCCCTCCTGCCCCTGCCCAAACACTCCAGGAGCTACCTCCTATGAGGCCACCCCTCAGCAGCAGGGCTGTGTGAGGACGGAACGGCACAAGCCCCTGGGGAAGGGACTTCCTACCCTCACTTCACCCCCCATAGCCCACAGCCCTCCCTTTCATGAGGGTCTCCCTTATGCAACACTTTCCTCCCACCCCACAGGGACTGCAGCCCGAGAGTGCCTTACCTCCATGAGCAGGGCCCCGACAGTGGACTTCCCCATGCCTAACTGGTTGCCCACTGAGCAGTAGCCGTCGCGGGAGTGGGGAGGGAGAGCTTCCAGAGGGCTATTGCAACCCGCTTCTCCAGGGGGATTGCAGGCTGCACGTGAGTGTCGTGTCTCCAGAGGGTGGGGGCGAGCAAGGCACATGCTCCTAAAGGTGGCCTTCCACATGTGGAAGTTTTGGAGCCACTGCTGGTCATCCCACCGCTCCAGGACCAGCTGGTCCCACCAGTCCGAACTGCTGTCGAGCCTCCAAAAATACCTCTCCCCCGTGGGGTGTGGTTGCTAGAGTGGAGCAGCTTCACCCAGGGAAAGGGTCCCAAGAATGAGCTTGGGGTCCAGCTTGTGCAGGATCAGGAAGGCAGCTGACACAAAGTACTGCAAAAACTGCATCATGGTTGTGTGGGGCCATCGCATGCCCAGGGGCAGCTCTGGCTCAAAGGAAAAAACTGTGGCATCCAAAAAAGAACAGGGCAACCACAGCAGGCACTGCTCAGGCTTTGCTGTCCCTCAAAGAGGTAGCAAGCACACAGCAGAAGCAGAGAACCAGCTGTCCAGGGGTGTCTCTTTAAGCGTGTGTCTCTGCAAAGCTCCAGCACCAACATTCGGAAGCAACTGGTGACCTAAATCCCTGGCTGAAGTGGTTCCGGGTGGCCTTTTATGCAAGACAGCGTCTAATCAGTCTGGACGCTCTCTTTCACAAAAGCACATCGCTTTTTCAATGTGCTTTTGTGTGTGGACGCTCTCTTTCAGAAGAAGTTTTTTTCAGAAGATTTCTTCCAAAAAATCTTCTTCTGAAAGAAGCCTGTAGTCTAGATGTAGTCTCAGCATGACAACTGGTGATATGACACATCAGAGCGTACGTCTACACTTGCTCCCTAGTTCGAACTTGGGATGCAAATATAGCTGGCCAAAATTGCTAATGAAGTGGGGATTTAAATATCCCACACTTCATTAGCATAATCTCTCCCGCATGCTATTCCGCTCGCCAGCTGATTCAAACCAGGAAGTGCGCTCTGGATGCGTTAGTTCGAATCAAACCCCTTGGTTCGAACTAACGTTATTCCTCATTTTTTGAGGAGTAATGTTAGTTCGAACCAAGGGGTTTGATTCGAACTAATGCATCCCAGAGCGCACTTTCTGGTTCGAATCAGCTGGTGAGCAGAATAGCGTGTGGGAAGGATTATGCTAATGAATCGCAGGATATTTAAATTCCCGCTTCATTAGCAATTTTGGTCGGCTACATTTGCATCCCTAGTTCAAACTAGGGAGCAAGTGTAGACGTACCCTCTAGAGGGTGCATCTACAGAGCAGGGCTTAACTTGAAATAAGCTACACAAATTGAGCTACGTCAATTGTGTATCTTATTTTGAAATAGCTTATTTCGAAATTGTGAGCGTTTACACAGCACTTATTTTGAAATAGAGCATTCTTCCTCCAACTTCCCTTACTCCTCGTAAAATGAGGATTACAGGAGTCGGAGTAAGAAGTCCTCCAGTTTGACAGTATTTTGACATTATGTCGAAATAACTGCCTGCTGTGTAAATGCGGACTACGTTATTTCAAAATAATGCTATTTATTTCAAAATAACTTTGTTGTGTAGACGTTGATCACTTCCCCTTTGATGTAAGAAAGATACACAACAGTCCTTTAACACAGAACTAAGTTTTTTCCAGACAATATGCTCAAAAAAACACTTGTTATGATAGTGTCTAAAACAACTTGAATGATTATAAGTGATAGGTAATCTGCTTTGATCTGTTTGCTAACATATAAATAAAAATGCATACTAAGCCTAACATACTATCATATGATCATAGAATATTAGATTTGGAAGAGACATAAGGAGGTCACCTATCCAATCTCCTGCTCAAAGCAGTACCAACCCAAACTAAATCAAACTACCGTATAGCTACTAGATAGATTGAATTTGAATTAGTAATTTCTCACCTAACTGATAATACAAGCAGCCTGACAAGTTTCCATATACAGGCTAATAATCCCTTTAGCCCAGGACCAGCACTTCCCCCAGTTTAGTTTTTGTTCCTTGGGTGTTTCCAGAAGTTTTCTTTTGTGAGGAGTGAGGCTAAGAGATGATGTCACACACCACCTTATATAACTTTTCCAGATGGCAGAAACTCTTTGTTCCAAGTTCTGTTCCCAGCCCAGTTTGTAGAAAATACAGGTACCAAAATGGAGTTCAGTGTCATATGGTCTAATCACATGCCCTTGCATGCCTTGCTGAGTTATAGCAGCCATTTTCTTATAGGCTGGTTGAAACGTTCACAGGAAGGCTAAGTTCTTCCATGGTCCGTTACCATTGTTGATGAACCACCAGAACTGAGTGGCTTCTCCACTGTTGTACCTGAAAGACTAATTTTGCCACATATTTCATGTTATAGTAGCCCTCGATGATGTGGGTGTTAAACAGAGTAACCACATTTGAAACACAGCTATATGGTCAATACTCATAATTTCAAATAAAAACTTATACATGCACACAAATAGAATAATCATAATCATAACTTTTCCACAGACAATTCACAAGACATATCCTGTATAATCATATCATAATCATAATCTTATGATGAATGTGGAGTACTGGAGTGTCACATCATGTTTTATACCTCAGGCATGTGGGGATCAGGTATAACTATATAGCTGGAGATCATGGCTCATACATACTGGCAAATGAAAACATGCTTGCAGGACTTAACACATCTGGCATCATATTCAGCAATCATTCCAAAATTCAATTGGATTTTCCCTATCTTTCATAAAAGGTCCAAGAATTGGATAGCAAGGTAGTATTGCAGGTCAAGATTAAGGGCATTGGTAGAACAAGCTGAGCATGTCAGGGTTAGAATAACAGAGGGTTGCAGATCAAGACTAAGGTACATTGAGGCGGCAAGACAGAGCTGGGATAACAGGGGGCTAGGTATGCTCAGAACTCACACCCAGGATCAGAAATCCATAAGAATTCAGCTGCCATTTCGACACCAGAGTAATTAACCAGGGCTATGTCTAGACTGCAGGCTTCTTTCGAAAGAGGCTCTTTCGAAAGCATCTTTCGAAAGAGCCTCTTTCGAAAGATCGCGTCTAACTGCAGGCGGATCTTTCGAAAGAGAAATCTGCTTTTTCGAAAGAGAGCACCCAGCGAGTCTGGATGCTCTCTTTCGAAGACGGCCTCTTTACATTGAAGAACGCCTTCTTTCGAAAGAGGAACTTTCGAAAGAAGGCGTTCTTCCTCGTAAATTAAGGTTTACCGCCATCGAAAGAAAAGCCGCGTTCTTTCAAAATAATTTCAAAAGAACGCGGCTTGAGTCTGGACGCAGGGGAAGTTTTTTCGGGAAAAGGCTACTTTTCCCGAAAAAACCCCTGAGTCTGGACACGGCCCAGATGTTTTAAAAAACTCAGCATTTTGGGTGCTCAGCAAATATTAAATTCTGACCCCAATTGTGAGTGCTGAGTTTTTGAAAATAAACCCCTAAGGGTGCATCTACACTGCACTGTTATTCCAGAATAACAGCCATTATTCTGGGAAAACGATACTAGGGTCCACACAGCAATTGCGATATTTCAAAAGAAAATCGAAATAACAGAGGCCTTTTTCTGATGTTGGTAAATTTCATTCCATGAGAAATAAAGCCTCTTCTGAAAAAGCTATTTTGGAAGAGGGTGAGTGTGGATGCTTCACTGCTGCTCTGTCAAAATAGCTCTTCACCGAGGCCATTCTAAAATTTTTCCTCCCCAGTGTTTCCTGGGACTCTAAAATCAAGATAGCGTGTCCACATTAGGGGAGCCTGCCTCGGACTAATTTTGAGGCTTCTCTGTAGTGTGGATGCTCTGTTTCGAAATAAGCTATTCCGGAAGATATCTTCCAGAATGTAAACATACCCTAAGTCAGAACGTAGTGACAACTGCAGAACTGTGAGACAAGAGCCTACCACTT
Organism: Pelodiscus sinensis; assembly: GCF_052426305.1. Classification (NCBI taxonomy): domain Eukaryota; kingdom Metazoa; phylum Chordata; order Testudines; family Trionychidae; genus Pelodiscus; species Pelodiscus sinensis. The sequence goes on from NC_143056.1 coordinate 38,498,824, forward strand.
CCCCACACCAGTAGATTTCTTAATAGCTGCTAGCTATTATAAGCCCAAAAATTCACCCCACCCTATCCTACCAGCAGCAAAAAGAAAATATGCTAAAAAAGCAAAGCAGGCGATTGAATTATTCCAGAAAAACCAACAAACCTACAGGACATTATTACCATGTGAGCATTCTATCCAGGCCATCAGGAGACAAAGAACATATAAGACATTGTAGAGGGTGACCTTGCTGCAGGAAGAGTATCACTTCATAATGAATCTAATATCAAAACATGGGGGCCAGTCCTCCTGTTGAGATATCTTGACTTCTGTAACTCACACTGTGCCACAGGCCTTTTCTTCCCTCTAATTAATGTTGGAAAGTTACTTAATTACTTTTTTTTTTCTTCACACAGCTCCATTTTGGATCATACTGTCAATAGCTATATAATCCATTGCTCTGTTCAATTCTAATCAACTAAACACTTTGAAAGAAAATAAAACCTTTCTAAATGACAAAGTGATTTGCTTACTTTTAAGCTTTGTTTATCCATTTTGATTAAACCTTCATTAAGGGCATTATTTTTTTCTTCTAATCATTTTATCTAAGGGAGACAACAATTCCCTTTGCCATTCAGAGCAAAACTCCCACTGCACAATATCAAAACTGTTGAGTAGATAATTATCTGGAACACTTTTAGCCCACAATTTAGATTTTAGGGGTTTTTTTAAAAAAGCGTTTCCCGTATCTAAGGCCAGTAGAAAATGTTTCTGTGTCCTGTTACTATTCCAATGGAAATTTTTAAAAGAAGACATCAATATTCTTCTGCACTGTCCTCAGGCCTACCATTGAAGGTTTGTGCTAATACATGAAGGAGAGAAAGCAAAACTAACTGGAAGTACTAACAAAAATGAAAACAAAAAATATCTAATTTGTAAGCTCTTTGGAACAGGGCCCATATTTGGGATCTGTGTTTGTATCATGCCTAACACGATGGGATCCTAGTGCATAACTAGGGCTTCTAGACACAATGATAGTAGAAACAAATAATAATGTCTTATGCACAAAATGAAAACCTAGAGCAGTGTTTCTCAAAGTGGCTTCTGGACCTCCTCTGAGAAAGCTGCTACCGGGTTGTTCCTGTTTGTTTAGTTACTGGCTCTTCAGCCATGGAGCCTTGTGGCTTCCATTGGCTGTTGTTCACCATTTACAGCCTAGGGAAGCTGCAGGAAGCAGGGGCCTGGGTCGCTGAATCTCTCTCCCTGAGCAACGAGGGATAGGAAAACCAAAGCCCAAGTACCATGACCTTAGGCAGGTCCAAAGCCGAATCTCAAAGGTTTCAGCCTCAGGCAGAGGTGTGCCGCTGAGAATAACAGAGTTCAAAATGGCCATGCTTAAAGGGCAACCTTTTTTTTTCCCCTCAATAACTTTCCCCCCGACTTTTTTTTTTTTTTTTTTGGCTCAACAGAGACTCTTTGGTGTTCCTCTTAAAAAAAATTGTTTGGTGCTCCTCAGTCTTAAAAAGTTTAAGAACCACTCTCCTATAACATGAGCCCTGCCACTCAGGAGTCCTCTGGCTTTGGCCTCAGGCAATGGGGCTCAACCTTTGGCCATGGGTCTCATCAAATCTAAGGCAGCCCTGGTGACTCCATTAAAATTAGATCCATGCCCACTTTGGGGTCCTGACCCACAGTTTGAGAACTGCTAAATTAAACTAATTTTTAATCAAAAGAGAGCACTGTGGTTAATACATATGAATACATTTATTAGGTAATTTTCACAGCAGAGATGATGAACAGGTGAATTGCAAAAAATTCTTTTCAGAATCAGTTCATCAGGTAATAGTCCAAATAGGTAGTCTATATACAGAGTTTTTTTAAATTCTTCCATTGGAATTATAGGGAAATCCAGACTGGAGTTGGACACTTCAGTTTTGTGATTCAAGCTTATCCTGACCAAATTTAAGCATATCTGAGATAACAAGATCAGGATCCTAGAATTCTTTCAGAGACCTCTGGCAAGCTATGGATAGCCTTTTGACAGCAGGTATTCCTTGGGTGAAGCATTGTGGCTTTGAAGTAAAACCTCCTATTTCTTATGTATACACAGATAATTTGTTCATTCATCAGCATAAGATAATTATCCATTAAGCATTTCATAGGTAATTACTACAAACTTCAAAGAGAAAAAGACAACAATACTATTACACTTTATACGATCTACACGTTAATATGCTCATCTGCAGGGCTTGACAAACGGCAGCGAAACCTACTCACCAGCCCTGCACTGCGCATGTGCAAGACCCGCATTGCACATGTGCATGCCAATGGTGAACAGGGAAACCGGCTGAAATCTACTCGCCACGGGCAAGTATATTCGGTAATTTGTCGAGCCCTGCTCATCTGATCTCTGAATCAACAGAATATAAGTTTCAGAGGGGTAGTTGTGTTAGTCTGAGAGGCTATATCTACACTGCAGAGTTTTCAGTATCACAGAAAAATTCTGCCGCATCCAGGGAACACGTCTCCTCTTTTGAATTTTTTTTTAAGAGTACATGTGCTTTTTTGGCATCACTGTAAACCTCATTTTACAAAGAAGAAGGGATGTTCCAAAAAAGGGGTTTTTCCCAACATTTGGCCCAGTGTAGACCAGTGTTTCTGAAAGTGTTCCACTGAATCACTTTCAGAAACACATTAACTAGCCACCCCGGTTTGTTTATATCGGTACCGGCACCACAGCCATGGAGCCTCGTGACTCCCATTGGTTCCATTTTGTCCTTTGTGGCCAAGGGGAGCTGTAGGAAGCGGCATGGTCCAGGCCACCACTTCTCGCGGCTCCCCTTGGCTGCAAAGGACGAAATGGAGCCAATAGGAGCCACAAGGCTTCATGGCTGCAGCACCGGTAAATGAACAAACTAGAGCAGCTAGTTAATGTGTTTCTGAGAGTGATTCTGCAAAACACTTTCAGAAACACTGGTGTAGACAGGCCAAATGTCAGAAAAGCCTCTTCCGAAAAAAGAAGCAGAAAAAGCTACATAAATTGCAGTTCGCAATTTGTGTAGCTTTTTCCAGAAGAGCAGTGCAGCGTAGACATAGCCTAACTGAAAAAACTTAAAAAACAACAAATAGTCCTGCAGCACCTTAGACACTAACAAAAAATGTAGATGGTACCATGAGCTTTGGTGGGCACAGCCCACTTCTTCAAATGAATGGAGGTAAGGTTGCAAAATAAATAGCAGAAAAAGAAAGGAGATGGGGAGGAAAAGAGAAGGGGAAAAATTGTGAGTTACGAGTGTCCATGCTAAATGAAGCTGATAGAGTGGGTTCTAAGTACTCGTTAGTACCCAGTGCTTGGATATTTATGTCATTAGAGTGTGCAATGTAGTGGGTAATCCAGTTACGGTCTTTGTTTAAACCTCTATTACAAGTTTAATGCCTACAATACCTGAGTAGTGAGTTACCGAGTTCCCAAAATATCACTAATGATCCTCTTTAGCGTATTTAGAATTAAAACCAGATACAAGAATGATGCATGCACAAAAATAGGATATACACATTAAACAAGTAACTTTAAAATTGATGTTAGATTGCTTGTTTTTAATAAAGTATCTTTGAATTATGCATATTCATAAGCCAATTTCCATAAAGCCTGGGGGACATGTGACAACTCTAACCACCATTTGCATCCTTTTCTAATATGTCTTTCAAGGTAGAAATTGGTTCATTTAGCCAGCTAGTTGTGTAGCTCAATGTCAATGTACTCATGGGACATTTTTTTCCCTCCCAATTCCTGAAGGAAGATATGGACAGATAGTGGCTTTCCAAGCCATGGGTTCACCCATCACCTATTCCTCAGGAACTGGGTTGGTAGGGCTAGCTCTGGTGTTATCCGTTGAGGGCCTTTCCAGTGAGGTTACCAAAATTATATTTTTGAAAAACAAAGGCCAGACCTCAGATGTCCCCAATCATTATATGACCCTTCGGGGGCAGGTTCAATTTCCCACCCTCATGCGTCTCTAAGAATGCTCTTTTTCCAGCCCTGGGTGTAGCACAGAACCCAGAACTGCTATTCAGATTCCGCCCTAGTGCAGCTATGGTTGGGAGGACGCAGTTGCTGGTCTTCGCCTGCTGGGGACATTGGCAGCGACTCTGCCCTGCCCTGGTTCTCCAGCCCTCACCAGACAGAGCCCCCGCCTGATTCAGTGTTTCAGCGCAGCTCCAAGGCGCAGGGAAACGCACGGAGACAGCTGAGCTCAGGGGCCGCTGCAGTCAGCAGGGACCGTGCCCTGCACAAGGCGTCCTTCCACTCCCCCCTCGCGCCTGGCCCTGGAGCGCAGCCTCGCGGGGCTGCCAACCCTGCAGGGCTGTCCTGGCAGCTCTAGGAATTAACGGCTCGTTTCAATTCAGAATAGTGATAGAAATGTAGCCGTGTTAGTCTGGGGTAGCTGAAACAAAATACAGGACAATGTAGCATTTTAAAGACTAACAAGATGGTTTATTAGACGATGAGCTTTCGTGGGCCAGACCCACTTGATGTGAGGAAGTGGGTCTGGCCCACGAAAGCTCATCACCTAATAAACCATCTTGTTAGTCTTTAAAGTGCTACCTAGTCCTGCATTTTGTTTCGTTTTAATTCAAATATTATGTCATGTGATGAACCTTCCCGGCACATACCCGACCAGACCCAGCAAACCCCTCCCCTCCGCAGCACGGGGCGATGGGAAAGACGCGCATGTGCGTAGCATCAGGTCCCCCAGCCACTGAAAGGCGGGATAAGCGCGCGGGCTTAGTGGAGATAAGGGACGCTGGGCTGTTGGGAAGCCACCAGCTCTTATCTGCAGCCGCCCACCCCTGAGGCAGCTCGGATCTCCTCCTTCCAACCAGAGCCCTCGCTCAAGGGTGAATTATAGCTTAAGCGTAAACAACACCCACCCCCTAACGGGGACGAATGGAGCCGGCCAGAAAGTAGGCTATGCACCGGAAACTGCGCCTTTGTGGGCATTATGGGTAATGTAGTCCGTGCCCCCTCCTGGCGCACTCTTCTCAATGCCTTGCAAGTATGGTGGTGATAGGGCGTAATGCATTCTGGGTGTTGTAGGCCGGACACTCGATCGTCCAGGTTTGGCGCTGTCGGGGGTCTTCCTTCCTGAGATTCGGTTGGCCTGGAGAGGGTACCCGTCAGTAAATAATGTGCTCAGCCAATCCGTGTGGGCCATGTCGGAGAAGCAATCGTCCAATGGGCCGCCCGCACTGTAAACGGCCCACAGCAATTGGTTGTTGTCTTAGAGGTGGGGTGCGGTGATTGGCCCCAGCGAGGCAGATGGGCGGGGTGGGGAAGCCGGACTTGGAGCTCCTCAGCGGCGGTGTCGCTTCACAGCAGCCCAGCGATGGCCCTGCGGAAGCGGCTGTGGTTGCTGCTCTGCTCCGCGGCCCTCCTGAGCTGGGGCCTGGCCACCGCTGGTCAGTACTTGGGGCCCCAAGATCCCCACCGTACCCCCAGGTCCTTTCCCCGGGTGGGCTCAGGGGCTCGCTTCGCTCGCGCCTCCCTGCGCGTGAGGTAGCTGCTCCTGCCGCTCGGCAGCGCGGGGTGCCGGCCTTGGGGCGCGGGGTGGGGGCACTGGCGTGGCAGGACAGCGTGAGGTTTCGGGGCACTCGTGGCTCAGCAACACGGGCCTGGGCGCGGTGAGAGGAAGCGAGAGGGCGCGTCGGGATAGTGGGGGGCACCGGGGTGGCGGATCCGGCGGTGAGTGCGTTGTGTTAGATGAGGATGTGATGGTGGGATTCGGCGCGGGGAGGAAGGGTGGTGACGGGGTGGGGTTAGTTGGGGAGGGGTGTCAGGATGGTAGGGATGGATGACAGCGGGGTGATGGAGTGATCAGCTGAGGAGAGAGTGTGTTGGAGTGGGGGGGGGGGAGTGAAGCAAGGGGGCTGACCTAGTGATGGTTGTTAGGTTTTGGGAAGGATCGAAAAATCGCATTCTTACTACTTCAGCTGCCCCAAAACTGTTAGATCTTATGTAGAGTAGGAAAAAAGTGATATTTTTAAATTTTTAAGCATGTTAGGTAAGTGCGGTTAAGTATTGTACACACTGAGTGCTAACCTTTATAAACACCATGTAATCCAAATGTTAGATATCGTACTTTTTAATAAAAATACCTCTGTCCCTAGTTTATATTTGTTTTTATTGTGTAAGCAGTAAGTGGAGTTTTTTCAGTTAATAAAATGTCTCTAGAGCATTGGAAATGTGCATAATACATCCACAGTGTTTAGTTGTCAGTTCAAATACTTATTAATTACAGTGTTTCATTTTTCCCACCTTCACATTTCTTTCTCAATCTCCAGTTCATACAAACATTCCATATTTTTACAGATTGATGTTTGAAAGGATATTTGCTGGCTACAAAGATATGTCTACAATAATACTTCTGTCGGTAAAACTTTGGTGAGAGATATGAAAACAGACACACAGCAAATGACAAAAACACTGGTTTGGACAGCACTATGTTCACAGGAGATGACCTCCTTCTAACATAGGAGTGTTTTAATTATGCCCACAGTACAGCTGTACCACTGTCCTGTCATATAGCTAGAGATAGCTTACCCTGAACTTTTTTTTTGGAAAAATGATCCCCACAGAGACTTTTTGTAAGATTGTGATCTTAGAAAATGTCACTCAAGAAGATAACCTCATAGTCTGGTAGATTTTAGGAAAACAAGTCCTAGACTTTTGGTCTTTTTGCATGTGCTACCAGTTAGAGAGTTAAAAATTAAGGTTGTCTTTTGTTCAAGGACAACTTGGATCTCAAATACTGTTGCCACAGCTTTTGTAGATAACATAAGTGGCCACCTGCATGTTTCCCAAAGTGTAATAAAGAAACATCTAGCTCTGTGAAGGCAAAAATATAACATAACCCAACTTACCTAATACACTTGTGATCTACCACTTCTTAGAGTGCTTATAAAGAAATTAAAAATGAAAACTGTTCTCATCCTGCCACATATGAATTGGTCAATTGTACATACAGGATATTTACGTGCATATGGCATGGTTGATATGCAGCATGCACTTTTTTGACAGTGCTGTGTTCTCTATGTGTGTAATGGCCTAGTAGTTAAACTTTGAACCTAGTATGCAAGTTTTTTAATACAAAAGTATGAGTATATTGACAGTGCTATGAATATCCTCAGCAATAGGGTACATTCAGTACACATGACACTGTGTGTGCATGTTGGTTGCCATCTTGGCTGAAATACTGGGAATTTATCTGGACCCTCCAGAGACAAGCAAGAGCCAAGCTTCTGTAGCTAAGGACTGTAGCAACTCATATCCTCTGTGGCCACGGAACCCTTTTAAACTCGAAAGAATTTTGCGGAACCCCTAATAATAGTCTTATATATGGAGCTGAAAAAGTAGACCACAAATAAGTAAGGATAATAATAAACAAAAGCTAAATAAGGGTTTCTCACAGAGATATTAGGGGCCTGGTAACACACATTCATCTGTGTATTACGTTTTGCAGAGAATGAAGCTGTCACCAAATTTTCATTTTCAGATGCTTAAGTTAAGTACAAACATCTGTAATGAAATATATAGATAATATGTACTGGTAAAGGGTTTTTATGGCTAAACATGGGAATGATCTAGATATAGCTTTTAATGTGCCACAATGATTTTTGCCAGATCTTAACACTTGCTTTAGAATGTTATTTTGTGAACTTGTTCTGGTTTATGATTGATTTTTATTGGGTTGTCTGGTGCTCTGCAATAATAAACAGATTAATACCTTAAACAGGACTGTATGGCGGGGAGGGGCGCAAAGGGTGCAAATGCACCCTCCCGCCTCTTCCCCCCCCCAAGTTCTTCATTGTTCACCATGGGGCCCATTCCAGTAGTCTGGAAAAGGCAGAGGAGGTGCATTGCCCAAGCCTCCCTTCCCTGTGCTCCGGCCAGGGGAAGGCGGGGGCTGATTTCCTTCCTTCCTTCCCCAGGAGTAAGGACAGGGTGGAGCTGGGCCATGGGGGAGGAGCAGCCACCAGCCACTCCCGGAGCTTGCGCACATGCACACGCACACACAGAAATTCTTGCTAATGGGCCTGTTAAACATTCTTTGTCAGTATCTGGTATGAGCGTAGAGGCTTGGTCTTGAATACTAACTCAGTTGCTTTTTATTTGGAGTAGGTCTCCCTAGTTAATATTTGAATTTCTGAATACTATCCCATAATTTCTAGAAACTAATCCTAAATTATAGGATTGAATGAAACCTCAAACTCAAATATGTGAACCTACAATTTAATTGTCTGAATTTAAGAGGTTTTTGTAAGGTTTCCATTTGGGTACATAAATTATCAAGTGCTGTCTTTGTCCTTGTAATCAAGACTTACAAACCTAGTTTGAAATCTTGCTCAAATCAGTAATTTATTGGATAAGGCTCAGAAGGGTTGCCATGTTCGTCTATATCTATAAAAATGAGGCGTCCTCGCTTTTCATGTGGCTTTGACCCATGAAAGCATATGCCCAAATAATTTGTTATTCTTTTAAGTGTCATAGGACTCCTCATAATTTATTGGAGACTTTCACGTAGGGATGGAAAAGCATGTTAATCTTAACCAGTGAAACTTTAAGTTTAACCAGTTAACTAATTAAACAGGAGCAGGCAGGGACTGTTCCAGCCCAGCTGCTTCTAGCCTCATGTTGCTGCTCCCCAAGTACTGGTTAACTGTTAACCAATAAGTATCTCCCATTAAGGGTGATGCCTACTGGTTACCCATTAACATCTCTATTTTCATGCTTGATGTTAAGCCAAGAAAAGTGTTAGCCCTCAAAGCCTCACCATTTACTATGTATTTGAGAGAATTTGTCTGTCTGTTCAAGAACTCCTTCTAAATGGTAAGAGCTAGGATCACCAGATTCAGTATACAGGTTCCTCTTATCCTAACTTGAATCAACGTAAGGGTTTGGTTGTCCCAGGAAAATGGGATATGTCTGGATTGGGATTAGTTCCCATAAAACCATACAGAAAAGAGATAGAAGCAGGTGAAAGCGGATGGACACCCCAGACACCCTTTTGAGAGGTTGGAGGGGACTGAAATTCTCCCTCCCCCATTCGTACAGGGACATTGCTGGCTGTTTCCCTTCATCAGGAAGTGAGAGGAAAGTGCATTTCTCACTCTGGCTGGGGAGCAGGGGGCAGATGAGATATGCACTTCGTTCTCGCTCTCTATCAGGGAGAGGAGGGGGAAGAGCAACCAACCCAGGAATGAATCTTAGGGGCTGGCCTTTGGTCCTACATTGGGGACACACACACCACCACTCCAATTCCCCTGCCCAGAACCCCTTCCCCTGCCCAGGTCTCTGATTCCTGCACCCCCTGCCCTGAGCTCCTCCTTTAGGACCCAAGCAATGCCTGGCAAATGTGTTAGTTTGTTCATAAAATCAGATGTGAATGTTTGGTAGAAATTGTGATTTAGATGTGGGCTCTCTGGATGAAGCTCAGTCCAGGTAAAATTGATGAGATGCTGGTAGGTTGAGGAAAATAACTGAAAGATGTGGTAAGGATTACATCTGCTGTTTTGGTTGAGGTTGTTTATACACTACTTGTTAGTAGAGTTTGCAGTCTTTGGTGCTGTTGGAGTCTAACCCTGCTACTGGATAATTCAGCAGCTCTGAAGCTTGTTGTTGTTTATTCTGCTTTAGCTATGGAGATATCTAAACGATTATTTAGTGGGGTTCTAAAAAAGCCTCTTCCAAATCTTACCCTCTCTTAAGATACGGCTAGATGGCAGGGGGCGTTTCAGGATACCAGAGGTATCCCAAAAAAATTCCACCACATAAGGGAAGAAGGGGGCTTTCAAAAGAGGGTTTTTTTCCCCAAAATTTGGCCCAGTCTAGATAGGCCAAATGTCGGAAAAGCCTCTTCTGAAAAAAGTATCGGAAAAACATATGCAAAGTGCATTTTTCCGATAGATCCTAGCAGTCTAGACGTACCTTCATTTACAATGGTTTCTTCTAGGGATGTTTGCAGAATATAGCTTGTGTGATGTGTTAGTTTATTTCTTGTCTCAATGAGTAAGAAATCATCACAGGGTATTACTGATTTTCCTGCAACAAATTAGTTCCCGGATTGTGGCAATACTAAGACCAGACTGGATGCTTCATTATTTTGGCTTCATAAGTGGCTTCCCAAAAAGTCTGTGAAAGGTACAAATGCTGAAATTGCAGAGTATAGAGATATGTTTCTGTAGATAGACCACAACATACAGACCTGGTTGGTTTGGTTTTGGTTTTCAAAACAAAAGTGTTGCCATTTGTTTTTAATCACGTTCTTTCTGTGTAATATGTTAACAGTCCTTTGGTGAGAACACTTAGATGGGTTAAGCAGGGATAAAGGAAATCTGATTTTTAATTATGAAGGTTTAAAGCCATGGACTTATGGGAGTCTGGCTGGAGCAGCCCCTGCCTGCAGCGTGCCAGGGTTTGCCATGGATAGGAGCTTCCCCTGCCCCCACCAGTTAACCAGTACCTTTAAGGGTGATGCTAATCGGTTAACGTTTCACATGCATATTGGGGAGGCAGCTTTGGAAGAGGTCAGCCAGCAGTTGGAAAGGAGTTTGAAGGAATCTTGCATGTTGCTACGAGAGAACTAATACTGACTGACTGCAGGCTTTTCAGTGCAATAGAGTGGAGTACGGTGGTGAGACAAGTAACTGAGTAAGACAACTTGAAACTGATCTTGTTGAGGCAGCAACATAAGTGGCAGTTTCTTAGCCACTGCATGCCTTAGTTGTGATTAGCTGTAATAAGCATAACTGTATGAACTTAACTTAGGTGTCTCTTCCCTAAAGTTCATTTTGTGTCTAAATTTGGCATAGTCTAAAGAATATTATCCATGTCAGAAAAGACCCTTTTCTGATGTTTCATGTTTGTTTATCCTCTTTTTCCCCCTTAAATAAGTGTTTACGCTTTGGAATAGAATATAGCCTTCAATTACCCCTCCCCCCCCCCAAAAAAAAACCTAGCAGAATTTGTCCACTGTTGCTGACTGATCCACACTAGAGCTGTTAAAATGTGTTTTAGTGTAAATGTGTATCTGCTGAACATTTCATGAGGGTGGAGGTGGTGGGAGGCAGTGGTCATGGAGAGCCAGCTTAAAAGATGGCTCCCCACAAGAACCAGCTTCTGTTCCCCCCGGCCCCTGCTGCTTTTGTGGCAGAGGCAGGGGTGGGAGAGCAGTTGGCTCGGCAGGAGCCAGTACATGCTGAGATCTGGCTTTGAAGCTGGCTGCCTGTGTATACCAGCTCTCCCCTGCCCTTGTGTTGCTGCCTCTGATTCAGAGGCAGCAGCACGGGGTTGTGGGGGTTGGCGACTCAAGGGGACCAAGGTTCCATATCTTTGCACATTGACACTTGAGTTGTCCATTTTCTGTCTGACCTCTACAAGTGGTTTAGGACTGGCCCCACTGCACATTTTTTCCCTAATTGCTGGTTCCTCCCCAAAATTACTAAACATTTCTTACCCAGCACTTGTTCACGGAGCTTCTTCTATTGAAGAATGTTTTACTGTCAGCCCTCTTTCTTCATCATTAATAGGTTGGGTTGAATTGTTTTAAGCACAAACAGCATCAAATAATTAATCCTCATGAAGTGCCTCATACTTAAGTAAGTAGAATTGCATTTGGAGTACAAGAAGGTTCAGGGCTGATGAAAAAAAATTGCATTGTTCTGTTTGTCTTGTATTGTCAGCTTGTTACCTTATACAGTAAAACTCCAATTGTCCAGCATCCAGTGGTCCAGCACTCCTGATAGTCTGGCACCAACCGGCACCTGGGAGTGCTCCGGCCAGCTGGACAATTGGAGCTGTTGGCGGTGAATGGCGCGGTGAGGAGCGAACCCTCCGCCGTTTTGCAGGAAGCGGGGGAAGCCCTGCGGCGCTGCTGAGAGTTTCCGGAAAGGGAGCAGTCTCCCCACCCCCCACACTGCAGGGGGGTGAGGGGCGGCTCTGCGGGACCAACCTGGCAGCACCCCAGCTGCTCTGCTCTGCCGCTTGTCAGTTTCAGCAGCGGCACCGGCGGATTTAGGGAAGTGGCGGAGCAGAGTAGCTGAGGTGCTGCCGGGTTGGTCCCACAGCGCCACCTCTCATCCCCCTGCTTAGCGATAACTACTGCAGTCTGGGGGGTGGGGAGACCGTTCCCTTCCCGGAAACTCTTAGCGGCGGCACGGGGCTTCCCCTGCCTTCCTGCAAAACGGGGCGGAGGGTTCGCCCCTAGCCGTGCCGTTTTCCACCCATCCCCCCGGACGCAGTGCAGGTTCCAGCAAACCCATCACAGCCCCTCTCCGGAGTACCTCCCGATACTCGGGCATATCTGATAATCTGGCACCACCTAGGTCCCAAAGGTGCCAGATTATCGGAAGTCTACTGTAATAATCTTCACTCTCTCCAATTTGCTTGAAAAATATAGGATTAATTTTTAATCACCCCTTTTAGAACTAGCATCAGGCAATCTTGCTAACAGATCCAGCAAATGGTAAGTAATCCACTTTTTCTGAGCTTGGGTTTGCATTTAGGAAAGCAAATAAACAATTAGCTCTAATCAGTTTGGCAGGTGCATAAACGTTATAATGCCTGGGATTCTGTTCAATGGATAAGGCTCAGTTAATAATTCCCTGTTATTATCGTCAGTGACCTACCACTAACTCCTGATTAACACCTCCAAAAGTTCATACCTAATTAGCTCTCAAAGTAGGTGTGCTTTTAGTTATCATTGTAATGTCTGTGTACTGTTTAGCAGTTCTGTGTCCAAGAATTGTAGGACTATAAATAATCCCTTTTCTGTTCACATTATCCAGTATCACTGCAAGTAGTCTACCTAAATTAACTGAAAAATCATTTAAGTGCTAAGTACAACTAAACAAATTGCAGTTTTGTTTTGTTTTTTTTAAATCTTTTTAGCAATCTTGTTTGGAAAGAATATCTGTGTAACAGCCTGTTAATTATGTTATACCCGCAGCCTGTTAATGTAGATCTGGTTTCTTCCAAAAGACACTATGTGATGCAACAGCAATGAAACCGTTCCTTTGTTTTGTTTGAGAGACAAAAACATAACAAATTGAGTCCTGGTTTAGGCTAAGTCACATACAAAACAAAATACCAACAGTCTAATAGGGTGTTGATATTTATTCTGAATGTGACTTGGCTTTGTCTGACTTTGCATACAATTAATAAAGTTACTTGATTTAATCAAAGAACTAAAGGATGGTAAGGTAATTAATCAACGTAGATTTATGGAAAATAGATCTTGTCAAACTGATATTTTTTGAGATTATGAGTTTGGTTGATAAAAGTAACAATGTTAACTTCCCTTTGCTCCATTCATCTGAAGAAGTGGGTTGTGACTACAAAAGCTCATGATACTATCTATATTTTGTGTTTGGTCCTGCAGCACCTTAGAGTCTTTCAAGTGTTAATGTTAGTATGGTGTTTGACTTGATCAGGGATGTTAAGAGGTGGGTATTTAAATAATTGAGTAGTCGATATAATTTTTATTGAATACTTGATTAGTTGATAGGCAGTCCAGCTTAGTCACAGCTCTGGTCAGGTGTGGGACCAAATCCCTCTGTGGCTCTGCAGTTTAAAACATAGTAGGAGCTGGGGAAGGGGGGGACAGGCTGCTTGCCTCCCACTGCCTTTTAAATTGCAGAGCCGCAGCAGGGTTTGGTCCTGCACCTGATGCAAGCCGGGACTCAGTTGGGCTGCCTGCCTAGCTGGCAGCAGCTTCTCTCTGTGGGGGGTTCCAGCGAGGAGTTGGGACCTCTGAGGACAGGGGCTGCTTCGCGTCAGCAGCTCTTGCCATCTCCCCCCACCCTCCGCTGCCTCTGATAGAGGAAGGGGGACAGGTGGCACCATGAAGCTTTTAAGCCAGGTCCCCCTCCGCACCGGCACCTGCTTCCCCATCCCCTCGCTGCCTCTGATACAGAAGCAACTGGGGAGGAGGGAGGACTAAACAGTATAAAATTAACATGGCATATATTAAAGGGATTAAAAACTGACTAACTGATAGGTCCCCAAAGAAACTGTAAATGAGGAATTATCATCAAGAAAATGTACTTCCCATGGGATCCCGCAAAGATCAATTCTTGGCCTCCATTCACTATTTAAAATTTTTATCACTGACCGGGAAGAAAACATAAAATCATCGCTGATCAAGTTTGCGGATGAGACACAAATGAGGAGAGTGGTAAATAATAAAAAGGACAGGACATTGATTGAGTGATCTGGTTTGCATGGTAAATTAGGCACAAGTGAACAGCATGTTTTACTGTTAAGTGTAAAGCTAAGTGTATACTTCTAGGAACAAAGACGGTATGTCATATTTACAGGATGGGAACTCTGTCCCAGGAACAAGTGATTCTGAAAAAGATCTGAGGGGTGTGGTGGAGAATCACCTGAATATGAGCTCCCAGTGCTATGGTGCTTTGATGCCCTGGCCAAAAGAGCTAATGCAATCCTAGGATGCATAAACAGGGGAGTCTCGTAGGAATATCATTTGGCACTGATACAGTTGCTATTGCAATACTGTGTCCTGATCTGGTGCCCACAATTCAAGAAGGATGTTGATAAATTGGAGAGATTTTGGAGAAGATCCACTAGAATAGCTAAAGGATTATAAAACATGCCTTATAGGGATAGACTCCAGAAACTCCATCTATTTAGATTAATTAAGGCAAGGTTAAGAATAGGGATGTAAACAAACAGTCAATGATGTAACTGTGTAACCATTAAAAATCTTAGCGATTACACATTTACATGCTGAGGACTCTGCAGTATAAAGGTTATACTGCAGAGCCTGCAGCACAGCTGGCTCCCAAGGAACAGTGTCAGTAACTGTTGCACACTGGGGTTACGTCTACACTGGCCCCATAAAACGGAATAGTCATGCAAAGCAGGTAAGTCAGTATAGGGAAGTCAGTAGGAATAAGAGATCCTCCGGAAAAGGGCTTTATTCCGGAGGATCGCGCCAGTCTAGATGCTTTTTTCCAGCTTTTCCCCAAGCCGGAAAAAAAGCGGCGGACATGTTTATTTAAATCCGCGGGGGATATTTAAATCCCCCGCGGATTTCCCTATTCTGACTTACCTGCTTTGCATGACTATTCTGTTTTATGGGGCCAGTGTAGACGTAGCCTGGGAGTCAGCTTATGCCAGCCCTGCTTTTGGGGAGCCAGCTGCTGCCTGGCATTGAGGGCTCTGATACAGATCCAGCAGCATTGGGTGGGGGCCAGAAGCCTGCTCCTAACACTCACCAGATCCCAGCTGTTGGCCCCACTTTCAAGGAGCTGGCTGTGCTGCGGGCTCTGCAATATAAGCTGTATACTGCTGAGCCCACAGTGTAGGGTGACAGTTGGCTCCCCGAGAGCAGGGCTGGCAGTCAGAGCCATCATGTGCCGAGAGCTGGTTTACGTGCACCAGCAGCTGCTGCCCCGCACTGCAGGCTCAGATACAGAGCCCTCAGCTCAGGGCAGAAGCTGGCTCCCTGGGAGCCAGGTCAGGAGCCAACGTGTAACTGTAACAGAAACCAATATGCTTATCGGTAAACAGTTTAAATGCTTACACTCGTACATCCCTAGTTAAGAAGTGACTTGATTACAATCTACAATTACCTACATGGGGAACAAATATTTAGTAATGGGCTCTTCACTTCAGCAGAGAAAGATAACATGATCCACTGGCTGGATGTTGAAACTAGACAAATTTAGACTGGAAATAAAGTGTGATTTTTCTGGGGGGTGGAGTGGGGAGAGGACTGAAAAATTGTCAGGAGATAGAGGATTTACCAAAACCCTTTGTAAGTTGTTCCAATTGTTAATTGTACTCTGTCAAGATAGAATTCTAGGAATTGTTGGGGGAAGTTCTGTGGCCTGTGTTGTGCAGTAGGCCAGACTGTATAGCTACAGTGGACCCTTTTCACTGTGGAATCTATGAATATGTATAGTTTGCTAAAATATATCATGCAAATTAGCTGAGAGTGGATATCAGTACGATTTGAAAATCTTTCTTTTAGAAGTGTATTAGTTGATATTTTATGATTGTAATGAATCTGCAGATGACACCTAAAGCTGATGTCCTAATCAGTCATGACCATTAAAAATATCCTTATACTTTTAAAGCATTAAATAGTGTTGTTGACATGTTCAGAATACTTTGAAACCAATTAATTCCATTTTACTGTAACTTAACCATCCTATTTTAGTTTATAGGAAACCCTTTGCATTCGTGGTAGATTCATTCATGAATGTACAGCGAATGACAAAATTCTCAAGTACTGGAGCTGCAGCCCCTGAACTCACTGCAAGGGGCCAGGAGCCACGCTGCTCCCAGGCTGGGACAGGAGATCTGCAAATATGCGGAATAGTAAATAACGATTCTGCAAACTGTGAGGATCTCTTGTATTCCAAAGCTTTAAAATGCAGATAACCTGTATGGCCTTGGGCAAATCACTTATCAAAGTCAGGATTAAAATGTAAAATGGAATAGGATTTCTGGTTGCTAACCTGCAAGTTGGTATTTATAACACTGAGGCCATGTCTATGCTACCCCTTTGGTCATCAAAACCTATTGTTACTCCGGTGTCTGAAAAAACACACCCCTGAGCAACATAAGTTTTGCTGACATAAGTGGCAGTAGTGAAGGTAGTCTTATGTGAATGGGAGAGTTCGTTTTACTTGGCATAGAGTGGCTACAGGAGCTGTACAGTGGTACAGCTGCTCTTCTGTAAGCTCACTAAGAGTAGACATAACCTAAAATATACCACTTTTGAAAGTGAAAACTTTGTGTCCTACTTAATTTCCAACTGTTGATTACAATTGTGTTTCTTAATTGCCCCTACAGTTTTAAAACAGATACTGGATTTTTCACTTCCTTACCTAAACTGATGTGTACTTTTACTACATCCTTCTAAGTATTTGTTGCATGTCATCATGCAAGTGAGGAGCTCCTTTACACACTACTGTATTTTGGGGAGTTGTCTTATACTTTTGCTTGTGCACATTATATTTTATGTTTAGGTATGCTACAATGCTCAGGTCTCCTCATACTTGGAGAGGTCCTGCATCATGTGTGACAACTCGAGACTCTTGGTCAAGAAGATGAGTGCAAACAAAAAGAAAAAAAGTTGTTTACAGTAGATTGAGTGCCTCAACTATACAGGATATAGGGAAAATCAAAATGAGAAATACAGGAGTCTGCCAAAAATAGATCCTTAGAACAATTCTATTTTCCTCCTATGTGAGATCACAAACAAACAAGGCTATGGAACTGACCTGTGTGTTCTAGAGTTCCTTGTACGTTTGCTGTCTTTATCTAATAAAGGCCTCATTTTCCAGGACTGAACAAGCTTTGACAATTCCAGCCTGCAAGAAAAGAACAAAGTTGGATCCTTATATGGCAACATAATGGTCAAGTGGCCAGCCCCTCATCTAACCTGATAACTTGACATTGTTCTAATTGTGTGAATAAATCATTCTGAGGCTTTGAGTATTCTGACCAATAAACCATATATGTACCTTCCTACCAAGAACCATATTTAAATATGTTAGCACCTTTTTAGCTAGATATACCTTTCCTGTTCAATGCCTTTTTATAATTAAACACGCTGGTTGGCATTTTAAAACTTGATGCTTCCTAGCAATTCTTATTTTAATGCCTTTTATATTTATTAGTGAACTCTAGTATATCTCAAAAGAATCATGCTAAGCAATATTGTTTTGTTCTAGCTAAATTTCATTGCTTTTTATTTAGATGATAACACATGTTAAAATAATCTCTGAGCTAATTTTTAAATTTCTTTCCAGACGAAGAAGGAAGTCAGGATGAGTCTTTAGAATCAAAGGTAAGCAATAAGTCTCTTCTTAAGGGCATCTTCTTATCTGTAGCTTCTGTATCTGAAGCCCAAGCTGCAGTCCCTTTTCCCTCCCTAACTCAGGTGCCAGGGCTTGGGCTCCAACCTTCTTCCCCAATGGTCATGGATTAACTGTATTGTCAGAAGGTTGGTTGCAGTGCAGTGAAGTTTGAGAGCCCCTGAACTAAAGCCAGAGTCTGAAAATGACAACTCAATAGAATCTGTTTAGAATCATCCATTAACTTGCTGTATGACTGTGATCAGTGTGGTCACAGAGATACTTGTGAGACTGTCACGTGATATGTTGAAAATATCACTGATGCCACTTATCTGTCCTTTGGGGTGCACCACCACCTATTCCTGCTGAGTCAAACCCTCTGCTCTCCTCCAGCATTGGTACAGAGTTGGGGTCATAGCCCTATTCAGAGTAATGCAGACACTTAGATCACCTCAGTTCTGGAAAGGCTCAGTCAAGGGGACTTGTCACAGCATCCAGGTGCACAGCCCCAATAGGACCAGAACCCCAGACAAATCCATCTTACTCTGTATGAAGTTTTTATAAAGTACAAGCTCATAAAATGTTCACTCCCTTTATCAATGAAAGGGGATATGAACATCTATTCCCCCTCCCAACAATTATTTACACTGGGCTTATTAATAAACAGAAGTGATTTTATTAAATATAACAAGTAGGCTTTAAGTAGTCATAAGAGATAGCAGACAGAGCAGTGTATGTTACTAAACAAAATAAAACATGGCTGCTAAGCCTAGTAAGAAACTTGTTATATGCAATACCTTACCCCTAACAGTAGTTCTAATCTGTCTTTTTTTCCCCCACAATCTGGGAATCCTTTATTGTTTGGCATCCCACCTTTATATAGATTTTGCAAAAGGCAGGAATCCTTTGTATTCAGTTTAAATGTTTACACTCTTGCAGTAGAAAAGAACAATGTCCAACATGTGTCCCAGCCTCAGGTGACCTAAATACATATCCTTGTGGAATCTCTGAGCCCCTCTTATTTGTTATTCATAGGGAAAACAAATCTATTTACAGATCATTATCCTCATAAATGAGTCATCAAGTTTCTGAAATAACCTTACGGTATGTCTACACTAGCCCCCTAGTTCAAACTAGGGAGGCTAATGTAGGCATTGGAAGTTGCAAATGAAGCCTGGGATTTAAATATCCCGGCTTTATTTGCATCTTCCCATCCGGGCGCCATTTTTAAATCCCCTTAGTCTGAGCTAACTGCCCGCGGCTACACGTGGCTGTCAAACGTTAACTCGAACTAAATCCTTAGTTCGAGTTAACTGTTAACACCTCATTCCATGAACTAAGGACTTAGTTCGAGTTAACGTTTGACTGCCGCGTGTAGCCGCGGGCAGTTAGCTCGGACTAAGGGGATTTAAAAATGGCGCCCGGACGGGAAGATGCAAATAAAGCCTGGGATATTTAAATCCCGGGCTTCATATGCAACTTCGAATGCCTACATTTGCCTCCCTAGTTCAAACTAGGGGGCTAGTGTAGTCATACACTTACTGTCCTTCACTTACCATGTCTTGTTTAGTAAAATAGGTTTATACTTCATATTTCTCATTTCAAATATAGGAATGATACTTGCGCACAAATTATGCATATTCATATCTTTAATCATATTTCCATAAAGAATATGAAATGCGTCACAATGATGTTGGTTGAGTGTCTTAACGTCTCTTAGCTTCAGCTCACCTCTTTTTGGAAGAAGAAAAAAAGAACATTTGTTATACTTCATGTGTTTAGGGTTTGATTAAGTAATATTAATACTTAATTTAGTATTTAGCTCTATTAAAGTGTTAAGTATTAATCATTACAAATATAGTATATGTGGAATAACATTGGTGAGCTGGTTAGTGCTGAGGTAAGATCTTTTTTCTTAATAGTGCACTTTTGTAGCATCTTTCATCAAAGTGCTTTTATAAACACAAATCTAGCTTTACAGTATACCAGTGAGGCAGGTGATGTAACTGCAGCAGGGAGACCAGGTAGGGTGGGGTTTTTTTCTCCACGTCTTTCTTTTTTCATTATTTGGCTATATTAGCGCTAAACCACATGAGTCTTCAATTATTGTTCTTTGCTCTAAATGGTAGATAATTTGCATTCTAATTTTCTACTAATTGGGAGATTTTCAGAGATAGGAATCAGGATTTATGGTCAGAGGTTGATAGACTTGAAACTTTGTTGGGAGCGCTAACATTACAATATTGATAGGGCAACTGATGTCCCTTACATTTAATTGAAAACTTTGTAACAGAAAAGCCTATTACAGTTCAGATTGAATACCTCAAATGGAGTCAAGAACTGGTGGTGGAAGACAGAAAAACATAGGAAAAACTTTACTCTTCTAAGGAGAAATTTCAGTTTATTTAGCTGTTTGACATTAGGATAAAGGATTTCCCTTTAGAGAGCCTTATAAAGTCAGCTCTCCAATAAACACCTGGGTCCAATATCTCCAAATTTGACTATCCTGTGTCACTTTTTTCTCTTAAGTACAAAGGGAACTAGTCTCCTTTTCTGCTATAGTTCCAAGACTTTAATTAAGTGCCTTAGCTTCAAACAGGTCATTTGTTCTGAATCAGCACAAATGAAACTCCATTTTTCAGACAAGCTGAAGTGATATACACACAGTCGGAATGAATGAAGAGCAACCAATTTTGTGTGTGAGTTTGAGATATTGCCATTGTAGAAAGAGTTTTTCTTAAGAATTAAAGGGGAAGTGGATCATTCAACACATTTATTTTAAGCTCAGGAGTCAGAATTTGCATAACAAGTTCAGTTTCTTGGTAGACATAATTAAAAAGGGGGTAAAAATTAAATAGTAGTACAGGTTGAATGTCTCTAATCCGACACTCTCTGGTCTGGCAGCATCCATGATCCATCATGATTTTAGGTAGCCATATATCCACTTATCATGGGTGTGACAAATTTTCCTGCTGTCCCATAAGTTTTGTTTACAGCCACCAGTCCTGGTTCTAGGCATTCTTTGCTGACATTTAGGAGTAAATTAGAGCTAAATAATTTCTAAGAGCCCAACAAGCAATTGAAGTATTGGTAATGCTGCTAGACAATACTGACCTCCTGTGGTCTAGCAAAATCTCTAGTTTGGCTCTGGCTAGGTCCCAGGTGTGCTGGACTAGAAAGGTCCAGCCTGTAGTCAGTGAGAGTACTAGTCTTCTAAATTCTGCTCTCTTCTTCTCTAGACTTCCTTGCCTTCAGAAGAAAAGGTGGGGGACCACTCCACAGGAACCCATGTTGTAGCAGGTCAGATCTTTCTTGAGTCCGAAGACTCAGATTCTCATACTGAAGATGAAGAGAGCTTTAGGAACCAAGAAGAGGAGAAAGAGAGCGTGTTGGAGGAGTTTAACTCTCTTGAAATGTCAAACCTATTAAATAAGAATTTGGAAGACGTAGAAATACAGAAACCAGGTAACTTTGCTTGAATTCTGCCGGTTTCATGAATCAACAGAAGCAAAATGGATCTGGAAAAGTTTGGGAGATTAGTGGGATCCAGGAATAATCTTCATTTGTCTCTATTGTGTAATTAAATAGTGGTGTTAAGAATGTAATGATTATTGCAGCCTTAATTTTCTCTATCATAATGTTGGCTGATCATTTCAAAATAAATAATCCTGAAAATCTAGATCTTCTACTTTAGATGCTTTTTAAAATGTTTTCCACCTTATCTCTAACAATTCTTTTCATATACCTTTTCACAAATGCAGATTAGAGGGGTGATAGGAAGCAGCAATTTTGGAGAATTATCTCCAATAACATCTGCTAATCTCCACCAGCACTATGCGCTTTAAAAAAAAAAAGGTAGCTTCCTATAAAACATCGGTAGTCTTGCTAATACAAAATGTTGTACATTCTTTTTGAACACTTGCATATGTTGCTGTAGATGAGCATGACATGTTACAAAGATGAAAGGCATTAATAAAGTGAAAAACAATACATTTTTAGTAGTATGAGCAATTGTTGTTAGTCTTCAGATTCAAGCATCATGCTTCATCAGCCAGGTCCCTGAATTGAAGGTGAAGTTTTATTATTTTATTTATTTAAAATATTTTTACCCTACCTCTCTATATTTAAAATATTCTTTAATAAAGATGCTTTTATCTTTCCATCATAATGCCATGAAAAAGTTTTGTCTACACATTGTTCAAATATGAGGATTTAAGGAAACTATAAAAATGCTTAAACTGCTCCCCTGGACCATTCCCTACTATAGCAAGACAAGTGAATCCCAGACTAGACTATGTGCAGCTACTTCGGTTGTCCCCTAAGTAAATACGTTTGTTAGCCCATATGTGATATGTTAATATTTATAAGTTTATAAATCACTTCATCTTATACTTGCCTCTCATGCAAACGTAGTGCTATTATAGGAGTAAAATAGAGCCACAATCACAGTGTATGAATTGTGTAGCATCTTGCATTGTTTTGAATGTTAGTGAAAATACTGTGGGAGAAACAACCATTATGCCTGCATTTAAAATAAAAACAGGATGGGTGGGAGAAGGAAATTGGATATGGTTATCTTAATGTTTGACTACTAATATCGTAGCTATACCGTAAGGTAAGAGCGAGGTTGTAGTAAACTAATGTCACCATCTAGAAGAGCACTGCATGATTTGCTTGGTGTGTTTATTTGCCTTCCTTTGAAGCATCCGGTATTTTCCACTGCTAGAGACAAGGAACCGGACTTGATGGAAAACCAGTAGTTTGATTTGATATGGCAAATCCTATATTCTTTAAATTCTAGTCATGGCCTGTAAAAAGCTGTTGAGTTTCAAGAAGGTGAGCTGATAAGTGGAGGAGGGGAAATTGTTAATTGCTATTGGTTCATATGAAACCTCATTTGTCTATTTATGCAGCTTTGAGATAGAGAAGTTCTCTACCAAAGTTTCAGTTTTACAGTACATTGACTCAGCAGGTGCAGCCTAAGCTGATTTAGTTTTTTCCTCTTCTCATACTACTATGCCATGTCACTAGTACTTAAATACCTTTCTAAAGTCAGAGACTTTAGAATAGTATTCTGTGAAACTAGGTTAGGGGGATAATGCTAAGTAAATTAAGAGTAAATAAATGTTCTTCCACAGCTTTTTGACTAACATAGGAGTGGGACTTTTTGACTACATGACTAAAAGAGGGAGAAACCAAAAAAGTAACTTTTAAAACTTCCTATTTGTCATGGAAAAAATTGACAGGCCTTCCAAAGCAATAACTGAAATATACAGACAAAATCCAAGGTTTCCGCAGGGCTCATGCACAGGTGCTACATTTGCTGGACACTGTTTGTGGATATTGTTTTATTCAGTACTGGATCAAGTGACAGTTGAATATACACATAGTCAATTTTTATTAAGCAGACTACTCCAGGATTGGCAATTGTTCATGACTGTTGAACTGAGCCCCTGACGATAGTTGTTGGGGTGGCCAATAATTGTGTTCATATTGCCTTCTGAAAAAAAATCATTCTGCCACTAGTTAGAGTGTGTGTAGACTATAGGGTTTTTTCGAAAAAAGTGGCCTTTTTTCGAAAAAACTTCCCCTGCGTCTAGATTGCCGCTGCGTTCTTTCAAAATTAAATCGAAGAACGCAGCGGTTTTTTTTGACCGTGGTAAACCTCATTTTACAAGGAAGAGCGCCTTTTTTCGAAAGTGCTCTTTTGAAAAAAGACATTCTTGAATGCAAACAGGGCTTTTTTGAAAGAGAGCATCCAGTCTGCCTTGGTGTTCTCTTTTGAAAAAGTGGCTCGCTTTTTTGAAAGAAGTGGTTGCAGTCTAGGCACTCTCTTTCGAAAGAAGCTTGTAGTCTAGACATGGCCTTAGTGTGTATCATTGGGCAAGCAACTAACTTGCTCGCACATCATTGTCTTCCCAAAAATGAAATAATTGGAACTCTCAGGCATAGCAGTGTTCCTAATTATTCTGGAAGATGACTTGTATGTAAACAACTTTATTTTTTCCAGTTATTGTTTACATTTCCCCTATAACGTATCTTTAAAATATTATTGAAACAACCAAGCATTCAAAAATTATAGTTGAGCTCAATTTAAAAAAACTCCACAAAATTTAAAGGCTTTTTTAAAAATAGATTTCTAATTTTTTAGCTTTTAGGGGGTCATGTTTTCAAGCTTTTCTGTGTAATTCTGAGAACTGAAAGCTTACTCTTTAACTTGACTTTAAACCAACCTATCTCTTATTCACATGACTCTAGAAATTGGAGCTTAATGAAAATACCAAATTATGAGACTCACAATTAAATTGTGCCAGTTGGCAGTGCTTATAAAATTAGAATCTTTTATGAAAACTATTGAAATGGCATCCATATTTTAAAAAATCCATAAAAATTGAGTGAGATTTAGATCTAAATGTTTCCTGTGAATTTAGAGTATCAAACTGACATTTTGTACAAATTAGTAGATGAGAATCAACACATCAAACTGCCTGTAAACAAATGTGAATCTAACTAGTCTTTATAGAGTGTAGTACAGGAGTAAGTTATATATGGGCGCTGGAGACTAACTTAGATTTTCTGATTCCAGCTTTGATATGTTAAGACTTTTAATAATCTAAAACTGCTTGTTGTAAAGTAAGGATAACCTGAAAATGTGAGACGTATTTGACAAATGTCCCTTTTAATTCATTTCTCTGTAGTGTTGCATAAATAATGAAACTGAGGATTAATGAGTTTGTTTAAATAAAACTCAGAAACCTGGCGTGCTGGGAACAGTCCCCTGTGGTGGTGAACAGTTTGTTTGCTACATACGTACGAGAAAAATCATGGAAGAGATCTCATTCCTGGGTTTCTTTTCAGTTTTGACAGCTATTGGAGGCACTGCAGACAATGAGCCCTGCCACTTCCCCTTCCTGTTCCTGGAGAAGGAGTATGTAGAATGTACAGCTGATGGAAGGGAAGATGGCAGGCTTTGGTGTGCAACAACCTATGATTACAAGAGAGATCAAAAGTGGGGCTTTTGTGAAAGTAAGTAGCCAGATACATTTCTGTTTTCTTTCATTGAAGAATATTTACTGAGATTAATGGTCTCCTTATCACTTGTGGGTAAGTGTTTCCATAAACATAAAGTTTGCACAGTAGGAGTAACGGGAAAAGGAGAGCCACCTTAGTGGTTTAGATTCCTGTTCTTTCAACATCATGTGGTACGCCCATTTCCTCAGCTCATGTAATCTGAAAGTGACCTTAATAGACACAGTTTGAAAGTTACATGGAGAATTCACTGCATGCATCCCCTTGATGTCAGTGGCTTGCTTCACAAATATGACCCTTTGTCTTTTGCAGAAAGGAGGCCAAACGTGTCTCTGAGCAGCGGTTCTCAACCGTTAGTCCGTGGATTGGTGCTGATCCATGAACTGCTTATTTCTGGGGCACAGTATCTGCCAGAGCTGAAGCCGGTTATTGGCAACAGCTCATCTCCAACAGCGGTGGTGGCTTTTTTTTTTTTTTTTTTTTGCTCTGGGACTGAGGCAGTGGCAGGAGGAGGCAGAGCAGGAGGCACCTCCCTCCCCCTACCATTCTCAATAATGGTGGTCCAGCCGGGGCTCCATGCTCTCTACACACCAAGATGTGCTTGGTGAGGGAGGGGGCACAAAGGAGAAGGAAGCATGTGCACTGCCAATAGCTGCTCCCTCTTCCCACTCAGTAGTAATGGTCACGTTCCCTAGGGGAGCAGCCTTGCTTCCACTTAGGAAGGAACAATCAGTTCTATACATACAAGATGGGAAGCGACTGTCTAGGAAGGAGCATGGCGGAAAGAGATCTAGGGGTCATAGTGGACCACAAGTTGAATATGAGTCAACAGTGTGATGCTGTTGCAAAAAAAGCAAATATGATTCTAGGTTGTATCAACAGGTGTGTTGTAAGCAAAACTCGTGAAGTCATTCTGCCGCTCTACTCTGCGCTCGTTAGGCCTCAGCTGGAGTACAGTGTCTAGTTCTGGGCGCCACATTTCAAGAAAGATGTGGAGAAATTGGAAAGGGTACAGAGAAGAGCGACAAGAATGATTAAAGGTTTAGAGAACATGACCTATGAAGCCAGGCTTCATGAACTGGGCTTGTTTAGTTTGGAAAAAAGAAGATTAAGGGGGGACATGATAGCGGTTTTCAAATATCTAAAAGGGTGTCACAAGGAGGAAGGAGAAAATTTGTTCCTCTTGGTTTCTGAGGACAGGACAAGGAGTAATGAGCTTAAAGTGCAGCAGGGGAGGTTTAGATTGGACATTAGGAAAAAATTCCTAACTGTCAGGGTGGTCAAATATTGGAATAAATTGCCAAGGGAGGTGGTGGAATCTCCCTCTCTGGAGATATTTAAGAACAGGTTAGATAGACATCTGTCAGGGATGGTGTAGACGGAGCTTGGTCCTGCCTTGAGGGCGGGGGACTGGACTCGATGACCTCTTGAGGTCCCTTCCAGTCCTATTATTCTATGATTCTATGAGTGCGGTGGAGGCAAAGGGGTGTTGGGTGATGGCGTGTGGTGTCATGGGGCAAGAGGATGTTGGCTTGGGCTTTAGGGGTCAGAGGTTAAATGGTCAAAGGGTATGGGGCATAGTGGTGTGGGTCAAAGGGTGTTAGGCACTGGGAAGAAAGGGACTGGGTTGGGCCTTCGTCGACAGGTAACATTTTGTTTACATATTCATTATTTGCATAATAAATATGCAAATAAAACTATGCCATTCCACCAAAAGTTTGTGAATGGGTTTATTGGTCTGTGGTATAAAAAAGGCTGGGAACCACTGTCTCTGAGAATGTTTTATCTCTTTCATCCCCACCTTCCAAAAGGATGATTTTGAGGAGCCTGGTGATAGCAAAAAATAAATGAAAGAATAGGCACAAAAATGGTTGCTATAAAAAAACCCTACAGCCCGTTGAGACAGTTTTCTCCCTCACTGCCTGCACAGCCTCTATATCGTGGCCAGCATTAACAAGATCATGTGGCCAAAGAAGAATCTGCCATGAAGAGATGCAGAAACAGACAGTTTTTAAGACAACAACCTCTTCCATTTGATTTAAACCACTTTTCTCTTTTCTTTTTTTAGCTGAAGAGCAGTCTAATAAAAGAAGACAGATGCAAGAAGCAGAGGATGTTTACCAGACTGGGATGAAAATCCTTAATGAGAGCAGTAAAAAGGCACAGAAGAAAGAGTAAGTCCATGCTTGAACATTAACATAGGTCATTCTTGGGAGAAACAGTTGACTTGTTTTGGTATGATGGCTTGTAACCAGAACACAGCTTAATGAGATGGTGGGTTTTAGACTTAAATAATACTAGAAGTTATATGGGCTATATAAAATTAAATCAGTTATGTAGTATGGAAAATAAATGGTAATTGAAGAATTTTCACAGTAGCGGAAACTCATGACTGCTTTCTTTGAGTATATCCATAAAAAGTAGCCAGACCTTTTCTTGCATAGCAAGTGTGCAGATGAATTTGTTCATTGTGCTGCTAAGCAATGCAATTCTCTACTTAAGCACAACCATTGATTTTTTTTTTTTCCCCCTCTAGCAATGTAACAAGAGCAAGGCAGGAATCTTTTTCCCACAAATGTTCAAGATTTTAAAAATATACATCCTATAGCTGGCCAAACAACCTTTTGCAATCTTTCACAAAAAATGAGACCTACCTCCCAACAACCCAAATAGCCAATATTCTGGTGGTTAATGTGCTCACATGAGATGAGAGACCCAGGTCTCAGTTCATGCTCTGTCTGATGAGTGCTTAGCCTCAATGAAACAACAGACAAGTGGTTAATATGGTTCCATTAAAAGTTTTCTGACAAGCTAGCTTTTTTTAGTTAAAAACAAAATGTCAAAAATGTCTTGACCCTCTCTATACCTAACCTATACTGAGAGAAGGAATTGTAGACTTTTTTGTTGTCGTTGTAACATGGTACCTACTTTAGCTGCAGAAAGGAATATCTTCAAACAGCCTCGGCAGGATAAAACTGCCAGGATATGAATTCTAAAAAACTCGTATCTGGCTTTATTGACATTTGAGATATCCAGTGCCTATTTGGCACACTTTACTCTCCTCAAATCTTTTTCTTTCTCACTTCTTTAAGGATTAGTTTAAGAAGATTCAGTAGGACCTTCTCTCCTGTTGCTTAGTTACCATGCAAGCACTATATATAATTGCAAAATATTGATTATGTTCTCTGCTCTAGTTAGTTAACTCATTTACTACAATTTAATTTTTATATCATAAATGGATAAATGCAGAAGAGGAAACCAGGAAGAGCAAGGATGAGATGTAACTCTTGTTCTGCTCAGTCTGGTTTCTTTGTGCTCCATCAGTCTAATAAGTCCAGTTGGCTTTTCAGTTCTATTCATGACCATTTCTCCTTCAGCAGCAATATCATGTAGTTCTGATTAACTGTAAATATTCTAAATTATGTGTGTTACAGTAGCATCTAGAGACAACATTTTGAGATCAGAGCCTCTTCTTCTAAAGCCTTCTAAAAGACACAGTAAGAGACACAGACCCTTCCTCATAAGTTTAGTATGGGCAAGACAGACATTCCTACTTTACACAGGGGAACTGAGGCACAAGAAGCTAAGGTAGTCTACACAGCAGCGTTATTTTGGAATAATTGATATTTCAAAATAACATAGTGTGTGTCAAAACAGAGAGCCATTTCAAAATAATGTCAAGATGGCAGACTTCTTACCCCCTACTCCTGTAACTCTCTTTTCACGAGGAGTAAGGGAAGTCGAAGGAAGTTGGTCCTTCATTCAACTTCCTTCTGTGTAGACAGCACCAAAATCCGAATTAAGCTATTTTGACTTCAGCTATGCAATTGACGTAGCTGAAGTTTGTGTGTTTGTTTGTTTAAAACACTTTTACCCAGCCTCTCTATTTAAAATAGTCGAGGTGGCTTAGAAAATTTTTTAAAACATAATAAATAAATGTACATAAAGTAAAATACAAGACTTCCAAAGTGGGGAGAACATAAAATCTGCTAAAACACCTCAAGAGGAGGGACACACAGAGACCTAAACACCAATAAAAGCACAGGTAAAAGTGTGGCCTTGGCCGGGCACTGAAACAATGCCAGCGCTGGTGCCAGGCAAATGTCCCAGGGGAGAGAATTCCATAGCCTGGGGGCAAAGGCTGAGACGGCCCTGTTCCACGTAGATGACAACCTTATCTCCATAAGTGAAGGAACACGGAGCAGAGCCTCCCCAGCAGACCTCAATCCCAGGGCAGGTTTGTATAGGAGGAGGCAGTCCTTCAGATACCCTGGTCCCAACCCATTTAGGAATTTGTGTCAAAACCAAGACCTTGAATTGTGCTCGGAAACATACCAGAAGTGAACGCAGCTACTGGAGCACCAGCATATGTGTTCCATATAACAAGTACTAGTTAAAACTCAAGCAGCCGCATTCTCGACCAGTTGAAGCTTCCAAAGGCTCTTCAAAGGCAGCCCCACGTAGAGCACATTACAATAATCCAATCGGGATGTGACAAGAGCATGAATCACTGTAGCCAAGTTAGTATCTTAATTTGACTTTTGCCCTGCTGTGTAGATGTGCCCTTCATGATTTATCAAGGTCATACAGGAAATCATTGAAAAAGCTAGGAATTGGACTCTGAAAATCTGGTTCCAGCCTAATATCTTAGGGTGTGTCTAGACTACATGCCTCCCTCGACGGAGGCATGTAGATTAGCCAGATCGGAAGAGGGAAATGAAGCCGCGATTAAAATAATCGCGGCTTCATTTAAATTTAAATGGCTGCCCCGATCTGCCGATCAGCTGTTTGTCGGCAGATCGGGGGAGTCTGGACGCGATGCCCCGACAAAGAAGCCTTTCTTCATCGACACAGGTAAGCCTCGTGAAACCAGGTTTACCTGTGTCGATGAAGAAAGGCTTCTTTGTCGGGGCATCGCGTCCAGACTCCCCCGATCTGCCGACAAACAGCTGATCGGCAGATCGGGGCAGCCATTTAAATTTAAATGAAGCCGCGATTATTTTAATCGCGGCTTCATTTCCCTCTTCCGATCTGGCTAATCTACATGCCTCCGTCGAAGGAGGCATGTAGTCTAGACACACCCTTAGTTGCAAGATCATCCTATCTTTTTTGTGCTTTAAATATTCCAGGAATTAGTAACTGCGGTCTTTTAGTTTCAAGTCACTGTATTCACCTTTCCAAAGATATGAAATATAAAACTACAGGAGAGTTGTGAGAGAAATCATCATGAAGCATAAAAACTTGTTTGCAGAAGAAAAAGGAAAAAGTCCAAAGAATAGTAGGGTAAATGGAAAGCAAACAAATAGGGGAAAAAAAGGAGGAAGTGAGACAATTTCATTTAAAACCCTTGAGGATACAGGCAGTCCCCGGGTTACGTACAAGATAGGGACTGTAGGTTTGTTCTTAAGTTGAATTTGTATGTAAGTCGGAACTGGTACATATTGTAGGGGAAACTCTAGCCAAACATTTCTCCAGAGCTCAGTTTTATTCTCCCACACCTCACTTCTCTCAGTCCTTTATTCTCAAGCTGAGGTGTCTGCTGAGAAAAGCCGCTTTGCGTCTCCCTGGTCTGCTGGGGGGGGGGCACTAGCTTCACGTCTCCCTGGTCTGCTGGGGGGAAGCAGCTAGTGCTGGGTTGCCTCCCCCCGTTTGTAAGTAGGGATCTGATGTAAGTCGGATCCATGTAACCCGGGGACTGCCTGTAGTTTAAACCAGGGGTAGGCAAAAGGCCTCCACAGGCCAGATCCGGCCCACCAAGCATGTTGATCTGGCCCACAGAGGTCTGCCTGGTGGTGAAGGGAATAAGGGCCTGAGGGTGGAGGGAAGCACACAAAGTCTCTTCCTGCCATGCCCCTGCCCTGTAAGGAGCACATGGTGTTTAGAAGCACGGCATGTTCCTTGCAGGATGGGGGTAGGACAGGAGGAGACTTTGTGCGCACTCCTCGTCCCCAAGCCCTGATTGGCCTGGGAGTGGGGGGGGAGCATGCAATGTTTCCTCCCACCCTGCAAGGGGCTCAGCACTCAGTCAACCACCAGCTGCTGCTCAGCTGGCAGGTGACTAACTGCAGTGCTCCTTTGCAGGGTGGGGGCAGACTTTGCCTGCTCCTCCCACCCCCAGGTCCTGATTGACCTGGGAGGGGGCACAGGAGAGCTGGCGGTTCTCTCTTGGGGAAGTGGGAGCAAAGACTTTACACGCTTCCCCATTTAAGGACCAGTCAGGGTCTGCGGGGGGTGGGGGGAATGCAGGGAAGTGTCCTTTCCATCTGAGGCCATGCTCCTTCCAGGGCGGCCCTGGCCACTTCAAAAATTTCTGAGGTGGCCCCCGGTCAAAAATTATTGCCCATCCCTGGCTTTAACAGATGAAAGTACAGGCAGTCCCCGACTTACGCGGATCCGACTTACGTCAGATCCGCACATACGAACGGGGCTTTCTCGCCCCGGAGGTCGAGGTAGCGGATTGCTACCTGCGAGGTCCGGGGCGAGAAAGCCCCGTTCGTAAGCTGCTCTGGTGCCCCTGGTCTGCTGGAGACCGTCTCCAGCAGACCAGGGGCACTGGGCAGGTTCCTGCGCTTCTGAGGCTTTGCCAGAGCAAAGCCTCAGAAGCATGGGCAACCGCCGCTGCTGCCGCTTCAGTCCCGGTGCCTGTGGTCTGCTGGGGACGGTCCCCAGCAGACCACAGGCACCCGGACTGAAGTGGCAGCCATGGAGGGGTCCCGCGCCTCTGAGACTTTGCCAGAGCAAAGCCTCAGGTGCGGCACCCCGCTGCCGCTGCGGCTCTGCTCCCCGTGTCCCTGGTCTGCTGGGGGGGGGGGGGGGCGGGTGCGGCTAGTGTGCCCCCCCCCCCCAGCAGACGAGGCTTTTGTTTTGGACCCTGGAGCAGAGCAGCTGGGGCACTGCCGATTGGTCCTGCAGCGCCGCTCTGGGCACTACTGGACCAACCCGGCAGCACCCCAGCTGCTCTGCCCCAGGTCCTGATTCAGCCGCTCCTGGTCAGTTTCAGCAGTGGCTGAATCAGGACGCCTGGGGCAGAGCTGCTGGGGTGCTGCTGAGTTGGTCCAGTAGCGCCGGGAGCTGTGCTACTGGAGCAACCCAGCAGCACCCCAGCTGCTCTGCCCCAGGCGTCCCCAAGTCAGCCGCTGCTGAAACTGACCAGCGCTGACTACAGGAAGCCGGAGGCAGAGTTGCTCTGCCCCAGGCTTCCTGGAATCAGCGCTGATCAGTTTCAGCAGCAGCTGACTTGGGGAAGCTTGGGGTTCTTAAGTTGAATCTGTATGTAAGTCAGAACTGGCAGTCAGTTTCAGCAGCTGCTGAATCTGGACGCCAGTTCCGACTTACATACAGATTCAACTTAAGAACAAACCTACAGTCCCTATCTTGTACGTAACCCGGGGACTGCCTGTACACAAAACAATTTTTGTTATACATTAAGCTGTTTAAATGGTATGCTGTCAGGTCACAGTGAAGAGACAATTGATATTTCAACCATGGACGTTGTAAAATCAGCAAAACTAATTTAGCTAAAAGGCCTTTCATCAAAATCTTCTCATGGTTAATCTGGCCACTTCTTTACAACAGCAGCAACCAATACCGTACTCATCTCAAACCAGTATTTGTATGGAAGCTATTGGTACTTTTAGTTTTAATTAATGTAACACATAGTTGAAATAAGTCAAATTCTGTGGCGTCCAACACACATGTGGCTATTTGGCCCGTTGAGTGTGGCTCTTTGGCTTGAACAATGTGGATACTTGGCCGGTTGAGTGTGGTTAGTTCGCTATAGCTGTAGCCACTACAGTGGCTATTGCTTCAGGACTTGTTGGACACCATGGCTCTAACTGATGCTCTCTTCCTTCTCCTATGAAACCACTAAAAAGCAGTGGTGATACACTAAAAAGCTCTGGTGAAACTCTTAAAAAGGCTTGTGAATGATATTAAATTATATATATTATATTAGCAATGTATGTGGAGAATTGTGGTGATTTAATTATGAAGTTTTGAATGTTACACCATGTTCAAAAAGGAAAATGCCCACAAATTAAATAGTGATGGATACATAATGTCAATTAGGACAGAGTGAAGAGAGTGAAAATTTTCTCTTATGTCTTTTAGCTTTCCTGATCATCTTCTTTGGCTTGTTTAAAGGTGACTAAATCTTTAATTACATTCTTTTTTAAGAGCATATCAGTATCTTCTGAAAGCAGCTGACATGAACCATACTAAGGCAATGGAGAAGGTGTCTTATGCTCTGTTGTTTGGGGATTATCTGAAGCAAAACATCCAGTCTGCTAAAGAGCTGTTTGAGAAACTGACTGAGGAAGGATCTCCTAAAGGGCAAACGGTATGTATGCTCTAAAATAGTAGTCCCCAAACTATGAGAAATGACTGCCTAGAGGAATACAGAGGTGTGATTAGGAAGTGTGAGGGGGGAATGAAGCAGAGCCCAGGCCACCCGGCCCCACTCTCCCCGTACCCCACCCGTGGCTCCACTCTTGGCTGCAGCTCCTGGCATGAGCATATTACAGTAGTGATGATAAAGTTTGGGGGTCACAGCTCTATAGAGAGCTGTGTTAACCATTGGTTTTATTAGCTTCAGCAATGGCCAAGGACTGGTTTGGCCATGAAGACTGATCTCCCTTCTCACTTCTAGAATGGGATGAGAAACGTTGATGGAAGAAGCTGGCCCTACTTTTCCTTGGGCTACATCTATTCTGTGGATAAATAGGACTTATGTCTCTTGGGCTGCAATCCATAACCTTTTTTGCTCCATAATAGATCAATCAATCTAATATCTAGAACTGATCTTTTGACTCTAAGACATTTAGAAGAAAATAGATTTTTTTTTCTGTGTGTAAGTATCAAGGTCTGGTCTTCTCATCAATTTAATTATGTGCTTGGGTGTAGATCAGAAAGATGTAGGTTAGTAGAATGTGAAGATTTGAGTCGACACATTTCTTTTAAACTTCCGAGACAATAACCAGGTGCTATTTGTTTGGCTATGGAATTTACGTAAAGATAACTCCTGATCGTTATGTCTCTTTCAAGGATAAAGTCCATTGGGAATTTAACAACTGTTGGATTAAACATAATTGCTGTTTTAGTCACAAACATATATGTTTTAAACATTCTAGCATTTTGGACTTCTGATTTTAAAGGCTGTAGGTATCAACATAGAGTTTTTGTTAAATATTTGCTAGGGATGTTAAAATGTTTAATTTTGTAAATGTGTTTAACCACTGTAAATTTCAGTGGTTACACATTTACACGCAGAAGAGCAGGTAGAAGCCAGCTTTTAAGCAGCTCCCTGCAAGCACCTGATCTCGCCACCCCCTTCCCTCCCCTGCTATCTCTGTGGGAGGTGCGGTGGGGGGAACCTGCATACAGCTGACTCCCCACACATACTGGCTCTGCCTGTCTCTCCTCTCCCCTCTCCCCCCTGCTGCTGTTGTACTTAAAAGAAGTACTCGGGATCTTTTTCAGAGGGATAAGGCAACACGCCACATTTATTGAACACACATAGAATAATCAATACTTATCATATATATATGATATATAATGTCACTCATGCACTCACACACACAAGCACACTCCATCTTGCTGTTGTTACCAACTAGTTGCTCCCCTTAACTTCACTGGCCAGGTGAGTACGATGGGGGAGGAGTGGAGCCGGGCTTCTGCCGATCCGGATCGATGCTCCGATGGTGACAAGACAAAACCCGGGGTCCTCTGCAAGACACCTCACTTTTATAGCAGCATCCCTCTTATGCAAATCTATCCCAGATTCAAAATCTGGGTCTGTGTCCATTGGTCCTTTGTGCTGCTTCTCTCTTGGTGTTGTCCCAATGCTGTTCAGAGAGGATGTTTTCCAAAGAAGGTGCTTGCTTCTAATCCCCAAGGCGGTCAATATGTCTGCTCTTCTTTCTTGAGTCCACTTGACAAATTTTATTATTTGTACTTGGGTCTGGCTTCTACCCTCTCTTCAACTGTTGTAGCTGTCTGGAGGTGCTTGGCTTCCACGTCTTACTCATTCACACCTCATTCATTCAACAGGGCAATTGATTACAGAGTGGGGGGAAGATCTTATTCTACTCCTAGCAAAAAGTCATTTTTACCACTTTAACTATATACTCAGTTTTCTACAAGTTTTCTATATAGGGTTCTAATACAAAGTTACAAGGTTATATGGTTTCAGGTTCTAATACAAAGTTACAAGGTTAGATGGAGAGGCACAATGCCAAGTCATATGAATTAATATACTTAATACATAGATTTATCTACATTGTTTCTGTATCAGAGGTGGCGGGGAGGGGCAGGTGGCTCCGCAAGAGCTGGTACTCATGAGGAGCCAGTTTAAAAGCCTTCTCCATGTGCACTGGCTCCTGTCTGCCCTCCCACCACGCCACCCTCTTCTGCCTATGTGAGAGGCTGCAGCTCAGCAGTGGTTCCCCAGTAGCTGGCACCCACAGGGAGCCAGCTTAAAAACCGATTTTCCCGGACATACTAGCTCTTGCCTGCCTCCTCCCCTGCTACATCTGAACGGGGGACTGTGTGTCATTTAAGATTAACCAGTGAGCTCAGGCTCATCAGTTGATTGTGTATATGGCTACACTTTCACGTCCCTAATATTTGCATATACGGTTTCTACAAGGTACAGATAACTGTTTCTAAAGAAAGCCTCGTCCTGCTCTCCCTTCATTTTTCTTGTTTCCTGTATGCACTTCTCTATTTCCTCACACACACCTGATTGTCATTGAAGCACTCAATAGGAGGTTGAACAATATTTTTTGTAGTTTTTGCTAAAATGTCTATCATAATAAATATACAAATG
Source organism: Pelodiscus sinensis (assembly GCF_052426305.1). Classification (NCBI taxonomy): domain Eukaryota; kingdom Metazoa; phylum Chordata; order Testudines; family Trionychidae; genus Pelodiscus; species Pelodiscus sinensis. The sequence continues at coordinate 38,534,540 of NC_143056.1, forward strand.
TCCAAAAATGGAATGGAACTCAGCTGTTCCTATAAATATAACCATATACATATATTAACTATAATAAGTGGGATTTCTTTAATTATAAAAGTGCGTATCCTAGTCTAAAGGCATTATACAGGCTAAAGATATAATCAATAATATATTATTTCAAAGAACTCATGCCACATTAAAAGAAATTTTCTTAACCCATTCCATACCTTATTCAGCTCCTCCTTCTGGGAAAAGAATATTCGAGCATGCTGTGAAGTTCATTCTCTTAATATCCATGTTCTGTCATGTTCTGTCCAATGGAGTGATTCAAAGGCTTATTAGCACTGCTGAGGTTTGTTTGTGACTTGTCTAAAGGGTACAACTGATTGTTTTTAATTAGTGCTGTGTCAAGCCCTGGCACAAACACAACAGGTTTTTCAGAGTCAGTTGTCAGGCTCACTGAATTTGGTATCAATGTGATTTGCAGCTCTGTGAAAATCTTGAGCAAATCTCAAGCAATCTCTCCGTGTCTATTATGATGCAGGGCTACTGTGTACTAGAAATACCAGCAGGAACACTTTGTACAAGAAGCCCTTGCTATTTGCAGTTATGTTGTTCACCATTTCATATATTCATGGTGCTCTATGTCACACCAGCCCATGCACATGATGCAGTATGCTGACACTTTTCCAATGCGTTCTATAGTAAAAAAAAAAAAAAAAAAAAAAAAGTACTGTACAGTCACTGAATTGCAGTAATATCAACACACACCTTAAATTATGGCACCAAAAAGAAAAGTGAGTGATACCAATGGTGGTCAAGGGCTAAAAACAGAAAAGGTAATGACTTTAAGCTTGAAAGTGGAATTATTGGATTAGCTTGCGAATGATGCAGTGCACTCTTGGTAGCTAGAATGTACGGCATTAAAGAATCTACCGTGCGGTATAATAAGAAAACAGAGAAAAACAGTGTTGCTGCAAGTGTACCACTTATGTGAAGGTTTCATGTGTGTGCCGTGATTCCATAATGGAGAAAATGAAAAAGGCAATAAGCATTTGAATAGAATACATGGCACAGAAACAAGCACTTGTGAATGGTCCTGTAATTTGAGAAAAGGCTTTGAGTTTGTGGAAGCATTTTGTGCATCAGGTGGTGACAGGGGTAAATATGACAGTGCAGTTTCATTGATCTCAAGCAAAGGGTAGTTTGAGAATTTTAAAAAGAGCCACAGTTTACATAGTATGAAATTAATGGGGGAATCGGCATCAGCAGACCATAGATCAGTGCAGGATTATTCCCCACAGCTTCTTAAAATTATTCAGTAAAAGGGTTATGTGCCCCAACAAGTTTTCAACACAGACAAAATTGCCTTGTTTTAGAAAAGGATGCCTGCAAAAACATCTTTCCAAGGAGGAAAGGACAGCTTTGGGCTTCCAGGTAGCAAAGAACAGGCTAACCCTTGTCTTCTGCGTTAATGCTGTGGGAGACTGCATGATGAACCCTATGGTGCTGTACCGCACATTAAACCTCAAGGCAGTAAAGGTAAAGAATAAGCACAGCCAGCTGGCTTTTTGGAGGTCAAATAAGGGTCTGGGTCATGGTTGATTTATTTTTAGACTGATATTCCACAACTGTTTCGTCCATGAAGTAGAAAATACCTAGGATTCAAAGGGCTTTCCTTAAAGTGCTACTCATCTTGGACAATGCACCAGGGTACCCACAAACCAGTCTGCAGTTTGCCCTTTCTAACATTGGAAGTGGTTTTCCTGCCACCCTATACAACTTCTTTCATCCAGCCTCTTGACCAGTGTGTGATTTTATTTATTTATTTATTTATTTATTTATTTATTTATTTTACCTCCAGAATGGCGAGGGCTTCCTGTATCTTTTTTTCTTTACTAAATACTAACTACAACAAATAATTCTTGAGGGAGAGAGCTAATGGATAAGTCCTTTGTTCACCTAGCAGAATTCATATTGCAGCACAAGTTGAAATTCTCTCGTCCAGCACTCTCTGATCTGTCAACATCCATGGTCCAGCATGATTTTAGTTAGCCAGATGTCCACTTATCTCGGTGTGACTGTTTCCTGTAGTACCATAAAGTTTGTTTCCCGCTAGCAGTCCTGGCTCTCAGTGTTCTGTTCTATTATTTAGCTCTAATTTACCCCTAAATGTCTTCTACGAGCCCAGTAAACAGTGGAAGTGTTGGTAATGTTGCTAGTGCTGGTAATATTGATCTCCCATGATTCAGCAAATTCTCTGTTTCGGCACTGGTCGAGTCCTGAGGGTGCCGTATTAGAGAGGTTAAACTTGTACCATCACTATCATACAGTAAGCCTATTTGATCTCTTTAGATGAATCTACACTAGAGGTTAAGAGGAACTACATATTAGTCTTCATTCCAGGGCATAAATGTTTGATTATGGTTACAAATGTCTATGGATTAGTATTTATAATACTTGTTGGCTATCAATTAACTGTAATTAAAAACTGTACTATAAATAAATTTTCTGAAATCCTCTCTCCAGAAGTTCAGGCAGTGAAGTCCGGATCTAAGGTTGATGCATATTCACTGCTTCTTCATAGCAATATCAGTTTCTGAAATGTGGCCAGTCCCATTTACTGTTGTTTTAAACATTTCCCCTTTTGTTCATAATTTACAAAACTGATCCTAAAACTTCCAAATATTTATTGACTTATATTTTTAATTTTAGGCTCTTGGATTTCTCTATGCATCTGGTCTCGGTGTCAATTCCAGTCAAGCTAAGGTAACTCTGTAAAATCTTTACTTGTGCATTTATTTCTCTTCAGATGCAAATGGTTAACTATCTTCTGTTCTTATTTTAGGCTCTGGTTTATTACACTTTTGGAGCTCTTGGAGGAAATCTGATAGCGCATATGATTTTAGTAAGTGAGATTTCATAGCTAATTCACAGAATGAAAGTTAATAGAAATGATCCATTTTCAGTTAGTTTTATATTTTAGGATATGTCTTCACTACAGGACAAGGTCAAAGTAAGATATGCAATTTCAGCTACATTAATTGCATAACTGAAGTAGAGGTACCTTAACATGACTTTTGGTTCTGTCCATGCTGCAGGAAGTTGAAGGGAGAACATTTCACCTTCAACTTTTCTTACTCCTTGTGGAAACAGGACTACTGGCATTAACCAGAGTGCCCCTCTCAGTTCGAATTAGCTATCTTACCTATACTTGCTAATTCGAACTTTGGAAGATCAACTGTGGCAGCTTCAATCTTCTTTGTAGTATAGATACACCCTTAATTATTAAAATCATGAATGATCCTGAAAGTGTAGATGTTCATGATTTAATGTTTAAAAACTGTATCTGGTGTTTCTTATTGACTACTCATGTCAGTACTACTTATTACAGAAACCTTCCATGGAATGTGGAAACCAACACTTAAGACTCAAGTCTCCATTCACAACTATTCTGAATGTATTTATCTGTATGGATTTCAATGAACTTACTCCAGACTTAACTGGGATAAATGAAAGGAGAGTCAGGCCCTTAAAAACGAAACGCTCCTAAACAAGACCTTGTTTTCCCCAACAGAAAGTATAAAACGCAGATGTAGAATATGGTATACAAGATGCAATGCTTTTAAATAGAATGTGTTAACTTGTTGCTCCTGAAGCATCGAAAGTTGTTTAGTTGTTTGATTTAAACATAAATCTCATTGGTTACTCTTGCATTCATTCGTGTTAGAAATAAGAGGTTCATGTCCAGAAATCCTTCTGACCTAGCATTTAACAGTATGTCTAATTTCAAGCACTTCTGCTGCTGTAAAAAGTTGATGAAAGTAGCACAAGTGCATCAGTGAATAAATGGCTGTATAATAATGGATGTTTCTTTTTTTTTTTTTTTTAATCTTTGCAGGGTTACCGATACTGGGGTGGGATAGGAGTCCTTCAGAGTTGTGAATCTGCTCTCACTCACTATCGGCTTGTGGCTAATCATGGTAATTTTTTTTCTTATTTACAAAGGAGCAAGTCTAGAATTACCTACAATAGTTGTCTGGGCACACTTGAAAATATTTAGAATTTTATATTCTTATGTTTCCATTTGTTGAACACGCTGGTAGATTAACCTTCTCCTTCATGAACTTATCTAGTTCTTTTTTGAACTCTGTTACAACATTGACCTTCACAACATCACCAATTAATGCTACATTCTTCCATGTATATCCTTTAATGTTGAACTTTTAATTCCAGAGAATGCCAGTGTACTTTACAAATTGACATTCCTAGGCAAGATTTATAGAAAAACGTAATAGATTTTTCTTATATTTATTTCAAAAGCATACTTTGAATTCTGGAAATTCAGAGTTAATGCTGGTTGTGGAATCTGAACTCTAATTCTACACTGTCTTGCACTGTGCATCCAGGTAAAGCAGAGTCTCAACCAAATTTTCTACACTCCTTTATCACCTACTTATATTACACAAAATCATAGCATAATTAGTTTGTTCTTGAGAACTACTTATGCTAATATACAGCCTTATGTGCCCAGTGCATAGGATTTGATGGATGTTTGATTTCAGTAAAATCAGTCTTTTTGGTGGTGGTGTGCCAATAATGTAGCTCTCCATTGAAAATTGTCTTCAAATGGCTTGCTTTATATGTCATTGTAGATTAAGTTCATATTGCTTTTCTTGTTCTTCTCGTATTCTTGTCAGTGGCTAGCGATATATCTCTGACAGGAGGCACAGTGGTGCAGAGAATTCGCCTGGCAGATGAAGTGGAAAATCCAGGAATGGCCAGTGGGATGCTGGAGGAAGATTTGATTCAGTATTATCAATTTCTAGCAGAGAAAGGAGATGTACAAGCACAGGTACAATCATTGTGACATGATAGTGGGACTCTTCCAGAAGCTGTTGGAGCAGTGGCAGATATGCAAATAATGTGAAGCTCTCAAGACTTGATTGTTCTTTCTCCCAAACTAACATGACTACTAGAGTGGATCAGAAATTTTTTGCTGAAACTTCTTTTGATGGAAAATTGCTTTCTAATTATATGATGATTTTTGTTTTGTTCAAATTTTAAGATTTTTGTTAAGATACAAAACACTCTTGGTTGTCAAACTTAAAAATTCCATCAATAAAAATGAGCATTATTTTTCTGTTTTGGGGTAGGTGCATGTGCTAGGAAATACAATTTCTCCTTTTGATCAACATGCTAATGATTGATTTCCTCACAACCTGAGGAAGAGAGAGCTTTGCAACACCCTAACTCCTCAGGCCAGTTTAGGAGCAGAATTGGCTGTCCTGGAGCGAGCATTGGTCATAAGGACTTATCACTGTGCAGGGCCTTCAGGAGGAGTAAAGGACTGCTGAAAGCCTTTGAGAGACCAGTATTTCCATACTTTGATATCTTATGAGTACAGGCAGTCCCTGGGTTACGTACAAGATAGGGACTGTAGGTTTGTTCTTAAGTTGAATCTGTATGTAAGTCGGAACTGGCATCCAGATTCAGCCGCTGCTGAAACTGACCAGCGACTGACTACAGGAAGCCTGAGGCAAAGTTGCTCTGCCCCGGGCTTCCTGGAATCAGCCACTGATCAGTTGCAACAGGCTGAATCTGGATGCCAGTTCCGACTTACATACAGATTCAACTTAAGAACCCCAGGCGTCCCCAAGTCAGATGCTGCTGAAACTGATCAGTGGCTGATTCCAGGAAGCCCGGGGCAGAGCAACTCTGCCTCGTGCTTCCTGTAGTCAGCGCTGGTCAGTTTCAACCGCTGGCTGACTTGGGGACGCCTGGCGCAGAGCAGCTTGGGTGTTGCTGGGTTGCTCCAGTAGCGCCACTCCTCGGCGCTACTGGACCAACCCAGCAGCACCCAAGCTACTCTGCCCCAGGCATCCTGATTCAGCCGCTGCTGAAACTGACCAGCAGTGGCTGAATCAGGACGCCTGGGGCAGAGCAGCTGGGGTGCTGCCGGGTTGGTCCAGTAGCGCCCAGAGCGGCGCTACGGAACCAACCGGCAGCGCCCCAGCTGCTGTACCACAGGCGTCCGGAGCAAAGCCGCAGAGCACGGGGGCAGCGGGACAGCCCAGACGCGCCGCGGCTGTCCCGCTGCCGGCGTGCTCCGCGGCTTTGCTCCGCTTTGCTCCCCGTCTCCCTGGTCTGCTGGAGACCAGCAGACCAGGGAGACGGGGAGCAAAGCCTCTGAGGACGCCGGCAGCGGGACAGCCGCAGCGCGTCTGGGCTGTCCGCTGCAGGCGTGCTCCCCGGCTTTGCTCCCGTTTCCCTGGTCTGGGGAGATGTGGAGCAAAGCCGCGGAGCACGCGGGCAACGGACAGCCCAGACGCGCCGCGGCTGTCCCGCTGCCGGCGTCCTCAGAGGCTTTGCTTCCCGTCTCCCTGGTCTGCTTTTCTTCAGCAGACCAGGGAGACGGGCAGCAAACCCCGTTCGTAACTGCGGATCCAACATACGTCGGATCCGCGTAACTCGGGGACTGCCTGTAGTTGTAAGACTTAACTGGAACTGCTTCTTTAACCATGAATATTCTCAATTCCTTTTGTTGCTGTGGTCTGCCTCTGTTTGGCAAAACCCAAAAGAATTCTACATAGCCCTAATGTTACATTAGAAATGTTCACCTTAAGGAATAAATATGGCACAACTCTGGAATGGTCTTTGGACCAACCACATATTGGCCATATATGGCAGTGATGATACGATTAAGTAGAAGTCAGTGGTCTTTGATGGAGTTCAAAAGTTGTTATAAAGAAATGTACAGTAATAGTCATTTAAAGAAAGCTTTTGCCAGCAATAATCTTGAAATGCTATCTGAGATGTTGCAGTTAACTCTTGTTGTAAATATATGGCAATAATCAATTCCTTATTGTTTTGTTATTGATGGCAAATAATTTAAAAATCAATTGCATGTAAAACTAATTGTTTTCAGTCAACTTACCAGTGGACAAGTGTACATATTCCAACTGTTTTTGACTCCTTTTAGCATGCTCAACTTGCCTTGATTTTTCATGTTTGAAGCACACTGATAGAGCCAGGTGGAGGAAGCTTTGCCTGCCACTGCCCACATTGTATCTATTCTCTGAGTAGAGGGTTTTGCTGTCTGCATAGTGTAAACATGATTCCCTTTCACTATATTTAATCCACATTAATAGAATGAAACAAAAGAACTGAGAGAGATGCCTGATCATAGCAAACAGAATGGAGAAGGTATCATTTTAAAAACTAGAATGAACATCCTTGAATCTTTTATATCATAACAAGAATAATAAACCTGGGAATCAACTCATTTGCTTTAGTCACCCTTGTGCCTCAAATTATTGTGGCTAATGAAGCAGAATAATTTTGTTTTCAAGCTCATTTCCTTTTATTTTTATCTCTGATAAATAATTTGGTATGCTGTTTGCTGTGAAAGTGATTAATTTATTCAATTTGTAATTGCATGCTTCTATATATGGGGTTACCCTATTCTTTAGGTCTTTGTTTCATTTTTCAGGTTGGTCTTGGACAGTTACATTTACATGGTGGAAGAGGAGTGGAGCAAAATCACCAGGTACCCATTTTACATCATTGCTGGCATTTATGCCGTAGTGATCAATACAGTGATTTACAAGAGACTGAATTGTCAAAGCGTCCAGAAAAACTAAAACTGTTGTCTAAATGCTGGCTTGATACAGCAGTTGTGACTGGCTTTCTTAGCTAGCTATAGGCACTAGTTTGATTTGTAGGAGCAGATTCTCTCTCTGCCTCCCATTAGTTGACACGGAAGATGAAGTCAAAACACATGGCACCAGATTCCTGTACTTAAGAGACTTCGTTGCATATCTCAATGGCTGAGTTTCTGCATGCATGAGAGGCTTTTCATGGTGTGCAGAAGCATGCATTTGAAATGAGAATCTGGCCCATGTTTACAAGAACTGTTGCCATACAATCAATATACTCTTTCATGGCTAAATTAGCAGCAAATGGATGTGTGGTTTTCAGTACTGCAGGTGTTCACAATTCCCAGCTCAGTGCTGGGTTGGCTTATGCAATAGGAAAAAATTGACTTGCTGCAAAGACAGAATTTGTTAAAAGCTTCTATGGTAGGAAGTGAAGAGCTCATATAAACCACAGATGTGAGGGGAGTATGTCATGAATATTATTATTCCAGATTAATTCCTAGGAAGAGAGTGAATGAACTTTTCAGTTGTCTTTAAATCAACTTAAAACAAAAACATCTTTTGTTTCAGCATTATATCTAGAGTTTAGTATGATGTTTGATACAATCTTGCATGACTTTCTAGAGAAATACAAGCTAAATGTGAGCTACTATAAGGGGAGTGCATAACTGGTTGGATAACCATTATCAGTGGTTCACAGGCATGCTAGAAGGGCATGATGAGCTCCAAAGGGATCAGTTCTGTTCAATATATTCAACAATGATTTAGATAATGGCATAAAGAGTACACATCTGAAGTTTGCAGATGATAAGCTGGTAGTTGTTGCCAAGCTTTGGAGGATAGGATTATAATTCAGAATGGTTTAGACCAGTGGTCCCCAACCATTTGAGGCTGCCGGGCGCCAGGGGACATGGCCGTTCGCCTGCCGGGCGCCAGAGGGCGGCGCTGCCCCTCCCCCTCCAAGCGCCGCGCGCCTGGCGCCGCCTCTCCCCCCCCAAATGCCGCACACCTGGCACTGCCTCTCCCCCCCCCCCGCACCGCCTCTCCCCCCCCAAATGCCGCACGCCTGGCGCCGCCTCCCCCCCCCCCAAATGCCGCGCGTGTGCGCCCGGCACGACCCCCCCCCTTCAAGTGCCGCACACCCGGGGCTGGCGCCGCACGGCCAGAGTGCGGGCGGCTAATTTGCGGCGCTCCCAGGGCCAGCACTCACCATGCGCCCAGAGCCGGCTCAGGCACCATTCATGCGCCACGTGCCCAGGGCCAGGCCAGCCCCGAGCACTTGGGCTTACACAAATGCCCCTGCGGGTGCCATGGCGCCCGTGGGCACCATGTTGGGGACCACTGGTTTAAACAAACTGGAGAAATGGTCTGAGGGTAATAGGATGAAATTAAATAAAGAGAAATGCATAGTACTCCATCTAGGAAGGAACAGTCATTCTTCGAGTAGTGTCCCCGTGGGTGCTCCACTCTAGGTGAAGGGTCGCCCTGAGCCGCAGATCGGAGCTTTTCAAAGCAGTTTTCCCCCTGTTGAGCCACGCATGCCCAGAGGGCGTCTCGAGCCCTTCCCGCCCTCTGCAGCGCGCGGCTCAACCCCCTCCCTTTCAGTTCCTCTTTAACCGCCCTCGTCAGCGGACGGAGCGAGCAGGAGCTCCCTCACAGTCTCTCAGACTGTATTTTCTTCCATTAGTTAGGTTACATAGTTTTTCCCCTGTTACTCCAAATTAGTTTCCCTAGTGTTTTTTCTCTTGGAAAAGTAAAAACAAAATAGTTTATTAGCACAGCAAAACTGACGACAAAATCCCCCCTCGGGGACTTGAACTCTCTTCAGACCCGAGTCCCGGGTGAACCGGGGCTCTCTCTCTCCTGGCTTCTCAGTCAAAAAAAGAAAAAGTCATATAACCACAAAAAAGACAAGAAACGAAATACAACACTTTAAAGAAGCGGGGAGCTAAATATGTCTGCCTCCTCAGGCTTCAAAAAATGCGAACAGTGCCGCGAGCCGATGCCGGCTTCTGACGGCCACACAAAATGCATCCGCTGTTTGGGGGAAGCCCACTCACCCCACAGCTGCAAGCACTGTGCCTCCCTCACGGCGAGAGCTAGGAAAGACAGAGAGCTCCGCCTAAGAATGATTTTATTTGATAAGGCTCTTCAGCCTTTAGAGCAAGGGGGACCGCAAGCTGAAAACCCCCTGCCATTGAAACCTGCTGCACAAAGAACTTCACCTTCTCGTTCTCTCCCGCCTTCTTCCTCCACCAAGACTCAGGGAGAGGGACAAAGAAATATGAGGACCCCTGCTAATAAAGCAGAAGGGAAATCCTCACGGTTGCCGTCAATGCCGGTGCGCGCTGCCTCGGAGCCATCCCGAGAACGCGCTGACAAACCCGGGCGGAAAGAAAAGCCGGCGCCGCTTCAAACCGCGGTGCCGTTACAAGCCACGGCACCGCGAAAAACCCCGGTGCTGCTTAAAGGGACGGCACCGCTGAAACAACCCGCACCGCAACAAACCAAGCCTAACACTCAGCAGGCGCAGGCTGCGATCGCAAGCCAGAGCTCTACACTGGCACCGGCAGCAGATAAGGAGAGGCTTCTGCAGGAGTCTGCTACAGAGCTCTCTCAGCTGCCGTCTGACACTCACAGCAGGCAGCAACACCCCTGCCCCCCTCCCATTGACTGCTCACCAGGGACATCCTTTGCAAGGCATTCCCCTGCCAGATCGATGTCCCCAGTGTCCTTTCACGGCGCTCCCTTTCTAGAGGATGACCGCCATACGACACATTCCTCGCGACAGACGTCGCCAAGGGGGTCTCGTTCCTATTATCAGGGGGCTGGACCGCAACAAAACCCGTGGCACCCCTACTGGTCTTACCCGCCCCCACCTTATCCACCCCAATGGGGGCCCTGGGACCAATGGGACCCGTATAGACGCCGGTCCTCAGTCCACTCCACACCATCTCGGAGAGGTCTGCCTCATCCACAGCCCCTACCCCCTGCATCACACACAGAGCAGGAGGAGGAGGAGGAACGCTTTTCGGATAATGAATCCGATATTCAATCTATAAACATCACTCACCCAGATGACCTGAGTACCCAACAGGACGATGCAGTGATACCATCAGATACTGTAGCGATTGATGACCTCAAACAGTTCCAGGAGCTATTTAAGCGGGTAGCATCAAGTCAGCATGTCTCCCTACAAGAAGTTCAAAAGAAACAACACCACTTATTAAAGAACCTGCATCCTACGCTACATAGTAAGATTGCCCTGCCGATTGATGAAGCAATCATGGAAACATCTGAGGATCTGTGGAAGACACCAGCATCCATCCAACCGACTAACAAAAAGATTGATAGGAAATATTTCGTTCCTCCGAAAGACAATGACTTCCTCTTTACGCATCCACAAGCAAACTCTTTAGTGGTTGAATCTGCACAGCAAAGAGCGAAGACACCGCAATACAAGAATGGCAGTACCGACAAAGAACATAGAAAACTCGACTTCTTTGGAAAGAAAATATATTCCTCTTCTACCCTACAACTAAGAATATCAAATTATTCTGCCCTCTTAGCGAATCACGACTTTGATAATTATTCGAAGCTGGGAGAACTGATACCACATCTCCCTGAATCCAAAAGAGCCATCTTGAAAGCAATAGTCCACGAAGGCCATACCATCGCTCGCACTGCCCTCCAAACGGCAATGGATGTTGCTGACACAGCAGCTAGAACTACAGCGACTGCAATAATCATGCGCAGAACTTCCTGGCTACAATCGTCTGGAGTTCCCCGCGAACTTCAGCCAAAAGTAGAAGACTTGCCATTTGATAAGCAAAAATTATTTGCAGCTTCTACAGATGAAATGCTACATAACAGTAAGAACTCAAAGACCACACTTCACACACTGGGCATGTACACACCGCCCTTCAAATGCAGGCGATACACCCCATATAACACTTACAATCGTTACAGATATGGGCAATACAACCGGCCACAAAGACCCTATGAGGACACTAGACCAAGGCAACGACCTCAGAGAAGACGACCTAATCAAGGTCGCCCACCAACTACCCAGTCCTCCAAACAGCAAATTTGAAGTCGTGGTCGAGGGTCTGCACTACCTCCCTCACGATCTAGCAATAACACAACATGGCTGCCTATTTACCCACCGTTTGCGGCCGTTCCTTCCACAATGGGAATCCATAACATCGGACTGCTGGGTTCTAGAAATAATTCGAGTAGGATACACTATCCCATTTACCACTACCCCACCTACCCTTCCCCCTACCCCGTCCCTTTTCAGGGACCCCTCTCATGACACTCTACTAAAACAAGAGATCGACCGCCTCCTTTCTATCGGAGCCATAGAAAAAGTACCAGTAGAGTTCCACGGGAAAGGGTTTTACTCGAACTACTTCTTGATCGAGAAAAAAACGGGGGGCTGGAGGCCAATATTAGACCTCCGCAAACTGAACAGGTTTCTCAAGAAACAACGTTTCAAAATGGTCACACTTACAACAATCATTCCTGCGCTAGATCAAGGGGACTGGTTCGCAGCCCTCGACCTACAAGATGTGTATTTCCATATAACTATCCATCCCGCCCACAGACGCTATCTACGCTTTACTCTCGGCCAGGATCATTTCCAATGCAATGTCCTCCCCTTCGGCCTCTCGTCAGCTCCGAGGGTATTTTCAAAGGTACTAGCAGTCGTCGCTGCGTACCTCAGACGCCAGAATGTCATCATATTTCCCTACCTAGACGACTGCCTTTTGAAGGGCTCAACACAGGACGAAACTGCCTCCATGATAAGTACGACCACATCACTCCTCAATCGTCTAGGCCTTCTACTCAACGAAAGCAAATCAACACTGCACCCAGTTCAAAATATAGAGTTCATTGGGGCGCGCCTGGACTCAATTACAGCCCGAGCATACCTACCTCGGCAACGTTTCATAACTATACAAGAAATTATAAGTGTAATGCTTACAACTCCTACCACTACAGCTCTTACTTGCCTCCAACTAATGGGCCACATGGCTTCCACCACCTATGTCGTCCACCATGCTCGTCTGCATTTCCGATGCTTCCAACTCTGGATAGCAAGTGTATACATACCATCACGACACTCCTTCAACAAGACGGTGACTATTCCACCAAACGTCCTTGCTTCCTTACGGTGGTGGACGATACCGAACAACCTCCTCACAGGTGTTCCATTCCAACAGAGCGAACCCACTGTACAGATTACTACAGATGCTTCCCTCCTTGGCTGGGGAGCACATATGAACGACCACGGCGTTCAGGGAAGGTGGTCCCCATCCGAGGCACGACTACACATCAACCTCCTCGAACTGCGAGCAGTAAGGAATGCCTGCGCACACTTCGCCCCCGACATTGCCAATCAGACGGTCCGCATTCTAACGGACAACATCTGCACAATGTTCTATATAAACAGGCAAGGCGGAGCCCGCTCCCGCTCCCTCTGTGCAGAGGCTATCTGCCTGTGGAACTCATGCATCCGCAATCAGATCACCCTGGTAGCATCCTACCTCCCCGGGGTGAACAACACCAGAGCAGATTCACTCAGCCGCAACTTCACCTCAGATCACGAGTGGGAGTTACACACGGAGGTCACAAACTCAATCTTCAACCATTGGGGATGGCCATCCATAGACCTTTTTGCATCTACCCAGAACGCCAAATGCCCCCAATTCTGCTCACTCGCAGGACTTGGCAAACATTCCCTAGGGGATGCCTTTCTAATCAAATGGACAGCCCCCCTTCACTATGCCTTCCCCCCCATACCGTTAATCCCGAAAACCTTACGCAAGATCTGCACAGACGGAGCCCTAGTCATCCTGATAGCCCCGTCGTGGGCCTGCCAAACTTGGTACCCGTACCTCCACAGGCTAGCAGTACACCCTCCTTACCCGCTACCTCACCGGGCAGACCTAATATCTCAGAGCAATGGAACGATACTGCATCCACAGCTCCACACCCTACACCTCCAGGCTTGGCTACTCTCTGGTTCTCGGAGATAGAAAATCACTGTTCCCAACAAGTGAAAGATATCCTCCTCCACAGTAGGAGACAGTCCACTCGAAAAACTTACCTACAGAAATGGACTCGATTTTCCCTCTGGTGCCAGCGAACCAGGGTAGAACCCCGTGATGCACCATTACATATGATTTTGGACTACATTCTAGACCTTAAAATATCAGGACTCTCAATTTTTTCTTTAAGAGTACATCTTTCTGCAATAACAGCGTTCCATACTTTCATTGATGGATTCTCCATATTTGCCCATCCTATCACTAAAAGATTCCTTAAAGGGCTCCACAACGTATACCCACCCCATAAGGCACCACCCCCCTTATGGGACCTAAATCTTGTTCTCCACCAACTTACTGGACCTCCTTTCGAGCCTCTGGCTACAGTACCACTCCCATTTCTCTTTATGAAAGTCTGTTTCTTATTGGCTATCACATCTGTTAGACGGGTGAGTGAAATTGGGGCATTAATGGCAGTACCCCCCTACACAGTTTTTACGAAGGATAGGGTCATACTTAGACCTCATCCAACATTCCTGCCAAAGGTCTGTACAGAATTCCATGTAAATGAACCGATCGTACTACCTACCTTTTTTCCGAAACCGCATGCATCACAGAAGGACGCCACTCTGCATACCCTGGACATTCGGAGGGCTCTCGCCTTCTTCCTGGAAAGAACAAAACCATTTCATAAATCCGAAAGACTTTTTATATCAATCGCTGAGCGTTCTAAGGGAACACCCCTGTCATCACAACGAATCTCAAAATGGATCTCCACATGCATAGTCAAGTGTCATACCTTGGGCAATAAACCACTACAGTGCCCCCCAAGAGCGCATTCCACTCGAGCCACGGCCGCTTCTACAGCCTTTTTGAACAATGTCCCTTTAAGGGATATTTACCGAGCAGCAACGTGGTCTTCAGATCACACGTTTGCCAGACATTATGCAATCCTACCGCAACTTACACAGGACTCAGCAGTAGCTACAGCGGTGCTCTCTACCACCGCTAAACATTGACTCTGGCTCCCTCCAGCCATATATTGAACACTGCTTTGTAGTCACCTAGAGTGGAGCACCCACGGGGACACTACTCGAAGAAGAAAAGGGAGTTACTCACCTCGTGCAGTAACGAGTGTTCTTCGAGATGTGTGTCCCCGTGGGTGCTCCACGACCCTCCCTTCCTCCCCTCTGCACGGAGTCTAAATTACTCGGGCGGAGATGAGGAACTGAAAGGGAGGGGGTTGAGCCGCGCGCTGCAGAGGGCGGGAAGGGCTCGAGACACCCTCTGGGCATGCGTGGCTCAACAGGGGGAAAACTGCTTTGAAAAGCTCCGATCTGCGGCTCAGGGCGACCCTTCACCTTGAGTGGAGCACCCACGGGGACACACATCTCGAAGAACACTCGTTACTGCATGAGGTGAGTAACTCCCTTATTGCACACATTCAAAATGGGAAATGTCTGTCTAGAAAAAGGAGTATTGTGGAAAGGAATCTAGGGGTCATAGTGGATTACAAGTTAAGTATGAGTCAACCGTGTAACACAGTTGCAAAAAAGAGTAAACTTAATTCTGGGATGTATTAACAGGAGTGTTGTAAACAACACACAAGAAGTTACTCTTCTGCTCTACTACGCACTGATTGGGCCTCCCTGGAGTATTGTCTCCTGTTCTGGAAGCCACATGTCAGGAAAGAGCTGGATAAAGTCCAGAGAAGAGCAACAAAAATGATGAAAGGTCTAGAAAACATGACTTACTAGGGAAGACTGAAAACATTGGGTTTGCTTAGTCTGGAAATGAGAAGACTGAAATGGTACATCATAAAGTTTTCAAGTACCTAAAAAGATGTTAGTCAGGGGAAAGAATAGTTATTCTCCTTAACCTCTGATCATTCTACAAGAAGCAATGGGCTTAAAGCAGCATTGGAGATTTAGGTTGAAATTGGGGAAAACTTCTCAACTGTCAAGGTGGTTAACTACTGGAATAAATTGCCTAGAGGTTGTGGTTGGAGATTTTTGAGAGCAGGTTAGACAAACCTGTCTAACCTGGTATAAAATGGTGCTTGGTCCTTCCATGTGTACTGGGGACTTGATCCTCTCAGGGTTCCTTCCAGTCTTCTGATTCTATGATCCTTTTTCATCCATGTGTATTATGCAGGCTGGACATATCCACAGACTCTGCACCAAAGATGGAGGCAATCTGAAATCCTTAACGAATTTTTTGACTGCTTAGTGATAAAGTGTTCCCACTCACCTCTCAAGTATCAATCACGCATTCAAAATCAGGGATGCCTCTTAGAGCCAGTAACTAATTCTGATGAAACTGAACTTTAAAATTAACCAACTTAAATTATCTTTCCCAGTTGACATCAAGCAGTCCTGAGCATTCAGCTCAGAATAGCACAAAATTGAATTAAATATCTACCGGACTGGAAAACATTCTGTACACATGTCCCTGCAATTAAGTTTATTGGGAGGAGTTAGACTTCACTAGTAGGGCTCATCTGTATAGACTGCTCACAACTGGAAAAATGTAGTATTACCTTCATGAATTCTGAGGGTATGCCAGGCGCAGAGTGGCTGGTTTGAATATGCAAATTATCATAGAATACTAGAACTTGAAGGGACCTCGAGAGGTCATCAAGTCAAGTCCCCTGCCTTCACAGCAGGACCCAGGTCCATCTAGACCAGGGCTAATGGCCCGCAGCTAGGGCCGGACGGATTTTTCTCCTTCCTCCTTGTGACATCCTTTTTGATACCTGAAAATTGCTTTAATGTCTCCTCTCAGTCTTCTCCTTTCCAAACTAAACAAGCTCAATTCTTTCAGTCTTCCTTCATAGATCATGTTCTCTAGACCTTTAATCATTCTTGTTGCTCTTCTGGGGACCTTTTCCAATTTCTCCACATCTTTCTAGAAATGTGGTGCTCAGAACTGGACACAATACTCCAATTGAGGCCTGATCAGAGTAGAGCAGAAGAATAACTTCTCATGTCTTGCTCACAACACTCCTGTTAATGCGTCCCAGAGTCGTGTTTGCTTTTTTTGTAACGGTGTCACATTGTTGACTCATATTTAGCTTGTGGTCCATTATGACCCCTAGATCCTTTTCTACAGTACTGCATCCTAGACAATCACTTCCCATTCTGTATGTGTGAAACTGATTGTTCTTTCCTAAGTGGAGTATTTTGCATTTGTCTGTATTAAACTTCATCCTAATTACCTCAAACCATTTCTCCAGTTTGTCCAGATCCTTTTGAATTATGACCTTATCCTCCAAAGTAGTTGCAACTCCTCCCAGCTTGGTATCATCTGCAAACTTAATAAGTATATTCTCTAGGCCAATATCTAAATCATTGATGAAGATATTGAACAAAACTGGTCCCAAAACATACCCCTGTGGAACTCCACTTGTTATGCCCTTCCAGCAGGATTGTGAACTGTTGAGAATGTTTAGTGCAAATTGGAGAGTTATGTGGGGAAATCTCCTACTATGTACATTTAATCATTCAGAGGACTTGGGCAAACTGTCTAATTAAATGCCATTCTCATAACATACAGAATATATCTCCTGTATCCCAGTAGTAACACTTACCTTTGTGTTAGAATCTTGGTCATAATTTTGGCTGTTCTGTGTTTAAATAGTTAGCCATTCTGGAGCTCGATGAAGGCCAAGCAAGTTTTATGCATGGGAGGTGTCATCAGACACTGTGCTTAGCCTTTTCCATGGCAGTGGGAGGGAAACGCACCCTCTGTGAGGAAAAAAAGGAAATGGATTATGGAAAGAGTTGTAACTTCAGAGTGGATTTTTCTTATGCAAGTGCCTAAAGAAGTCCTCTTCTGAGACAGGTTGATATGAAGCTCCTTTGAAATTGAAATGAATTGCATTATTTCTGACTCCATTTCCTAAGTCAAGGCATAGCAAGGGATGTTCATCTTCCTCTGGGAACCTTTACTGCAGTGGTCCCCAACGTTTTGGGGCTGCCGGGCGCCTGGGGGCAGGGCCGCTCACGTGCTGCGCATATGAGGACTGGGCCACTCACAGGCCACGTGACTGGGGGCGGGGCCAAGCATGCGCCGTACGCCTGAGGTCGGCACCGGCATGTGCCACGATCCCGGGCACGGGCTGCCCAGGTTCCGCGTGGCGCCCCCGGGGCCGGGGCCAGGGCCGGCAAGGGCACGCATGGCGCCCCTGGGGGCGGGGCCAAGGCCGGCGCCAGGGCCGGCAAGGGCATGTGTGGGGGCCGGGGCCAGGGCCAGGGCCAGGGCACGTGCGGCGCACCTGGGGGCGGGGGTCAGGGTCGGCACCGGCACGTGCGGCGCAGCCGGGGCCGGGCATGCGCCCGGGGCTGGCATCTGCCGCACGCCCGGGGGCGGGGCCAGCCCAGATTGCTCTGCGGGTGCACATAAAGGGCCCGGCGGACGCCATGGCACCCGCGGGCACCGGGTTGGGGACCACGGCTTTACTGTATGTCACAAGCAATATTTGATAACATACCTGTTACCAATGGAGAGTAATCTAGAATCTATAAACACTATTTGTTTATGGAGAGGAAATGCTTTTATTGACTAAAATACTTTTCAACTCTTTTTTTCTCACAGAGAGCATTTGAATACTTCAACCAAGCAGCTAATGCTGGTAACTCGCATGCCATGGCTTTTCTAGGAAAGGTAAGATATAAATATTTTCCAGAGGATGCAGATGTGGACATCTGTTTCCTTGGGGGGGGGGGGGCGCTACTGTGTTCTCTGCTGTTTGAAAACCAGGATGATTATTTAGTTGCTTAATTAAAGACTTAAACTTCTCAATCAGGAATTCATTTTAAAACAAAATAGGCCACGAGAGTGAGGTAATGTCTTACTGGATCAACTTCTGTTTATTAAAGAGAGACACTTTTGAGCTACACAAAGCTCTTCTTCAGTGCTTTAGAGGAAAATGCAAGAAACTCCCTAAGCAGACACAGTAATGCCAGAGTTCTAGCCCTGGCTTATGAATTCCTAAGACTGAAGCATATTAGGTCTATATGTATATGGTATACACTACTGCTAATGGATCAATATGCTAGCTCAACTCTTTTCAGGATGCTAATTGATTAAATAAAATAATTTCCCAAGAAGTCTCCTAATCAACATCATCTTATTGATTAATGAACCATTTATTTTTATAGATGTGTATTTGTATCTTTATGAGTCAGCTATTTAGCACTTAGTCTTCTTTTTTGAGTCCTGTCCCTGTGGGTGCTCCACCTTAGGTGTTTTGGCACCACAGCACTCCTGGCTGGAAGTTTTTTCTAGAAGAATTTTTTTGTTTTGACAGCTAGCTTGCACATGCGCAGAAGCACTACACATGCTAGGCAGCTAATGTGTATGCACAAGATATGATCACCTCAGTTCCTTCTCTGCTGTCACCGGCATTGGTCGGAACCTGCAGTGCGCTCTGCAGATTTCTCCTCAAAGAGACAGCTACTCTTTTCCTTTACTTAGTTAACCTTTTCATTATATTTTTAATACATTTTTACTATCCTTTTAAAAAAAAAAAAAAGAATAGTGTCTCCCTCAGACACACAGACAGACACGGGCTCCGTACCCTGCACTTACTCTCAGAGGACTCTTTTCTCTTGCGCTGAGGAGTTTCTTTTCCCTCAACTTCAGCTCCAGTCTCCTCACATAAGGTTGAGAGATTTTTTTTTTTTTTTTCACGGATTTAAAAAATATTCTTAGTGTTTTTCACAGCATTCTGGGGGCTCTGCTTTAAATGCTGTTTTATCCTCGTAGGCTGTCAATCATGGTGCCACACTAGCACTTTCAGTGCATACGTTGTCTGGACAATTACAGTGCAGTTTATTGCCCTCAGTGTAAAATTGGCAGCCGGGGCCAGGAGAGCCAAAGTGTTTTTTAGATCAACCTGATCTCCCTCGAACACTCCCTCAGACAAGGGGCGGACCCTGGTCACCCCGCATCCCCGCTATTACTATCACCAGCGGCGATGTCGGATAAGGCAGTTCCCCCTGCTTCAGCTATGAGATCTGCCTCTTCCAAACAGAAGAGAGCACATATTTCAGCATGGCTCCTCAGGGTGATGAGTGTTTATTCTCACATCCTTCCCCTAACTCCCTAGTTCCTCTTCGAGTGGTCCCCGTGGGTGCTCCACTCATGGTGTCGGGCTTGTCCCGCACCGCAGCTCGGATGCTTTGAATAGCCGTTTCCAGCCAGGTATGTGTGTGCAGGATACAGCTCGCGCCGTTCGCGCTCTTTGAGCTTCGCGCGCACCCGGCTTCTCTGTCAGTTCCTCTTAACCGTCCCTGAATGCAGACAGAGCTTCTGATCTCTCTCCTCACAGTAGTTCTCCTTCCCTCAGGGAACCTGTAGTTAGTTAGTTAATTGTATATAGTTAGAGTTCTTTTGTTGTCGTTTGATCTTATCTACTACAAAAAAAGGGGGAGGGTGGTGAAGCAAAGCCTCTGAACACCTCATCAGAGCCGTGGCTTACAGCGGCTCCCTGCTGTTACCAACTGCAGATAAGCTTAAAAAAAAAACTCTCAGAAAGAAACTGACAAACAATCATGCCTGGATCTCCGGGCTTTAAGAAATGTAGCCTCTGTAGTGAGCCAATGCCTATTTCATATGGGCATTCGCTCTGTGTACATTGCCTGGGGGAGAGCCACACTCTCCATAAGTGGAGGCATTGTTCAAAAATGACAGCCCATACTCAGCATGACAGGGAGCTGAGGCTCAAGATGTTTCTCCTCGATAAGTCCCGCATCCTCCTTCTGTTCTGCAATGTGATTTGTCCTTTTCATATTTGTTCATTTTTTTAAATTGTATCCTTTGGTATATATGGTTGTGACTACTTTCTTCCACTATTTGATCTGAGGAAGTGGGTCTGGCCCACGAAAGCTCATCATCTAATAAACCATCTTGTTAGTCTTTAAAGTGCTACATTGTCCTGCATTTTGCTCCTCGATAAGGCATTGAATCCCAGGGCAGAAACTTTTGAACAGCGGGGGAGAAACCCCTAAGAGACGGATTTCGTCCCCGGACTTAAGGGAGAAAAGACTAAGGATCTCCCCAACTAGATCCCTGCCACCCGATATATTGGTGGTGGGTGATTGCGGTCCCTCTGAATCTGTCCCACGATCCTCTTCATCGGGATCGGGGACGAGGGAGAATAAGGCTGCAGCGCCACAGAGAGCGCATTCAGGATCAGACGCAGCCTCGGTGCCGGCAAGCACAGCCTCTGCTAAGAAGCCGCCGGTACTGCACCGCTCTTCAACAAAGCCCCGTGAAAAAGCCGCGCGGATGTCAGTGCTTCCTCCGCCTCAAAGGGCTCTACCGGCACCCACATCTCAGCCAGCAACGTTGCACTCCCTTTACTCCCCACAACAAGCAGCTGCTGACAGGAGCGTATCCGCCGCTGTGCCTCCTGCATCAGGAAAAACCCCTCCAGTGCCGTCATCCCTTCAGGTCATATCCCTGTCCGATATATGCAAATTGGCCACCTGGTCCTCTCCTCATACATTTGCTGCTCACTATGCTCTGGACTCATACATGTCCAGAGAAACTGCGTTCGGACATGCAATCCTTACCACGGTCCTAAAGGACATTACACCGTCCAAAGCTCCCATCTCCAGCGGATAAACTGCTTGTAGTCACCTAAGGTGGAGCACCCATAGGCTATGTCTAGACTGCAAGCCTCTTTCGAAAGAGAGCGTCTAGACTGCACGCGGAACTTTCGAAAGAGCAAGCCGCTTTTTCAAAAGAAAGCACCCAGTGAGTCTGGATGCTCTCTTTCGAAGAAGCCCTATTTACATTCAAGAACGCCTTCTTTCGAAAGAAGCACTTTCGAAAGAAGGCGTTCTTCCTCGTGAAATGAGGTTTACCGCCGTCGAAAGAAAAGCCGCGTTCTTTCGATTTAATTTCGAAAGAACGCGGCTGCAGTCTAGACGCAGGTGAAGTTTTTTCGGAAAAAGGCTACTTTTCCCGAAAAAACCCCTGAGTCTGGACACAGCCATAGGGACACTCGGAGGAGAAGGAGGAGGTTGCTCACCCTCTGCAGTAATGGACGTTCTTCTAGATGGGTGTTCCTGTGGGTGCTCCACTACCCACCTTTCCTCCCTCTGCTTCAATATTATTTCCATACTTTCCCGAGGCAGAGAAGGAACTGAGGTGACCATATCTCGTTCATGCGCAGTAGCCGCCTAGCACATGTAACGCTTCTTTACAAAGCCACTGCTAGTAAAATCTTCTGGCCAGGCACACTGTGGCGCCAAAACACCTATGATGGAGCACCCACAGGGACACCCATCCTGAAGAATGTCAGTTACTGCAGAGGGTGAGTAACCCTCTTTTCTTATCTATATATACTAACATTTGCACTAAACAGTAACTTTTTTGTGTATTTCCAAAGACAGCCCATAAAAAAGATGATTTGCACGTGGAAAGTTGGTCAAGGTTCTTCACTTCTCCCATCTAAAACTAATCTATGCCCCTTTATTAATTAACTGTTAGCTGTGCTTTTGTTTCCCAGATGTATTCAGAAGGAAGTGATATTATACCTCAGAGCAATGAGACTGCTCTTCAATATTTCAAGAAAGCTGCTGATATGGTATGTTTTCTTTACTCACGAGTTAGAAATATAAAGGCCATATCTTCTCAAAGTGCTCGTTTCACAGAAGTCTCCCTTTGATTTCATATTTTGGAACTAAAATAGCTAAAAAATCATATGTAAAGTATTTTACAAACACAGACTATTTCATAGTAATAGAGATGTAACCGTGTTAGTCTGGTATTGCTGACACAAAAGGCAGGATTATGCAGTACTTCAAAGACTAATAAGATGGTTTATTAGGTGATGATCTTTCGTGGGCTAGACCCACATGATCTGAGGAAGTGGGTCTGGCCCACGAAAGCTCATCACCTAATAAACCATCTTGTTAGTCTTTAAAGTGCTGCATAGACTATTTCATGAGACCTAAACATTAGCTCCTGACCACAGTGCTTCGTAGAGTCTTTTCAGCTCAACAGATGCAATGCTTCTCTTATGACCTGCAACTATTGGATCTGTTTTAGATGTTTAAATACATCTCTAAATTTCCCTTGCATTTTGTGCTTATGTGTGTGGTATTCTTCATATACTCCCCTACGTGGTTGTGTAGCATAGCTATAAATTGAACTGCTATGGTGTTCTGTCATGGGCTGCAGATTGTGTCTCTTGTCCATGCACTTTAAAAACAACTATTAAAAAACGAGTGGCCCTGTGACACCTTAGAAACTATGAAAAATATACATATAGTATCATTAGCTTTTGTGGACAAAAACTCACTACTTCTGGCTATTCTAGAGAGGTTGTTGTAACGTAGGGCCCCAAGGCTATTCCTGCACTGGGGCTCCTCCAGCCCTCAGAGTGACTGAAAGCAACTTTAGTAACACCTCCCCTTGGCCTACAAATTCTATGCTGTATCAGAGAGGCACAGCACAGGATCTTGGTTCTAATGAAATCAATGAGGTGATAACAGGATAAAGATAGCACAATAGGCACCAAGGGGAGACCAGCACCTTAATACTTAAATTGAGACTCTGATACTTTAACAGACATTTTAATAAACCCTGTAATCTTCAACAGTATCTATTTACTAGAGAGCATTAAAGGGCATATAAAAGAAAATGGTAAAACTTGTAGCCAGCCCCACCTTTTTCCCCTCCTTAAGTGTTTTTCCCTTTGTTGTCAGGGTAATCCTGTTGGGCAGAGTGGGCTAGGAATGGCTTATCTGTATGGAAGAGGAGTTCCAGTGGTAAGTATGAATAGTATCTTGTCAGTCCTGATTGCCTAGTGGAAAAACCAGTCAATTTCTAAAATACCTGGTTGGTGATAGGCAGATATAAGTATTAGGTTACATAACCTTCTTTGCTGACTTTTCCTTGATAGGTAGTCATTTTTAGTGCCATGCAATATTGTAGTTGTTCAAATCCTATTGATATTAGTCATGAAAGTAAAACTCAATTACTGAGAAACATAATACCCCAATATTTTCAAATAACTTGAATTATCAGTGTCTATTAAAGATGTTACTAGTCACAGGACTGAAAAACATTCTTAAAGTACAAAATCTAGTATAAAATCCACCTTTATTTTGTCTTGCAATTAGACACAACTATTCCTTTTTATTTCTTGGTTCAAGGACACACAAGTCTATGTATAGATTCTTGTGGAAATTTGCAGGGACAAATATTTACATCAGTTGGCTTAATAGTGATCTTATGTGCAAGATATATCTTCCTGGAGCTCTAGGTATTCAGCTTTATAAACAGATATATTCAAAATTCAAGGTATGTCTATACATTGAGCTAAACTATTTGAAAACTAAATAGTGCAGCTAAGAGATTCTAGAGCTGTTTTCTCTTGAAACGGTATAGAGTATTGATTCCATTTAGCTAAACAAAATGTCTATGCACAGCACTGCAATCAGTTGTTGCCGTCTCAGAACTTTGTGAATATCCATCTTATAGCTGCTAGCATAGGTTTTTGAAGCAGAGGTTTGTTGGAGAACGTATGAAGTATTTTTGGTGATTTCTTGAGTGTCCTAAAAGACTGAGTTAATATCTCCATGTTCTTCACATGCCAACTAGTACTAGGGAATATTCTACCGTGAGGAGTACATGAAAATTGTAGAAACATAGGCTGGAATGTCATATAGTCAAGAAGTCCCATGCACTGAGGCAGAAGCTAGTATACTTAGTCCACCCCCAACAGGCATTTGTCTAACCTGTTCTTAGAAACCTCCAGTGACAGGGATTATGAAACTCCCTTGAAACACTGTTCCAGAATTTAACTACCCTTATAGTTAGAATTTTTTCCCTAAATCTCCCTTGCTGCAGACTAAATGGAGTACTTTTTGTACTTCCTGCAACACTCCCAGAATGATAGTAACCTTATTCACAACTTCATCATATTGTTGTCTTGCACAACAGAACTGTTCTTTGTGTTTTATATGTAACTCTTCTACGTAGCTGAATAAAAAGCATAATGTATTTATTCTCCTGTTGTCAGCAAAAATATATCCTATTAGATTTTATGGGGCATATAATCCATTTTGATTAGGATATAGCTCCTTAGTGTGCCACCTTACTCAGTTCTATAATGACTGGATCTGTCTTCCTGCAGAATTATGAACTGGCATTAAAGTATTTCCAGAAGGCTGCAGAGCAAGGATGGGTAGATGGACAGCTTCAACTGGGCTCCATGTATTATAGTAAGTGGCTTCAGAATGTTGCATTGAGTATTCATTAGATAGTGCTGGGACAATAGGAATGTGTTTTAACATCTGTGAATCAATATTCTCTTTTTATTACAGGAATTTACATCACCTAGCACAATACAGTAAACTTCCAATAATCCAGCACCTTTAAGACCCAGGGGGTGCCGGATTATCAGATATGCCGGACAATCGGAAGGGGGAGCTATGAGGGGTCTGAGGTGGAGTGCGGGAGATCCGCCCCTCGGCGCTGCGGGACCAACCTGGCAGCACCCCAACTGCTCTGCCCTAGACTTCCCCAAGTCAGCTGCTGCTGAAACTGACCAGCGGCTGACTTCGGGAAGCCCGGGGCAGAGCGGCTGGGGTGCTGCCAGGTTGGTCCCTTAGCACCGCCCCTTGGCGCTGCAGGACCAACCCGGCAGCACCCCAGCTGCTCTGCCCCAGGATTCCCTGAGTCAGCCGCTGGTCAGTTTCAGCAGCGGCTGACTTAGGGGCGTCTGGGGCAGAGCGGCTGGGGTGCTGCCGGGTTGGTTCCGCAGCGCCAAGGGACGGCGCTACGGGACCAACCCGGCAGCACCCCAGCCACTCTGCCCAAGGCATCCCCAAGTCAGTTTCAGCAGCGGCTGAATCGAGGAAGCCGGGGGTGGAGCAACTCCAATTGTTCGGCTGCCCGGAGCACTTCTGGGTTCCAGATGGTGCTGGACCATCAGGAGTGCCAGACCATTGGATGCTGGACCAGTGGAGTTTTACTGTATATAGTAAAACAGTTTTCGTGTTCCTTCAGTTTGAATATTGTAGATCTTACCTGATGGTGTTTTTCTTAACAAACTGCCTTTAGCTACTGTTACTTAATTGCTTATATTAAAAAATGCAAATACTTTATCCTTCATTTTGATTACAGTGCTGCCTTTTAGGATATTGATTTGCAATGTCTGAATAGTGTTGACCACTGATGTGACTTCTTTCTTTGTAGATGGCATTGGAGTGAAGAGAGACTATAAACAAGCTTTGAAATATTTTAATTTGGCCTCCCAGGGTGGTCATATTCTGGCTTTCTATAACCTGGCACAGATGCATGCCACTGGTACTGGGGTAATGAGATCCTGTCATACTGCTGTTGAGGTGAGGCCTTCTCTTTATAAATTTACAACCCTGGTTAATTTGTAGAGCTGCTTAGGAATTTTTTGATGAGATTATTTTTGTGGAAAGTGGTGATTTGTCAAAACAAAACTGTTCATGAGAGGGGTCAGTTTTGGTCTTAAAAATATGAAAAACATCTTGCCTTGATGTTTTTGAAATACAAATTCCAGGGCTTATTGTTTGAAATTGTGTTTTGTTTTTAAATTTATGCTAATTAAAAGTTGGGGTAAACTGAAGCAGTATTTCAATGACTCCAACCAATTTTTTTGAACCTCTTGTGAAAATCTTCAAGATGTTTACTTTGTACCCATACAGGCTAAGTGAATTTTCAAATTCTTAAATGTTCTTGGGACAGAAAAGGGTTTTCCATCCAGTTCTATTAATTTGCATAACTGAGTGAAATTTATTGTGTAAGTAGGCTGCAACTCAAGTTAAAATCTGCGGAGTTGTACACTTCTCCCCTCATCCACTAATGTTGAATTTTGCCTGTTGTTTTTAGAACCTTTGTCACAACATAACTGGATAAATTAACAAGCACCTGTATATTTGATGGCATGATCCCTAGCGTCTATGTCACTCTGGAAGGGAAGGCTGAAAGTGTTGCAATACCATCACTTGAATTGGGGGGAGGGGAAAATGAGGTAATGTTTAATATCAGAGAAAAGAATAAAGATGGTAGTCCTCATTTTTAAAAAAACTGAGTTTTCCATCAGGGAAGGGCTTCAAGATTATCTTAAAAACAGAGAGCTAGAAACAGCTTAAAAAATAAAGCTGAGATTCTGAAGTAGCATATGGATTCTGACACAGATTTTGTGGAATATGTGGGTCCTATGCACAAACACATGCAATACAGATAATTTTGAATTCTAAACAGCTCTTTATTAAAAGAAACAAGAAAGCTGGTAACAGTAAAGTTGTAATTTGTCCTTGTGCTGCTTTGCCTGGGACTTGTATTCACTTCGCTTGGGTTAGCCGCTTATTCGTCACGCTGGCTGACATATGGACCTCCTAGAACAGAGACTGCCTTTTGGAGCTAGAGTTAAACTAAAAAAAACCTAGTGTTTTACTGGTTTATTTTGAGGCTGTTATATTCCTGCTGTAATTTCGTTGTTAAGGGTGTGCTGTTAAGCCTGTTAAGCCATTTAGGTCTGTTTTCTGTGTTTCCTTCTGTTTCCACAATCCTTACTGTCCATTTAAATAAACTTTTATCTCTTCATATTCTTTAAACTATAAGCTTCTGAGGACAGTCATGATAATTGTGTGTTCTCTCTTTTCCTGCAGTTATTTAAGAATGTATGTGAACGAGGGCGCTGGTCTGAGAGACTCATGACTGCCTACAATAGTTATAAAGATGGTGATTCAAATGCTGCTGTGGTTCAATATCTTCTCTTGGCAGAACAAGGCTACGAAGTGGCACAGAGCAATGCTGCTTTCATACTTGATCAGAGTAAGGGGCTGTGCTAATTTGTGTCAAACAGTAGCTCATTGTGGGTTAGTACTGACTGCCTATATTTAACATTCAAAGCATCATCACTAAGCAAGACATACCTAGGATTAAATAGCTGGTCTGAGCTAATAACATTTCTGAAAAAGCAAGAATTCTCCCCCCATCCTGCCTGCCTTGTACACTTAGAAGTTATTACTTCTGTTTCTC
The DNA here is from genome assembly GCF_052426305.1 of Pelodiscus sinensis. NCBI lineage: Eukaryota > Metazoa > Chordata > Testudines > Trionychidae > Pelodiscus > Pelodiscus sinensis. Next base: position 38,562,261 of record NC_143056.1, read on the forward strand.
TTTTCTTATATATATATTTTTCTGTTCAGATGTTCATTAACACCCAGAAGTTGGACATACCTCTCTTATGGAAGGAGAGGATAGTGTAGTGAGGCCTAGTTCTTTACTTCTTAGTGAACAGTTCTTATTTTCTAGTCAAGGATAACTGGGTATGACAAGCAGCTGGATGGCTGAGTTCTTTTGTTACACTTAAGAGAACTGCTTAATGATTAAATCAGTCTTTGCTAAAAGTGAGTGACCAGAGTAAAGCCAGTTGCAATCAGTAGGGATGTAAAAGGTTAACTGGGAAGCCTTACCCGGTAAGGTTCCGGTTAACTGGTACGAGCTGGAGCAACTCCCTGCCCAGCCCTTTCCCTCCCCACCCTGCTGCAGGTTACACACTGGCAGCTGGCTGCAGAGCCCTCAGTGAAGCCTCCCTGGGAGCAGGGCTGGCAGCAGAGCTGCCTCCCCAGGAGCAGAGTTGGTAGAGGCCCCTGCAGGTCCGGTTCCCGGGGAGGTGGCTTTAAGCTTTATGCTGCAGAGCCCACAATGTGTGTAACTGCTAGAATTTTTAGCTGTTACACCAGGAGTGGGCAATAATTTTTTATAGGGGTGCACTCCAAGAATTTGGAAAGTGGTCACGGGCCATACTCTTCCATGATATTAATGGAGAAGGTGTGGGATCTGGGATGGAGGTTAGGTGTAGAAGAGAACCTGGGGTAAGGGAGGGAGTTTGGGCGAAAGAGGTGGTTGTGACCTTGGGCACTGGACTGGGGTGCAAGGGGTTAGATTGTGACCTAAAGCAAGGAATTGGGGTACCGTAGAGGGGGCAGGAGATTGAGGGGCAGGGTTTTGGGTTGTGAGCTAGGGCAGGAGGGGGCTGTGATCTGGGAGGGGATATGGGTGCAGGAGGTGGGTAGAGAATTTAGGTTTGTGGAGTTGGGGGGCAGAGAGTTGGGAGAGGTAGGGATTGGGGTACCAGAGGCAGGCGCTGATCAGGAGATTTATCAGCCAGCAGCCCAGCACTTTCCTGAAGCAGCCTCCCTTGAGTGTCCATCCCTGCATAGGCTGCAGCAATGTGGTCTGTGAATAATTACCAGCCCCGAGGGGAGGGGGCATGACACTTCCTGGCTGCCTGTTACTGAAACAGGCAGCTCCCATTGGCCAGTTTCTGGCCAAAAACCAGCCAATGAGATTGTGTTGGGGGCAGGAGTAGCTCCTAAAGCCTTTCCCCCTCCCCTCAGGACTCACAGATTTTAAAGTGAAACTGCCTGGCATCCGCGTTGCTGAGCGACATGTGAGTGGGTCAAGGCATGCAGAAGGCCTGCCTAGGGCTCTCCACAACATCCACAGGCCGTATCTGGTGGCTTGCCTGGCTGGATTCAGCCCGTGGGCCATATTTTGCCTAGGCCTGGGTTACACGGTTACATTTTTAACCACATTTTTACATCCCTAGTTATCAGGGCGTATTAGAAGTATAGAGAGGCTGCTTTTTTTTTTTTTTTTTTTTTTTTTTTTAAATCTAGACATTTACCAGATAGCACAAGAACCCAACATTTAAGTTTTGGATATCAAATACAACTGCTATAGGCTTTGTGCAACTAATGTACTAAGCAAGCAAGCCAATTGGCTGCTAGTAGACTTCATAGTTCTTGTATTTTTTCAGAGTCCATTTTAATGTTGCTAAAAGGTGCCATACTGAGTACCTTGATGGCTGCAATATCAAGAGAGACTACAACAGTAGCAGAGCAATTAGGAAGCTTGTTTTGGCAGTATGTACCAATCTTTTTCTAGAAGACAACCCCTCAGAGTAAAAGGGCAAGTTTCCATGGACTCTGAGACTGCCATTTGAGGTGTCCCTCCTGTGATATGATCACATGTCCATTAGGGACTAGATTGATGCTAATTCATTTTATATGGGGTATCAATTGCTGCCACATAATATTTCAAATTTGAAATCAATAAGTTGAAAGAATTGGAAATAGAATATTAATCTTTCGAACTATGCAGTACCTCCACAGTGCGATGCTATATCAACAAAACCCCAAAATTTCCACATAGATCTGACATGGATTCTAGCACTGCAGACTATGTGTGTAATTTGTTTAGATCCTATCTCGCCAGCCATGTTTGGAGGTTATACACTTTTGAAACTTGTACCCTGAATTAAAATAATGAAAATTATTCAGTTCCTGTGTTCAAAAACAGTGCTTCGTGAGGCCAGATTTTTAAATCTGTCCTACTTCCACTGAAAACAATAGGAATTATTGAGTACTAAGATCTTGGGGGTGGAAATAATCTGACTTCTATATTAGATGCCTGCCTACATGTGAGCTAAGATTTTGATATCTAGTTTCATTAAAGTACTCTGGAAAATCTGGCTCCTAAATAATCTGGTTCCTGCATCACACTATTCCAGCCCCTATTAGAGTAACAGCATCTGTTATCAGTAACACAAAATGTCTACAAGAGAAATAAACATTATATTGTAACTTGTGGTGTGTTTTCTAACTTGTGATCCATTCTGCAAAGAAATTATAGTGCTATTATAGTTTTTAAAAAGGTAGATTTAGTTGAGTTGATCATTTGCAGAGCACAGAAAGTCTGTGCAGTTGCCTGTCACATACTGTAATAAGAACAGGCTGCTAATGAAGCCTCATTGTTACCATTGCTTGTGGCATTCTGAAGTGGATAGTGACATTTCTTATAGTTTGGGCAGGAGGTGTTCATAAGGATTTTTGGAGTGCTTTAACAGTTTCTATAAAATATTTATATAACAACTTAAAAACTACAGTTAATATTCTTGGTACATCAACTGGCGTATTCCTCTGGAATTTTATTTTGTTTTGTAGTTGGACACAGATGGTTACATAAAAGAATAGTTTTATTGTCTGCGTGAATATAGTTATGCAGTAATCACTTGGGTGTTCCTTGTAAAGTGGGTTTTAGCAGCATGTAAGTGCTATTTGCAGAGCACAGTGAGCTAGATCACCATATCCAGATGAGATGTGTTCAGCACAAGATCTGGAGTGTGGCATATGTCTGCTTCCCTTATCCAAGAATTGAACTGGCCTAAGTTACTCCAGCTAGAGGAATCTAGAGAATGTTGTTCCATTCATGGATTGTTCCTTTGTACCTTAGGTCTACATGGGAACTTTGAAAAGGGCATGGAAAGGGAGGGATAGAGGAATCTACAGCACCTTTACATCATGCAAAAATGCTGACCCCTTTGTAGCACAAGAGCAGCACAGAAAGGAAAGAACCAGAGATCAGAATCTGACTCATGATCTCTGATGCACAGCACTTAATCCAGCTCAGCAAAGGATTTTGTAAATGGTGAACATGGAAGCTGACATGCGTGCAGTCAGGAAGACAGTATGGAGGTTCTGTGCCCCATTCCTGAATGACTTAATTAGTTCCTTTGTTTTCCTGCAGAAGAGGCCAGCATAGTAGGAGAGAATGAGACTTATCCCCAAGCCTTGCTGCATTGGAATAGAGCTGCCTCCCAAGGTGAGTCATCTTCAATGACAACAATTTTATTTTGAGCACCTGGTTTGGTTTCATTATCTTTAGGATATTAGTTCTCTCCTTTGGAATAAAAAGTGCAGTATCCACAGAACAGTTATATTCTGGGTCGTTTCTAGAGCAAAGTATTTTGCTGTCTGTTCAGGACTTACTCTTTATCTAGTTTGATATATACGAAGTAGCTCACAGACTACTTGACTCTTGTGGGGATTAGAAGACATTCAATGACTTGCAGCTCAGTAGTCTTACACTTGTCACCTACCTTATAGCCATTTCTATTAGGAAGACTACTACTCCCAGTGATTTCCCTTCTAAATCTCTTCTTTGAAGGATTTATAATTATTTTGACAATAATCAAAGTATTCTAATCTGTCTCAAATCTGTTAAATAGTCCTTTATTTGAATGCACATAAAAGCTCACTGGTTTGGAGTACATCTCTTGAGGGTCATGTTTTCCTACAGCTAAAAGAACAGATTTAATTTCCACAAATCTGTTTTACTGGCCAGTGGCCAAGATTAGAGGAAATCCTGGTGCTGAGAGAGAGACTGTGTGAGAAGGAAAAGGCAAGTATTAAAGATTATTTTAGATGGCACATTGTACCAAGCATATATTAGTTTAACTATCTGTGAACTGATCCTTGGAGTTCATAGGATCCTTCAAGTTCATAATGCTTGGTGTAAGCATTAACAGTGAAATATGTAGGCTCGCTGGAATTCCAGATTCAAATCCCTACAAGCTTGAGTCAGCCTTCCATTCTTTCAAGCTAGAATGCCATGCAGCTAACTATGATGACAGTCTCTGGAAAGGGCCCTTATAAACTGAAGCACTGTCTGCAGTGTAGTCACTGACCATCCAAAGAGATTTACTTGTGTGTGCTTGGGGAAACTTTCCTCTCCACATCAAATATGCTCTGTAGTGCTTACCTAGTGCCCTTCATCCCCAAAATAGGTGTTCTTCAAAATAGGTGTTCTTAGAGAGACAAGGTGGGTGAGGTAAAATACCTTTTAGTGGACTAACTGCTATTGGTGAAAGACAAGGTTTTACGCTTCAGTAAAATACTGCCTCACCACTTTGTCTCTCCAGTATCCTGAGACTGACACAGCTAAAATACACAACATATGATGATACCATTGGTGGTTCCATTTGTGAGACATTTGGGGAGCCTTCAGGATGAAAGGCCTTGTATAAATACACTTTTTTTTCAGGATAAAAACTTCAGTTACCACTCAAACTCCCATTGCAAAGTATGAAATTATACCTGGGGCTTAAACAACTTAATATTGAAGTGACAATTCCAAATTATCTGTCTCAATATTGACTTCCTTTTTTAAGACTAGCTAGAAGCATTGTCTACAGGTTTGCTATCAGTTGTTATAAACAATGCACTTCTATTTGACTACTTAGACCTTCGCCCTTTGGCAGTGTGCCCCAATTACAGCCATCAGTGGCCAACCACCAGCATAGTTGCAAATGCCTGACACACAAGTTAAATCACAGTTAAAATATGACTAAACTGTGTTGATACAACATATTCTAATTCAGACAGGAGTAAGCTCCACCATTCCAAATTGCCTTTTCTGAATAAGGGTTTGCACAGATGCAGCTTATGTCACAAATGAGTCAAACAGACAAGCTTGCAGAGTAGACAGGGCCTATGTTGGCTTAGTTAAGTAGAGGCTATGAAAAATTTCACCCCTTATGCTATGTACTTAGCTGCATCTACCATGAAGGTGAGGTTGACCTATGTTGATGAAGAATTCTTCCATGGCCTGGCTGTTGGCTCTGGGAAAAGTGCATTTACTACAGCAATGGAAATCACCTTCTGTTGCTGTAGGTAGTATTTAGGCTACAATGGTACAAAAGTGTAGTTGCATCTGTGCTGCAGTAGCATTTATAGTGTAGACATGCCAAAAGTCTTTAAGCATGTGGCACAGCTCTACATTGTTGGCTCCAACAAAACACTGGAAATGTGGAAAAATCGATGTATGAAAAGGACTAACACATCAATCCATTTGGCAGTTATTTTTTTGAGAGAATTGAAACTGTAATGAGCTCAAACTGTGAAAGTGAAATGAGCTCAAACTAAAGGGTAACAAGAAAACTTTATGTAAATATATTAGAAGCAAGAGGAAGACCAAGGACAGGATAGACCCATTGCTCAGTGAGGAAACAGTAACTGGAAATTTGGAAATGGCAGAGGTGCTTAACGACGACTTCGTTTCAGTCTTCACCAAGAAGTCTGATGAAGGAATGCCTAACATAATGAATATTAGTGGGAATTGGGTAGGTTTACAAGATAAAATTAAAAAAAGAAACGTTAAAAATCACTTAGAAAAGTTAGATATCTGCAAGTCACCAGAGCCTGATAAAATGCATTCTAGAGTACTCAAGGAGCTGATAGAAGAGGTAGCTGAGCCTTTAGCTATCATCTTTGAAAAATCATGGAAGACAGGAGAGATTCCAGAAGACTGGAGAAGGGCAAATATAGTGCTCATCTATAAAAAGGGAAATAAGACCAACCCAGGAAACTACAGACCAGTAGTTTAACTTCTGTGCCAGGAAAGATAATGGAGCAAGTAATTAAGGAATTCATCTGCAAACACCTGGAAGATAAAGAATGGATCATGTCAAACCAAGCTGATAGCTTTCTTTAGTAGGATAACAAGTCTTGTGGCTAAGGGAGAAGCGGTAAACGTGGTATACCTAGACTTTATTGAGGCATTTGATATGGTCTCGCATGATTTTCTTATCAATGAAATGGACAAGTGTAACTTAGATGGGGCAGCTATGGTGTGGGTGCATGAGTGGCTGGATAGCTGTTCTCAGCGAGTGGTTATTGACGGTTCACAAGCCTGCTGGAGTGGCATAATGGTTGGGGTTCCATGGGGGGGTGGGTCTGTTTTGGGGCCGATTCTGTTCAGTGTCTTCGTCAACGATTTAGATATTGGCATAGAGAGTATGCTTATTAAGTATGAAGCTGGAGGGGGTTGCATCTGTTGTGGAGGATAGGTTCATAATTCAAAATGATCTGGACAAACTGGAGAAATGGTCCGGGGTAAATAGGATGAAGTTTAATAAAGACAAATGCAAAGTACTCCACGTAGAAAGGAACAATCAATTTCACACATACAGAAGGGGAAGTGATTGTCTAGGAAGGAGTACTGCAGAAGGGAATCTAGGGGTTATAGTGGACCACAAGCTAAATATGAGTCAACAATATGACACTGTTGCAAAAAAAGCAAACATGAGTCTGGGATGCATTAACAGGAGTGTTATGATCAAGATACGAGAAGTCATTCTTCCACTTTACTTTGTGCTGATCAGGCCTCAATTGGAGTCTTGTGTCCAGTTCTGGGCACCACATTTCTAGAAAGATGTAGAGAAACTGAAGAAGGTCCAGAGAAGAGCAACAAGAATGATTAAAGGTCTAGGGAACATGACCTATAAAGGAAGACTGAAAGAATTGGACTTGTTTATTTTGGAAAGGAGAAGACTGAGCGGGGACATGATAACAGTTTTCAGGTATCGAAAATGGTGTTACAAGGAGAAGGGAGAAAAATTGTTCTCCTCAGCCTCTGAGGATAAGACAAGAAGCAATGGGCTTAAACTGCAGAAAGGGAAGTCTAGGTTGGACATTAGGAAAAACTTCCTAACTGTCAGGGTGGTCAAACACTGGAATAACTTGCCTAGGGAGATTGTGGAATCTCCATCTCTGCAGATATTGACGAGCAGATTATATAGACATCTATTAGGGATGGTCTAGATGGTACTGGGTCCTGCCATAAGGGCAGGAGACTGGACTCAATGATCTCTTGAGGTCCCTTCCAGTTCTAGTGTACTATGATTCTATGATGCTATTTTTTCCCCCTTAGCAAGCTGGGGAGGAGGGAGGGAGTATATTTTTAAATTAGCCAGTATAAGGACACTGTAAGGTAAAATATCTAAGAAAAAAAATTGCAAGTAAAAGGGTACTCATGCCATTATTCGACACCTGAACGTATTGTATAGCTTTCCGAGCATCTTCAGTTTGTCTTAAACGGCAGTTATTTTGCGGATACTACTGTGAATATGGAACTTATCCCTTAATCATTTTACTACTGTGAATTCTTACATGAAAGCAGGACAGTTCAGCTGCTGATGTTCTTATGAACACCTTAGGAATAAAAGATTGTGTTCTCATTATGCAAAAAGAAAAATAAAGCAAATGATGTGATGTCTAAGACATACTGAAATTAAATGCTTTACTAGAAATCATCAGTGCATCCTTAAATGAAACTGAAAGCACACTGCGCATATCTCACTTGTCTCTTACACTTGTACTGTCTTTTCTCTAATTAGGTTACACTGTTGCTAGAATTAAGCTTGGAGATTACCATTTCTATGGCTTTGGTACTGATGTTGATTATGAAACTGCATTTATTCACTACCGCCTGGCATCAGAGCAGCAGCATAGTGCCCAAGCCATGTTTAACCTGGGATACATGCATGAGAAAGGACTGGGCATCAAACAGGTGAGCACAATAATTGTTATGAGTAATTGGTTTTATTCAAAGTATTATTAATAAATATATTTGTATTACAGTAATATCTACAATCCTCGACTGAGATCAGTCCTTGCTGTAGTAGGTACTATATGCTAGCTTTATAAAAGACAGTCCCTGTTTCTGGGTATGTCTACACAGCAAAATTATTTCAAAATAACAGCTGTTATTTTGAAATGACTTTACCAGCATCTACACAGCCAAACCGCTATTTCGAAATTAAATCAAAATAGCGGAGGGCTTATTTCAAAATTGGTAAACCTCATTCCACGAGGTATAGCGCCAATTTCGAAATTGCTATTTCGAAATTGCTATTTCGAAATAAGCGCTGTGTAGATGCTTATTTCGAAATAAGGGGCCACCAGCCCTTCCCAGGGTGCCCTGGTGGCCACTCTGGGCACAACCAAGAAAACTCCTCTCCTTCTCCCCTACTTGGAGCCCTTAAAGGCGTAGACTCTGGCCATAGTGCCTGTGCCAGCCCCAAGCCTGCCAGCCCAGAGCCAGCAGTTGCGGCACCTGACCAAGTGGCCCAAGCATGAACCAGGCAGCCACTGCCAGCCATCCCTCCACCGCTCCCCAGGACCAGTGTGCCAGCTCCCAGGAGCCTGCCAGGGGCCAGAAAAGGCGGGCACCTGCCTGGTCCAGTGCAGAGATCAGGGACCTAATTCTGGTTTGGGGGGATGCCTCCAATGTCCATGATCTCTGCACTAAATGGAGGAATGCAACCGTCTACAGACGTATGGCTGCCAACCTCGCCACCAAAGGCCTCATGTGAACCCAGGAGCAGGTTCGCATGAAAATAAAGGAGCTGCGGCAGGCGTATGCCAGGGCCACAGGGGGGCAGTGCCCAATCAGGGGCAGACCCAGACACCTGCCCCTATTTTGATGCATCCTGGGGGGGGCCAGACGGTCTGTGCCCCTTAGGTGGTCATCGACCCTGGGGCAGAGCTTGCTGCCTCCTGCTACTCCAGCCCCTGCTGCCTCTCCAGCTATCGCTCCTCCTCCCACTCCTTCTCCCACTCCCGCTTCTTTCTCCCCACGCTCCCCACACCCCAGGGATGCCGAGGCCCCCACACCCGAGGTGCTGGGAGACAGTTGGGCTGGCAAGATCCCCAACCCTGAGCTCTGAGCTTCTTCTATCACTTCCTCCCCTTGCCTCCCCCTGCCAGCTCCCTCCTCCCAGGTTTCCCCCTCCCCTCTCCCACCCTCCCTCTTCACCTCTCCCACTTTCTTTCCCCAGTCTCACCTCAGTTTCATTTCCCTGCACCTCAGTTTTGTTCAATAAAGAAGCTTTGTTCTAATGAACACGTGTCTTATTGTACAGCAGGAAGGGGAGTAAGGGAGGGGTAAGTGGAAGGACATGAGAGAGGAATGAGGCACAAGCCCCCAGTGGGGCACACCAGGGAGACTGTTACTACCTGAAAAACGTGCTGCCAGGCTCACAGCAACACATCCAGGAGAAGCACCAGAGTGCCCAGGGGTGGCTCCGGCTCCATGCTGCAGAGTGCTGTGGTGTCCTGAGTGAAGGCAACCAGAGGATGCAGAGAAAAAAATGCTTTGCTGTCCTCAGCGAGGTAGGCAAGAAAACAGGGAAACCTTAGAACCGGCTGTCCGGGGATGTCCCTTTAAGCGCAAGTCTCGGATACCTTGTGTGGCTGCTGCCTGAGGCTAACTTCTGACCTGATGCCCTGCCAGAACCGGTTCTGGCCGGCCTTAAATACGATTCAGCATCCACTCAGTGTGGACGCGCTATTTTGAAATAGCAAAGCGCTATTTCGAAATGCATTTTCTGTCTAGACACATTATTTCAAAATAAGCTATTTCAAAATAAGATATTTTGAAATAACGCTGTAATGTAGACATACCTTCAGAGTGCCTACAATACGAATAAACCAGACTGACAAAGGGTAGAAGGAAATATCATTATTATCCCTATTTTGTAAATGGGGAACTGAAGCACGGAGAAAATGACTTTGTCTTAAAGTTGGAAAATGTCTATGACAGAGGCAGGAATTGAACCCAAATCTTCTGGGCTAACACATCCAAATCTTCCTAGGGGATTTAAGAAGAAATAATTAGGTGTGAAGATCCTTTAGACATTTTTTAAATATCAGTCCAGAATGCCTATCAGTGCTTTAACCATAAGATTATCCTTCCACTCAGACATCATGTTCAGGTGTTCTGGAGAATAGGAATGTAAGCAATTAATTGACAATGGGACTCTGTTCCGGGCACAAGGATTGTTAGGAAGAGATGGGATCCACCTAACAAAGAGAGGAAGGAGCTCCGGGCACAAGGATTGTTAGGAAGATATGGAATCCACCTAACAAAGAGAGGAAGGAGTGTCTTCGCGGGCAGGTTTGCAAACCTAGTGAAGAGGGCTTTAAACTAGGTTCGTTGGGGGACGATGACCAAAACCCTGAGGGGAGTGGAAAAGTCGGATACCGGGAAGAAATGCAAAGAGGAACGAGCAAGAAAGGAGGACCCCTGGGGAGAAGATAGGGTGATCAACTGGTTATCTGAGGTGTTTGTACACTAATGCGAGAAGCCTGGGCAACAAACAGGAAGAACTGGAGGCCCTGGCCCAGTCCAAGAAATATGATTTTAATTGGGGTAACAGAGAATTGGTGGGATGACTCGCATGACTGGAGCGCTGTCATGGAAGGGTATAGACTGTTCAGGAAGAACAGGCAGGGGAGAAAAGGAGGAGGAGTTGCACTATATGTAAGAGAGCACTATGATTGCTCAGAACTCCAGTATATAGAGGGACAAAAATCTGTTGAGAGTCTATGAGTTAAGTTTAGAGGTGCAAACAACAGCAGTGATGTTGTGGTCAGTGTCTACTACAGGCCACCAAATCAGGTGGATGAGGTAGATGAGGCTTTCTTCAGACAACTGAGAGAAGCTTCCAAATTGCAGGCCCTGGTTCTCGCGGGGGACTTTAATCACCCTGACATCTGTTGGGAGACCAATATGGCAGTACACAGGCAATCCAGGAAGTTTTTGGAGAATGTTGGGGATAACTTCTTGGTACAAGTGCTGAAGGATCCAACCAGGAGCCATGCGCAGCTTGACCTTCTGCTCACAAACAGGGAGGAACTAATAGGGGAAGTAGAGGTGGGTGACAACCTGGGAAGCAGTGATCATGAGATGGTAGATTTCAGGATCCTGACCAAGGGAAGAAAAGACAGTAGTAAAATATACACCTTGGACTTTAGACAAGCAGGTTTTGACTCCCTCCGAGACCTGATAGGCAGAATCCCCTGGGATTCTAACATGAAGGGGAAAGGAGTCCAGGACAACTGGCAGTATTTTAAAGAAGCCTTATTGAAGGCACAAAAAGAAACCATCCCAATGTGTAGCAAGAGAGGTAAACATGGTAGGAGACCGGATTGGCTTACAGGGGAAATCCTTCGTGAACTTAAGCACAAAAAGGAAGCTTACAAAATGTGGCAACTTGGACAAATGACCAGGGAGGGGTATAAATGTATAGCTCAAGAATACCGGGGGGTTATCAGGAAGGCGAAAGCACAATTATAATTGCAACTGGAAAAGGATGTGAAGGATAACAAGAAAGGTTTCTACAGGCATGTTAACAAGAAGAAGGTGATCAGAGAGGGTGTGGGGCCCCTACTGGATGAAGGAGGTAACCTAGTGGCAGATGATGTGGGGAAAGCTGAAGTACTCAATGCTTTCTTTGCCTCTGTATTCACGGAGAAGGTCGGCTCCTGGACTAATGCACTAAGTGACGCAAGATGGAATGAAGATGGACAGCCCTTGGTGGGTAAAGAACAGGTTAGGAACTATTTAGAAAAGCTAAATGTACACAAATCCATGGGTCTGGACTTAATGCATCCGAGGGTACAGAGAGAGTTGGCAAATGTCATTGAGGAGCCTTTGATCATTATCTTTGAAAAGACATGGAGATCGGGAGAGATCCCGGATGACTGGAAAAAGCAAATGTAATGCCCATCTTCAAAAAAGGGAAGAAGGACGATCAAAGAAACTATAGGCCAATCAGTCTTACCTCGATCTCTGAAAAAAATCATGGAAGGGATCCTTAAGGAATCCATTTTGAGACACTTGGAAGAAAGGAAAGTTATCAGGAATAGTCAGCATGGATTCACAAAGGGCAAGTCGTGCCTGACCAGTCTGATTAGTTTCTGTGATGAGGTAACTGGCTCTGTGGACATGGGAAAGTCAGCGGATGTGATATACCATGACTTTAGCAAGAATTTTGATACGGTCTCCCACAATATTCTTGCCAGCAAGTTAAGGGAATGTGGATTGGATAAATGGACGGTAAGATGGATAAAAAGCTGGCTAGAAGGCTGGGCCCAGTGGGTAGTGATCAACGGCTCGGTGTCAGGATGGTGGTCGGTTTCTATTGAAGTGCCCCAAGGTTCGGTTCTAGGATCGGTTTTGTTCAATATCTTTATTAATGGCCTGGATGAGGGGATGGATTGCACCCTCAGCAAGTTTGCAGATGACACTAAGCTAGGGGGAGAGGTAGATACGCTTGAGGGCAGAGATAGGATCCAGAGTGACTTAGACAAATTGGAGGATTGGGCCACAAGAAATCTGATGAGGTTCAACAAGGACAAGTGCAGAGTCCTGTACTTGGGACAGAAGAATCCCAAGCATTGTTACAGGCTGGGGACCAACCAGCTAAGTAACAGTTCTGCAGAAAAGGACCTAGGGGTTACAGTAGATGAGAAGCTGGATTTGAGTCACCAGTGTGTCCTTGTAGCCAAGAAGGCTAATGGCATATTAGGTTGCATTAAGAGGAGCATTGCCAGCAGATCCAGAGATGTCATTATTCCCCTTTATTCAGCTCTGGTGAGGCCACATCTGGAGTATTTGTGTCCAGTTCTTGGCCCCCCACTACAAAAAGGATGTGGATGCATTGGAGAGGGTCCAGCGGAGGGCAACCAAAATGATTAGGGGGCTGGAGCATATGACCTACGAGGAGAGGCTGAGGGAGTTGGGTCTGTTTAGTCTGCAGAAGCGAAGAGTGAGGGGGATTTGATAGCAGCCTTCAACTTCCTGAAGGGAGGTTCCAAAGAGGATGGAGAGAGGCTGTTCTCAGTAGTGACAGATGACAGAACAAGGAGCAATGGTCCCAAGTTGTGGTGGGAGAGGTCCATGTTGGATATTAGGAAAAACTATTTCACTAGGAGACTGGTGAAGCACTGGAATGGGTTACCTAAGGAAGTAGTGGAGTCTCCAATCCCTAGAGGTGTTTAAGTCTCGGCTTGACAAAGCCCTGTCCGGGTTGATTTAGTGGGGATTGGTCCTACCTAGAGCAGGGGGCTGGACTTGATGACCTTCTGAGGTCTCTTCCAGCTCTGTGGTTCTATGATTCTATGACTAGTCAACTATCTGATAAACAAAAGCTTATTGGATAGTCGACATATTAGTCAACTAGTCACTCCCCCCTTTGCTGCCTCTATCACAAAGAGGCAGCAAGAGGGGACGAGGAGAGGGTGCTGGGGGGAGCCAACTTAAAAGCCAGTTCCCTCCAGCTCTATGGGATGGGGCAGGGGTGTGGCAGCAAACTTCCTCTTTGAAATGTACAAGAGGCTCTTATACATTTCAAAGATTGAAATGCTTTGGAGCCTGGGGACAGCCTGGAGTTCCCCACTGACCCCGGGCATCATGCAGGCACTTCCACTTTGAAATGTACAAGAACCCAGTGGCTCTTACTACATTTAAAATGCAGAGCCACAGCGCGGGTGGCTCTGGAACCCGCATGAGCCAGGAGTGCTCAGTCCTGGCTCAAGTCAGCTCCTCTGAAACTGCCTCCACTGCGGCTCTGCAGAGACACTTATCAGCTAATCATACAGTTGACACAAATTGTGTCGACTATACAGTTAGCTAGGTAATTGCATTTTAACATCCTTAGTCACAACCCCCTCCTTTACCCAAACTCCCTCTCAGACCTCACAACATCTCTTGCACCCCAGTCCCTTACCCAGTGTGCCCTTTTGCACCAACCTCCATCTTACACATTGCATCTCCTCTAGAGAGAAGTGCAACCCTTGACCACTTTCCAAAATCTTGGAGTGGCTCCCCGCCCGCCAAAAATTATTGCCCACTCCTGATCTAAAGGAACATGGAAATCATAGAACTTTTTTGGTCTAGTAAACATCAGCCCCTTTCTCTATTTTATGTAATGTGTAGTAAAGAATATGTGTATGTAAAAACTGCTCAGAATTCACATGCATCATTATAGGAGCATTAGTAGCAATCTTTCTCTGTGTTGCCTAATATTTTTCATCTAGAAAGGATTCTTGAGAACTTTTATTTAAGAAGCTGTCATCTCCTTTGTTTGCAGCAGGTCTTTGAAATCCAGTGTACACTCAAGCAGAAGTGCTGGATTTTTTTTCTTTTGTTTTACAGCCCCCTGTCCTCCCAACCTCAGTGAAATTTGCTCAAATTTCTCCAGGAGAAAACTTTTTAAAAATCACTTTCTCTTCTCTTTCTTGGATTCCTCATAAAACTTTTGGCAGAAGGCTATTGCCAAAACAGCAGCAGACAATATACAGAACACCTGGGTGGGAAGGAACCAGGCCGTGTCCTTAGCAGTCCTGTTTCCCACGATGGGAACATTGCATAGAGCAGGGGACCCCTACTTCTGCAGGGGGGAAAGAAGGGAGCCAAGCCACACTCCATCTCATCAACCCTAGTGCATGGCTCTATCAACCTGTATCACCCTCACCCTCCCAAAAAAAATCCCCTCCCTTTGATGGCAGCAGTCTCCTGTTGTAAGCTTGTTATCCTTAGTCCTGTAACTCTAATAGAAATCTGTGGTGCAGTGCTAAAGATTCAGAGTTCAAACTATGATGATGGGAGAAGGCGGTGAAACGCAGATTGATCTAGATGTACACTTTTTTCAATCTTTCTTTAACATATACACACACAAAGCCAGGAAATCATATGCAAAAACCTGTTGTTTAGGTTGGCAAGTCAAGCCATTGAAACTTAAGAAATGCCAGATTAGCGATTGTCTGTGCTATTTTCATTCTCCCACCTTCTGCATGTACATTACTAGAAGACTTCTATCCAGCATTGCCCAGGTGCTTCAGGGCAGGGAGCTGGTGATGTGGGGAGTACAGGAGTCATGATGGGGGAGTTGAGCAGGGGCTCAAGGCATGGGGCTGCAGATATAGGGGGTATGACAGTGAGGATTGTGGGGAAGGGGGGGGATGAAAAGTTATGAAAGTGGCCCAACATTTCCCATTATAAGATGCTGTTTTGAGTTGCTTGTAACTTTATGCTAGTGTAACCATTCATGGAGAACTTTTTCATGTTTGATGTGTCCCTCAAGCTGACTGCTTTGTAGAAAATTTCAGGCCAATGAGTCAACAAGAATGAGGATTCCATCAGATCAGTCTGCTATAGAAGAGTCTGTGAAAGGGTATTTTAAAATTAAGACTTCCACGCTACTTTGCAAAGTTCTCTGGGTGTATTAAAACACATTGATTGAACAGCCACGTTTACGTCAATTGAAACAGTTTTACTCTCGCACAGTTATAAACCTAGTATGAAGGCAATGGAGTAGCACAGATCTTAATGAAGAAACAAAGCTTCCCACAAAACAATTCTTCCTTTGAAGAGTGGTTTTTAATGAATGAGCATTATTGGGTCTTAATCTAGCAGGTAAAGTTGTGTCTCATTAGTTTATAGCATAAAAACTCCTTTTGGTATCAAAAGCTCCTAGCCTTGAAGTAACTGCCAACTTAAATACCTTCATTTTGTTTGGGTTTCTTCAGAAATAGATTACAATGTATTGTATATTAATTACAGGATATTCACCTTGCAAAACGCTTCTATGACATGGCAGCCGAAGCCAGCCCAGATGCTCAAGTTCCTGTCTTCCTAGCACTCTGTAAACTTGGGATTGTATATTCCTTGCAGTATGTACAAGAAACCAATGTAAGTAATGCAGATTCTTAAGAAGTGATCCGTAACTCTGGAACTGCCATAGAAGTGGAAGCAAAGCATGACCCAAACTCTGTACCTTTTTAAAATAAGCTTTTCTACCCTGTCTTGTTTCCTTCTATTTAACAAAGGAAATGGAAAGGACTAAAGTATCAGTCCTTTGAAACTGTGTAGGATATGCTCATTTTATCCTAATAATTAGAAAGGCAAAGGCACAAAACAAGCTCAATCTAGTAGAGCAGTGGTCTCCAACCTTTTTACACCGACGATCACTTTTTAAATCTCAGAACAGGTAAAGATCTACCTCCCCGCCCCTTCCTTGAAGCCCCGCCCTCTCTATTCTCCTCCTGTCCATCACTTGCTATCCCCAGCCCTTACTTACACACTCTGATAAACAGTTTATATATTTCATAATTTAAAAATAAACTTAAAATCATGTGTTTATAGTTATGAAATAAATGGTCTGTTTTTTATTCATGCTATTTAAATCTAAAATGAAGCATTTATAATTATACATTTTGTGGGGGCATAGTTCTGCGGCTGGGGGCAGGGGAGAGGGAACAGGGTGCTGGGAGGGCAGAGGACAGGGTTCTGCAGCAGGGGACAGGGTGCCAGTGGGGACAGAGTTTGGGGAGTGGGGATAGGAATGGGGACAGAGTTCTGTAGCTGGGGACAGCGTTCAGGGAGTGGGGACAGGAATGGGGACAGAGTTCTGTAGCTGGGGTCAGAGGAGTGGGGTCTGAGGAGGGGCAAAGCCAGCACATACCTCCTCTGGGCCCGACCCCTCCGCCTCCTCCCCCACGCCCCCCCCGCAGCACGGGGAAACCCCGCTCGTGCCTGCCCTGGGGCCAAACCCCCCATCCACAGCCCAGCCCAGCCCATCCTCTCCTTCCCCTCTCCTCTCGCAGCACGGCCAATCCCCATGGGCACCTGCCCCGTGGCCAAACTCCCCTCCCACGGCACGGCCAACCCCTCCCACAGCACAGTCAACCCCTGCGTGCGCCTACCCCAGGGCCAAACCCCCATCCCGTGTCATGGCCCGGCCCAGCCCAGCCAACTCCCTCCCCTCCCACAGCGCAGCCAAACCCCGGGGCCGACCCCCACTCCCAAGGCGCAGGGAAACCCCTGCGCTCAACTCTCCCCTCCGGCGCCAGCAGTGCAGGGAAGCCTCCGCACTCCTCCTTCAGAGCCAACGTCTCCTCCCTCAGCATGCAACAGAGCTCTGGGAGGGGAGCAGCCCGCGCACTTCCGGAACCCCCCGGAAGTGACGCGGGCTTCAGACAGGACTTCCGTCCACCCCGCGGGAAGCCTGCACTTCGCTAGAAGTAGGTAGTGGGGCTTCTCGGGGGTGGGGGAAAAATGGGGGGTGGGGTTGCCCGAACGCCTCGCGATCGACCAGTTGGTGACCACGGTAGTAGAGACATAAAGGGTAACAAGAAGACATTCTATAAATATATTAGAAGCAAGAGGAAGACCAAGGGCATTGTATGCCCATTGCTCAGTGAAGAGGAGAAACAATAACAGGAAACTTGGAAATGGCAGAGATGCTTAATAACTTCTTTGTTTTGGTTTTCACCAAGAAGTTTGATGATGAAGGGATGCCTAAGATAGTGAATGTTAGTGGAAATGGGTAGGTGAAGAAGATAAAATAAAAAAGAGCAAGTTAAAAGAATACTTAGGAAAAAATAGATGTCTTCAAGTCAACAGGGCCTGATGGAATGCATCCTATAATACTCAAGGAGCTGATAGAGGAAGTATCTGAGCCGGTAGCTATCATTGAAAAATCATGGAAGTTGGGAGGGATTCCAGAAGACTAGAGAAGGGTAAATATAGTGCCCATCTATAAAAAGGGAAATAAGAACAACCTAGAAAACTACAGACCAATCAGTTTAACTTCTGTGCCAGGAAAAATAACAGAGCAAGTAATTAAGGAATTCATCTACAAACATCTGGAAGAAAATAAGGTGATAGGTAACAGCCAGCATGGATTTGTAAAGAACAAATCATGTCAAACCAATCTGATAGCTTTCTTTGATAGGATAACAAGTCTTGCGGATAAGGGAGAAGCAGCGGACGTGATATATGTAGACTTTAATAAGGCATTTGATATGGTCTCGCACTACCTTCTTATCAATAAAGTAAGCAAATACTTTAGATGGGGCTACTATAAGGTGGGTGCGTAACTGGCTGGATAGCCGTTTTCAGAGAGTGGCTATTAATGGTTCACAATCATGCTGGAAGGGCATAACAAGTAGGGATCCTCAGGGGTCTGTTTACAGACTGGTTCTATTCAATGTCTTCATCAACTATTTAAATGATGACAGAGAGAGTGTGCTTATTAAGTTTGCAGATGATACCAAGCTGGGAGGGACTGCAAGTGCTTTGGAGAATAGGGTCAAAATTTCAAATGATTTGGACAAACTGGAGAAATGATCTGGGGTAAATAGGATGAAGTTTAATAAGGACAAATGCAAAGTACTCCACTTAGGAAGGAACAGTCCATTTCACACATACAGAATGAGAAGTGACTGTATAAGAAGGAATACTGCAGAAAGGGATCTAGGGGTCATAGTGAACCACAAGCTAAATATGAGACAACAGTGTGACACTGTTGCAAAAAAGGAAACATGATTCTGGGATGCATTAACAGGAATGTTGTGAGCAAGACACGAGAAGTCATTCTTTTGCTGTGCTCTGCATTGATTAGGCCTGGAATATTGTGTCCAGTTCTGGACACCACATTTCAAGAAAAATGTGGAGAAATTGGAGAAGATCCAGAGAAGAGTAACAAAAATTATTATAGGTCTAGAAAACATGAGCTTGAGGGAAAGCTGAAGGAATTGGGCGTGTTTAGTTTGGAAAAGAGATGACGGAGAGAGGACATGATAGTGGTTTTCAAGTATCTATAACGGAGTCACAGGGAGGAGGAGGAGAAAATTGTTCTCCTTAGCCTCTGAGGATAGAAGAAGCAACGGGCTTAAACTGCAGCAAGGGAGGTTTAGGTTGGAAATACTTCCAATAAATCAGGGTGGTTAAACACTGGAATAAATTGCCTAGAGAGGTTGTGGAATCTCCATCACTGGAGATATTTAAGAACAGGTTATACAGACATCTATTAAGAATGATCTAAATAATGTTTAGTCCTGTCGTGAGGACCGGAAACTAGACTCAATCTCTCAAAGTTCCTTCCAGTTCTAGTATGCTATGATTAATCCCCCAGTCAGTGTTCTTGAAAGAGTGCCAGAGAAAGAGTACATCTTTCAGAAGAACATTCCTGTCCCACAATTTGACAACCTTGTGCATGTGAGCAAGTTTCCCCAGAATTAAGTTTACCATCCCATCATTGTGTATATTTTATTTCCTTCTTTATGACTTGATCATACCATATTTACACTCCCTTATATGCAACTATAACAATTCCACTCCATCCCAGTTAGAAACAATTAGCAATACAATTATTGTGCTGCTTTCTCAGCACAGTCTTCACAAAGTGCTTTGTAATGGCTATTAAGGAAATGTTTCTATGGGTACTTTTATGGCCCCCATTGCCATCTTATCTATCTTCTCTGTTTATTAATTGAATGTATTCCTTCAGTACCTTTAAGGACCTTAAAGAAAAGGGTGAGAGCAATGATCATCCCCATTTTGCAGAAGGGAGCTGAGGTACAGAGAGAGTAATTGACTTGCTGATGGTCAAACAGGAAATATGAGCACATTAGGAGGCAAGAGTTTGGTTTCCTGAACCCTGGTTCAGTGTTGTATGCATAAGACCGTCAGACCCTCCTCTCTGTTTCTCCCTTTCTTGTTTCTACTTCCGAACTTTAGTTCAGGATATTTGCCAAGCTCCAACAAGAAAGAAAGGGGAAAAAAATAAATAAAACTTCAGCCTTCATCAGAAAATAAGCAAATGAGACCTGAACTACTGCAAAAAAAAATCCTGTAGTTTTCATGAAAATGTTAAGTTTTGAACTCCAAGGGAAGAAGTAAGATAAAAAAGAAACTTCATTATGAGGAAGGAGCAGAACATTTTCTAGTAGTTAATGTGGCAGCATGAGTTATTCTTGCCTCAGGCTTCAGATTGGTGGGTTAAAGGCCTTACTACACATTTTAAGTGTTTAGTCAAATGAAAGATATGTAAATGCATAAGAAGTTGCAGGTGTTCGTTTCATAATACTTCCTGTTGTATTTTCTGTTGTAGCTGTCGAAACTGGAACATGATTTTGGTTAATCTATAAAGGCAAATATTGGAACTAGTGTATTAAAAGAAAACTGCTAAAAATAAAAAAAAAATGCAGGTGGCTTTCCCCAGAATTAAAGCTGTCTGAAACTGCTATGACATTTCTGACTCTCATAATGAAGAACATAATTGTGAGGACTTTGTTTTGTTTTTTAGATCAGAGAGATATTGTCACATCTTGACATGGACCAGCTGTTGGGGCCTGAATGGGACCTTTACCTTATGACTATCATCGCCTTGCTTCTAGGAACAGTTATAGCTTACAGACAGAGGCAACATCAGGCTATTCCCAGACCTGCAGGGCTGCGGCCAGCTATGCCTCAACAAGAACCTCCACCAGAACCTCAGCCACCACAATAGCAGTAACAGGAATCTCAGTGAAAAGAACTACATTGTCCAGCAGAAACTATTTTCATTGTGATTTAGGACAACAGATCAATGGTCCTTTCCCCCTCAAAAGAGGCTCAAAGAAGCATACAATTCTGAAAGCTGCTTAGAATGATGCCTTTTTTTCAGGGATATGTAACTTTTTCTAGACTGATTTGAATGTTATTTCAGTGCCAATGGAATAACACACTGGCTTTTTTTGTGAAACACAAGTGTGCTACTACAAAAGTGATGCCTGCTATATCCAATCTCTCTTTATTCAACGTTCTTTTTCATCATCTCTTAAAGTGCATGGAAAACACTGACTCATAGGAGATGGCCTATGTAGAAAGAGAAAATGTTGGAAAGCTGAAAACCTGAACTTTGCTCTTTTGAACAAAGAGATCCTCCAGAATTGTGGGAGAATTTGTTTTCCTGATCTGCATCCCAAGTGGTCCTACAGATCTTATTTTAATTATTCTTAATAATAGTTTCACAGTTCACATAATCTCATTATTTACCTTAGATGGTTTAATCTGGATGTTCCATTGAGAAGAAACAAAAACAAAAGCAAAATCTGTAACTAGTTAGCAAATTTCTTGTTCTCTGTGATTTGCACTTTTGGGGGTTTGTCTTTTCCTTTTAACATACATTTTTGCTAATGGCCAATCTCTGTTCCAGAAGGTGGATAGGAATAGATTGCATTTGTAAATAAAAGAATAATTTACCAATTCTCCACCGAACGTTCTCCACAAACATTTGGAAAAGTGATTAATATTTTCATGTAGTTTGTGTGTAAATTGTGGGAATTCTGAGCACAAGAGCAAAAAGGCAATTGGTTAGTCTTCCTGGGATTGGTTTGTTTTTTTTAATTCTTGCCTCAATAGTAATCTGAGAGAGGGACTAACTGTAGAATGCAGAAAAAAATAGTATTAAGAAAAGTCTCTGATGGGGATACAAATCCAGAAGCCTTTTCAGCTCAGTTATACATTTTCCCACTGTCTTTTATTAAAAGATGGGACTCCTGTGTTTCTCCAGCTAGTCTTACAACTTCAGCAGTCAAGTCAGTAAGTACAATAGAAATGATGTGTATCATAAGATCTTTATACAATTAAAATCTACATATCTTGCTACATCTATAGTGGGTGTGGCATAAAATTTGCCTCTGTCTGCTGGGAACACTTAAATGAAGGGGTACAAAGAGGTGAATTCCAGCTCCCTGCTCTTGGAGCTGGATTTTCATCAGCATTGCTGCACTTCAGAGTGTAGGAGGTCCTAATGGTTTATGGTTCCTTCATGTCACTAGATCAGTGCAAAGGTGCCATACTGGGGTAGAGAATCTTTTGACCCATGAACTCAAGCTTCTTGTTTTGTAAGATTCTTGATAGTTGTTTTAACTCATCATAATCATTTGGAAGCTAAATACACAAAGTAAGTATGAAAAAGTAGCTTTTGGGGGGAAGAAGGCAAAACTGTGTACTTTTTTTTTCTTTTCTCAGTAGCAGATATTTGTTTCCATATTAACGCTATATCCTATGGAGATACTATTTTAAAGCAAAATGAAATTTGAATGCTCAAGACTTTGATGCTTCTTCTAGATCAGACATTGTCCATCTAAAAGTTAGCTCTTTCCTTCATAAAGGCTTTTATTGAGTAGACTGGCATTTAAGTTCGAATCACCAATATGAAGAGACTTCAAAACTGTAAGAGCTTGTACGTTTTGTACATAATACATGATAAAGAGTTGAATGAATGTGCAAGGTCTCTTTGCAGTTAACTTGTTGCATTTTGGGAGAAGGGCTAAATGTTCTTTTCTGGAAGTTAATGTTTTGTGGCTGACTGCAGTATTATGAATACAGAAAAAACTTTAAGGTACTTCAAGAGTGTGAAGTCAGAATCTCACTGGGTAAGGGAGATGTTTCAAATTTGTTTCAGAGTGTATTGTATTGAATTTCTACATGGTGTAAAGCAGGCCAATAACTACATTATTTAAACAAATTATTGACCTTCCCTTTTCCCTCTGCAATATTTTACCTCTTCACTTGATTTTGTAGATCTCTATAGCTCTCCATGAAGTAGTTAACGGCTGGGTGGAACACATTTTCCAATTTACCATCACTGAATGCATTGTGTGTCTGTTTTTACTTTTGTTTTGTTTGTTTTTACAATTCTACCATTTTCTAATCTCTCTTCATCTAATACAGCTAAATTCTAACAGCTGAATCATATCTGTGTAGAAATCTATTCCCACCTAATGGTTTATAACAGCAGTCTTTTGTAGCTGGTTTCGCCCTGTGCTGAAACATTTTACATTTAAAGAAATCAATAAAAGGAAATATATAATCAAAATATTTTTTGTTTTTATAGAATTGCCTTTTGAGAAGTATAATATAAGCAATAAGGAAGTTTTTCCCCTTCTGTTTAACATCGCTTAATCTTGTCAAATGGCATCCATTTGAATAAAGTGATAATAGCAGAAACTAGGTAATATGAAACATCAAACTAACTCAGGGATTAAAGAAATATTAATAGATTTTCTAGGTCAGCTCCCTACAGTATGGTTTAGTTTTTCTGATAATCTGTTACTGGTCTGCTCCAAACTTTGCAGCATATTTTTGCTTCTTAAAAAATTACTTAATAATATTTAATTCTTTTAGGTTGTTCACAGAGTTTATCGGCCAATTCTTTCAATCTCCTAAGTAAGTTGTAGTGGGTTTTTAATTTTTCTTGATGGTATTTGTTTTTTATAGAGAACCTTTTCATTTTTAGTGGCGCACCTTGTTTTTCTAGTTGTGTGCAAGAGCAGTTTGAAAGGAGATTGGGTTAAAAATAAAACTTGCATTCAGTTGCTAACTTACTGTAGTAGTTCATTCAAACTCCATTTCTAGTTCAATGTAGTTATGTTGATAAGTTGAGTATGAACCTGCCTAATTTTGAAGGCTAATGTGCAAGTTCTGACTACTTCACCACTGAAAAGTTAAGTTAACTTCAGTCAAAACAAGTGGTAATATGAGAGTGATTAAAGATCTACTGACTCTAAATTCTGCTCAATTTTCCCTCTTAATTTCTTTTCTCTCTTTCTTTATTATGGAAGCTTGAATGAGAGCAGAGTTTCTGAATGTGAACCACAGTGTGTTTTGAGTGAAATAATTTTACACACACACACACACACACACACACACACACACACACACACACACACACACACACACACACACACACACACACACACACAGCAGTGTTTTAAGTGCAAACTTTACTTATCTGATCCTCCCAGTTCTTACTTTACTGAATAGTAGAGCACCCAAATGCCATCAGTGGGAGTTCTACATCTGAACTTTGAAATTAGGAAGATGAAGATATGAGAAGAGAATTTTATGCTAGTGACCCCAGATCATTAACCTTATGTATCTGTCAACTTAATGTTGCTTGTAATTTGAAAATGAGTCTTACATTGTTGATTTTTAACTTCCAAGTTGATAATTAGGATTCTTAATTTACCTTTTCCTTGGTGATATTTTTCCAAGAGTCGGGTTACATCAGTTTTCATTGTTTGTTTGGAAATATTGGATGCTATAGCTAATAATTTCAAGTGAGGAATAAGTAGTAGAAAAAAGGAGCTTGCTTTGATACAGATATCTTTAGACATGTTTTTTTAAAACATAAAATTGAAACGTTTTGAAGTTTTCCATCAGACTTCTGCTGTTACAATAAACTTGCTGAGGTAAAACTCAAACAGTCTGTCCATGTGACTTCAAGAAGATTAAATGTACGGTTAGAGCATTTATAGTGTTCAAAAATATTATGTACCAGTCTTGTTGCCATCAATATACAAATTATGTGTGGTGCATTGTTATTAGCGGGGGGGAAGTTCAACTTCACCAATCCTTTCCTTTTTAACTAGGAAATCATAAGCTGATATTTATGTTTTGAGTTCCAGAAAATATTCAAAAATTATACAACAATGAAAAGGCTTAGTATGATCTAAAAAATACTCCAGGTGCATATGGGCAGGCAAGGGCTACTGGCAAAAGTCCTTTTTGACTTTATCAGCTGCAGTTGTTAAGAGGGTATTGTAGGGAAATTTAAAATTTATTTTGTATTTAAGGAAATGCAGTATAAATGCTGGTAAAGTGTAATATAATTGTGTAAACAAATTATGTTAATAGAAAGATGTACAGATTCATTTTTGTACTGTATCTTTAATCCTGTGAAATAAAATTACCGCCTCTGTGGTTACCTGCATGCTGTAAAGATACTGTGGTTCTGATAAAGGGTTCTAAACATAGGTTTCAAACCATATATAAATTCTTGTTTCTTTGTATTTTAACTCCAAATGCTGCCCTGAAGACACACACAGGCATTGCATCTGCTAATTCAGTGTGTTAGGGATGGTAGGACACTGGAAGTTGACAAACTTGGATTCTAATGCCAGCTCTGCACAACTCCACATACCAAAGTTATGGCCTATTGCTTAATTTCTGTGCCTCTGTATTCCATTTAAAATGGCCACTCTAATAGTCACTTACGAGAACTGCATGGGCCTGCCTTTCAGAACTACAAGCACTTGCAACCTCACTTGAATTAAGTTGGAGTTGTGACTGTCCATAATCTCCCTGAAAACTGGACCCTAGAACAGTCTTCTACCATTGATGTTTTGGCCCTAAGGATATGTATAAATGGTAATAAAAATACAGCAGCAATTCTCAGAGCCCAGGTCTACAGATGCAGGCTCGCTTTATGATTCTAAAAATAGTCGTGTAGATGTTCCGACTCAGACTTTGAAGTCCATAGAAGAAAGTGCATTTCTGACCCTGAACATCTACACCCTTAGATTTTGTTCTGAAGCACAAACTTGAGTCTGTAGCCCTGGACTCTGAGACTAACAGCTGTGGGGTATTTTTGGCATGTATACAGACAGGCATTGTACTGTATGGCTTCATCTTCACAGTGGCCACCTTGATTTATAGATCTGTGCTAACCAAACCCAGTGGAATGTTAGCTAAAGAAATGTTGCTGTCTGGTTGTGGGCATGGTAATTCAACTTTCACCTTGGTTGCCAATTAAAGTCTTTCCTATAACTTTGTTTGGATGCAGGCTGAATTTGTCAGGTCCATGGAAGCACAGCAATATGCTGGTAGCTGAGGAGAGGTAAGGCTGACAAACATGAATCTTTTTTGCTTGACTTTCATCTGGTATTAGTGTTAGTGTTTTGAGCTGTGCATCTAACACATGTCCCTCCTAGTTGGTTAAGGCCCATAATGGAGTACAGGATTTATTACTGCTGGAGACTGTTATTACTTTCAGAATCACAGCAGAGTATGATCAGTTTGGAAGGAGACTTGAATATAGTGATTACTTAATAGATTGATTGATGTTGACAGTATGGCCAGTTATCAACCAGTTTCCAATCTTTCCCTTTTTTATTTCCTTCCTAAAAAATGTGATTATAGAAGAAAATAAAAACACTCATACACATGGCCAAAAACCAACCAAACAAAAGCACCATGGCCTTTAAAATCCAGGGATTTTTTTCTTGGTGGACTTACAAAAATAGGGAAGGGAAATGTAACTTAGGAGATCCTCTCAGTAGAAGTTACAGAAGCTTTTCCCTGAAAACTACCATTTCCTGGAGTTGCTCCTTACTCTCAAGCAGAGCAAAGGTACCTATAGTTCTTTAAGGGGCTCTGCTCACATTTTAGACCATCTGAAATGGAGAGAATGGCATTAGCAGCTGAGGCAGACATAACCACTTGTTTTAAAAGCAGCCATGTGCACCTTTGTGGAAGCAGAAGGATGCTTTGGAGGTGGTTCTGGCTTTGAACTGGTTACTTGTAGAGCGATGCTCTGAGAAGGCTGTGTCAGACAGCTGCCTGTCCTCTTATTTGGTTGGCTTCTTAGTCTTAGGTTTGTCTACTTCTTTTCCAGCACCTGGGCCATTGCCAGGGAAGAGTGTGGCAGCAGCTCTGGAATTCAAACCCTTAAGGCAATTTTGAATGCCAAGCTTAATTAGGAGCCTTAAATGGGCTTTGAAAGGGATCTTCAGAGAGAACATTTTTAGCCTAAAAGGCACCAAAGGTTTAAGGAGTTTGGGACTGAATGGATGCTATCTCGCAATTAAGCTGTGATTACTGTGGACTGAGTGGCCACCAGGGCACCTGTGCTTTTTCCTCTTTCCTCTTCTTTCGAAAGAACTCCCTCTTCCCCATCCACACAAGCCTTTTTCTGAAAGGGCTCTTTTGCAAAAAGGCTTCTTCATAGAAAGGTTTACGAAGGTCAGAAAAACCCCTCTGTTCTTTTGATTTTTTTTCCCAAAAACGCAATTGCAATGTGGACATAAGTGTCTGAATAGCTGTAACTTCCGTTGCATAACCTTCTGCAGTAGGTTCTGACTAATGGTGTCATGTGTTGACTGTGTGACACATCATTTAATAAGTAGCTGGGTGTATTCTGCACTAGCTTCATTTTCTGAAAGTTCTCAGAACATTCTGTGTGTTTACAGTATTGGAGGCAGATCCTGGGGCAGGAGCAAGGTGTGCATTTGTTTCCCCTCTGCTACCCGCTATGATGAAAGTGGGATGTGTTGAAGATGTTTGTGCATTCAGCCAGCAGAGGGCACCTGATACCTAGTGTTCACACACTTGAACAATGGTACTTTGAAAGTTTAGGAATTAGAGGGGCTCACAAGAAAATCTGCATGGTAAAAAACTCGCAGTTACCTTCTCCCACAAAACTCTATCCTGCATCACACCTGCCTGGGGCTATCATCTGGCATGCCTTGAGAAGGAGTTTTCTGCACCTCTCATACTGTTAGGTCTTGTCAACTACAAAGATTTTCAATAGCCTGTAAACAAGATAGCACAGCCAGAGCTTGGAATGCCCATTTATTCAGTGAAAATTGGGAGATGAAGCAACATTCCATACACATTATATATACATTGAGGGATTGATTTAAGTCTTGAAATAGACTCCAATTCCCACTAAACTTATTCTCCATGCTCTAGAAGTGGAGCTAGGAATGTATTCTCTTTTTTCACTTCTGAGTCCTCTGTCTGCCTCCCAATGACACATTCTATTAAGATCACCATGGAAGCCAGGTGGCCACCAGCAATCAGGTAGATTCAGAGAAGTATTTAGGCTCCTCATTTCCATTGAATTCTGTGGAGCTGGGCCCTACTACCTGCTATGCTCTTTCCTGTACCACACTCCCTTATTGGTTTCTCATCTTGGGATGCAGATCTCCTGAATGCTGCCTGAGATTGTTTGACACCATTATCCTCTGTCCTCAATCAGTAGACCTGATTATGATCTGCTATTCCTACAACATATCGGAAATTTAGTTTCTAGTGCCGGAAGAAGCTTCAGCTAACACCCCATGTTCTAATGCTTCCCTGAACTCTGGGGTCTGCAAAATCAGATGGAACTTTATCATGAGCTGCCTTTCTCCAGAGATTTTAGGTAGCAGCTGCATCTGCTTATGCTATGAAGACACCAAAGAAGATGAGGGGGAAATAAATTATATTTTATCTCTTTTTAAGTGGGTTTAATTTGTGCATGTCATAGCCCTGAGAGAGTGAAACTGTATACAAGCTATAAATAGACTATTCCTTGGTTGTCTATGTGGGGATCTTTCACACAGAAAGCAGGGGAGAGGTGGGGGGAGGGTTAATACAAATGATTATAAATTCACAAAAAGGGGTTGAGGACAAAGTACCTGATGCTAATGTTAACTTAATAAAGTAGCTGAGTGTGCTTGTATTTGAAAATAAGAAGCTTTCAAAGTTGAGGATATCCCTTTAAACAAAGCTAATTCAAGCAATCAATTAAAAAACAACCTTCCTTTTTATACCATGAAATAAACTTTGTTTGCTCTCTG
Organism: Pelodiscus sinensis; assembly: GCF_052426305.1. Taxonomy (NCBI): domain Eukaryota; kingdom Metazoa; phylum Chordata; order Testudines; family Trionychidae; genus Pelodiscus; species Pelodiscus sinensis. Next base: position 38,590,730 of record NC_143056.1, read on the forward strand.
GGAACCCTTTGCTTCCTCTCCCATCCTTCATAATGGACCCTTTTTCTACCTTTAACTGATCTTCACTCTGTCTCTTTTCTCTTCCCCTCTCAATACTGATAAGGTGAAATGATCCTTCATTCTGTTCTTGCAACCTCTCTTCTCACACTTGTTTCAACATCCCCACACAATGCCCCTGCCATGCTCCCAAACATTTTAAGTTAGAATACCATTATATCCTGCTAAATACTCCAGTCAGAAGGCCCTTGCAGCACTGCCCTCTAAGGGTACGTCTACACTACAGGACTCAGCTACATTAATTATGTAGCTGAAGTCATAGTAGCTTAACTCAGCTTTTGGCACTGTCTACACTGCAGGAAGTTGAGGAAAGAACATTCTTCCTTCGACTTCCCATACTCCTTGTGAAAGCAGGGTTACTAGCAACAACCAAAGTGCCCCTTTCACTTTGAATTAGTGTGCCTTCACTAGACTGCTAGTTTGAACCCTGGAAGATGGAGAGTGGCAGCTTCGATCTTCCTCTGTAGTGTAGATGTACCCTAAATGACTTCAATGGAATCTCAGACCTACAGGAAACATAGCAAGTGAAATAGGACCAGCACCTAAGAGGAAAATAACAGTGATTAAAAATCTTATATTGGACACTAATTCATTAGTGTTAGGAAGAAACTTTTCCTATAGACTGATCTTTCCATAATTGTCCACTGTTGGGTTTCTTGCACCTGTCGCTGGTGTATTTGATACTAGCCACTGTCAGGGACAGGATCCTGGGTTAGATGGACTACTGGCCTGATACTGTGTGGCAATTCCTAAATCAGCACAAATTTGCTGAGCTGTTTTTCATTAAAACAGATCAAAATGCCATGTCTCATGTCAGACTCAGTAAACTGGAATGGAGATTCAGAAAATACCACTTAGTTATACAGATAATGGGAACATCTTATTCCTTATAGGGCATAAACCTTCATGCTACATGGCTATGTCTACATTGCACATTCTTGTGCAAGAAGATAGGCAAATGAGGCACGGCAATGAATAAGGATTGGGCAATTATAAGTGAAATGAGAACACCTGGGCTACGTCTACATTGTGCATTCTTGCACAAAATGATCTGCAAATGAGGCGTGGCGATGAATATCGCCGTACCTCATTTGCATATCTAATGAGTCACCATTTTTGCACAAGGTCTTTTGTGCAAGAAGGAGCAGTCTATACTGCTCCTTCTTGTGCAACAACCCCCTATTGCGCAAGAGCCATTCTGCCTGAAAATAAGTGGCAGAATGGCTCTTACGCAAGAGGGCGTTTCTGCACAAGAAGGAGCAGTATAGACCGCTCCTTCTTGCGCAAAAGACCCTTGCGCAAAAATGGTGACTCATTAGATATGCAAATGAGGTACGGCGATATTCATCGCCACGCCTCATTTGCAGATCATTTTGTGCAAGAATGCACAATGTAGACGTAGCCCAGGTGTTCTCATTTCACTTATAATTGCCCAATCCTTGTTTGAAACCACTTTGTTCTTTAGCCTTGCTATCTACTGGTAATGAATTCCTGAGATTAAATATGCATTGTGGGTTTTTAAAGCAGTCTTTATCACTTCTGGTATTGAAAGGACCCTTGTCAAATTAAAATCATACATAGATTCATAGGCTGCAGGCTGAAGGAATTAGTGTGATCATCTAGTCCAGAGGTTCTCAACCCGTGGCTCAGCACACAGCTTCAGCCAGTGTGACACACTCATAGCTATACAGAGTGGCTACGTCTAGACTGGCATGATTTTCCGCAAATGCTTTTAACGGAAAACTTTTCTGTTAAAAGCATTTGTGGAAAAGAGCATCTAACCCTAAGCACTTTTTGCAGAAAAGCGTCCGTGCCAATCTAGACGCGCTTTTCCGCAAGAAAGCCCGGATCGCCATTTTCGCAATCGGGACATTTTTGCGCAAAACAAATCTCAGCTGTCTACACTGGCCCTTTTGCACAAAAGCTTTGCGCAAAAGGACTTTTGCCCAAACAGGAGCAGCATAGCATTTCCGCAAGAAGCACGGATTTCAGACAGTAGGAAGTCGGCATTCTTGCGGAAATTCAAGTGGCCAGTGTAGACAGCTGTGAAGTTTTTCTGCAAAAGCAATTGCTTTTGCGGAAAAACTTGCCAGTCTAGACACAGCCATAGTGTATATATATTGTGTGACTGCATAATTCCAGACCACATAACACAGAGAGAGCTGCATAGGTAGCCCACAATGGTAAATAGATTGAGAACCCCACTCATACACTCCTGTGGTAACTGCCAGATAAGTTACTGAAGTCCTCAAATCTTGATTCAAAGATTTAGAGTTCCAGAGAATCCACCTTTTACTCTAGTTCAAACCAGCACATGACTTGTGCACCATGGTGCCAAGGAAGGTGGAAAACACCTATGATCTCTGCCCATCTATTTAAGATAAAAATCTTAGCAAACTGCCTTTAGATTATTGAAAATGAACATTTAAAAAAATCATAGTTATAGATTTTAAGATTCTGAAGGATAATTACACTCATCTACTCTGACCTCCTGTTTAACACAGTCCAAAGGATTTCACCAAATGACCCCCGCTTCAAGCCCATAGTTTCTGGTTCAGTGAAAGTGTTATCTCTGGGAGACATCCAATCTTGATTTAAAGACTTCAAGCCACAGAAAATCCACAATATCTTGGGGTTAAGTTGTCCCAAAGGCTGATTACCCTCACTATTGATGCCATTTATTTCCTTTTTTTCCTTTTCCCTCAGAGCAATCCCGTGAGATGAGTTTTGTTTGGTTCCCTTGAAGTTTGTACTTTAGTTTCATTCTCTTGTTCTCATTTGACTCTCAGCAATCCAAGTCTGTTCAACTGAAGCTCCCTGAACTACAAAGGATTTTTTTCACTGTTTTTTATTGTATTTGGAAAAGCCATTAAAACATTTGTCCGTAGGTAGGTGGGCTTTTTTTTGGGGGGGGGGGAGGGATTTGAGCGATTTTAAAAAAAAGTTTCTTAAAATTATTTTGAGCCTAAACTGTTTTTTCCCCTTTAACGCTGATAATTAGGGGAAAGGCTGCACAGGAGGGAGGTGGCTAAAATAAGAAAATCCAAATAGTGACATAAATGTGATCTCACTATATGCATCTGTGTTGAACTTTTTCTGCCACTCTGATAACCAGTGAAGCAGGGTGGGATTCCTATGGTCCACCTAATTATTTGTCAAATTCAAGGTGGTGAAGTGTGCGTTCAGGTGGAAGTTTAAAGAACTTGTGGTACTTTTTTCTTTTTATTTAAGAGCTAAATTCCAGTATCTTGGTCAATCTTTCTTGTCTCAATTAGACAGATTCTGCTGGTAATACTGCCTGTGTATTTGCCTTACAAAAAGCAGTTTGGTTGTTTTGCAGATAACCATGGTGAATTCTCTCTGTTTTATTATTATTTACTGTGCTAGAGTTAAGGGACTCCGGAAATGCAGTGATTCACTTACACACCTGTAGCAGAAACTTCTTGTTCCCTAGTTGTCATTTCATAAGTTTTCTGCTCCAAACCTTAGTATAATGTAATTATAATTATGTGAGTAATTTAGGTTGCCCAACATACACCACAAGTAACAAGTATTCACAGATAAATTTGGTCTGTTTGTGTATTGATGCTTATCCCCATGGAATGTGACTTCTATGGTTTTATAGTCCAAGCAAATGTAACTCACACACCTTCTGGGTGTGGTTCACTGTCCCATGTAGTGACACTTAGACCACTTACTGCACAGCCAGTTATTTCTCAAGTTATTTCACAGACCACTTTGAGAAACACTGCTCTAGGGCCTTAGCTAAGAGACAGTCAGCTTTTAGCTTAAGCTGTCAAAGCTCAGGCACTCTACTCCAGAGGTTCTGTCTGTAGCATTTCACAAACAATTTGTACATTATCCATTTGCTGAAAACTATGCAAACAAACCATTCAACAAATATCTCTGAATAATGAAAATGGTAAGAACACGATTTCATGAAGAAAAAACAGGATTCCCTTCACAACAGTTCTACTCCTTACGCTTCCAGTATATTACTGGTATATCTTCTATAAAGCCCTTTGGAACACAGGAACTGTGAAAGATGCTAGCTAAATACATGGGGTTTGCATCAGTCTTTCTTGCTCCTTTGAAATGTTATTGATCCATGTTTCCATACAGAAAACAGTATAACTGAATATTGTATTTTCACAGACTGTACACATGCCAAGATATTTCTGGCAGCTGGAGAAGAGAAGGTTTTCAAATGATATACTCAAGCATATTTGCCAAGCCTCTAACTCTCTCTGACCTTCTCAACTAAATTAACCCTTGCAACACTGGCATTGTACAAATTTGCAGATAAATTATGGCTCAAGCCTACAACATGTTGGTGTCCTCAGTTCACACTGAAGTAGTGAGTGCTGGGTCCTGCACAATAGAGGTGAAATTTATCTCTACTGCATAAAGCCTTAGTAACTGAATTCTAGGCCGGTAGAATGTAGAGTGGCTGGAATGTGAATTCTCTCTTTTGCTCACACCCCTCTACTTACCTACCTCTCCCTCTGCTATTCCAGCGTATGGGCTGAAAAAGTGATTATGATTCTTTAAAGGTTATCCTCGAACTTGGGGTAATTACTATGCTGATGCCTGTTTTGCCACAGATTCTCTGCTCTAGTATCCATGCTGGCTAAATCAAAACTAGGTTGGGAGCTTCAGTTGCAACCTGTGACTGCAGTGTTGACAAACCAGGAGATGGCTGTGTGCCATCCAAGACCACTGGATGCACATAAACACAACTCAGTGGCTCTTTTCCCTAGATGAGGGGTCTATGACCTATGGCTCGGGAGCCAAATATGGCTCATTAAGGAACCAAATATGGCTCTTTTGTCATTCCCAAAACACATGCAACTTTTAAAATTAAAACGAAAAATGAATTCAAACGTTTATAAACGTGTAGCTTGAATGTATGCATGAACCTGAATTTGACTAGTTATGATGTAAACTTCAAAGAAATATGTGAAAAGATAGAGCAGCAGAAGTCCCATTAAAGTTCTGAGAGTTACAAATGTTTCATTTATGCTATTATTAATCATATTAATTATCAATAATATTAACACTGCATATTTTCCGATAAATCATTGTAGTCTAGACATAGCCTGGGTGCTTAATTCCCAGACGGAATGGAGCTTACAGCAGCCCACTCTTATCTGTATCTACTAAGAAAGAAGGCTTAGGCACACTGCTAGCTTTTGTGGATCCCATTTTTCAGGTCTTTTTTTCTCTCCATGCATTGGACAAGGAAGCAAGGTGCCTAACCCAGGGTTGTGGATTCCAATCATTTTCACGAGGCCTAAAAGTTAGGTATTGCAATGCTCAGTGTTGCAATACTTAAGTCCCTTCTTTGATTTAGTCCTTGTCCTCTCAAGTTTTTATACGTCACTCTCTACAATTGGAGTCCCTTGTTTTATTCTGTGCTTGCTGGAATCGCAGATGGGAATTGCTGTTCCCATGTGGATAAATATTTAAGATTAATCAATAAGAAGCCCGGTGGCACTTTAAAGACCATTTATTTGTACCTCTGGGACCCCTTGCTCCATTTATCTGAAGAAGTGGTTGTGCTCACAAAAGCTCATGATACCATCTACATGTTTTGTTAGTCTCTAAGGTGTTGCAGGAGCATTTGTTGGTTTGTAAATATTAGAGCATAAGCTTTCGTGAGCTACAACTCACTTCTTCAGATGATGAAAAAAAAGAAGATTGACGAATCTTCACAAATATTCATGAGTTATTTGCTGTTATGACCTCATCTGGGTTGCCCAACCAGAGCAAGAAGATTATATCTTATGAACAGGATGCTGAAAGGGGCACAGCAGGGAAAATAAGGCTTACATGAAAAATCTGACTTTGTATATCATGTGTAAATCAAAAGTTTCAGAGGACCCTTCTCAATTTGTCTCCTAACTGCCTGATTGTGCACCATGCTGAGCACGCATGTCCTAGGGAAGCCAGTGTGAATGAGGATAGAAATGTAGCCATGTTAGTCTGGTGTAGCTGAAAAAAAAACAGGACTGTTTAGCACTTTAAAGACTAACAAGATGGTTTAATAGGTGATGAGCTTTCGTGGGCCAGACCCACTTCCTCAGATCAAATAGTGGAAGAAAATTGTCACAACCATATATACCAAAGGATACGATTAAAAAAAAAGAACACATATGGGAAATTCAGGACCATGCAGGAGGCACACAGCACATGGTAGGTTTGGACCCTAATTCTGCATTTGAAAATATGTATTTACATATGCAGAATGAGTAACTATGAACAAGTGTTTGTCTGTTTGCACAGATTTGCAGGCACAATTAAAAAGGCTTCTCTGGAAATAAGATTCCAGTTGTCAAATTGAATGCTGTAGGAAAGTCTGCAAAGATCTTTTATCCATCTATAGGGTTAAATTAGTACTCTAAATCTTTCATGACCTTTGGGCAGTGCATTAATCGGACATTAGTTTTGTCAGCTTGTATTCCTCTTCCTCTCCTAAGAAAACAGATGTATTTTGCTGGAGTGCTTACATACCCTTAAACTGAGTTATGTAACTAAGCAGTGTAGTAACACCTCATTGCCACTAGTTGGCACCTATGTGTCAATTTTTTCATGCAAAGGAAATTTTTCTTATATAATATACTGGAAGGTTTACCTGGCATTGCTGAGCTCCTTCAGGGCAGGGGTTTGGGAGTGTCAGGGTTATAGGAATCCGGGTTGGGTGATGAATAGGGGCTTAGGGCAGGGGCTGGAGGTGCAGAAGTCAGGTCAGGGGATTGGGAAGTGTGTGAGGAGGACTCAAAGGAGGCTATAGAGGGTTCAGGGTAGGGGGAGGGGGCAACTAGCAGCTGTTCCCTGGGGTCGGCCCAGGGCAGTTGTGCCTGTACCACCTTGCCACCAGCTGCTCCATGGCTCTCCAAGTGGCAGGGATCTCTCCTCTGGGCCCGCCGGGGCAGTGGGGGCCATGCTGCCCATCTGACATCTGCTCCGTGGCTCTCTGGGGCTGTTGAGGAAGCAGGGAATGCGCTTGCTTGCTGCCTCCCTTTGGTCATTCTGGTGTATAACCACCCCTGCTATCACAGCCCTGCCTTTCCATTTCATGAGAAATAATTGCATTCCACACACATCCCATTCTCTTGGCACAACCGAACTCTTACCTGGCTTTAGTTACGCTAAGAGGAAGCTGCATACCAAATTAGGTGGCCCTAGCTCTTACCATTTAGTAGGAGTTCTTGAACAAACAGACTCATGGATGAACCAACAGACAGACTCTCAAACTCTCTCAAATACATAGTAGAACTAGATGGGAATGGTCATATCTGTCATAGTGTGCATACCTGAAGCCTTGAGTAGTTTTGATAATCTCTGTGAAGGGCAGAGACAAGAAGCACTGAAATTGTTTCACCTGGCTTTAATAATAATAATAATAATAATGGTGCACTTAATGTTGTGCTTTTCACATGTGACAGTGGTGAGAATGTTAGAAGAGTTGAGATTAGATTATAAGAAGAGTGAAAGGTTATTATGAGGAAGAAAGAGCATGGGTTGGTGTGAAAGGAGAGAGCAGAAAACAGAAAATATAGCTCACATTCGTTCAGAACCACATTTGAAAAGAGATCAGAGATCAGATGTGGCATTAGCAAATGATCTAAAGGTAGACAGTCACCCTGTACCATCACTGTCTCCTTTTGTTTTCATGTTTTATATCTCTTCTGACAAAGAGATAGAGTCATGGTTTTTGTACAGCACCAGGATTCAGCAGTTTTGGGTTTTCTCCTAGCTCTACTACTGCTTGGCATGGCCTTGAATAAGTCATGTAACCTCTGTGCCTCAGTTTCCCATCTGTAACACATGAAAATGCTCTCTTCATTCCAGTATTAGGTTGTTCTGATTACATGCTCAGGATAGTACCAGGCACTGTACAAATGGAAAAAGAGGTCCAGTCCTTGCCCCAAAAAGCTTACTTTGAGAAGGCCACATAAAATCCTCTTGGACCATCTGTTGGAAGATTGTTTTATGGGTGTGATCCTGTTCTCATTGAAGTTATAAGATTTTCATCATGTAGAATTGGACCTTTAAATGTGACAAGCCAGTCAGTCAAACATTCAGAAGCAATTTTGCACTAACCAGTGTGCATGTGTCTAAATCTGTGAGACATAGTGAAGGCTGTAGGAAATAGCTTTTAGATCCAAAATGTAGGGTTTGTTTTTTTATTGGTTTTTTTGTTTTGTTGTGTTTTCTTAAAAACAAAAAAAAATAATACTATGAGTGAGGAAATAAAAATCTGATTTCAGATCTCTTGACAGTGTCATTTAAACAGTGACTCACTCACTTTTAACCACCTGTTTGTGTCGCTAGCACAACGGTAAGTGATATTTTTAGCTACCATATTTTACTAACACGTGTAACTTCTTTTTATACTGAACACTCAGACAGTGATGGGGGAGGGGCGTAAACAAGAAATCTGGAGATGCTTTAAACACTGATGATCTTATTTTATGATCTATAGAAAAGCTTTGCCATTTACTGTGAAACAGACTACCTGCCCGCTTTCTCCTTCCCTCCCCCACGACTTCTCCAGGTAAGGGGCTGTACATTCCCTGCCTGCATTAGAAGCAACTTAATAAACAGGAGGTGAGATCTAAGCCCTGCTCAATGCAAATCCAGGAGTTCACGGACTGTCAGGAAAAGAGCAGCGAGCCCTGGAGGTGAGAACCTAGGTACCGCACCAGAGCCGGCCAGCAGCAGTTTTGGGTGAGAGTGGAGAAGGGGCACCCCCTCCCCTCTCCTCCCATCCCCCCTCCAGCCAATCCCCATTGTCCTTGCCTCTCCTCCTCAGGCAGGATGCTGCCCAATCAGGCGGTGCTCTTGCACTGCTCCCTTCCTCCGAGGGGAGGGGAGGAGGAGAGAGCTGGAGTCCTCACTCGGGGACCGCTTAGGGGCAGCGGCTCTGTGCCTCGCGCTCTGGGTTGTTGCTGCTGGTGCTGACCTGAGAGCCTGCGGCTCAACTTCCCCCCTCCTGCTGCTGCTGCCGTTGCCTGCGCTTTGATTCGCCTGTTCCCCTGTGGTGGCTGAGGACTCTCCAGCCGGTTTCCAAGGTAATGTGACCTCTCCTCCCCCAATGTGTCTCTGGCTTTATTCACAGCAAGTGCCCTACAGCAGGCAGGGCAGGTGGAGGTTGGGGGGTGGGGGGGCAAGGGGATGGCGTCTCCTGGGTAATCCGTACTCCTCTTAGCTCTCCTCCGAAAGCACTGTTCATGACGGACCTACTAGCTTCCCGGGAGTGTGTGTCTACACACACACACACCAGTCCTTTACCACACATCCATAGAGCAGTCCTTTACAACGCACACACATACCAGCCCTTTACCACACACAGGGAGAAGTCCTTTACAACACACACACACACCAACTCTTTACCACGCACACACCAGCCCTTTACCACATACAGAGAGCAGTCCTTTACAACACAGGCACATTGGCCCTTTACCCCACACACCAGAATTTTACCACACACACAGGCGCCAGCTCTCTACCACACATACACACACACACACACACAGAGCAGTCCTTTAGAACACACACACAGCAGCCCTTCACCACACACACCAGCCCTTTATTACCCCCCTGCACACAATCATTGTTACAGACTAGCAAGGTATGTTTGTCAATATATTTGAGTATAGAATGCACGATGTGTTGTCTCTGCCTAGCAAATTAGCCAGGGAATATGCTTGGATCTGTGGGGAGGGGGGGGGAAGGAGATGTAAAAAGGGTGGCAATTTCTCCCCCCTAAACAAAGAGAAGCCATTACACTTCATTCTTAATTTAAAGTCACTTGATGGACAAGAAGCAGGGGAGAGAGCAGGGATCAGATTTGCAGTCAGGTTAAAGTGGAGATATGTAAGGGAATCCTAGAAATTAGAGATGATAAAGATCTTTTAAAATCATTCAGTAATCTTCTGGGGCCAAGGCAAGATTGCTCCCTCCAGCCTTTTATACCTTGTACATACACTACTCAAATGAGAGGGCTTCCACAGCTTCCTTTCCTTTGGAGCCTTCTGACAGTCTAATAAACCTAAGTTCTCCCCACATCCATCCTAAATTTCCTGGGCTCAGTTGCATGCCATTATTCCTATCTATACTTTTTTGGACCATTTCTCAACCTCATATACTCTTTTGATACCTGAGTAGCATAATACCTTGACCTACCTGCTACCAAATGAGCTCTTATCTTATAATAATATATGTTATTTCTTTCATATAAACACCAGGGATTTATTGTAGAATATGGAAGGAAGGGTTAATGAATCAGTTATGTAAAGTTGCTCCCAACCACCTCCTTCCCAGCTGCTCTCTGCAATTACTCATGTTTGGGGTTTTTTTCTTTGTGATTCCAGAGAAATGTATTTTAATGATTTCCTGCCACTAGGATTGCTACTGATGTTACTACAGGACATTTAAAATAATTTAGGCATCAGGCAACTTAAAGGAGAAAAAAACTACAAATGCAAAGTCATGTGTTTGTGTGTATAATGTATATGCACACAGAAACACACAAAGACATTCTGCATTTTTTTCACCTTTAAGTTGTCTGATTCCTGAAATTTCCAATGCGTGTGTGTGTGTATATATATGTCTGTCTGGTCAGTAGAGAAGTTAGATCAAATCTTAGTGGTTACACGATTATTCAGTAGTCCCCTGCAGCAGGTCAGCAGCCAGTATACTCCTGGCTCCGCTCCAGGAGAGCCCCCTGCAACTCCACGCTGCTGCCTTTGTAACAGGGGCAACAATGAAAGGAGCCCATTTAACCAGCTCCCCTTGGAGGCTGGCTCCCACCTGCCATCCCACTCTGCTGCCTTTGACACAAAGGTAACAACCCGGGGGGCAGCAACCCCTGTCCACAGGGGGCCGAGCTCCCCACAGACAGAGGCTGTGCCAGCATCCCACAGAGCAGCCTCTGTCTGCATCGAGCTTGGGCCCACCAAGGACAGAAGCTGCTCCAGCCGTGGGGAGGGACAGGTGACTCCTCCCTGCCCCCCTTCCCTCCACTGCCTCTGTGGGAGGCAGTATGAGGGGGAGCAGGAGGCTCGCAGAGTCAGCGCGTGTGGAGAGCTAGCTTAAAAACTGGCTCCCCATGTGTATCGGCTCCCTCCTGCCCCTACACTACCACACTGGTGCCTCCGATAGAAAGGCAGTAGCACAGCAGGGCAAGTGACTCTGTACCAGCCGATACATGCGGAGGGTGGCGGGGACAGACAGTTCCTTGGGATTTGGTGCTCATGAGGAGCCAGTTTAAAAGCTGGCTCTCCACTGGCACTGGTTCCCACCTCTCCTTTGTCTTGCTTCCTCTGATACACTCCCCCTCTTGCTGCCGCTGTATGTAGTTGATAGGATTAACCGACAAACTCAGGCTTATCAGTTAATGTGTAGTTGACCACACATTGACATCCCTACTAGACAGAAGGTAAAATCTTTACCTTGTCCATTCCATTGCCCCCACATCCCTACGTTAATGTCAGTTTTACACTAAAGTTTGCATTTTCACATGATGACTTGCTAATTAACTTGTTGAGGCTTTAATTTGTCTTAAGACCCTCCCACCCTGGTTGTTTTTTCCCTTGTTTAATTGTGTTAACAGAGTCTTATTTGTACTAAGCCTGCCATGCATTTTTATTTTATTTTATTTTATTTTATTATGAAAGCTATAAAATGACCATATGACTCGGTCAGATAATACTTTGTACTTCCTCTCTTCCCAGCTTCAGTCAGACTTTTGAATGGAAACTATCCCATGAAACAACTTCCATGGAATGAATTTGAAAGCATTTTTATTAATACTGATAAATGATATTTATTGAAGCAAAAAATAGCAAATATAGGCATTTTTTGGCTTGTAATTCAACTATGATTTATTCCCGAGTACTGCTAATCCTAGAATTATAAAAAACATAGGGCTGAGAGGAACCTTGAGGAGTCATCAAGTCTAGTACCCTCCACTGAGGCAGACTAAGTACAATTTAGTGTAAATGTAGGCTTTGAATAGATAATAGAGTAGATGAATAACTTTTATAGGGTTTTTTTTCAAAATATTAATTAACTAATCATGGCACATGGTTGGTTGCATGGCAGTTCTTTCTCCTGCTCCCTAAAATACAGTTCCGCTACATGTACACAAAACTTTTGAGCTTCACAAACACTTTTGGGACCTTTAAAGCTTGTTCCAATATTCACAAGTAATCAATATTATGACCTCAAGAATAGCAGCACATAAATGTGTGTAATTTGCAAATTTGTTTGTGAATGTGCTCCTCCCCCCTTATTCCACTAGTGCTAACATTTATTCTATATTGAAATAAATAGCCACATACAAAGTGTATAAAATGCCCCTAATTAGTTCAATTTCCAAGTGGCTGGATTATTTCTACACTAGCAAATTTGCTTAATTATGACCTTTATGGGTAGTGGTTTCCAGGCTATATTTAATAACCTGTCACAACAAAACACCTGGCTTGTGCCAGTTATGCTGATTTCATTTACACTAATTTCTAAATAATATTAAAAAGTTTTCATGTTATTCCCATGAAGATCACAAATAAAAATCAAACAGTCATAGTAAGTAGGTGGGACAGCACTGCAGTGTCCACTAACAGGTCATTCTCATTCAAGGTAGTAACTCAAAGAACTACTTAGTTACAGGAGTGGAGCTAGAAAATGTACAGCTATAGTGATCACACAGCTAGATTTTAACTGCATTTTTTTAACTGAGGAATGTTAGTGCACATAAAAGAAATCCTTGGTATTTAAGCTTAATGATGACAAGATTTGTTGAGTTTTCTCTTGCAAGTATGTCTGTACACCTGAATCCCTATCTACAGCACCATCGGTTGTTTAAGTCTTCAGTATGTACATTGGTCCTTATCTCCAGAACTTGTTGCTATTCCTATGCTATGCTTCTCTAAAATATAAAATGCCATTAATACCGAATGGGGTGATGTTTTGGATAAATGCAGAGTAGGCATCAGATAAAGAGAAACAAATTCATCTCATTTGTGACCAAAACCCATGTCTTTGCTAGTTGGTTGATTAATTTGTTAAAAACTAATGGCTGATAATGTTCCCATGTATGGGAAATAAAGAGAGTGGATTAGTTAAATATAGACGGTGAAGGGATTAAATAAATTCTGTTTAGATCCCTTGCTTTTCAGCTCTGATGCTGTGTGAAATCTGACTTCTACAGAGCATGAGAAATAATATACATGCATTATTAATGCTGGGAATCTCAAAATGTTTCACTTTCTAGGTTTGGATAGGAAATTACATGTAGAAAGTGGGTCATTAGGTTTAATAGACATTAGCCTCTAGAATTTTTGTTTGGCAATTTGATTTGTCAGAATTGATATGTGTCAGTTTAGACAAACTGGGACTTTCAGACCACCCATTTTGTAGAAAAATTTCCCTGAACCTTTGAAGTGTTTTGAGGTCTTTGGATAGAAGGTGTCATATAAATGCCAAGCTACTATTAATTATTCATGTGTTGATTAAGAATCTCTGAAACTTGCTTCTATGATTTATTTGTTGTACAATAAAAAGGGTTGCAAAGCATTTGTGGCAAAAAAAGATTTTGGTCCATTAATTTCTTTGCACTGCATGTCATCTGACAGTCTGATTCATGATTGTACTCTACCATCTACCCAATCTTCTCCTGGACATGCAGCCAAAAGGTTCAGAAGAGGACTGCCACAGGAAGTGCTGCTCTTTTGACATGCCTATTTAAGTGAACCTATTAACTCTATAGATATACTATGCATGGTGTGTTCTGTTTCAGGTCTATGTGAGTGACCAAATAGATCAGCATCATGAAAAACAGAGACAGAAATGTTTGTGTTGGAATTTTAGATATAGCATGGGATCGTCTGAAAAAGTGTGAATGTTAGGGATGAAGTCATAGCCCCACTGAAGACAATAAGAGTTTTGCTGTAGAATTCATTAGGACCAGGATTTCACCCAGGTGTCTGCTCTGAAAATGTATGCCTCTAGGTAGAGGGCTATAAAGCTCCCTTTGATTTTAGTAGTTCAGGATTATCACAAATGTCCTTTTAAAAAATTATAAACAAAAGGAATTGAAATAAAGGCTCAGTTTAACACCCTGGGGAGGGAATTGTCATATTATAACAAATTGAAAGAGTTCTATCTAGTTGGACCTGAGGGACTGGCAGCAGGACTCCTGGATTC